>NC_133721.1:2500-602500 GCF_048934315.1 Petromyzon marinus
CTCATCCTCCTGCTCGTCCTGCTCCTGCTCCTCCTCCTCCTGCTCCTTCTCCTGCTCCTCCTGCTCCTCCTCCTCCTGCTCCTCCTGCTCCTCCTCCTCCTCCTACCTCCTCCTGCTCCTCCTCCTGCTCCTCCTCCTGCTCCTACTGCTGCTCCTCCTCCTCTTGCTCCTCCTCCTGCTCCTCCTCCTGCTCCTCCTGCTCCTCCTCTTCCTGCTCATCCTCCTCCTGCTCATCCTCCTCCTGCTCCTCCTCCTGCTCCTGCTCCTCCTCCTCCTGCTCCTGCTCCTCCTCCTGCTCCTCCTGCTCCTCCTCCTCCTGCTCCTCCTCCTGCTCCTCCTCCTGCTCCTCTTCCTCCTGCTCCACCTCCTGCTCCTCCTGCTCCACCTCCTGCTCCTCCTGCTCCTCCTCCTGCGCCTCCTCCTGCTCCTCCTCCTCCTGCTCCTCCTCCTGCTCCTCCTCCTAATCCTGCTCCTCTTCCTCCTGCTCCTCCTCCTGCTCCACCTCCTGCTCCTCCTGCTCCTCCTCCTGCTCCTCCTCCTCCTGCTCCTCCTCCTGCTCCTCCTCCTGCTTCTCCTCCTGCTCCTCCTGCTCCTCCTCCTGCTCCTCCTCCCTGCTCCACCTCCTGCTCCTTCTCCTGCTCCTCCTCCTGCTCCTCCTGCTCCTCCTCCTGCGCCTCCTCCTGCTCCTCCTCCTCCTGCTCCTCCTCCTGCTCCTCCTCCTAATCCTGCTCCTCTTCCTCCTGCTCCTCCTCCTGCTCCACCTCCTGCTCCTCCTGCTCCTCCTCCTGCTCCTCCTGCTCCTCTCCTGCTCCTCCTCCTGCTCCTCCTCCTGCTCCTTCTCCTCCTGCTCCTCCTCCTGCTCCTCCTGCTCCTCCTCCTGCTCCTCCTCCTGCTCCTTCTCCTCCTGCTCCTTCTCCTCCTGCTCCTCCTCCTCCTGCTCCTCCTCCTGCTCTTCCTCCTGCTACTCCTCCTGCTGCTCCTCCTCCTGTTCCTTCTGCTCCTCCTCCTGCTCCTCCTCCTGCTCCTCCTCCTGCTCCACCTCCTCCTGCTCCTCCTTTTCCTGCTCCTCCTTTTCCTGCTTCTCCTCCTGCTCCTCCTGCTCCTCCTCCTGCTCCTCATCCTCCTGCTCGTCCTCCTTCTCCTCCTCCTCCTGCTCCTCCTCCTCCTGCTCCTCCTGCTCCTCCTCCTGCTCCTCCTCCTGCTCCTCCTCCTGCTCCTCCTCCTGCTCCTCCTCCTGCCTCCTCCTCCTGCTCCTCCTCCTGCTCCTCCTCCTGCTCCTCCTCCTGCTCCTCCTCCTCCTGCTCCTCCTGCTCCTCCTCCTGCTCCTCCTCCTGCTCCTCCTCCTCCTCCTGCTCCTCCTTCTCCTTCTCCTCCTCCTGCTCCTCCTCCTGCTCCTCCTCCTGCTCCTTCTCCTCCTGCTCCTTCTCCTCCTGCTCCTCCTCCTGCTCCTCCTCCTGCTCCTCCTGCTCCTCCTCCTGCTCCTCCTCCCTCCTGCTCCTCCTCCTGCTCCTTCTCCTCCTGCTCCTTCTCCTCCTGCTCCTTCTCCTGCTCATCCTCCTCCTGGTCCTCCTCCTGCTCCTGCTCCTCCTGCTCCTCCTCCTGCTCCTCCTCCTCCTGCTCCTCCTTCTGCTCCTGCTGCTCCTCCTCCTCCACTGTAGGGAGGTCGGGAGGCTCCTCCTCCTAAGAACTTCATTAGATTTATTGGCTGGTTGGGGAGGCCATATTAAGTTTGCGAGGTCTGAAACTCCAGGCCAAACATAAATAAACGTCCGTTATCTCCGAAAAAGTAAGATGGATTGATGACCAAGCTGTGGAGGTCTGGCTAAATTCATAAGATGTCCATTGTTTCACAAGAGATAGCATGAATCGGATAAGAAATACATTATTAATTATTTTACACTGGTCCATGGATACAATTAGTATATTAGTGGGCTACGTTAGAGAAGGAGAAGATTAAGGGAGGAGAGGAGGAGAGGAGGGCCGAGTTGCCCGGAGCCCAGAGAGTGCCCAGAGGGGCCAGAGAGCCAGGGGCAACCCTGATGTTTATGTTGGCTGGATAGCATGTGCTCCCGTGCATGTGAGGTTGCTCTCAACAGAAGTCGTTCCTTGCACGAGAATGGCTGAAACGCTGAGTAACCACTCAGAGGTATAGTGGTTAAGCAGTGGAGACGGTATAGTGGAAAAACAGTGGAGATTTCTGAAGCAAAGTTTAAGATTTGCAGTTGTCAAATTATATTGAGCCGATCCATATGGCAAGTGAAATAAAGAAGACTTAAAGTGTGTTGCTAAAAAAATCTTGGAGGAAAGAGAGGATACATGTGTGCCTCTTGGAGAAGGAAAGGCATTGCTCAAAACTGTGCTGCAAGGTCACGTGCCATGAATCACATGAGTTTAGAAAAAACGTGACTGTAAACCAACAAGCCTGTGAATAATTATCATGGTGAAGACACCTCTATACGTTGGATACTGAAGGAAAACCATCGTCATACGCATCGTCAAAGCACAACAACCCCTGACATTTGAGAAGTACAATTTCATCGTTCTACACATCGTCAATACCCTACAACACCTGGAAAGTCACCAGCTGCATCAAGCATCTGACTGTTGTATTGTTCGAAAGACACTGTGTGTAACGACTTTACATCCACCGGCACAGCGGGTTTCTAAACGCCTGCCATGTCACCTTCTCAACACTAGCGTCAGAGACCGTCTGATACAGACTGAAAGCTGATTTCCTTTGTTGCACTGTTTGTCTTTTCATGAATGTCATATTGTGCACTGGGTTATGCCTTATTAACCTAAATTCTGAATTTAGCTATTCATGTATATCTATTACAGTATCACATATTCTTTGGACCAAGTGTCAATTGCCTATTTGATGACTGGTACTCTGATTATACTTTTTAACAAATAAGGGACTTGTTTTATTTAAAATGTGTCTGTGTGTGTGGTTGAACAGTGTAACAAATCCATGCGTTACATGTGTAGTGTTGCAGCGCCGACCGGGGCAAGGCCTATGATACAATCAGTAGGCCAGGGCTCTGGATTGTTATTCGTGTTTTCAGAGTTCCTTACCCTCTGCTCACAATGATTAAGGACCTTCACCATGGTGGGCAGGCCCGGATAAAGTTGCGTGCCCGGGAGTCAGAGCAATTTCCTGTTTACAGTGGGGTGTGACAGGGATCTACAGTGAGGGAAAAAAGTATTTGATCCCCTGCTGATTTGTACGTTTGCCCACTGACAAATAAATCATCAGTCTATAATTTTAATGGTAGGTTTATTTGAACAGTGAGAGCGAGAATAACAACAACAAAATCCAGAAAAACGCATGTCGAAACTGTTATAAATTGATTTGCTTTTTAATGAGGGAAGTGAGTATTCGACCCCCTCTCAATCAGAAAGATTTCTAGCTATCAGATGTATTTTATACAGGTAATGAGCTGAGATTAGGAGCACACTCTTAAAGGGAGTGCTCCTAATCTCAGCTTGTTACCTGTATAAAAAAACACCTGTCCACAGAAGCAATCAATCAATCAGATTCCAAACTCTCCACCATGGCCAAGACCAAAGAGCTCTCCAATGATGTCAGGGACAAGATTGTAGACCTACACAAGGCTGGAATGGGCTACAAGACCATTGCCAAGCAGCTTGGTGAGAAGGTGACAACAGTTGATGCGATTATTCGCAAATGGAAGAAACACAAAAAAACTGTCAATCTCCCTCGGCCTGGGGCTCCATGCAAGATCTCACCTTGTGGAGTTGCAATGATCATGAGAACGGTGATGAATCAGCCAAAACTACACGGGAGGAGCTTGTCAATGATCTCAAGGCAGCTGGGACCATAGTCACCAAGAAAACAATTGGTAACACACTACGCCGTGAAGGACTGAAATCCTGCAGCGCCCACAAGGTCCCCCTGCTCAAGAAAGCTCATATACATGCCCGTCTGAAGTTTGCCAATGAACATCTGAATGATTCAGAGGACAACTGGGTGAAAGTGTTGTGGTCAGATGAGACCAAAATGGAGCTCTTTGGCATCAACTCAACTCACCGTGTTTGGAGGAGGAGGAATGCTGCCTATGACCCTAAGAGCACCATCCCCACCGTCAAACATGGAGGTGGAAACATTATGCTTTGGGGGTGTTTTTCTACCAAGGGGACAGGACAACTTCACCGCATCAAAGGGACGATGGGCGGGACCATGTACCATCAAATCTTGGGTGAGAACCTCCTTCCGTCAGCCAGGGCATTGTAAATGGGTCGTGGATGGGTATTCCAGCATGACAATGACCCAAAACACACGGCCAAGGCAACAAAGGAGTGGCTCAAGAAGAAGCACATCAAGGTCCCGGAGTGGCCTAGCCAATCTCCAGACCTTAATCCCATAGAAAATCTGTGAAGGGAGCTGAAGGTTCGAGTTGCCAAACGTCAGCCTCGAAACCTTAATGACTTGGAGAAGATCTGCAAAGAGGAGTGGGACAAAATCCCCCCTGAGATGTGTGCAAACCTGGTGGTCCAACTACAAGAAACGTCTGACCTCTGTGATTGCCAACATGGCTTTTGCCACCAAGTACTAAGTCATGTTTTGCAGAGGGGTCAAATACTTATTTCCCTGATTAAAATGCCAATCAATTTATAACATTTTTTACATGCGTTTTTCTGGATTTTGTTGTTGTTATTCTGTCTCTCACTGTTCAAATAAACCTACCATTAAAATTATAAACTGATCATTTCTTCGTCAGTGGGTAAACGTACAAAATCAGCAGGGGATCAAATACTTTTTTCCATCACTTTATGTGAGGAGTCTGTGGGTCGCAACATCACGTACGGCTTGAAGTAGGACATTCCAGACTAAGAGGGTTCATGATGGCAATGTCAACGACACTGAACCAGCCAGCACAACTCACTGCCAATAACACATATCACATAATTCACTCTTAACCAATTGTTCAATCAATTAATTGAATAACTACAATTAAAACCAAAGAATCTCCCAGAACAAACACTTCGCACTCTCCTCCGTCAGCCACCTGCATCGACAATAGAAACGCATCAGTCTAGCAGTGGATAAAACCTGGCGTGGGAGGTATGGGGGGGGGGCGGCTTACACTTGCGGTGGACAGCAGGGGGGTGGCTGGATGCAGTAGCCATCGCAGATCAAGCGGTAGAACTTGTCATCGACTGCCATGCGCCAGGGTAATGGGCCTCTCCTACACCCACACACATCACACTGAGCGGCACACACGTCACACCGAGGAGCACGCACGTCAAACCAAGGAGCACGCACATCACACATCCAGTGGCACGCACGTCACACACCGAGCAGGTTGCACAGGGCACCTTTATCAAGACAAACGTGGAGCAGATTACACCTACTACAATACGCCTGTCACAATGCCCCCCTCTCCCCCTCCCCCCAGTTTATGGGGGGGCGCGGGCCTGACTCCCCCCTTCGCGTCAGCCCCCCCTAATAAATGGTCCGGTTGCATTGTGAATGCACGACTCGAATGACGTGCAGTCCCGTGGCGCACTGTAACGGGCTCGTGATTTACTCACTAAAATTCAATGTAAAAAAATAAAAACGATCCCAAGACATTATTTAAAATAAAGTATGGCCATCGTGTATCAGCATCACAGGCGAAAATTGGCATGTAAAAAAAAACTTCACTGGGAATTACTCAATTGGGATTGCTCACAGCAAACAGCACTTGACCTGCTTGCAGGTTAGGTGCTGAATAACCGTGTGTCACACAGAGAACAGTTGCCACTGAGGGTGCCCTTTTCAAATGCTTGAGATGAGATGTGATTATCGCGTGTAAATGTGCACACTAAAATTTAAAAAAATCATAATTATAAGCGAACTATTGTCGTTTCAGGTGGCAGGGTGTTGCAGCGGTGATCTTTGACCCTCGCAACAAGAAGGGCCTTGGTTAATCATCCGACTGGCACTTTGTGGATGTATGGGTTATCCAGTTTGCTCACGTAGCTAGAAAACACACTATCACAATGTAACTGGGTATTGGCCAAGCATCCCAATGCTAAAGTTACCTGCAAATTACTTCACTGGGATAACACTCGGCAGCAGAGCCGGATTATGGCATTTATGGGGCCCTATGCCATTGTCAAGCTTAGGAGGCCCCTTCTATGAATGCCTGTATATTTTTGTCAGCAGAATGAAAATAACTGCTTTGGAGAGTCTTTATTTCTCACCGATCTTTATTTTTTAAACAATTATGTTAAAACTCGAAACCTCGTGTCCATTTCTTGTTTCGTATTTAGAGACCCCCCCCCCTCTCTTAATGCGAGGCCCTAAGCTGTAAGTGTAGCCGGTGTGAGCTCGCCTGTGATGAATCACACGTATAATTGTGCACTCTTATTTTCTATGGGTGGCCAGGAGAATGTATTATTATTATTTAAGTGAATACAATGGTGATCAGGGGATTGGACCCAGAGCCCCACGTACACAGTAGAATACAAGGGAACGCCCACAGTACAGATTTGAGCTGACCTCCGGATTGAGAAATTGAACTGTGTTATGACTTGGAGGGTGTTTCTGAACGCTATTGTGACCGACCCGTCCCGACGGGAGGAGAGAGGACAGGGTGGACCGGCTACATGAGCTTACTCTCCGGCACTGCACAGCACAACATCGCCTCCCTACTGCAAAAAACTCAGCAGGACCCTCCTGAAAATAAAAGTCTTCGGAATCAGTGAGGCCTGTCCTTGGGAGGACAGGCGTAGTCTTGGTCGTCACAAGCGAACATTTGTTTCTCCATATTAATTTGTATCCCCGGGTTACCATCGGGGCTGGGCGCTGCAAGCTTAGCTTCTGAGATCTGATGAGACTGGTAGCCGTTTTTTAAAAGGTAATTTCGGCACGTGGAGCCCAAGCATGCAACAACTTTATGCAACTTCTTGGTTCTTTCGGTAAAGTCACGTAGAATGGAAATAAAATAATAAAAAATAAAACATAAAAAAATTATCACGACGTTTCGGCCACAACACAAGTAGCCTTCTTCAGGTGAAGGAACAGAACTGTCGGGACGACAGCGCTTCAATAACTGCTGCTAAGATTCGCAGCGTCTTTTAGGCTAGGTATGAGAGGTAAAGCGCCTTGACAAAGGAGTTTACATATCAAACAGGAGAATTTAGCATTGAAATAGCTGTGTTAAAGTGTTGGATCAGCAGGGTGTTAAATTCAGAAATTAGCATGTAACTGGGAGATTAGCGTGATGTTAATGTGAGGGTTTAGCATGTGACTGGTCACGGAAATAGCTATGTTAAAGTCAAAGTTTACATCTCAACAGAGGCATTTTGTATATGGACGCTAAAGGACTGCAACTACCCAACTATCATACAATAAACCGATGTGGAAAAAAAAACTAAGTATAAACTACATCAATGTCATCAATAAACTCTATATACTCTCCAATCAGCAGAGCGCTTCATTGAACGCTGCTAAGATTCGCAGCGCCTTTTAGGCTAGGTGTGAGAGGTAAAGCGCCTTGACAAAGGAGTTTACATATCAAACAGGATAATTTAGCATTAAAATAGCTGTGTTAAAGTGTTGGATCAGCAGGGTGTTAAAGTCAGAAATTAGCATGTAACTGGGAGATTAGCATGATGTTAATGTGAGAGATTAGCATGCGACTGGTCACGAAAATAGCTATATTAAAGTCAAAGTTTACATATCAAGCGAGGCATTTAGTATATGGACGCTAAAGGACTGCAACTACCCAACTATCATACAATAAACCGATGTGAAAAAAAACTAAGTATAAACTACATCAATATAATAAATGTACTCAATATATTTTTCAAAAAGTTGAGCTATAAACATAAAGTAACTAGGTATACACTACACTATATAATGAATACCATATAGTAAACGAATTAATACAACTAAAATATAACTACATCAATGTTATCAATAAACTCTATATACTCTCCCATCAGCTGAGCTACTAACAATAAGTCATTATACATTACAATGCCCTATGGCGAAAAAATGGGTGGCGGTTTTTTCCTTCTTTCCAACGTTAGCACCATGGAGAGCGACGAGCCTCGTTCAGACGGACGAGTCCATCCATGCTCGGAACGGAGGAGGGGGGAGAAACAGCCACGATGCGCTGCTCTGTCCTGTGTTGCGTTACAACCATGCCATAAACTAGACTACTATACATTGTAATGTTATACCTTCCAATCTAAACTACATTGTATAATATCGTATACACAGCCCAATGTAAGCTCGAACATTATGCATGATATTGATATGTCTCCAACTAAAATTTTCCAACATTACACGACTATTCACCATAATATACACTACCATAGACAAACCCACCCTTGAATTATACAATGCGTTACTTTACACTACCCTATACTTTAGACTGTAAAATGTTAGACTTGTAATATTACACTATGTATTATTCTACCAACCCTACTGTATACCACACTGCTGTATATTCACTATACAATTACGATCCTATATATTGCCTTATGAATTATGTTAAACATTACAATGTTATACTATTTATTATTATATAACATGCTATAAACCATACCATTGACCGTCGTGTGAAAGCTATTAAGAGGCAGTGCCAGCGAATGGACTGCGGTCTGAAAGTCACCATAAAATACAATCAATTAAGAACCGAAATGGTTTATAACATCTTTCCAATGGTTACTAAGCCAGAATCCATCTTCTCGGTTGAAATTGTCTCTGTGTTTGTATATGTGGATGGCCTCATGAACGAATCTCTCATGGTAGCCGGATGGCTTGCAGAGAACGTCCGTCTTGGAGAAGTCAATGTCATGTGAGCCCACTGAATTATAACAGTGATCTGCCATGGCTGAGGTGTTCGTCCTACCATGTTTCAAGTCTGCTTTATGTTCACGGATGCGGTCCGAGATATGTCGTTTGTTTTCTCCAATGTAACTGCTACCACAGAGGCAACTTAGTTTGTAGACGCCCGGGTACTGTATGTCTGGAACCACATCTTTTACAGACGGAACCAGATCACGGATTTTATGTACTGT
This sequence comes from Petromyzon marinus, assembly GCF_048934315.1. Classification (NCBI taxonomy): domain Eukaryota; kingdom Metazoa; phylum Chordata; class Hyperoartia; order Petromyzontiformes; family Petromyzontidae; genus Petromyzon; species Petromyzon marinus. The sequence goes on from NC_133721.1 coordinate 11,540, forward strand.
GTTGAATCGGACCTGGATCTAGTGTTTATTCAGGATTTTGGAGATCTTTTTTGTGACCCCCGCAATGTAGGGTAAGGTGATGGTTTTGAATGGCTCCTCAAGAGGATTCTTCTTCATTGCTGGAGTGATGGCTTTGCGGATTGTGTAGTCGGAGTAACCATTAGCCTTGAGAGCTTGGTGTACGTGCTTGAGTTCACTGGCAATGTGTTCCTGGTCGGAAATGCATTGGGCACTATGGTATAGAGTCTTGATGAGAGAGTTCTTCTGGGATGGATGGTGGTGGGAATCCGGTTTTAAGTAAGCATCCGTATGGGTAGCTTTCCTGTAGACAGAGTGGCTCATTGAACCATCAGGTCTCCTTTTAATAAGGACATACACAAAGGGTAGCTTGCCATCTTTTTCGACTTCCATGGTAAATCTGATGGCTGGGTGTATGGAATTGATGTGGTCGAGGAATTGGTCTAGAGCAGGCCGGCCATGTGGCCAGATGATAAAAGTGTCATCCACGTACCTCTTCCATAACGTCGGGCGTAGAGTGGCAGTCTGGATGGCATCAGTTTCAAATTTCTCCATGAAAACGTTGGCCCCCGTGGTGCCTCACCACAAACGTGGGGCCCGGTCAGCCGCGTCGACTGTCGTGATCGCGTACAGGTGGTGAAACTGCCACACATGAACCATGATACCTTGCTGATCTCGTGTCAAGGAGAATAAACCAGCAGCCCGTCGCTAGCAATGGGAATGATCGGTAAGGGAACACATTGGGCTCTACAGAGGCACTCCACTATTATACACCACTACTATACAGTAAACATTGGGCTCTATGGAGGCCTATCGTTAAGGGATTACCCGTGAACATGGGGTGGTCGTTAAGAGGGGTTCTATTGTATAAAACAAGTTTAAATATTTAATAAGTTAATAGAGAGTACTCAACTGAGATGGCGGAGGAGTTTGCTAAACTCACAATACAAAGGCCACTGTCCCAGCCTCTGTGGTTGGACCATCTCTAGCTCCACCCACCTACCTTGATGCACCTATCTCAGGCCTATATAAGACCTTGTCTCAGCAACTTTCTCTCTCACCTGACCTGAAGACGATTGCTTGTGTTGCGATCGAAACGTCGTGATATTTTTATTATTTTTTATCTACGTGGCTTTACCAAAGGACCCATAGAATATAATCATAAACAGGTTACGTCCTCTACATGGACCCCCCCCCCTCATTATTAATCATGAACAGGTGACGTCCTCCAAATGGACACCCCCCTCCATTGATAATAATTAGCGGGTGACATCACTCCACATGGGGGGGGGGGGGGGCGAGGTGCCTCCTCTCCCCTCCTAAGCGTCAACTTATAAACTCACTACAAAGGCAGAACCCTCACGTAACGCGATCTCCATAACGCTATTGAGACATCTAAGTAAAAAGAACGTCATGATGAACAAGGGATTATAACCTTTAAATGAAATAGGTCTGTCACCGCGGGCTTACAAATTGCACACAAATGGATGCAATGAATATCACTTCGCGGTCTGCTTTGCGCTTGCAAGTTTCAGATTTACTGCAATACACCCATGCTTGGACGGGCAAAAGGCTAGTAAACAAATAATCCCCTCGCCTGCTCCCCACCACGATATCACACGATGATATAGTACTTCCTTGTACAGTATACCCAATAAAGACCAAATCTAATCCCCATGATAGGTAAATTGATATACATAGAGCTTGCCGGCGATAGGTCTAAACCACGAACTATGAACTCGTGATATTCAAGGGTCTCCCGTATTTGGAGTTTGCATGTTCTCCCCATGGTCACGTTGGGATAAAGACTGCTATGAATTTTCACATAAGCCACCTCGTTGAGCAATCATATGTGGCTAGGCTGCTTCTGGAAAAGAGCTATGTATCTCAGTGGGCCTTACCTGGTCAAATAAAAATAGGTTGCTTACAGGAGTTGAATGGATTGCCACATCACAGGGATGTGAGGAATCGCAGCATGGAGAGGGCTTTATCCAGCAGTGGATTGAGTGTTCTTGTTGAAACGTGTGTATTTAATATTTCTCTGATGTTCTTTTAGTCTCGTGCTGATCATTTGTCCTGTTTGCCCAACATAACATTTGCCACAAGTGCAGTTAATCCTGTACAAACCTTCTGTTGATAGCTTAGGTAATACATATTTTATACCAGAAGTCGAGTTCAAGAAACATAAGTACGTTTTTATTTCAACTGAAATGTATATATACATATATAAATATACATGTCCATACAACCACGTCTCAATGTCTATGTCTGGGAGAACACGCTAGTTTCTCCCTCTGTGGAGTCTCCACCACTTTTCTTTCTTCTTGTTTCCCAGCTCCTCGTCTTGGTGCTCCTTCCCTCTGTCTCCTCCTCGTTCATTCTCCTCTTCATCTTTCTCCAGCTGCCGTGTGCAGCACATGAAGCTCCAAATTGCCCAACGCCAGAAACTGTTCTTTCTCTCTCCCTTAGAAGATGGGATGTGCTTAATCTCTTTCTTCTCTTCCTGAACACTCTCTGCCCTCCAAGGTTGCTCACATCTTCCTTCCTCATTCACCACTTCCTGCTTTGTATCGTCTTCAATCGTGTCGACCTCCTTCAGCTCTACCTCATTTGCCTCTAACTCAATAGCTCCTACTTCTTTTGCGTCTACCTCTATTGCCTCTACATCATTCGCCTCTACCAAAATCGCCTCACTCTCCTCCACCTCAATATCCCCTACCTTCACTTCTACCTCAATCACCTCTACGTCATTCGCCTCTAACTCATTCGGCTCTACCTCCATAACCACCTCCTGCTTGGCCTCTCCCTCAATCTCCTCTACCTCTTTTGCCACTTCCTGGATGGCATCTACTTCATATGCCTCAACCTCATTTGCCCCTTCCTGCTTTATTTCATCCACCACGTTCTCAACTTTTGTTGCCATTTCCTGTTTGGCCTTTAGCTCATTCTTGTCTACCTCATTGATCAAGACCTGCATGGCCTTTTCTTCGATCGTGTCGACCTGAATTGCCTCGACCTGTTTCACCAATTCCTGCTTTGTATGTCTCGCAATCCCTTCTACGACATTGGCCACAACCTCTTTCACCACTTCCTGCTTGGCCACTGCATCTACCTCAATCACCGCTACCTTTACCTCACTCGCCACTTCCTTCTTGGGCTCTACATCATTCCCCTCTCCCTCAATCTCGTTTTCCTTCATCTCTTCTACTTCGCGAAATTTCATCTCAGTCCTTCGTAGCTTCCTATTCCTACGTTTCCTCTGAACACCATCCTCTCCTTCTTTCTTTGTCTCCACAACATCATCAACTTTCTTAGCCACTTCCTGTTTGGCTATTCCCTCATTCCCATCTACCTCACTTGCTTCTACCTCTTTCCCTAAGTCCTCCTTGGCATCTCTCTCAATCCCTTCTACGACATTGGCCACTACCTCTTTCACAAATTCCTGTGTGGCCACTGCATCTACCTCAATCACCGCTACCTCTACCTCATTTGCCTCTACCTCACTCGCCACTTCCTTCTTGGGTTCTCCATCATTCCCCTCTCTCTCAATCTCGTTTTCCTTCATCTCTTCTACTTCCCGAACTTTCATCTCAATCCTTCGTAGCTTCCTATTCCTACGTTTCCTCTGAACACAATCCTCTCCCTCTTTCTTTGTCTCCACAATATTCTCAACTTTCTCCGCCACTTCCTGTTTGGCCATTCCCTCATTCCGATCGACCTCATTTGGCTCTACCTCTTCTGCTAATACCTGTTTTGCATCTCTCTCAATCCCCTCTATGACATTGGCTGCTATATCTTTCACCACTTCCTGCTTGGCCACTGCTTCTACCTCAATCACCGCTACCTCTGCCTCATTCGCTAATTCCTGCTTGTCATCTCCTTCTAATACCTCTACCTTATTCAACTCTACCTCATTCATCACATCCTCCAAAGCCACTGCCTCAATCTTCTCTACCTCAATCGTCCCAACCTCCACCACTTCCTGCATGGGCTCTCCCTCACTCCCCTCTCTCTCAGCCACCTCTTCTTTCACTGTCTCCAGAACTTTCTTCTTGTTCTTGTGTTTATTCCTATTCCTACGTTTCCTCTGAACACCATCCTCTCCCTCTTTCTTTGTCTCCACAACATTATCAACTTTCTTAGCCACTTCCTGTTTGGCTATTCCCTTATTCCCATTTACCTCACTTGACTCTACCTCTTTCCCTAAGTTCTCCTTGGCATCTCTCTCAATCACTTCTACGACATTGGCCACTACCTCTTTCACAAATTCCTGTGTAGCCACTGCATCTACCTCAATCACCGCTACCTCTACCTCACTCGCCACTTCCTTCTTGGGCTCTCCATCATTCCCCTCTCCCTCAATCTCGTTTTCCTTCATCTCTTCTACTTCCCGCACTTTCATCTCAGTCCTTCGTAGCTTCCTATTCCTACGTTTCCTCTGAACACCATCCTCTCCCTCTTTCTTTGTCTCCACAACATTATCAACTTTCTTAGCCACTTCCTGTTTGGCTATTCCCTCATTCCCATCTACCTCACTTGCCTCTACCTCTTTCCCTAAGTCCTCCTTGGCATTTCTCTCAATCCCTTCTATGACATTGGCCACTACCTCTTTCACAAATTCCTGTGTGGCTACTGCATCTACCTCAATCACCGCTACCTCTACCTCATTTGCCTCTACCTCACTCGCCACTTCCTTCTTGAGCTCTACATCATTCCGCTCTCTCTCAATCTCGTTTACCTTCATCTCTCCTACTTCCCGAACTTTCATCTCAATCCTTCGTAGCTTCCTATTCCTATGTTTCCTCTGAACACAATCCTCTCCCTCTTTCTTTGTTTCCAAAACATTCTCAACTTTCTCCGCCACTTCCTGTTTGGCCATTCCCTCATTCCCATCGACCTCATTTGGCTCTACCTCTTCTGCTAATACCTGTTTTGCATCTCGCTCAATCCCCTCTATGACATTGGCCGCTATATCTTTCACCACTTCCTGCTTGGCCACTGCTTCTACCTCAATCACCGCTACCTCTGCCTCATTCGCTAATTCCCGCTTGCCATCTCCTTCTAACACCTCTACCTTATTCAACTCTACCTCATTCATCACATCCTCCAAAGCCACTGCCTCAATCATCTCTACCTCAATCGTCCCAACCTCCACCACTTCCTGCATGGGCTCTCCCTCACTCCCCTCTCTCTCAGCCACCTCTTCTTTCAATGTCTCCAGAACTTTCTTCTTGTTCTTGTGTTTCTTCCTATTCCTACGTTTCCTCTGAACACCATCCTCTCCCTCTATCTTTGTCTCCACAACATTATCAACTTTCTTAGCCACTTCCTGTTTGGCTATTCCCTCATTCCCATTTACCTCACTTGCCTCTACCTCTTTCCCTAAGTTCTCCTTGGCATCTCTCTCAATCCTTTCTACGACATTTGCCACTACCTCTTTCACAAATTCCTGTGTGGCCACTGCATCTACCTCAATCACCGCTACCTCTACCTCACTCACAACTTCCTTCTTGGGCTCTCCATCATTCCCCTCTCCCTCAATCTCGTTTTCCTTCATCTCTTCTACTTCCCGCACTTTCATATCAGTCCTTCGTAGCTTCCTATTCCTACGTTTCCTCTGAAGACCATCCTCTCCCTCTTTCTTTGTCTCCACAACATTATCAACTTTCTTAGCCACTTCCTGTTTGGCCATTCCCTCATTCCGATCGACCTCATTTGGCTCTACCTCTTCTGCTAAGACCTGTTTTGCATCTCTCTCAATCCCCTCTATGACATTGGCTGATATATCTTTCACCACTTCCTGCTTGGCCACTGCTTCTACCTCAATCACCGCTACCTCTGCCTCATTCGCTAATTCCCGCTTGCCATCTCCTTCTAACACCTCTACCTTATTCAACTCTACCTCATTCATCACATCCTCCAAAGCCACTGCCTCAATCATCTCTACCTCAATCGTCCCAACCTCCACCACTTCCTGCATGGGCTCTCCCTCACTCCCCTCTCTCTCAGCCACCTCTTCTTTCACTGTCTCCAGAACTTTCTTCTTGTTCTTGTGTTTATTCCTATTCCTACGTTTCCTCTGAACACCATCCTCTCCCTCTTTCTTTGTCTCCACAACATTATCAACTTTCTTAGCCACTTCCTGTTTGGCTATTCCCTTATTCCCATTTACCTCACTTGACTCTACCTCTTTCCCTAAGTTCTCCTTGGCATCTCTCTCAATCACTTCTACGACATTGGCCACTACCTCTTTCACAAATTCCTGTGTAGCCACAGCATCTACCTCAATCACCGCTACCTCTACCTCACTCGCCACTTCCTTCTTGGGCTCTCCATCATTCCCCTCTCCCTCAATCTCGTTTTCCTTCATCTCTTCTACTTCCCGCACTTTCGTCTCAGTCCTTCGTAGCTTCCTATTCCTACGTTTCCTCTGAACACCATCCTCTCCCTCTTTCTTTGTCTCCACAACATTATCAACTTTCTTAGCCACTTCCTGTTTGGCCATTCCCTCATTCCGATCGACCGCATTTGGCTCTACCTCTTCTGCTAATACCTGTTTTGCATCTCTCTCAATCCCCTCTATGACATTGGCCGCTATATATTTCACCACTTCCTGCTTGGCCACTGCTTCTACCTCAATCACCACTACCTCTGCCTCCTTCGCTAATTCCCGCTTGCCATCTCCTTCTAACACCTCTACCTTATTCAACTCTACCTCATTCATCACATCCTCCAAAGCCACTGCCTCAATCATCTCTACCTCAATCGTCCCAACCTCCACCACTTCCTGCATGGGCTCTCCCTCACTCCCCTCTCTCTCAGCCACCTCTTCTTTCACTGTCTCCTCCAGAACTTTCTTCTTGTTCTTATGTTTCTTCCTACTCCCACGTTTTTTCTTCATACCATTTCTCTCCCCCACTTTCTCCATCTCTTCGATCTCGTTCTCAACCTTGTTGCTATTCTGCATTGTCTGCTTCACATCCTCATTATTGGTGCTGACTTCTGCCTGCTGCTGCTCTTCTGCCTTTTGCTGCTGCTGCTGCTGCTGCTGGTGGTGGATGATGAAGCTCTTCAGCTCGGTGCTGTTCTGGAATTGCAGCAGCTCCCGCTGATATTTGGCCTGCTGCTGTGCACAATGATCCAGCAGGATCATCTCAAGCTCCAGAATCTGGCGCTTAGCTTCTAGTCTTGTGTCAACGAGGAACCTCTTTCGCTGCCCCTTCGAGCGACGGTCTGGGGAGTCACATGGGGAGGAGAGAGCAGCACCACAATTGATTCGTTAATGGGTATTTGAGTATTTCCTGTATGATAATAGGTTTTTCCCGTTTTTACTGGCAACAAAACAGGTGTTAAGATGTTAAAACACCAAACTGAAACCTTTTACAAGGAATCATGTCTGCATTAACCATGATGCTTGTGGTCAGAATGCAAACAAAAAACATACTCTGATAATATATGCATTGTCCTTGAAACTGATTGGTCCACACCAGGGACAGCTTTCTTTTGAGCCTCGTCTCAAACGGTGTTAGACCAGAGGACGCCAAAAGGCGTATTTCCTGTATGTTATTTTGGTAAAGAAACTTGGCACCATTGACAGGAATCTAACTTAACTTGAGACCGATGTAACAATGATAACACTGTAGGGAGGTCTGGAGGTTGACTCATGTGCCGGAGATACCTCCTCCTCCAAATAACTTCATTAGGATTATGGGCTGGTTGGGGAGGCCATATTAAGTTTGCGAGGTCTGGAAACTCCAGGCCAAACATAGAAAAACTTCCGTTATCTCAGAAAAAGTAAGATGGATTTATGGGCAAGCTGTGGAGGTATGGCTAAATTTAAAAGATGTCCATTGTTTCACAAGAGAGAACATGAATTGGATAAGAAATACACTATTAATTCTTATACACTGGTCCATTCATACAATTAGTATATTAGTGGACTACGTTAGAAAAGATAAAGGGAGGAGAAGAGGAGGGTGCCCAAAGGGGCCAGAGAGCCAGGGGCAACCCTAATGTTTATGTTGGCTGGATAGCATGTGCTCCCGTGCATGTGAGGTTGCTCTCAACAGAAGTCATTCCTTGCACGAGAATGGCTGAAACGCTGAGTAACCACTCAGAGGTATAGTGGTTAAGCAGTGGAGACGGTATAGTGGTAAAACAGTGGAGATTTTAAAAGCAAAGTTTAAGATTTGCATTTGTCACTTTATATTGAGCCGATACATATGGCAAGTGAAATTAAGAAGACTTAAAGTGAGTTTTGCAGAAAGAGAGGATACATGTGTGTCTCTTGGAGAAGGAAAGGCATTGCTCAAAACTGTGCTGCAAGGTCACGTGCCATGAATCACATGAGTTTAGAAAAAACGTGACTGTAAACCAACAAGCCTGTGAATAATTATCATGGTGAAGACACCTCTATACGTTGGATACTGAAGGAAATCCATCGTGCTACACATCGTCAAAGCCCGACAACACCTGACATTCGAGAAAGAAGTACAATTGCATCGTTCTACACATCGTCAATACCCCACCACATCTGGAAAGTCACCAGCTGCATCAAGCACCTGACTGTTGTATTGTTCGAAAGACACTGTGTGTAACGACTTTACATCTGCCGGCACTGCGGGTTTCTAAACGCCTGCCATGTCACCTTCTCAACACTAGCGTCTGAGACCGTCTGATACAGACTGAAAGCTTATTTCCTTTGTTGCACTGTTTGTCTTTTCATGAATGTCATATTGTGCACTGGGTTATGCCTTATTAACCTAAATTCTGAATTTAGCTATTCATGTATTTCTATTACAGTATCACATATTCTTTGGACCAAGTGTCAATTGCCTATTTGATGACTGGTACTCTGATTCTTTTTTTTACAAATCAGGGACTTGTTTTAATTAAAATGTGTCTGTGTGTGTGGTTGAACGGTGTAACAAATCCATGCGTTACATGTGTAGTGTTGCAGCGCCGACCTGGTCAAGGCCTATGATACAATCAGTAGGCCAGTGCTCTGGATTGTTACTCGTATTTCCGGAGTCCCTAACCCTCTGCTCACAATCATTAAGGACCTTCACGATGGTGGGCAGGCCCGGATAAAGTTGCGTGCCCAGGAGTCAGAGCAATTTCCTGTTTACAGTGGGGTGCGACAGGGATCTACTCTGGCTGACACATTATTTAGCATCATCTTCGACCACATAGTTCGAGAAGTTTTTTTTTTTATGGCTGTACCGGTGGATTTTTTAATATTTGCTACAGATACAATGGGAGGCTAATTGATGCCTGGGTGAGGTCAAGGGACGGCTCCCTACTGGTCAACCATGTTATGTACACTGATCATTTGGAAGTTGATGCTCACACTGAAAAATAGTTGGAGGTTCTGCTGCTAAGCCTGGAGCGTGTGACAAAGAGGTGGTGCCTTACCATCAGCCCCACCAAAACTAAGCACCCGCCTGAGTATTTTGTGTAATTTAATACTCCGCCCCCTCAACTACTCTTGAGTGATGGGGTAATTGTAGAGAGAAGTTTACGTACCTGGATAGTGTGCTTATGCAAAAATTCTGGTTTGGCAGCAGAGGTCTCACTCCGAATCGGTCAAGTGGCATATTTTCATCAGCTTCGTAATACTTTGGGGTATCTACCTGGTCTGTCACTCGACACAAAACGCTGGGTCTTCTTGGCCAATGATAGAATAAATAAAAAATCTGAACCAGCTTTACACTTTCAGACTGGCCTGCCTACGATCCACCCTGGGTTTAACTAGGCTGGAATGTGTGAAGAGCTCACAGTGAGCTCCACTGGTGGGCAGGGCTGCATTGCCTGGGTCATGTAGCCTGCTTGCTCAGCCACCGCATGCCCAAGCAGCCTCTGTTTTTCCAGATAGAGGGGGCTAAATGGGCGTGGCACGGCCTGGAGAAGAGATGGACTGATGCAGTACAGGAGGATACGGAACTAAGTGGACTTGCCAAAGACTGGTACCACTGGTGTCAAGATCTGCCTCTATGGAGGAAGCTCGTGAAGGATGCTTATGGGAAGTTGGTGGCAGTTGCCCTCAAGCAAAAAAGGAGGGTGAGAGGAGCGACGCTCACAACAACAGACGGTGCACTGGATGACTAAAACGCAGCAAGTTGGCACAGTAGGATGCAAAGGTGGTGCGTCTGCCAGTCATCTCAGTCAGTCAACCCATCGCACTGGGGTCTGTCCCCTGATCTCCTGTCGGCAAGCCTTCGACACTTCAAGTGGCCTCGGAGTGCACCAGGCCTGGCACAAGCGCCATGGTGACGTCTCCGTCACTTAGTGGCGAATGAGGGCTGTTGTTGTTATCTGAGTCGGTTAGGGGCCTCCCCTAGGTCCACTCAGCCTCAAATAAGTATCTGATACGGTGTGTAAACATCGCCACTTGGGAGACAAAGACGGACAAGTGTGGTGCTGGCAACCCACCCCTCGTGTGCGGTGCCGGCCGTCATAGGTGCTCACTAACAGCACTTGCTCCTACAGTGTTTCAAGGCTATACACAAGATTTCTGTCTTTGTTTGTGTCTATGTGCAGTGTCTGTATGAGTGGTTGGGAGCAGTTGTGTCTGTGGGGATCGACCTGAGTTCGATTCCCATTCACAACCATCAGTGACTAATAAATAAAACCGGTCGTGTGCCTCCCCTACATCTACTCAAACTTAAAATAGTACCTCGTGCAACGTATAAACATCAAATGTGGGGAGACAAAGGCATCCGGATGCGGTGCTGACCACCCACCCCATCATAGGTGCTAACTCGCTAACAGCACTTGACTCAATAGTCTGTTAAGGCTATACGGGGATCTGTCTTTGTATACAGGTGCATGTGTCTGTGTGTATGTCTGTGTGTGGAATTACAGTACTCACTTCCCGTCGGCTTGCTCATCTCTCCACCCTGCAACAAAATCACAGCAGCGCACGTGAGACTCTAATCATATCACAGCTTACAACCACCACCACCATCATCATTACCGTCCTCATCATTAAACATTTCGAACAGACACACATTCACATATAGATGTTCTCTCAGATTAATGTTATCCTGATACAGCGCGCGTGTGGATGTACTCACGGAAGACATCGCCTTGAAGGCAGAACGAGAAGTCACGGATGGTCACGTTTTGTCAATAGATTTCGTTAACTGTGTTAATGAAGTGTTCAACCTCACGGATGTTTGTCAATGAGGTTTACCAAGTAATTTAACCGCGTTATCGATGTTCACTGACGACGTTGTCGAAGTGTGCTCCCGAATGCGATCTTTAAGCACACAGAGCGCGCGTCCACCTCCGTCTGTAACGATCGACCGTTGCTAGGGAAGTGACGTCACTTGTTAAGGTAACGAACCCCGGAAACCACGTGGTCCACTGTATCCTCCAGGCCTGATTAGTTACACGACTGTCAAATTTTTACTTTAAACTTTCGTAACTTGCAGGAATTCATATTTTTGGTTCTTTCGGTAAAGTCACGTAGATAGAAAATAACATTTAAAGTGAAGGCAAAAAACCCACGACGTTTCGATGGCAACACAAGCGGTCTTCATCACGTGTTGCGATCGAAACGTCGTGGGTTTTTTGCTTTTATTTTAATTTATTTTTATTTTATTGTTGTTATTTTCTATCTACGTGACTTTACCTGAAAGAACCAAGAATATAGTAACGATTGTACCCTGGTCGCCACGGATGAAGAGGCCGAGCGGGCTCGGTTCAACTGTTGCCAGGTACCTCCACCACTCAGCTCGCAGCACACACACACACAGTGTCCACTATGTAAAAATCAGGCTAAACTAAACCTTTCTAGAAGTTACTAAAATAATGCTATAAAAACAATGCAACAGTGATCATAAGAAATGTGATTGAAAGTTAACAATAGCGACATATATAACATATATTACTAAACCTAGCATCCTTCGCTAGCTGCTTGAGTCAATCCATAATAGTAGGAGTAACAATTATGTATGTTGATTAACTGCGAATAACCCAATCAATAACAGATATCCATTGTAATTTACATCAATACATTACCCCCCTCCCCCCCGTCTTCGTATCGGATCTGCTTACAAGCGACGACGTCACATTTATCCCCCGTCTACGTCTATTAAAGACCGAAACAGGGGAAGGATTTCACCACAACTCTGGCTATCACCTGACAAGGCGGGTTGTTGTTGTAGTTACAGGCGAAACGTCACGGTACTTGAATTGTAAATGTTGTGGGTTTACTCTCCAACACACCGATGTGCTGAATTAGTCACTAATTGGCATGTTTTGTTTACGTGACAAACTTGACTAAGATTTACGCGATCTAACCCAAACAAACAAAAACACCCCCTAATAAGTAAATATTTGTATTAATTCCACGAATGGACCTTGGCCTGGGACTGTGCGGATTGAGAAGTTATGGATGCAGCTTCTGTTTGTGCTGCCATCAGAATGACCAACAAATAAATAAATAATACACACGGATTGGTGACTACAGTACTAGACCCCCAGTGCTTTTATATTTAAAAGTGTATGTGCTTTGCGGTTGCTTTATTGCGCGTGTGTACGTACTTTGTAACACTTGTTTGAACGCAGGTGATGGGGTTGTCCATGTTGGGTGTCATTACAGCCAAAAACAAGCAGCAGTACGAAGACCAGGACGCCGTGGCCGACCATGAGGACGGGAATTGGCCTCGCCCGGTCACAACGTACGACAGCAGTACAGGTTTCCCTCCACACATGCACACACCTACGAGTTTCCCACTGCAGAGACGAAGATCCTCCATATAGCCTTAACAGACTGTTGTGGCAAGTGCTGTTCGCAAGCACCAATGAAGGTCGGCATGGTATACCAGGGGGTAGGTGGCCAACACCACACCCGGCCGCCTTTGTCTCCCAAGTGGTGACGTATACACACACCGCTCCAGTTATTCATTTGAGGTTGAGTCGACCCAGGACCAGTTCAGATAAATAATCGTTATTGGTGTTGGCCATGAGCGGGACTCCAACTCGGATGTTTGCGGGGTTCGGAGCGTAGCGTACTATCCACTGCGCCACTGCTACCCTCACATAACGCACACAGAAACAACACACAGGGACCCACATGCACGGACACACAGGGGCCTGCTCAACATTGAAATGTGCAGCCCTTGTGTGGCGGCCTGCGTTGAATTTGGGCGTTCATCTCGTCACCCATACAAAAGGTCTCGACACAATCAATGGCAGTCCCCCTTGCCCTGCCTGGCACGCACATCGGGCCAGTCACCCCACGCACAGCACACACAACGTGCGCGTCGCGTATGCCAAATCAAGAGTCGTCCCCGAGTGTCCGGCAAATTGGACCGACTATCTCGGGCCCCGCGCTTCGGGGGAGGCCCCACGTGTAGACATCAGTGTCACATGTAATGCTTCCGGTTTAGTTTGAAGGCATCGGGGGGGGGCCCACGCACCCCCTATGGACGGCCCTGGTCAAAGCACACGGCAGCGCGGAGCACGCGCGTCACGTGCACGGGCCACGTGCGTCACGGGTACGTGACATCTACAAGGCAAGCACCTGCATCGCGTGGTCATCACTTGTAAGGCATGCCCTTTGTGCATGGGACGTGCGTAGTGTGTGCAACACGTTGCACATGTATGTCACACATGCGCATCGCAATGTGATGTCATGTGTACGTGGACATTTGATTCGCATGTAGCTGTCTGGTGGGCAGGACGGATCTACGCGTGGGCAAGTAAGGGGGTGGCTGAGTAAGACTGATACGGAGACACGTCAAGCCACACACTCACCACGCACTCACCGGCACACCCACACACACCACATTCACCGCACACTCACTTACTGGCACACTCGCACACTGGCACTCACTGCACACTCACACACCGCTCTCACCACGCACTCACTTACCGGCACACTGACTGCACATTCACACACACTCACCACTCTCACCACGCACACACTTACCGGCACACTGACTGCACATTCACACACTCACTGGACCCTCACTGCACACTCACCACGCACTCACCGGCACACTGACTGCACATTCACACACACTCACCGCACACTCACTTACCAACACTCTGACTGCACACTCACACACACCGCACTCACACCGCATTCACACACACTCACACACACTCACACCGCACTCATTCACTCACACACACTCACTCACACACACTCACACAAATTTACACACACTCACCGCACACTCACACACACTCACACTCACCAGCACACTCGTGTGCAAGCACACTAGTGAGCTTCCACAAAATGTGCTGCACATTAGTGAGGCCACACACCAGCAGGTTTACACATCAGTGAGCTTACACACTAGTGTGCACACACACAGTGGTAAGCTTACATATTAGATAGCGTACACACCAGCTCACCGGTGAGGTGAGCTACACACTGGTGAGTTAACACACCCACCTATTTACGTGCGCAAAGCTCTTAACCCTAAACCTAACATATCCCAAATGTCATGGCTCAAGTTATTGTACACACGCACGTGCATACACACGCACGTGCATACACGCATGCGTTTATGAAGGCACGCATGCACACATACGTGCACACAAACACACATGCACGCACATGGCGTTGGACTTGAGACTCCCAGAAGTGGAATCAGGACTCCTGAGTGTGCGATATAGCTCAGTGGGCCTTACTTGGTAAAATTGAAATAATTAATTTAGTTTCAGGATGTAGGGTTCTGAAGATATTTCATCTTTCAGTCCTTTCTGACCGTTTGAGTGTGGGTGAGTGAGTGACAACTGCTTATGCATTTTTTTTTATTACAAATACAAGCATTTCCAGCTATTGACATGAAATGTATTAACTCTGGAAAATGATGGTGATACAGGTGGTGGGTAGCGGTAGTGTAGCGTTTAGCACGCTGCGTTACGAACCCGGCGACCTGAGTTAAATTCTCGCTCATGCCCAACGCAGGTAACGACTCTCTGAACCAGTCATGGGCCTCCCCTAGGTAGACTCAGCCTCAAATGAGTACTTGGTGTGGTGTAAACATCACTACTGGGGAGACAAAGGCGGCCGGGCGTGGTGTTGGCCACCCACCCCTCGTGTGCCATGCTGGCCTTCACAGGTACTCGCTAACAGCACTTGCCCCAACAGTCTATTCGGGCTCTACGGGGAGTCTTTGCTTTGGTGGTGATGATACAGATGGTGATTGATTATACAGATGGTTAGGATGATGATAATGATACATTTTGTGATGATGGTGGTGATGATGGGACTGTAAGAGTGGTCCTTGAAGATATATACTGTGTAATATTAAGACACACTAATATAAAATGTAAGCATTAAAGCACAATATATAACATTTGTAATTTCTGTTGAAAGCATGTGCTTATAATGGTCACGTGTATTTGTACGTGGTTGTGCATGAATGCACGTGTTTTTATTTTCTGTATTAGATGCATTACGACAGGACTTGGCCCAACGGTCTATATTGGTTGTACAGGAAATCTTTGTGTCTTGATTTACGAATGTTCCATTCACGAAATTTAGTGAAAACGAAATTTACAAATTAAGGATACTTTTCGACTTACGAAATAGAATTTCAGTGGAAACAATATATCACATGGCACGTGCCATGAGATCATCAAGCAAAAAGCTGTCATCCATCCACGACAGTGTCACGGTATCCCCATAGTGCAAAAGTAACGCCTCGTCACCTCTCCAGTCATTCCAACATGCAGATCTTTTGGTGAGTTCCTTGAAGATGTTAATTATTTTTGTTTTAAATTGATTATTATTCAACCGTTGTAATATTTGTTCTTTATTATTTTTTGCATTGTGAAATATTGGTGTTTATTTTGGGTTTATAGTAGAAATGACTGAAACACATCGCAAGTTTTTCGTATTCAATTAATGGGAAAAGCCATTCCGATTTACGATATTTTGTTTTATGTGCGTTTTTCGAAGAACGCATCCCTTTCGTAAGTAGAGGCATACATGTACAGGAATCCATTGCCAACCGCTAATTTACCAACCACGATATTTTAGTAAACACTGATTGACTACTGGACACCTGTTTACTAACCACGAGCATCTCGCTTTGAGTATTCGCGAGTCGCGCCGAGTCGTGAAATCAAAACAACACGATGTACCTTATGGGGGGGGGTTCTTGTGTTTGTTCTTGTATTTGTACGAGCTGTTGTTTGTTTATGTTACCGATGTTTACGGGGAGCGTTAGTGCAGCGGGTTAGCGAGCTGTACTATGAAGCCGTAAATCCTGGTTTAATTCCTGCTCATGGCCAACACCAGTGGCAATTATCTGAACCATTCCTGGACCTACCCTCGGCCTCAAATGAGTACTTGGTGCATTGTGAAAACATCAGCACTGGCAGAGACAAACCCCATATGCTGTGCTGGCCTGCATAAGTGCTCATAATGGCACTTATCCCAACAGTCTGTTACATGGGGGGATCTTAGTCTTGGCGTGTAAGTGAGAGTTTGTGGACTTTGCATGTTCTTCCCCTGTTGTGCACGCGTTTTCTCAGGGTTCTCAGCTTTCAAAAAAGAACAACCAATTCTAACAGTGAGATTTTACTTGCAAATTACTTAAACAGGGATTACACACCGTGGCAACATCGCCCCCTTCTGTGAAAGCTGGACAGGACCCTCCTTGCAAAAGAGTTAGACTTCCCTGAATAAACAAACGTAGCACGGTAATCTTTGAAATAATAAAATAAACTTCACCCCTAGAGTGGAGCTATGTATCTCAGTGGGCCTTACCTGGTCAAATAAAAATAGGTTGCTTACAGGAGTTGAATGGATTGCCACATCACAGGGATGTGAGGAATCGCAGCATGGAGAGGGCTTTATCCAGCAGTGGATTGAGTGTTCTTGTTGAAACGTGTGTATTTAATATTTCTCTGATGTTCTTTTAGTCTCGTGCTGATCATTTGTCCTGTTTGCCCAACATAACATTTGCCACAAGTGCAGTTAATCCTGTACAAACCTTCTGTTGATAGCTTAGGTAATACATATTTTATACCAGAAGTCGAGTTCAAGAAACATAAGTACGTTTTTATTTCAACTGAAATGTATATATACATATATAAATATACATGTCCATACAACCACGTCTCAATGTCTATGTCTGGGAGAACACGCTAGTTTCTCCCTCTGTGGAGTCTCCACCACTTTTCTTTCTTCTTGTTTCCCAGCTCCTCGTCTTGGTGCTCCTTCCCTCTGTCTCCTCCTCGTTCATTCTCCTCTTCATCTTTCTCCAGCTGCCGTGTGCAGCACATGAAGCTCCAAATTGCCCAACGCCAGAAACTGTTCTTTCTCTCTCCCTTAGAAGATGGGATGTGCTTAATCTCTTTCTTCTCTTCCTGAACACGCTCTGCCCTCCAAGGTTGCTCACATCTTCCTTCCTCATTCACCACTTCCTGCTTTGTATCGTCTTCAATCGTGTCGACCTCCTTCAGCTCTACCTCATTTGCCTCTAACTCAATAGCTCCTACTTCTTTTGCGTCTACCTCTATTGCCTCTACATCATTCGCCTCTACCAAAATCGCCTCACTCTCCTCCACCTCAATATCCCCTACCTTCACTTCTACCTCAATCACCTCTACGTCATTCGCCTCTAACTCATTCGGCTCTACCTCCATAACCACCTCCTGCTTGGCCTCTCCCTCAATCTCCTCTACCTCTTTTACCACTTCCTGGATGGCATCTACTTCATATGCCTCAACCTCATTTGCCCCTTCCTGCTTTATTTCCTCCACCACGTTCTCAACTTTTGTTGCCATTTCCTGTTTGGCCTTTAGCTCATTCTTGTCTACCTCATTGATCAAGACCTGCATGGCCTTTTCTTCGATCGTGTCGACCTGAATTGCCTCGACCTGTTTCACCAATTCCTGCTTTGTATGTCTCGCAATCCCTTCTACGACATTGGCCACAACCTCTTTCACCACTTCCTGCTTGGCCACTGCATCTACCTCAATCACCGCTACCTCTACCTCACTCGCCACTTCCTTCTTGGGCTCTACATCATTCCCCTCTCCCTCAATCTCGCTTTCCTTCATCTCTTCTACTTCGCGAAATTTCATCTCAGTCCTTCGTAGCTTCCTATTCCTACGTTTCCTCTGAACACCATCCTCTCCTTCTTTCTTTGTCTCCACAACATCATCAACTTTCTTAGCCACTTCCTGTTTGGCTATTCCCTCATTCCCATCTACCTCACTTGCCTCTACCTCTTTCCCTAAGTCCTCCTTGGCATCTCTCTCAATCCCTTCTACGACATTGGCCACTACCTCTTTCACAAATTCCTGTGTGGCCACTGCATCTACCTCAATCACCGCTACCTCTACCTCA
The DNA here is from genome assembly GCF_048934315.1 of Petromyzon marinus. NCBI lineage: Eukaryota > Metazoa > Chordata > Hyperoartia > Petromyzontiformes > Petromyzontidae > Petromyzon > Petromyzon marinus. Next base: position 29,883 of record NC_133721.1, read on the forward strand.
TTTGCCTCTACCTCACTCGCCACTTCCTTCTTGGGTTCTCCATCATTCCCCTCTCTCTCAATCTCGTTTTCCTTCATCTCTTCTACTTCCCGAACTTTCATCTCAATCCTTCGTAGCTTCCTATTCCTACGTTTCCTCTGAACACAATCCTCTCCCTCTTTCTTTGTCTCCACAATATTCTCAACTTTCTCCGCCACTTCCTGTTTGGCCATTCCCTCATTCCGATCGACCTCATTTGGCTCTACCTCTTCTGCTAATACCTGTTTTGCATCTCTCTCAATCCCCTCTATGACATTGGCTGCTATATCTTTCACCACTTCCTGCTTGGCCACTGCTTCTACCTCAATCACCGCTACCTCTGCCTCATTCGCTAATTCCTGCTTGTCATCTCCTTCTAATACCTCTACCTTATTCAACTCTACCTCATTCATCACATCCTCCAAAGCCACTGCCTCAATCATCTCTACCTCAATCGTCCCAACCTCCACCACTTCCTGCATGGGCTCTCCCTCACTCCCCTCTCTCTCAGCCACCTCTTCTTTCACTGTCTCCAGAACTTTCTTCTTGTTCTTGTGTTTATTCCTATTCCTACGTTTCCTCTGAACACCATCCTCTCCCTCTTTCTTTGTCTCCACAACATTATCAACTTTCTTAGCCACTTCCTGTTTGGCTATTCCCTTTTTCCCATTTACCTCACTTGACTCTACCTCTTTCCCTAAGTTCTCCTTGGCATCTCTCTCAATCACTTCTACGACATTGGCCACTACATCTTTCACAAATTCCTGTGTAGCCACTGCATCTACCTCAATCACCGCTACCTCTACCTCACTCGCCACTTCCTTCTTGGGCTCTCCATCATTCCCCTCTCCCTCAATCTCGTTTTCCTTCATCTCTTCTACTTCCCGCACTTTCATCTCAGTCCTTCGTAGCTTCCTATTCCTACGTTTCCTCTGAACACCATCCTCTCCCTCTTTCTTTGTCTCCACAACATTATCAACTTTCTTAGCCACTTCCTGTTTGGCTATTCCCTCATTCCCATCTACCTCACTTGCCTCTACCTCTTTCCCTAAGTCCTCCTTGGCATCTCTCTCAATCCCTTCTATGACATTGGCCACTACCTCTTTCACAAATTCCTGTGTGGCTACTGCATCTACCTCAATCACCGCTACCTCTACCTCATTTGCCTCTACCTCACTCGCCACTTCCTTCTTGAGCTCTACATCATTCCGCTCTCTCTCAATCTCGTTTACCTTCATCTCTCCTACTTCCCGAACTTTCATCTCAATCCTTCGTAGCTTCCTATTCCTATGTTTCCTCTGAACACAATCCTCTCCCTCTTTCTTTGTTTCCAAAACATTCTCAACTTTCTCCGCCACTTCCTGTTTGGCCATTCCCTCATTCCCATCGACCTCATTTGGCTCTACCTCTTCTGCTAATACCTGTTTTGCATCTCTCTCAATCCCCTCTATGACATTGGCCGCTATATCTTTCACCACTTCCTGCTTGGCCACTGCTTCTACCTCAATCACCGCTACCTCTGCCTCATTCGCTAATTCCCGCTTGCCATCTCCTTCTAACACCTCTACCTTATTCAACTCTACCTCATTCATCACATCCTCCAAAGCCACTGCCTCAATCATCTCTACCTCAATCGTCCCAACCTCCACCACTATCTGCATGGGCTCTCCCTCACTCCCCTCTCTCTCAGCCACCTCTTCTTTCAATGTCTCCAGAACTTTCTTCTTGTTCTTGTGTTTCTTCCTATTCCTACGTTTCCTCTGAACACCATCCTCTCCCTCTATCTTTGTCTCCACAACATTATCAACTTTCTTAGCCACTTCCTGTTTGGCTATTCCCTCATTCCCATTTACCTCACTTGCCTCTACCTCTTTCCCTAAGTTCTCCTTGGAATCTCTCTCAATCCTTTCTACGACATTGGCCACTACCTCTTTCACAAATTCCTGTGTGGCCACTGCATCTACCTCAATCACCGCTACCTCTACCTCAATCGCCACTTCCTTCTTGGGCTCTCCATCATTCTCCTCTCCCTCAATCTCGTTTTCCTTCATCTCTTCTACTTCCCGCACTTTCATATCAGTCCTTCGTAGCTTCCTATTCCTACGTTTCCTCTGAAGACCATCCTCTCCCTCTTTCTTTGTCTCCACAACATTATCAACTTTCTTAGCCACTTCCTGTTTGGCCATTCCCTCATTCCGATCGACCTCATTTGGCTCTACCTCTTCTGCTAATACCTGTTTTGCATCTCTCTCAATCCCCTCTATGACATTGGCTGATATATCTTTCACCACTTCCTGCTTGGCCACTGCTTCTACCTCAATCACCGCTACCTCTGCCTCATTCGCTAATTCCCGCTTGCCATCTCCTTCTAACACCTCTACCTTATTCAACTCTACCTCATTCATCACATCCTCCAAAGCCACTGCCTCAATCATCTCTACCTCAATCGTCCCAACCTCCACCACTTCCTGCATGGGCTCTCCCTCACTCCCCTCTCTCTCAGCCACCTCTTCTTTCACTGTCTCCAGAACTTTCTTCTTGTTCTTGTGTTTATTCCTATTCCAACGTTTCCTCTGAACACCATCCTCTCCCTCTTTCTTTGTCTCCACAACATTATCAACTTTCTTAGCCACTTCCTGTTTGGCTATTCCCTTATTCCCATTTACCTCACTTGACTCTACCTCTTTCCCTAAGTTCTCCTTGGCATCTCTCTCAATCACTTCTACGACATTGGCCACTACCTCTTTCACAAATTCCTGTGTAGCCACTGCATCTACCTCAATCACCGCTACCTCTACCTCACTCGCCACTTCCTTCTTGGGCTCTCCATCATTCCCCTCTCCCTCAATCTCGTTTTCCTTCATCTCTTCTACTTCCCGCACTTTCGTCTCAGTCCTTCGTAGCTTCCTATTCCTACGTTTCCTCTGAACACCATCCTCTCCCTCTTTCTTTGTCTCCACAACATTATCAACTTTCTTAGCCACTTCCTGTTTGGCTATTCCTTCATTCCCATCTACCTCATTTGCTTCTACCTCTTTCCCTAAGTCCTCCTTGGCATCTCTCTCAATCCCTTCTATGACATTGGCCACTACCTCTTTCACAAATTCCTGTGTGGCTACTGCATCTACCTCAATCACCGCTACCTCTACCTCATTTGCCTCTACCTCACTCGCCACTTCCTTCTTGAGCTCTACATCATTCCGCTCTCTCTCAATCTCGTTTACCTTCATCTCTCCTACTTCCCGAACTTTCATCTCAATCCTTCGTAGCTTCCTATTCCTATGTTTCCTCTGAACACAATCCTCTCCCTCTTTCTTTGTTTCCAAAACATTCTCAACTTTCTCCGCCACTTCCTGTTTGGCCATTCCCTCATTCCCATCGACCTCATTCCCATCGACCTCATTTGGCTCTACCTCTTCTGCTAATACCTGTTTTGCATCTCTCTCAATCCCCTCTATGACATTGGCCGCTATATCTTTCACCACTTCCTGCTTGGCCACTGCTTCTACCTCAATCACCGCTACCTCTGCCTCATTCGCTAATTCCCGCTTGCCATCTCCTTCTAACACCTCTACCTTATTCAACTCTACCTCATTCATCACATCCTCCAAAGCCACTGCCTCAATCATCTCTACCTCAATCGTCCCAACCTCCACCACTATCTGCATGGGCTCTCCCTCACTCCCCTCTCTCTCAGCCACCTCTTCTTTCAATGTCTCCAGAACTTTCTTCTTGTTCTTGTGTTTCTTCCTATTCCTACGTTTCCTCTGAACACCATCCTCTCCCTCTATCTTTGTCTCCACAACATTATCAACTTTCTTAGCCACTTCCTGTTTGGCTATTCCCTCATTCCCATTTACCTCACTTGCCTCTACCTCTTTCCCTAAGTTCTCCTTGGCATCTCTCTCAATCCTTTCTACGACATTGGCCACTACCTCTTTCACAAATTCCTGTGTGGCCACTGCATCTACCTCAATCACCGCTACCTCTACCTCACTCGCCACTTCCTTCTTGGGCTCTCCATCATTCCCCTCTCCCTCAGTCTCGTTTTCCTTCATCTCTTCTACTTCCCGCACTTTCATATCAGTCCTTCGTAGCTTCCTATTCCTACGTTTCCTCTGAAGACCATCCTCTCCCTCTTTCTTTGTCTCCACAACATTATCAACTTTCTTAGCCACTTTCTGTTTGGCCATTCCCTCATTCCGATCGACCTCATTTGGCTCTACCTCTTCTGCTAATACCTGTTTTGCATCTCTCTCAATCCCCTCTATGACATTGGCTGATATATCTTTCACCACTTCCTGCTTGGCCACTGCTTCTACCTCAATCACCGCTACCTCTGCCTCATTCGCTAATTCCCGCTTGCCATCTCCTTCTAACACCTCTACCTTATTCAACTCTACCTCATTCATCACATCCTCCAAAGCCACTGCCTCAATCATCTCTACCTCAATCGTCCCAACCTCCACCACTTCCTGCATGGGCTCTCCCTCACTCCCCTCTCTCTCAGCCACCTCTTCTTTCACTGTCTCCAGAACTTTCTTCTTGTTCTTGTGTTTATTCCTATTCCTACGTTTCCTCTGAACACCATCCTCTCCCTCTATCTTTGTCTCCACAACATTATCAACTTTCTTAGCCACTTCCTGTTTGGCTATTCCCTCATTCCCATTTACCTCACTTGCCTCTACCTCTTTCCCTAAGTTCTCCTTGGCATCTCTCTCAATCCTTTCTACGACATTGGCCACTACCTCTTTCACAAATTCCTGTGTGGCCACTGCATCTACCTCAATCACCGCTACCTCTACCTCACTCGCCACTTCCTTCTTGGGCTCTCCATCATTCCCCTCTCCCTCAGTCTCGTTTTCCTTCATCTCTTCTACTTCCCGCACTTTCATATCAGTCCTTCGTAGCTTCCTATTCCTACGTTTCCTCTGAAGACCATCCTCTCCCTCTTTCTTTGTCTCCACAACATTATCAACTTTCTTAGCCACTTCCTGTTTGGCCATTCCCTCATTCCGATCGACCTCATTTGGCTCTACCTCTTCTGCTAATACCTGTTTTGCATCTCTCTCAATCCCCTCTTATGACATTGGCTGATATATCTTTCACCACTTCCTGCTTGGCCACTGCTTCTACCTCAATCACCGCTACCTCTGCCTCATTCGCTAATTCCCGCTTGCCATCTCCTTCTAACACCTCTACCTTATTCAACTCTACCTCATTCATCACATCCTCCAAAGCCACTGCCTCAATCATCTCTACCTCAATCGTCCCAACCTCCACCACTTCCTGCATGGGCTCTCCCTCACTCCCCTCTCTCTCAGCCACCTCTTCTTTCACTGTCTCCAGAACTTTCTTCTTGTTCTTGTGTTTATTCCTATTCCTACGTTTCCTCTGAACACCATCCTCTCCCTCTTTCTTTGTCTCCACAACATTATCAACTTTCTTAGCCACTTCCTGTTTGGCTATTCCCTTATTCCCATTTACCTCACTTGACTCTACCTCTTTCCCTAAGTTCTCCTTGGCATCTCTCTCAATCACTTCTACGACATTGGCCACTACCTCTTTCACAAATTCCTGTGTAGCCACTGCATCTACCTCAATCACCGCTACCTCTACCTCACTCGCCACTTCCTTCTTGGGCTCTCCATCATTCCCCTCTCCGTCAATCTCGTTTTCCTTTATCTCTTCTACTTCCCGCACTTTCGTCTCAGTCCTTCGTAGCTTCCTATTCCTACGTTTCCTCTGAACACCATCCTCTCCCTCTTTCTTTGTCTCCACAACATTATCAACTTTCTTAGCCACTTCCTGTTTGGCTATTCCCTCATTCCCATCTACCTCGTTTGCTTCTACCTCTTTCCCTAAGTCCTCCTTGGCATCTCTCTCAATCCCTTCTATGACATTGGCCACTACCTCTTTCACAAATTCCTGTGTGGCTACTGCATCTACCTCAATCACCGCTACCTCTACCTCATTTGCCTCTACCTCACTCGCCACTTCCTTCTTGAGCTCTACATCATTCCGCTCTCTCTCAATCTCGTTTACCTTCATCTCTCCTACTTCCCGAACTTTCATCTCAATCCTTCGTAGCTTCCTATTCCTATGTTTCCTCTGAACACAATCCTCTCCCTCTTTCTTTGTTTCCAAAACATTCTCAACTTTCTCCGCCACTTCCTGTTTGGCCATTCCCTCATTCCCATCGACCTCATTTGGCTCTACCTCTTCTGCTAATACCTGTTTTGCATCTCTCTCAATCCCCTCTATGACATTGGCTGCTATATCTTTCACCACTTCCTGCTTGGCCACTGCTTCTACCTCAATCACCGCTACCTCTGCCTCATTCGCTAATTCCCGCTTGCCATCTCCTTCTAACACCTCTACCTTATTCAACTCTACCTCATTCATCACATCCTCCAAAGCCACTGCCTCAATCATCTCTACCTCAATCGTCCCAACCTCCACCACTATCTGCATGGGCTCTCCCTCACTCCCCTCTCTCTCAGCCACCTCTTCTTTCAATGTCTCCAGAACTTTCTTCTTGTTCTTGTGTTTCTTCCTATTCCTACGTTTCCTCTGAACACCATCCTCTCCCTCTATCTTTGTCTCCACAACATTATCAACTTTCTTAGCCACTTCCTGTTTGGCTATTCCCTCATTCCCATTTACCTCACTTGCCTCTACCTCTTTCCCTAAGTTCTCCTTGGCATCTCTCTCAATCCTTTCTACGACATTGGCCACTACCTCTTTCACAAATTCCTGTGTGGCCACTGCATCTACCTCAATCACCGCTACCTCTACCTCACTCGCCACTTCCTTCTTGGGCTCTCCATCATTCCCCTCTCCCTCAGTCTCGTTTTCCTTCATCTCTTCTACTTCCCGCACTTTCATATCAGTCCTTCGTAGCTTCCTATTCCTACGTTTCCTCTGAAGACCATCCTCTCCCTCTTTCTTTGTCTCCACAACATTATCAACTTTCTTAGCCACTTTCTGTTTGGCCATTCCCTCATTCCGATCGACCTCATTTGGCTCTACCTCTTCTGCTAATACCTGTTTTGCATCTCTCTCAATCCCCTCTATGACATTGGCTGATATATCTTTCACCACTTCCTGCTTGGCCACTGCTTCTACCTCAATCACCGCTACCTCTGCCTCATTCGCTAATTCCCGCTTGCCATCTCCTTCTAACACCTCTACCTTATTCAACTCTACCTCATTCATCACATCCTCCAAAGCCACTGCCTCAATCATCTCTACCTCAATCGTCCCAACCTCCACCACTTCCTGCATGGGCTCTCCCTCACTCCCCTCTCTCTCAGCCACCTCTTCTTTCACTGTCTCCAGAACTTTCTTCTTGTTCTTGTGTTTATTCCTATTCCTACGTTTCCTCTGAACACCATCCTCTCCCTCTATCTTTGTCTCCACAACATTATCAACTTTCTTAGCCACTTCCTGTTTGGCTATTCCCTCATTCCCATTTACCTCACTTGCCTCTACCTCTTTCCCTAAGTTCTCCTTGGCATCTCTCTCAATCCTTTCTACGACATTGGCCACTACCTCTTTCACAAATTCCTGTGTGGCCACTGCATCTACCTCAATCACCGCTACCTCTACCTCACTCGCCACTTCCTTCTTGGGCTCTCCATCATTCCCCTCTCCCTCAGTCTCGTTTTCCTTCATCTCTTCTACTTCCCGCACTTTCATATCAGTCCTTCGTAGCTTCCTATTCCTACGTTTCCTCTGAAGACCATCCTCTCCCTCTTTCTTTGTCTCCACAACATTATCAACTTTCTTAGCCACTTCCTGTTTGGCCATTCCCTCATTCCGATCGACCTCATTTGGCTCTACCTCTTCTGCTAATACCTGTTTTGCATCTCTCTCAATCCCCTCTTATGACATTGGCTGATATATCTTTCACCACTTCCTGCTTGGCCACTGCTTCTACCTCAATCACCGCTACCTCTGCCTCATTCGCTAATTCCCGCTTGCCATCTCCTTCTAACACCTCTACCTTATTCAACTCTACCTCATTCATCACATCCTCCAAAGCCACTGCCTCAATCATCTCTACCTCAATCGTCCCAACCTCCACCACTTCCTGCATGGGCTCTCCCTCACTCCCCTCTCTCTCAGCCACCTCTTCTTTCACTGTCTCCAGAACTTTCTTCTTGTTCTTGTGTTTATTCCTATTCCTACGTTTCCTCTGAACACCATCCTCTCCCTCTTTCTTTGTCTCCACAACATTATCAACTTTCTTAGCCACTTCCTGTTTGGCTATTCCCTTATTCCCATTTACCTCACTTGACTCTACCTCTTTCCCTAAGTTCTCCTTGGCATCTCTCTCAATCACTTCTACGACATTGGCCACTACCTCTTTCACAAATTCCTGTGTAGCCACTGCATCTACCTCAATCACCGCTACCTCTACCTCACTCGCCACTTCCTTCTTGGGCTCTCCATCATTCCCCTCTCCGTCAATCTCGTTTTCCTTTATCTCTTCTACTTCCCGCACTTTCGTCTCAGTCCTTCGTAGCTTCCTATTCCTACGTTTCCTCTGAACACCATCCTCTCCCTCTTTCTTTGTCTCCACAACATTATCAACTTTCTTAGCCACTTCCTGTTTGGCTATTCCCTCATTCCCATCTACCTCGTTTGCTTCTACCTCTTTCCCTAAGTCCTCCTTGGCATCTCTCTCAATCCCTTCTATGACATTGGCCACTACCTCTTTCACAAATTCCTGTGTGGCTACTGCATCTACCTCAATCACCGCTACCTCTACCTCATTTGCCTCTACCTCACTCGCCACTTCCTTCTTGAGCTCTACATCATTCCGCTCTCTCTCAATCTCGTTTACCTTCATCTCTCCTACTTCCCGAACTTTCATCTCAATCCTTCGTAGCTTCCTATTCCTATGTTTCCTCTGAACACAATCCTCTCCCTCTTTCTTTGTTTCCAAAACATTCTCAACTTTCTCCGCCACTTCCTGTTTGGCCATTCCCTCATTCCCATCGACCTCATTTGGCTCTACCTCTTCTGCTAATACCTGTTTTGCATCTCTCTCAATCCCCTCTATGACATTGGCCGCTATATCTTTCACCACTTCCTGCTTGGCCACTGCTTCTACCTCAATCACCGCTACCTCTGCCTCATTCGCTAATTCCCGCTTGCCATCTCCTTCTAACACCTCTACCTTATTCAACTCTACCTCATTCATCACATCCTCCAAAGCCACTGCCTCAATCATATCTACCTCAATCGTCCCAACCTCCACCACTATCTGCATGGGCTCTCCCTCACTCCCCTCTCTCTCAGCCACCTCTTCTTTCAATGTCTCCAGAACTTTCTTCTTGTTCTTGTGTTTCTTCCTATTCCTACGTTTCCTCTGAACACCATCCTCTCCCTCTATCTTTGTCTCCACAACATTATCAACTTTCTTAGCCACTTCCTGTTTGGCTATTCCCTCATTCCCATTTACCTCACTTGCCTCTACCTCTTTCCCTAAGTTCTCCTTGGCATCTCTCTCAATCCTTTCTACGACATTGGCCACTACCTCTTTCACAAATTCCTGTGTGGCCACTGCATCTACCTCAATCACCGCTACCTCTACCTCACTCGCCACTTCCTTCTTGGGCTCTCCATCATTCCCCTCTCCCTCAGTCTCGTTTTCCTTCATCTCTTCTACTTCCCGCACTTTCATATCAGTCCTTCGTAGCTTCCTATTCCTACGTTTCCTCTGAAGACCATCCTCTCCCTCTTTCTTTGTCTCCACAACATTATCAACTTTCTTAGCCACTTCCTGTTTGGCCATTCCCTCATTCCGATCGACCTCATTTGGCTCTACCTCTTCTGCTAATACCTGTTTTGCATCTCTCTCAATCCCCTCTATGACATTGGCTGATATATCTTTCACCACTTCCTGCTTGGCCACTGCTTCTACCTCAATCACCGCTACCTCTGCCTCATTCGCTAATTCCCGCTTGCCATCTCCTTCTAACACCTCTACCTTATTCAACTCTACCTCATTCATCACATCCTCCAAAGCCACTGCCTCAATCATCTCTACCTCAATCGTCCCAACCTCCACCACTTCCTGCATGGGCTCTCCCTCACTCCCCTCTCTCTCAGCCACCTCTTCTTTCACTGTCTCCAGAACTTTCTTCTTGTTCTTGTGTTTATTCCTATTCCTACGTTTCCTCTGAACACCATCCTCTCCCTCTTTCTTTGTCTCCACAACATTATCAACTTTCTTAGCCACTTCCTGTTTGGCTATTCCCTTATTCCCATTTACCTCACTTGACTCTACCTCTTTCCCTAAGTTCTCCTTGGCATCTCTCTCAATCACTTCTACGACATTGGCCACTACCTCTTTCACAAATTCCTGTGTAGCCACTGCATCTACCTCAATCACCGCTACCTCTACCTCACTCGCCACTTCCTTCTTGGGCTCTCCATCATTCCCCTCTCCGTCAATCTCGTTTTCCTTCATCTCTTCTACTTCCCGCACTTTCGTCTCAGTCCTTCGTAGCTTCCTATTCCTACGTTTCCTCTGAACACCATCCTCTCCCTCTTTCTTTGTCTCCACAACATTATCAACTTTCTTAGCCACTTCCTGTTTGGCTATTCCCTCATTCCCATCTACCTCGTTTGCTTCTACCTCTTTCCCTAAGTCCTCCTTGGCATCTCTCTCAATCCCTTCTATGACATTGGCCACTACCTCTTTCACAAATTCCTGTGTGGCTACTGCATCTACCTCAATCACCGCTACCTCTACCTCATTCGCCTCTACCTCACTCACCACTTCCTTCTTGAGCTCTACATCATTCCGCTCTCTCAATCTCGTTTACCTTCATCTCTCCTACTTCCCGAACTTTCATCTCAATCCTTCGTAGCTTCCTATTCCTATGTTTCCTCTGAACACAATCCTCTCCCTCTTTCTTTGTTTCCAAAACATTCTCAACTTTCTCCGCCACTTCCTGTTTGGCCATTCCCTCATTCCCATCGACCTCATTTGGCTCTACCTCTTCTGCTAATACCTGTTTTGCATCTCTCTCAATCCCCTCTATGACATTGGCCGCTATATCTTTCACCACTTCCTGCTTGGCCACTGCTTCTACCTCATTCACCGCTACCTCTGCCTCATTCGCTAATTCCCGCTTGCCATCTCCTTCTAACACCTCTACCTTATTCAACTCTACCTCATTCATCACATCCTCCAAAGCCACTGCCTCAATCATCTCTACCTCAATCGTCCCAACCTCCACCACTTCCTGCATGGGCTCTCCCTCACTCCCCTCTCTCTCAGCCACCTCTTCTTTCACTGTCTCCAGAACTTTCTTCTTGTTCTTGTGTTTCTTCCTATTCCTACGTTTCCTCTGAACACCATCCTCTCCCTCTTTCTTTGTCTCCACAACATTATCAACTTTCTTAGCCACTTCCTGTTTGGCTATTCCCTCATTCCCATTTACCTCACTTTCCTCTACCTCTTTCCCTAAGTTCTCCTTGGCATCTCTCTCAATCCTTTCTACGACATTGGCCACTACCTCTTTCACAAATTCCTGTGTGGCCACTGCATCTACCTCAATCACCACTACCTCTACCTCACTCGCCACTTCCTTCTTGGGCTCTCCATCATTCCCCTCTCCCTCAATCTCGTTTTCCTTCATCTCTTCTACTTCCCGCACTTTCATATCAGTCCTTCGTAGCTTCCTATTCCTACGTTTCCTCTGAAGACCATCCTCTCCCTCTTTCTTTGTCTCCACAACATTATCAACTTTCTTAGCCACTTCCTGTTTGGCCATTCCCTCATTCCGATCGACCGCATCTGGCTCTACCTCTTCTGCTAATACCTGTTTTGCATCTCTCTCAATCCCCTCTATGACATTGGCCGCTATATATTTCACCACTTCCTGCTTGGCCACTGCTTCTACCTCAATCACCGCTACCTCTGCCTCCTTCGCTAATTCCCGCTTGCCATCTCCTTCTAACACCTCTACCATATTCAACTCTACCTCATTCATCACATCCTCCAAAGCCACTGCCTCAATCATCTCTACCTCAATCGTCCCAACCTCCACCACTTCCTGCATGGGCTCTCCCTCACTCCCCTCTCTCTCAGCCACCTCTTCTTTCACTGTCTCCTCCAGAACTTTCTTCTTGTTCTTATGTTTCTTCCTACTCCCACGTTTTTTCTTCATACCATTTCTCTCCCCCACTTTCTCCATCTCTTCGATCTCGTTCTCAACCTTGTTGCTATTCTGCATTGTCTGCTTCACATCCTCATTATTGGTGCTGACTTCTGCCTGCTGCTGCTCTTCTGCCTTTTGCTGCTGCTGCTGCTGCTGGTGGTGGATGATGAAGCTCTTCAGCTCGGTGCTGTTCTGGAATTGCAGCAGCTCCCGCTGATATTTGGCCTGCTGCTGTGCACAATGATCCAGCAGGATCATCTCAAGCTCCAGAATCTGGCGCTTAGCTTCTAGTCTTGTGTCAACGAGGAACCTCTTTCGCTGCCCCTTCGAGCGACGGTCTGGGGAGTCACATGGGGAGGAGAGAGCAGCACCACAATTGATTCGTTAATGGGTATTTGAGTATTTCCTGTACGATAATAGGTTTTTCCCGTTTTTACTGGCAACAAAACAGGTGTTAAGATGTTAAAACACCAAACTGAAACCTTTTACAAGGAATCATGTCTGCATTAACCATGATGCTTGTGGTCAGAATGCAAACAAAAAACATACTCTGATAATATATGCATTGTCCTTGAAACTGATTGGTCCACACCAGGGACAGCTTTCTTTTGAGCCTCGTCTCAAACGGTGTTAGACCAGAGGACGCCAAAAGGCGTATTTCCTGTATGTTATTTTGGTAAAGAAACTTGGCACCATTGACAGGAATCTAACTTAACTTGAGACCAATGTAACAATGATAACACTGTAGGGAGGTCTGGAGGTTGACTCATGTGCCGGAGACACCTCCTCCTCCAAATAACTTCATTAGGATTATGGGCTGGTTGGGGAGGCCATATTAAGTTTGCGAGGTCTGGAAACTCCAGGCCAAACATAGAAAAACTTCCGTTATCTCAGAAAAAGTAAGATGGATTTATGGGCAAGCTGTGGAGGTCTGGCTAAATTTAAAAGATGTCCATTGTTTCACAAGAGAGAACATGAATTGGATAAGAAATACACTATTAATTCTTATACACTGGTCCATTCATACAATTAGTATATTAGTGGGCTACGTTAGAAAAGATAAAGGGAGGAGAAGAGGAGGGTGCCCAAAGGGGCCAGAGAGCCAGGGGCAACCCTAATGTTTATGTTGGCTGGATAGCATGTGCTCCCGTGCATGTGAGGTTGCTCTCAACAGAAGTAATTCCTTGCACGAGAATGGCTGAAACGCTGAGTAACCACTCAGAGGTATAGTGGTTAAGCAGTGGAGACGGTATAGTGGTAAAACAGTGGAGATTTTAAAAGCAAAGTTTAAGATTTGCATTTGTCACTTTATATTGAGCCGATACATATGGCAAGTGAAATTAAGAAGACTTAAAGTGAGTTTTACAGAAAGAGAGGATACATGTGTGTCTCTTGGAGAAGGAAAGGCATTGCTCAAAACTGTGCTGCAAGGTCACGTGCCATGAATCACATGAGTTTAGAAAAAACGTGACTGTAAACCAACAAGCCTGTGAATAATTATCATGGTGAAGACACCTCTATACGTTGGATACTGAAGGAAATCCATCGTGCTACACATCGTCAAAGCCCGACAACACCTGACATTCGAGAAAGAAGTACAATTGCATCGTTCTACACATCGTCAATACCCCACCACATCTGGAAAGTCACCAGCTGCATCAAGCACCTGACTGTTGTATTGTTCGAAAGACACTGTGTGTAACGACTTTACATCTGCCGGCACTGCGGGTTTCTAAACGCCTGCCATGTCACCTTCTCAACACTAGCGTCTGAGACCGTCTGATACAGACTGAAAGCTTATTTCCTTTGTTGCACTGTTTGTCTTTTCATGAATGTCATATTGTGCACTGGGTTATGCCTTATTAACCTAAATTCTGAATTTAGCTATTCATGTATTTCTATTACAGTATCACATATTCTTTGGACCAAGTGTCAATTGCCTATTTGATGACTGGTACTCTGATTCTTTTTTTTACAAATCAGGGACTTGTTTTAATTAAAATGTGTCTGTGTGTGTGGTTGAACGGTGTAACAAATCCATGCGTTACATGTGTAGTGTTGCAGCGCCGACCTGGTCAAGGCCTATGATACAATCAGTAGGCCAGGGCTCTGGATTGTTACTCGTATTTCCGGAGTCCCTAACCCTCTGCTCACAATCATTAAGGACCTTCACGATGGTGGGCAGGCCCGGATGAAGTTGCGTGCCCAGGAGTCAGAGCAATTTCCTGTTTACAGTGGGGTGCGACAGGGATCTACTCTGGCTGACACATTATTTAGCATCATCTTCGACCACATAGTTCGAGAAGTTTTTTTTTATGGCTGTACCGGTGGATTTTTTAATATTTGCTACAGATACAATGGGAGGCTGATTGATGCCTGGGTGAGGTCAAGGGATGGCTCCCTACTGGTCAACCATGTTATGTACACTGATCATTTGGAAGTTGATGCTCACACTGAAAAATAGTTGGAGGTTCTGCTGCTAAGCCTGGAGCGTGTGACAAAGAGGTGGTGCCTTACCATCAGCCCCACCAAAACTAAGCACCCGCCTGAGTATTTTGTGTAATTTAATACTCCGCCCCCTCAACTACTCTTGAGTGATGGGGTAATTGTAGAGAGAAGTTTACGTACCTGGATAGTGTGCTTATGCAAAAATTCTGGTTTGGCAGCAGAGGTCTCACTCCGAATCGGTCAAGTGGCATATTTTCATCAGCTTCGTAACACTTTGGGGTATCTACCTGGTCTGTCACTCGACACAAAACGCTGGGTCTTCTTGGCCAATGATAGAATAAATGAAAAATCTGAACCAGCTTTACACTTTCAGACTTGCCTGCCTACGATCCACCCTGGGTTTAACTAGGCTGGAATGTGTGAACAGCTCACAGTGAGCTCCACTGGTGGGCAGGGCTGCATTGCCTGGGTCATGTAGCCTGCTTGCTCAGCCACCGCATCCCCAAGCAGCCTCTGTTTTTCCAGATAGAGGGGGCTAAATGGGCGTGGCACGGCCTGGAGAAGAGATGGACTGATGCAGTACAGGAGGATACGGAACTAAGTGGACTTGCCAAAGACTGGTACCACTGGTGTCAAGATCTGCCTCTATGGAGGAAGCTCGTGAAGGATGCTTATGGGAAGTTGGTGGCAGTTGCCCTCAAGCAAAAAAGGAGGGTGAGAGGAGCGACGCTCACAACAACAGACGGTGCACTGGATGACTAAAACGCAGCACGTTGGCACAGTAGGATGCAAAGGTGGTGCGTCTGCCAGTCATCTCAGTCAGTCAACCCATCGCACTGGGGTCTGTCCCCTGATCTCCTGTCGGCAAGCCTTCGACACTTCAAGTGGCCTCGGAGTGCACCAGGCCTGGCACAAGCGCCATGGTGACGTCTCCGTCACTTAGTGGCGAATGAGGGCTGTTGTTGTTATCTGAGTCGGTTAGGGGCCTCCCCTAGGTCCACTCAGCCTCAAATAAGTATCTGATACGGTGTGTAAACATCGCCACTTGGGAGACAAAGACGGACAAGTGTGGTGCTGGCAACCCACCCCTCGTGTGCGGTGCCGGCCGTCATAGGTGCTCACTAACAGCACTTGCTCCTACAGTGTTTCAAGGCTATACACAAGATTTCTGTCTTTGTTTGTGTCTATGTGCAGTGTCTGTATGAGTGGTTGGGAGCAGTTGTGTCTGTGGGGATCGACCTGAGTTCGATTCCCATTCACAACCATCAGTGACTAATAAATAAAACCGGTCGTGTGCCTCCCCTACATCTACTCAAACTTAAAATAGTACCTCGTGCAACGTATAAACATCAAATGTGGGGAGACAAAGGCATCCGGATGCGGTGCTGACCACCCACCCCATCATAGGTGCTAACTCGCTAACAGCACTTGACTCAATAGTCTGTTAAGGCTATACGGGGATCTGTCTTTGTATACAGGTGCATGTGTCTGTGTGTATGTCTGTGTGTGGAATTACAGTACTCACTTCCCGTCGGCTTGCTCATCTCTCCACCCTGCAACAAAATCACAGCAGCGCACGTGAGACTCTAATCATATCACAGCTTACAACCACCACCACCATCATCATTACCGTCCTCATCATTAAACATTTCGAACAGACACACATTCACATATAGATGTTCTCTCAGATTAATGTTATCCTGATACAGCGCGCGTGTGGATGTACTCACGGAAGACATCGCCTTGAAGGCAGAACGAGAAGTCACGGATGGTCACGTTTTGTCAATAGATTTCGTTAACTGTGTTAATGAAGTGTTCAACCTCACGGATGTTTGTCAATGAGGTTTACCAAGTAATTTAACCGCGTTATCGATGTTCACTGACGACGTTGTCGAAGTGTGCTCCCGAATGCGATCTTTAAGCACACAGAGCGCGCGTCCACCTCCGTCTGTAACGATCGACCGTTGCTAGGGAAGTGACGTCACTTGTTAAGGTAACGAACCCCGGAAACCACGTGGTCCACTGTATCCTCCAGGCCTGATTAGTTACACGACTGTCAAATTTTTACTTTAAACTTTCGTAACTTGCAGGAATTCATATTTTTGGTTCTTTCGGTAAAGTCACGTAGATAGAAAATAACATTTTAAGTGAAGGCAAAAAACCCACGAGGTTTCGGTGGCAACACAAGCGGTCTTCATCACGTGTTGCGATCGAAACGTCGTGGGTTTTTTTCTTTTATTTTAATTTATTTTTATTTTATTGTTATTATTTTCTATCTACGTGACTTTACCTGAAAGAACCAAGAATATAGTAAGGATTGTACCCTGGTCGCCACGGATGAAGAGGCCGAGCGGGCTCGGTTCGACTGTTGCCAGGTACCTCCACCACTCAGCTCGCAGCACACACACACACAGTGTCCACTATGTAAAAATCAGGCTAAACTAAACCTTTCTAGAAGTTACTAAAATAATGCTATAAAAACAATGCAACAGTGATCATAAGAAATGTGATTGAAAGTTAACAATAGCGACATATATAACATATATTACTAAACCTAGCATCCTTCGCTAGCTGTTTGAGTCAATCCATAATAGGAGTAACAATTATGTATGTTAACTGCGAATAACCCAATCAATAACAGATATCCATTGTAATTTACATCAATACATTACCCCCCCCCCCCCGTCTTCGTATCGGATCTGCTTACAAGCGACGACGTCACATTTATCCCCCATCTACGTCTATTAAAGACCGAAACAGGGGAAGGATTTCACCACAACTCTGGCTGTCACCTGACGAGGCGGGTTGTTGTTGTAGTTACAGGCGAAACGTCACGGTACTTGAATTGTAAATGTTTTGGGTTTACTCTCCAACACACCGATGTGCTGAAATAGTCACTAATTGGCATGTTTTGTTTACGTGACAAACTTGACTAAGATTTACGCGATCTAACCCAAACAAACAAAAACACCCTCTAATCAGTAAATATTTGTATTAATTCCACGAATGGACCTTGGCCTGGGACTGTGCGGATTGAGAAGTTATGGATGCAGCTTCTGTTTGTGCTGCCATCAGAATGACAAATAAATAAATAATACACACGGATTGGTGACTACAGTACTAGACCCCCAGTGCTTTTATATTTAAAAGTGTATGTGCTTTGTGGTTGCTTTATTGCGCGTGTGTACGTACTGTGTAACACTTGTTTGAACGCAGGTGATGGGGTTGTCCATGTTGGGTGTCATTACAGCCAAAAACAAGCAGCAGTACGAAGACCAGGACGCCGTGGCCGACCATGAGGACGGAAATTGGCCTCGCCCGGTCACAACGTACGACAGCAGTACAGGTTTCCCTCCACACATGCACACACCTACGAGTTTCCCACTACAGAGACGAAGATCCCCCATATAGCCTTAACAGACTGTTGTGGCAAGTGCTGTTCGCAAGCACCAATGAAGGTCGGCATGGTATACCAGGGGGTAGGTGGCCAACACCACACCCGGCCGCCTTTGTCTCCCAAGTGGTGACGTATACACACACCGCTCCAGTTATTCATTTGAGGTTGAGTCGACCCAGGACCAGTTCAGATAAATAATCGTTATTGGTGTTGGCCATGAGCGGGACTCCAACTCGGATGTTTGCGGGGTTCGGAGCGTAGCGTACTATCCACTGCGCCACTGCTACCCTCACATAACGCACACAGAAACAACACACACACACAGGAACTCACACGCACGGACACACAGGGACCTGCTCAACATTGAAATGAGCAGCCCTTGTGTGGCGGCCTGCGTTGAATTTGGGCGTTCATCTCGTCACCCATACAAAAGGTCTCGACACAATCAATGGCAGTCCCCCTTGCCCTGCCTGGCACGCACATCGGGCCAGTCACCCCACGCACAGCGCACACAACGTGCGCGTCGCGTATGCCAAATCAAGAGTCGTCCCCGAGTGTCCGGCAAATTGGACCGACTATCCCGGGCCCCGCGCTTCGGGGGAGGCCCCACGTGTAGACATCAGTGTCACATGTAATGCTTCCGGTTTAGTTTGAAGGCATCGGGGGGGGGCCCACGCACCCCCTATGGACGGCCCTGGTCAAAGCACACGGCAGCGCGGAGCACGCGCGTCACGTGCACGGGCCACGTGCGTCACGGGTACGTGACATCTACAAGGCAAGCACCTGCATCGCGTGGTCATTACTTGTAAGGCATGCCCTTTGTGCATGGGACGTGCGTAGTGTGTGCAACACGTTGCACATGTATGTCACACATGCGCATCGCAATGTGATGTCATGTGTACGTGGACATTTGATTCGCATGTAGCTGTCTGGTGGGCAGGACGGATCTACGCGTGGGCAAGTAAGGGGGTGGCTGAGTAAGACTGATACGGAGACACGTCAAGCCACACACTCACCACGCACTCACCGGCACACCCACACACACCACATTCACCGCACACTCACTTACTGGCACACTCGCACACTGGCACTCACTGCACACTCACACACCGCTCTCACCACGCACTCACTTACCGGCACACTGACTGCACATTCACACACACTCACCACTCTCACCACGCACACACTTACCGGCACACTGACTGCACATTCACACACTCACTGGACCCTCACTGCACACTCACCACGCACTCACCGGCACACTGACTGCACATTCACACACACTCACCGCACACTCACTTACCAACACTCTGACTGCACATTCACACACACCGCACTCACACCGCATTCACACACACTCACACACACTCACACCGCACTCATTCACTCACACACACTCACTCACACACACTCACACAAATTTACACACACTCACCGCACACTCACACACACTCACACTCACCAGCACACTCGTGTGCAAGCACACTAGTGAGCTTCCACAAAATGTGCTGCACATTAGTGAGGCCACACACCAGCAGGTTTACACATCAGTGAGCTTACACACTAGTGTGCACACACACAGTGGCAAGCTTACATATTAGATAGCGTACACACCAGCTCACCGGTGAGGTGAGCTACACACTGGTGAGTTAACACACCCACCTGTTTACGTGCACAAAGCTCTTAACCCTAAACCTAACATATCCCAAATGTCATGGCTAAAGTTATTTTACACACGCACGTGCATACACACGCACGTGCATACACGCATGCGCATATGAAGGCACGCATGCACACATACGTGCACACAAACACACATGCACGCACATGGCGTTGGACTTGAGACTCCCAGAAGTGGAATCAGGACTCCTGAGTGTGCGATATAGCTCAGTGGGCCTTACTTGGTAAAATTTAAATAATTAATTTAGTTTCAGGATGTAGGGTTCTGAAGATATTTCATCTTTCAGTCCTTTCTGACCGTTTGAGTGTGGGTGAGTGAGTGACAACTGCTTATGCATTTTTTTTTATTACAAATACAAGCATTTCCAGCTATTGACATGAAATGTATTAACTCTGGAAAATGATGGTGATACAGGTGGTGGGTAGCGGTAGTGTAGCGTTTAGCACGCTGCGTTACGAACCCGGCGACCTGAGTTAAATTCTCGCTCATGCCCAACGCAGGTAACGACTCTCTGAACCGGTCATGGGCCTCCCCTAGGTAGACTCAGCCTCAAATGAGTACTTGGTGTGGTGTAAACATCACTACTGGGGAGACAAAGGCGGCCGGGCGTGGTGTTGGCCACCCACCCCTCGTGTGCCATGCTGGCCTTCACAGGTACTCGCTAACAGCACTTGCCCCAACAGTCTATTCGGGCTCTACGGGGAGTCTTTGCTTTGGTGGTGATGATACAGATGGTGATTGATTATACAGATGGTTAGGATGATGATAATGATACATTTGGTGATGATGGTGGTGATGATGGGACTGTAAGAGTGGTCCTTGAAGATATATACTGTGTAATATTAAGACACACTAATATAAAATGTAATCATTAAAGCACAATATATAACATTTGTAATTTCTGTTGAAAGCATGTGCTTATAATGGTCACGTGTATTTGTACGTGGTTGTGCATGAATGCACGTGTTTTTATTTTCTGTATTAGATGCATTACGACAGGACTTGGCCCAACGGTCTATATTGGTTGTACAGGAAATCTTTGTGTCTTGATTTACGAATGTTCCATTCACGAAATTTAGTGAAAACGAAATTTACAAATTAAGGATACTTTTCGACTTACGAAATAGAATTTCAGTGGAAACAATATATCACATGGCACGTGCCATGAGATCATCAAGCAAAAAGCTGTCATCCATCCACGACAGTGTCACGGTATCCCCATAGTGCAAAAGTAACGCCTCGTCACCTCTCCAGTCATTCCAACATGCAGATCTTTTGGTGAGTTCCTTGAAGATGTTAATTATTTTTGTTTTAAATTGATTATTATTCAACCGTTGTAATATTTGTTCTTTATTATTTTTTGCATTGTGAAATATTGGTGTTTATTTTGGGTTTATAGTAGAAATGACTGAAACACATCGCAAGTTTTTCGTATTCAATTAATGGGAAAAGCCATTCCGATTTATGATATTTTGTTTTATGTGCGTTTTTCGAAGAATGCATCCCTTTCGTAAGTAGAGGCATACATGTACAGGAATCCATTGCCAACCGCTAATTTACCAACCACGATATTTTAGTAAACACGGATTGACTACTGGACACCTGTTTACTAACCACGAGCATCTCGCTTTGAGTATTCGCGAGTCGCGCCGAGTCGTGAAATCAAAACAACACGATGTACCTTATGGGGGGGGGGGGGTTCTTGTGTTTGTTCTTGTATTTGTACGAGCTGTTGTTTGTTTATGTTGCCGATGTTTACGGGGAGCGTTAGTGCAGCGGGTTAGCGAGCTGTACTATGAAGCCGTAAATCCTGGTATAATTCCTGCTCATGGCCAACACCAGTGGCAATTATCTGAACCATTCCTGGACCTACCCTCGGCCTCAAATGAGTACTTGGTGCATTGTGAAAACATCAGCACTGGCAGAGACAAACCCCATATGCTGTGCTGGCCTGCATAAGTGCTCATAATGGCACTTACCCCAACAGTCTGTTACATGGGGGGATCTTAGTCTTGGCGTGTAAGTGAGAGTTTGTGGACTTTGCATGTTCTTCCCCTGTTGTGCACGCGTTTTCTCAGGGTTCTCAGCTTTCAAAAAAGAACAACCAATTCTAACAGTGAGATTTTACTTGCAAATTACTTAAACAGGGATTACACACCGTGGCAACATCGCCCCCTTCTGTGAAAGCTGGACAGGACCCTCCTTGCAAAAGAGTTAGACTTCCCTGAATAAACAAACGTAGCACGGTAATCTTTGAAATAATAAAATAAACTTCACCCCTAGAGTGGACAGGGTAACGAGGGCGATCCTAGCAAGTGAGGGAGGTGTACTCGGACGGAACGGACGACGGCTCCCAGCCGACCTCTTCGCCTTTGTCGATCTTGTCATCGTTGGAGGCCGGTCTCAGCTCTGCGAGGATCGCCTCAAACGTGGGGCGCTCTAACGGCGCGTGGCTCCAGCAGTGGTGCATCACCTTGCGGCTGTGGGGTCAGGGGAAGGTGCGGTAAGGGTGCGAGGAAGGCGAATCGTGCACAAGCTCGGACTGCGCTTTCACCTCTTCCAGTGCGCGTTCGTTCTCAGAATGGTTGAATGAGTGCCGATGATGTTAATGACGTCACGGAGGGGGATGAAGGGGGTCAGGTGGCGAGGGGGGTGAGGGGGGGGTGAGTAGGTAGAGGGTCATGAAGGCATAAAATATCTACAGTATGGATTCACACAGCGGCGTCTAAATGCCACTGCATCTCCATACGTAGTGCAGAAGCACTGGTCATGTTTATCTTGTAGAGAGAGAAGCAGTCTGTGGGTCTCTATGTGAGGAGTCTGTGGGTCGCAACAGCACGTACAGCTGGAAGTAGGACATTCCAGACTAAGAGGGTTCATCATGGCCGTGTCAACGACACTGAACCAGCCAGCACAACTTACTGCCAATAACACATATCACATAATTCACCCTTAAGCAATTGTTCAATCATATAATTGAATCACTACAATTGAAACCAAATAATCTCCCAGAACAAACACTTCGTACTCTCCTCCGTCAGCCACCTGCATCGACAATAGAAACGCATCAGTCCAGCAGTGGATAAAACCTGGTGTGGGTGGTATGGGGGGGGCGGCTTACACATTCGGTGGACAGCCGGGTGGTGGCTGCATGCAGTAGTCATCGCAGATCAAGCGGTAGAACTTGTCATCGACTGCCATGCGCCAGGATAACGGGCCTTTCCTACACCCACACACATCACACACCGAGCAGGTTGCACAGGTCTCCTTTATCAAGACAAACGTGGAACAGATTACACCTACTACAATACGCCTGTCACAATGCCCCCCTCTCCCCCCCCCCCCCCAGTTTATGGGGTGGCACGGGCCTCACTCCCCCCTTCGCGTCAGCCCCTACTAATAAATGGTCCGGTTGCATTGTGAATGCACCACTCGAATGACGTGCAGTCCCGTGGCGCACTGTAACAGGCTCGTGATTTACTCAATACAATTCAACGTAAAAAAGTAAAAACGATCCCAAGACATTTTAAATAATGTATGGCCATCGTGTGTCAGCATCACACGCGAAAATTGGCATGTAAAAAAAAACTTCAATGCGAAACACTCAATTGGGATTGCTCGCAGCAAACAGCACTTGACCTGCTTGCAGGTTAGGTGTTGAATAACCGTGTGTCACACAGAGAACAGTTGCCACTGAGGGTGCCCTTTTCAAATGCTTGAGATGAGATGTGATTATTGCGTGTAAATGTGCACACTAAAATAAAAATATAAGCGAACTATTATCGTTTCAGGTGGCAGGATGGTGCAGCGGTGATCTTTGACCCTCGCAACAAGAAGGGCCTTGGTTAATTATCCGACTGGCACTTTGCGGAGTTTTCTACGTTCTCCCCTTTGTTCTGTATGGGTTATCCAGTTTGCTGACATAGCTTGAAAACACACAATCACAATGTAACTGGGTATTGGCCAAGCATCCCAATGCTAAAGTTACCTGCAAATTACTTCACTGGGATGACACTCGGCAGCAGAGCCGGATGATGGCATTGCTGGGGCCCTATGCCATTGTTAAGCTTAAGAGGCCCCTTCTATGAATGCCTGTATATTTTTGTCAGCAGAATGAAAATAACTGCTTTGGAGAGTCTTTTTTCTTACCGATCTTTATTTTTTAAACAATTATGTTAAAACTCGAAACCTCGTGTCCATTACTTCTTTTGTATTTAGAGCCCCCCCCCCCCTCTCTTAATGCAAGGCCCTAAGCTGTAAGTGTCGCCGGTGTGAGCTCGCCTGTGATGAATCACACGTATAATTGTGCACTCTTATTTTCTATGGGTAGCCAGGATAATTGTTTATTTAAGTGAATGCAATGGTGACCAGGGGATTGGATCCAGAGCCTCACGTACACAGTAGAGTACAAGGGAAAGCCCACAATACAGATTTGAGCTGACCTCCGGATTGAGAAATTGAATTGTGTTGTGATGTGGAGGGTGTTTCTGATCACTATTGCGACCGTCCTGTCCCGACGGGAGGAGAGAGGACAGGGTGGACCGGCTACATGAGCTTACTCTCCGGCACTGCACAGCACAACATCGCCTCCCTACTGCAAAAAACTCGGCAGGACCCTCCTGAAAAAAAAGTCTTCGGAATCAGTGAGGCCTGTCCTTGCGAGGACAGGCGTATTCTTGGTCGTCACAAGCGAACATTTGTTTCTCCACATTAATTTGTATCCCCGGGTTGCCATCAGGGCTGGGCGCTGCAAGCTTAGCTTCTGAGATCTGATGAGACTGGTAGCCGTTTTTTAAAAGGTAATTTCGGCATCTGGAGCCCAAGCACGCAACAACTTTATGCAATTAAAAATAATAGTGTAAGCTAAGACTATTATTGTTGTCTGCTGTGAGTATGTTCTGTACTCAGGGCCCCGAATGTTTGTGGCAAGTGAAAGTTTGTCTCAGCAAAATATAAGATTTCTCACAGTAGCACGCCGTATGACCACACGTCGCTCTGCACCTTGTAGAGCCCATGGAACATGCTTTCTGGAGACATCCGCTTTACAGGCAGAGGCACCTAACGGACATGACCGCATGGCCACAAGCACAACAACAATACGTTCAGTAAATTCAGTTCAGGGCGATGCTTCGCGATTCGTCATACGTTTTTTGCGTGAGGCCACATATTCATCTGGCCAAATTAGCGTCATCTAGCCCTCCACTACCCTGAAGGGTTAAATGTGTAGTGACATCACGGGATGTCACTGTGTAGTGCCGGCCCTAGAGAGGCACGGCGTGCGGTGTATTGACATCGCGGATACCACTCTGGTGTGGGTGTAGTACCGGCCCTAGAGGGGCTCGGTCAGCGCTGATTGATCAGCTGGATGGCATCACGCTTGGCGTGCAGTGCCAGCCCGACAGGATAGGGTGTGGGAATGCCGGCCGTATGAAAGGGGTTACTAAAGGCCATGGCACTCTGGTTGACCCGAGAGGACACGTGACCGGTTAAGTCTACAAAGGGGCCCCAAGTGGGGGCTAGGGGTGGTCACGTGGTCGGGGTCCAGATCCTTCTGCTCGAGGATTCTAGAAGGTGGTCGTGGCCAAGGGCGGAGCCAGCCACGCCACAGAGAATATAAGCCGGGTCCCCCAGAGGGACTGGCGTTGTTGTTCATCTTGAAGAAACCTTTGTCTGCGTCTACGTTCTACCGAGTCTCCAACACGTGAACCTGGACCCGAGCTGTGGTCCCGGTCTGTCGTAGCTAGTCATGTTGTAATTAGTGTAGTTAGCCTGGTGGTCACCACCACAGGTTATTCTGGGCCAGAGTTACCCCGTGTACCACATGGTGGGGTGGGGGGGGGAGGAGGAAGGCGATTTGTGAAATTGCCCCATATTTTAAACTGTCGGCAGAGCAGAGAGATTGAATCCAATTACCGACCTCTAGATTGCAAGTCTAGGGTGGGGAAGCCATTACACCCCCGTGTGTGGCAGCATCCCCCTCTCTTTTTTTTCTTAGGGGCTGTGCAAAATAAAATAAAAACATTGAGTACAATTAAAGTGATGGGCCTTCTATCCCGATGATGGTGATGACATTGGCGATACTGATAATGATGCTGATGATGCTAAGTAAGGTTAGGACTCACATTGCTCTGCACGTATTTGGGGTCAGTCTGGACGTCCCGTGCCAGCCCAAAGTCGCAAATTTTGGTGATGTGTCCATGCGTTACCAGCAATTTCCTCACAGCCAGGTCCCCTGTTGTATCTGTGTTCCCCCCTACTTGGGTGTCTGTATATACATCTGGGGTTATGTGTTTCCTCTCTCTCGTAAATTTAGCTCTTTTGTACCTGATGATGGCTGCTTGTGTTGCAACCGAAACGTCGTACGCTATTATGTTATTTTATTATTTCTTATTTATACGTGACTTTACCGAAAAAACCAAAGAGTAATTCCTGCAGCCACGAAAGCTTCGAATCAAGTCTGAACCACCTCTACGGGGAGGTATGAGGCTTGTGTCTTTGTGTTGTCTCTGCTTGTGTATCTGCCTTTGTGTCTTGGCTTGGGTTTGTGTCTCTGTGCTGTCTCTGCCTGTGTGTGGGCCTTGGTGTTTCCGAGTGTGTGCTGCTGCGCCCCCTTTGCTCCATGCATACCTCATGCTAAATTGTCCCATTGTCTCTCAGCCTTACCTTCTCTGCCTATTTAAGGCGACTTCACTGTGTGCGTGTCTGTGCTGGTTCGCTCTACTTGGATGTCTATGTGTGTGTGCGCGGTCTGTATTTTAGATTTCATACTTAACTTGCAATTTAGCAATCTTTGAAATAGCGTAATCAACCAGACTATGCGTTAATTGTGTTTTGACCGACCGTCTGTGTTGCTTTATATGGTTTCCAAATTTTGCTAAACCCTGTTTGTTTGGTATGCTTCTCTCTCTGTGTCCCCTGTTGTATCTGTGTTAGTTCCCCCCTACTTGTGTGTATGTATATACATCTGGGTTTATGTGTTTCCTCTCTCTCGTAAATTTAGCTCTTCTGTACCTGATGATGGCTGCTTGTGTTGCAACCGAAACGTCGTACGCTATTATGTTATTTTATTATTTCTTATTTATACGTGACTTTACCGAAAAAAAAACAAAGAGTAATTCCTGCAGTCACGAAAGCTTTGAATCAAGTCTGTAGTGCCTCTTGTTAAACAGTGCTTTAGTTAAACAGGAAAATTAATAAATCCAGCAGGCATGACTTGAAAAGTAACAAATTTACATTTTGGGTGGCACTCTAAATCGTCCGGTAAATCGTGTCGCCAATTATAATGTCTGCGTTTATCTGCGCGTGTCTGTGTACCCCCAGTGGAGGAATACGTGCGCAGCTTGCTGGACAACCCTGAGTTGATTGACCGTCTGGCACTGGCCTCGGAGCAGGTGAGACTCCGTATGCGTGCATCAGCTCTGCCCACCCCCTCATATTTATGGTGCGGGCCTGTACCCTTGTCCGACCGCTCACTTCCGCGTTGCATCCAGCTGCCTCACTGAAGAAAGGGACACTTGCCTTGCGCTGAGTACGACGTTTCGCTGGTTGTAATCGCCAGGGAAACGATATACTCGATTTGTAAGTGTTGTGGGTTTACTCTCCAATACACTGGCGTGCTGCAGTAGTAACTAATTGACACGTTTTGTTTTACGTAGCAAACCTTACTAATTGGCTGTACCGGGTTAACTACACACATTTACGCGCTCTTACCCAAAAAACCTTTATTATGGATAATATTGGTCGCGAAAGAATACGTGTTAAACAGCTCCCTTTTAGAACGTCTCATCCTCACCAGCAATGGTCAATCAATCAAATAAATCCTAGATTTATAACGTGGAATATTTAGCAAAAAGCAGAGACGGAAGGGTGAAACTCTAGAGGTAGCTCTATGATATCCGCTTTTGTGGAACGTTCTCTAACACAGATGGCCGTACTGCTCTGAGATAAATCAGACTGGATCCTTCGTCTCGTTACGTGATGGCGGTTGCAAAATTGTTGTTGACGCGTGCATGTGCCGTGCGTGTGCTGTGTACGTGTGCAGGATGTGGTGGAGTCCCGGGTAATCTTCCCCGAACATCTCCCGCTGTCCCAGCTGCAGCAAGGTGTGCGCTCCGGCCGGTTTGTCCAGGGAACCTTCCTTGCGAGTCGTGAGAATTACCTGGAGGGGACTCTGAGGGTGCGAGGGGACGGTGACAGTGATAAAGAGGTACACGTTTCACAAGCCTGCGTCTGGAAGGAACAATGCTGTCCGATCGTATCTGTGTGAGTTTTAAAAACAAATTTATAATGAAGCAGTAGCATAGCGTTCTTGGCATGAGCAGTAGCTCTTAACCTTTACTGCAAGGCTGCAGTAAAGGTTAAGAGCTACTGGGCTAAAATATTTGTATTTTGAACGTCTTTTGCACCCTACGTAGGTGTCGTAGCCTGGCTCCTGCCGCCCCGGCCTGTGGGTCCTGGTGCAGTTGCACTGCCTGCACACTCGATAGCTACGCCACCACAACCACAGTATATACGTTATTGTGACTACTTTAATAATAGGGGTTTTCCCTTTTTTTCTGGCAACAAAACTGAAACCTTTTACAAGGAATCATGTGTGCATTAACCACAATACTTGTGGTCAAAATGCAAACAAAAAACACACTATGATAATCCATGATAAGGCGATCTAACCCAAAAACCTTCATTATGCATAATATTGGTCGCGAAAGCCTACATGTTAAACACACTATGATAATATATGCATTGTCCTTGAGACTGATTGGTCCACACCAGGGACGGCTTTCTTTTGAGCCTCGACCCAATTGGTGCGAGACCAGAGGATGCCAAAAGGCATACGCATATATTGCAAATATTATCAGTGTGTTTTTCTTTGCATTTTGACCACAAGTATTGTGGTTAATGCACACATGATTCCTTGTAAAAGGTTTCAGTTTTGTTGCCAGAAAAAAGGGGAAAAACCCTATTATATTTTGGTACTGGCAAAGCAGGTCTAATGATGGTTGTGACTACTTTGTTAACAAAATGAATGGTCTATTTCCACGTCCAAAATGTAACGTTAAATAACAATTAGGTACATTGGCCCTTTGTTGGAGAAAAAACTCAGTCCAGAAATCGCCCTGCTTGAACATATGTTACTGAAAAACATTGGTTTCAGAAGATTGATGGGCTCATAGTCCTACATTTTAAATTGTTTATTCGTGGTATTAAAACTCTTGTACAGTAAAACCTTGGATTGCGAGCATAATTCGTTCCGGAAACGTGTTTGTAATCCAAAGCACTCGTATATCAAAGCACTCGTATATCAGTTGTGATCACGTGACGCTCGGCAGTACAAAGCTGCTCGTATTGCAAGACCCTCGCTCGTTTATCAAATTCATATTCATTAAAAATTTTGCTCGTCTTGTAAAACACTCGCAGACCAAGTTACTCGCAATCTAAGGTTTTACTGTATATGCTGCTCTCTAACAGCACTTGGCCCAGCGGTCTGTTCAGGCTATACGGGGGATCTTTTTTTGTCTCCGTGCAGGTGTTGATCCAGGGGCTGCAGCATTTAAACCGCGCGATGCACGACGACATCGTGTGCGTGGAGATGTTCCCCGAGGAGTGCTGGGTTGCCCCCTCCTCGCTGGTCCTGCACGATGAGGGCGTCGCAGGGGACGTTGCAGAAGAGAATGAGGAGGATGTGGTGAGTGGAGCGTCAACACTGCTGAACCAAAATCAAACCCAGACACCTGCAGTGTGCGTGTCTCTCTCCCCGTGGTCGCATGGATTTTTCTCCAGGTCCTCCGGCTTTTCCCTCCACAGTTACAATCTGACATGCACTTAGAGTATTTGGCTGCTATCAATTTCAAATGTGATAAGATACTTCATTGAACGATCATTTGTGGCCAGGTCACTTAAAAAGAGCTATGTAGCTCTCAGGGTCCTTACCTGGTAAAGTTAAAATAGTTTATAGTTTTTAAATAGTTTTAATATAGTTTAAACAAAGAATAACAACAAAGACTCAACCACTTCAAGAGAGACCTTAAACATAATGAACACCGTGTGACCAGACAACAATCCACATTAGAGATGCTGTTAGCTTGATTTTGCGTTTATTAAATTACTTTACCTTACATTACTTCAAAATCAAGTTAGGAGTGCTAATCATTTCGTTCTTTTTTTGTATGTACGTAGGGGTTATTTGACCATACTTCGGTGCGGGTTGGTGAAGGGGGGGGGCATAGATCAGGAGCATAGAAGGACAGGACAACAGTTCATTTTGCTGTACTGCGCTCTGCTGCCAGCCATTTTGGCACAGAGCCTATACCACCTGTTATGCATATCCAGGCTCAACACGGCGTCGCTTCCACGGTCTGAGCTGGGTCACAGGGTGGCCTCTATATTGAAAAGTAATTTCTTTAGAACTGCTTTTTGTATTTAGATTGTTGTCCTTTCCGCGCACCTCCGATTAGCATGATTGGCTGTGTACGGTGCAAAATAAGTTCTACATGCATACATACCACAGTGACAAAATGCAAAACATAATAAAGTACAGCAATGAAGTTAATTGAAATTGGCACGAAAACACCCGTGGTTTATGAAAAGTCGACAATTTTTCACAAACATAAACAAGTGTTAGATATTAAATCGCATGTAGTGCAAGTTGGCTTGGGCAGATTATTTATAGACTGATCATTGCACAGTTATACTTATCAAAACGTTACGTAAACATTAAACACATATAGGGTGACTGATGTGCTAAGCAGGTAAGAGAAAATGTCAATCAGTGAAATCATAAAGAATCGAGAGATTAAGCATCAAATTGTGAATTAGATGGGAGGGTAACCTTTGTTGTAGATAATATTGGTCGCAAAAGCCTACGCGGTTTTTTTTTTAACGTGTGGTATCTGATGGGCGTGTTCCGGTTGATTCTATCAATTGCCAGAACTGTTTTAACTTATCAATATTTACGGAGGACTCCTCACTGTGATCTTTTGTCATTTTAACAAAGCGTCAGTCTCATTATTGACATTGATGAGACACAGCATGAAACCACATCCGCAGGTTAAGCGCTATTGTTTTGGATTGCTCCTTCCCCTTCAAGCCAAATTGTATTGTGTTACGCAGTGAGTTGGAAAAAAAATAGTTAATTCATTATTTCAGTGTGTGAGAGAGACGCTACTGTGGTGAGTGCTCATTTGAGTTTGCGTTGTCATCTCCCGGTGCTATCCCAGCTGCTGCTGCTGCTGTCGTCGCTCTTGCTTAGATTACGCAACACGATGTTTGTCCTTTGTTTTGGTCTCCAGCTGAAAGCCGAAAGTGGGAAGATGCGTCGGCCCACTGGCAAAGTGGTCGGCATCATCAAGCGGAACTCGAGGCCGCTGTGCGGCATCCTCATGCCCAGCCCAATCAAGGAGGTGGGCTGATCTGCATGTGTGTGTGTACGTGTGGGGAGCGGTGATGTAGCGGTTAGCGCGCTGCGCTACGAATTCTGGGACCCGAGTTGGATTATATTTATCGCTCATAACCAATAAACAGCGGCAAATGTCTGAACCTGTCTTGGGCCCTTCCCTAGGTCGACTCGGCCATAAATGAGTCTCTGATGTGGCATATAAACATCAGCGCTGTGGAGACAAAGGCGGTCGGGCATGGTGCTGGCCGTACCCACCCCGTCGTTTGCCGTACCAGCTTGAATAGGTGTGTGCTGACGGCACTCACCCAAACAGTTTGTTGAATGCCTTACTGGGGGCTCTTTGTGCGTGTTGCAGGCCACCCGCCACCTGTTCACGCCCGCGGACCGCCGCATGCCACGAGTGCGGGTGGAGACAAGACAAGCAGCGTCCCTGCAGGCCCACCGCATCGTGGTGGCCATCGATGGCTGGCTGCGACACTCCTGCTACCCGAACGTTCGACTGCACCGTGACGCCCCGCACGCCGTGACACCTCATCCGTCCGTCCCGTGGTCGGCATCGTCGGGCTCATCCTTCTGTCTCTTGACGCACGGCCACGCGGCTCTGTATGCAATACAGCCGTCGAACCCAAAACACGAACGGTGACACGGTGAATTGGAAGTCAGGGTGGATGAGCTGGCACCACTGATTTTTTTGTTTGAAAGCATGGCAAACTCACCTGTGATTCAACCTAGGTTATTAAGGTGTTGTAAGTTGATAGTCTCAGCCCAGTCACCAATAACTGCACCAAAAACGATATTAAATTTGGTCGTGCACTTCGATTGTTTAATTTCCATCTCTGAGAAAACTACTGCTTTTGACTGCCATGTGATGAACATTACTTTGATTGGCAGAGTGGTTGGAAAAGCACTGCCCCCCTACAATTTGGACCGCATTTCACTTCATTGGATCTTAGAAGTAGCTCTGTTATGTGTGCTCCTGTGGGTCGTCCTTGACCACGAAGGGTGGTATAGATTGCTTGTCTTGTGTGATACCATTAACACAATGAGAAAAAAAATTGGGGAAAAGCTAAATATATTGTTAAGATGGATTATTTGGGTTGTATCTTTGTTTAAACAGATGCCGGTTAATATTCTACATCATGAACGTTAGGTACAAGGTTGGCATTGTGGTTGTGCTTTTCATACCTATTTGCCACTGCACAACCGAGCGGCACCATGGCTGGCACGGTTTAGTAGGCTGCAGGTTGTTTATTCACTGCAAAAGCGGATCCATGCTATGAACGGTCAATGCTTTGAACAAGTCTAGGCACGTGCAGATGACGCTGTGGTGCCACGTCCCCGTGGTGTACCGACTGCCGTCACCCAATTAACGTGTCGCTAGCCCCGCCCCTGGCCCTGCTCGGCCCCCGGATAGATTTGGATGCCTTGTGGGGCCAGCATATCACGGTTTGGTTCCGGTTCGACACGGCAAAAAGCCAGTGGGTGACCACAGACACCTCGAGAGATCTGCGCCGTCTGGGTTCCAATGTATCATTGGAAAAGGGATACCGGTGACGATTGGCCACGTATGTGCATATGCATGTTGAACTTCTTCCGTACCATACGTAGACAACCGTGCTAATCGTCGGTGTGCTTGTGCAGGGCCATTTTGCGCGCTCTCTGGGCGAATGTGGGGATAAGGAGACGGAGACGGAGGTGCTGCTGCTGGAGCACGACGTGCCACACCAGCCCTTCAGCCAGGCCGTACTTGCATGCCTGTCCCCTCCCACGTTCAGCATCACAGCAGAGGTACGCATGAGACGTGTGACGATATGTCAATTCATCGATTGAGTTCAATTCTTACGCCTGCGGTGTGTTGGTGTGTTTGGTCGTGCATGTGAGAATCCTTTACTTCAATGTTCTTTATTACAAGGCCCACGGGCCACTCGTAGCCTCTGGGTGGCCTTTGGTGTGGCCCATGACGTGTGGCCCCCGACAATAGACAAATGCGAAAACACCCCCCATCATCATCATCGTGCTGTCAAACCTCAATAGTTTCAAGATGTTTGGCCTGCGTAGAATACCTTCTAGAGGGCCTCTCTGGAGCTCTCCCTCCAGTCGAGGTCCTTCCGCTGCACTGGCATGAACGAGAAGCCACGGGGCTCTACACCTTTACCGCAGACCGTATATAGAAAAGCCGTCGACCTGAAAGAAAGTTGATGGCTCGGACACATCATCGTAAGAAGAGAGGAAATTCACATCGGAGGAAGGAAGGCGACGGACTTATGGAAGCACCAGGGCGGAGACCCGAGAGGCAGGCCTCGAGAGATGCGGATCAAAGTGGTGAGCCAGGATGTGGAGGACTCTGCAGTAGCCGTGGAGATGGTCCAGTACAGAAATGAATGGAGCAAGGGGACTACAAACTTTTTTCCTATAACGCTGTACTTGCGTTCCTGAAGAACACCGAATTGTGGAAAAATCGCATAATAAATAATATAGGGTAAAGCACAGTCCGCGATAACACGTGAGATGCGTACGCAGGCTTAACAAAGACTTTGGGTACGTGAGTAGCATCTAGAAGCATCCAGAAGCATCCCGCCTTGTGTGATGCTACACCGAGGCAACCGTACAACCGCTTATTCTGCCTCGCACAACGCAGTTCTGTTCACTCGATCGCCTTTTATCCAATTCGCATCCATGTTATGAAAAAAATGTGTTCCCTAATGCATTCATCGCATTATATCTAATTCACGATATGAAAACACGCAGAGTTATAGGAGAACGGACTGTACTTTGAAAATATTCAGTCGCCTATTGAGAAGATAGAACGCCATTAGAATGAAGTTGGTTTACCCATGTATGGCTCACCCTGTGTTTTGTTTGTTGTAAGGCAGCGTTTTGTTGAACCTGGTGCTGTGTGTGTCCCGTACAAGGACCAGGCTGGCAGGGAGGACCTCCGCGTGTTGCCTACTCGACTGCAACACAAGCAATAATCATCAGTGGCAGTTATTTTTAACGTTAGCACCACGGAGAGAGATTTGACAGTTTGTTCAGATGGACGAGTCCATCTATGTTCGGAAAAGAGGAGGGGGGAGACGAAAAATAATGGATGCGGTCTGAAAGCCACCTTAAGCGTGATCAATCAATTAAGACCCGAAATGGTTTATGAAATCTCTCTCCGTGGTGCTAACGTTAAAATAACCGCCACTTTTTTAAAATTTTATTGTTGTGGTTTTCACACCTGATGATGATTACTTGTGTTGCAGTCGAAACGTCGTGAGAATTTTATTGTTTTAAATGTTTATTATTTTATTGTTTCCCTTCTACGTGAATTTACCGAAAGAACCAAGAATATGAATCCCTGCAGTCACGAAAGCTTTAAATCAAAATGAATTAATGCATTTATTAACAGTGTTTATTTTAATATGATGTGTTTATAATGTTAGTATCTTTATGTATTCATATCCATTGTTTAAATATTATAAAGTACGTTTTTTGGGTGAACAAGGGAAACTTTTGATGCTATCGGAACGAATTAAGCTTTTAACACGTATTTCCTATACTCGCTTAATGACCAAATCCTTTAATGCTCGGGTTCGTGGAACCAATTACCGTCTTTAAGAGGGTTTCTACTGTCTCTAGATTGCTGTTAACCTTCCTTCAATATCATCCTCCTCGCAAGGAATTCAGAGGTCGCCGGGTGGCTCAAATTTTTGTTTGAGGTCTTTTGGTTTAACCGGGTGGGAACTCAAGAGACCATAATAGTCTCATTTGCAAGGGTCACCTGGGTCACCCTATGACCCAGAGATTACAGCTGGGACCCTGGCTTCAAAATCCAGCAGCCGCATTGAACATACTGTGTTATCAAGTGTAGGGAGTTGAAGGACTCGGCTCGTTTCCCAGCTACTCCACAGAAAGAAGCAACAAAAAACCATCACGATAAATGTAGTACTGTATTTAATTTTAGATAAATTCCAGCACTGAAATGTTGAAATATCAGGTCGACTTATTGTGATGAACATTATGCTCAAAATGGGTGGGAATGTGCTACCCCCTACTGTGAAGCAGAGGTGTCTTGAAACGATGTCAGTATTGGCCTGAGCGAGCAATTGCAGGGCTGCACCTTTTACCTTTATCTTGAGATGTAGCCGTATAGTTTCCACTCGCCCTTAGAGGCAGAACAACTCAAAAGGTGTGACGAACCACAGACAACGCTGGAAGGCAGCCGGGCACTGTGCCAGATGTAGATTAATCCACTTGCCGTACTGCCTTCTCCTGGCAAGCCAGGTTATGGAAACCTGAATGCCTACAGGAAGTGCGCTGAATAACGTTTTCTTTCCAATACACCACAACCCTTGCTGCTTCCCCAGCACTGAACTACAAGCCACGTGCGGGATAGTCACCTCACAAACGCCGGTGTGCCCGATTTTTTTGCGCAGAACATCGAGATCCAGGTGGACTCGGCTAAGGCGTTGGCCGAGTCCCTGGACCGGGCGGCGGTGCCGGGAGCGCCACCATACCTCAACACTCTGCTGCGCATCCTGGCCACGCGCTGCATGATGCAGGCCATCTACTTCTGCTCCGGCATGGAGCCCGACACCCACCACTACGGGCTCGCCACCGCCATCTACACCCACTTCACGTCGCCCATTCGACGGTGACGTGCTCTGGCGTCAGGCACACGCGTGAAATCGACCTTCGCGATTATTGAGGGGACTATGTTGTTGTCTTGGTGTGGTCTGGGACTGTGCTGCCTTTCCCAAGTTTAGGAATTTATTTATTAATTGATGTACTTATGCAATGTTAACTTGTGATTACGGCACACCTCCAATTAGCACGGTTGGCTACGTACGGTGCGAATTAAGTTTAACATACAACTTGTATATCTTTTTTCTATTATTTACTTTTACTGATTTGTTTACCTTTCCTCTTCTTAGCACTCCTATCATATACCTACTGGACATCTGTCAAAACGAGCTTTTATCGCGAATCGGATTTCTCCAGGATAAAGATTCAGATTTTGAGTTATTTTTCCAAAAGGTCCTATAAACGGGAAGTTTGGCCAATTCCTTAAATGGTTGTTTGGCTTGTGTTGGAGAAAAACTAGAGGATCCGGAGAACACCAACGCCTACAAGGAGGGTGACAGTGTTCCACGTGCAGAATCAAGAATCCATTGCCGTGTTGCAGCGGCGGCCAAAAGTGAAATGCAATTCTGCCATGGATCGCTAACGATTTTGTTGTGGATCTTAAATAAGAACACAGATATGAGCAGGCAGCAATTTGCGCTACATCTGTTGACAAATAAAAAATCCTCAACAAAGAATTAAATTCATACATTAACAAAGATAATTTCCACCAGCAGATGGTGCTAGAACGTGGTATGGCCAGAGTACAGTATTCTATCACAGCGTTAAATCCATCTGAGTCATTGTTTGCGTAGCTTTCTGGTGGATCGTCAAACCCGCTGAGATCCACCAGAATGAATCGCGGTGCTTGGTGGATTAATACCGCTGCTCCGTTGGCATCTCGTGGCCATACCGCAGCCTGTATCTACTGTAAATTTAATCTTCATATTAAATAGAGGCTACAACAAATGTGAATATTGTTGTTGTTGTTGTCTCCCTGTACCGTTACAGATACTCGGATGTGATTGTGCACCGGCTGCTGGCCGTGTGCGTGGGCGCTGACCCCACGTACCCGGCGCTCACCGACAAGCAGAAGCAGCAGCAGCTCTGCAACAACCTCAACTACCGCCACAAGATGGCGCAGTACGCCCAACGCTCGTCTGTAGCTTTCCACACGCAGGTGGGAGGCGGAAGTATGGGCCACGTGGAGCTTGCACGGCGTGTGCTTAGGCACCTGATAATGCGTCCATTCGTCTCTTGAAAACCATTTTTAAGGTCACGAAAGCAGGCATCGTATTGTGCGTGTAGTAAGAATCAATTGTTTTCTATTCGCACGCTTACGTGTGGTGGTGCCGTGGCTGTACTGGTTGGCTACACTTGACATTGCTTTTCAGCATTCTTCTGTGTTTGCTGAAAAACCTGGTTACTTGGCACATTTGCCCATGATGTGACAACTTTATTTGATTGGCTCTGTCAGGTGATGGAGGATTATAGTCAATACAATTGACATTGTACCTTCACGATTGAACTCAAAATAATCCCCATGACATGATGCCAATAGCACAACTGGAATAAATTAGCGGGGGGATGCAGGAAAATTACCTTAAATTTTGTTAAATAATTATGGGCTTGGTAAGTGATGCGCGTGTGTCTGCTCTTTGCCACGTAGCGGTGATTAACGGCTGTTGTTGTTGTGGTCTCAGTTGTTCTTCAAGACTAAGAGAGTGGTGAGCGAAGAGGGCTTCGTGCTGTTTGCGCGCAAAAACGCCGTGGTGGTGCTCATTGTTGTTGTGGTCTCAGTTGTTCTTCAAGACTAAGAGAGTGGTGAGCGAAGAGGGCTTCGTGCTGTTTGCGCGCAAAAACGCCGTGGTGGTGCTCATTCCCAAGTACGGCTTGGAGGGGACGGTTTTATTTGACTCCAAAGATCTCAAGCTCAACGTTACCTTCGACGAGGAGGTAGGGCATGTGTTCACTTAACCGGGAGACATTGGCATTTCCTGAACGGCTGAATTCTGCATTTAAACCCAGGACTGGCTTAATGCACTGGGACCCAAGCCCCCTGACCATCTCTCTACGATTAGGTTTCTATCAGACACACAGACACTTGGTTTAAGGTGGAAGAATGCAGTGAGATACGAAGCTCCGTTTTTTTTGCCATTTGGCAGTGTGGACTATTACAGAGGAAGTTACTCCGGTGGATACATTAGAGCCGGATGGCTCACAGGGCTATACCAAAATAAACTGAAACTGAATTAAATGATGTAAATGCGTTTCAAATATAAAACTGTCACAAATAAATTTGCTTTGGAAATAACTGCCATGACGGAGCCCGTATTGTCACGGAGAGGACATCACATTAAAAATACAGTAAAATCCTTCAGATCCGGAAGAATTATAGGGAAAATCTAATGCTTTCTGTAAACAATGAGAAACTCGAAGGGCAGAAAAGTACTTGTAGAATAAAAACAAATGAGGGAAATAGTAGTTGATGCAAAAAGTGATCTCTAGATGGCAAAAAGCACATTTGTCATCAGTGGATCCGGTCCTTTCCAGCATGCCTTGCATGCCGCATTACATTGTCACTCTGCGTGGATAATGCACACAGCCTAATTTGGACCAGAAGCTCAAAAGGGTCAACATTTGCAGCCATATTTTAGGTATGTTCTTAACTGCAATTGTACACTCCATATAACCTAAGGGGGGTTGCATCTACTACTTAATGATGGCCAAATAAGGCTTTAAAATTCCTTGGCTGGCCCACACATCACGATCCCTCGGTTGGTTTGGTCATTGCAGCCATCGGCTTCTCATGCCTGATTTTCAGCTCGCGGTGAGGTGGCCCAAGCGGTATTGCATTCGCTGTGTGTTGTGGAGATTTGTGTTTCAAACTCGGTGGCCACTCCGGTTAATACTGTGGTGTGTCTTCTTTGGTTCTTTCGGTAAAGTCACGTAGAATGAGAATAAAATAATAAATTGATAAAATAAAATAGCACAATAATATTCTCACGACGTTTCGGCCACAACACAAGCGGCCTTCATCAGGTGAAGGGACGAGACTGTGTTGTGGCCGAAACGTCGTGAGAATATTATTGTGTTATTTTATTTTATCAATTTATTATTTTATTCTCATTCTACGTGACTTTACCGAAAGAACCAAAGAAGATGAATCCTTGCAGTCACGAAATCTTTAAATCGAAACTGTGGTGTATTAAGCGTAAAATATTTACAGGCTATCCGCTTTAACAGTGGACGTTAAAAGATCCTGTAACGTTATTCGTGTGCCAGCATCATGGTCCAAGGTTGGCAAATTACATGCAAATTACTTATTTGGGGAGCACATATCAATCGGTCGCCTCCTTTTACAAAGACGTAGCAGTGACCTTGAATGCAAACGTTTTGAGAATCAGTGAGGCTTTTCTGAGTGACCCATGTAATAGTATTAATAATAACGTTGGGTTTACGTCAATCCGTGCTTGTGTGCAGGGCACTTGGCAGAGAGCAGTCAGCGGTAGTGTAGCGGTTAGCGCTCTGCGCTACGATCCCGGCGACTTGGGTTCGATTCCTTCGCACGGTCAACACCAGTGATGATTATCTGAACCGGTCCTGGGCCTCGCCTAGGTTGACTCGGAACTCAATTGAATGCCTGCTGCGGTGTGTAAACATCGCCACTGGGGAGACAAAGGCGGCCGGGCATGGCGCTGGCAACCCACCCCCTTGTGTGCCGTGCCGGCCTTCATCTGTGCTCCTCGCCAACAGCACTTGCCCCAACAGTCTGTTAAGGCTACATTGGAGATATGTCTTTGTGTTTTGTGTAGGGCCCCACGCTGTGCGTGGAGGGCATCGCGCTGAACATGTTCGACCGCGTGTGCGTGCGCGTGTCGCTGGATTCGTCCAACCTGCAGCACCAGCGGATCCGCATGCACCTTGTCCGCCCGGAGGTACTCACCGTGCGGCGCGACGCGCAACCTCGGAATACCACCGATTTGTATTGTGACCATGCTGCTGTTGCTGCTTGCTGCGCCAGCAGTAGTGCACAAAAAACAAACGCTCGCCGCATCGGAACGTCAGCGGGCCGAAAATTAATGGCACAAGCCACAGCATAGCGCTTGTTGCCATGCAACCCAAACTGTGGGACCGTATAGTAAAGCCATAGAGACACAGAGATACATAGGAGATACAGAGAGACCCATTATGATTCCTAGAGATTCATAGAGACTCATACAGATACATAGCAGTGCATTAAAAACAAGCTCCTGTACGATTGTGGCCATGCAACCCAAACTATGGACTACATTTTACACCACTGTAGTCTGCGCTCCTTGAATGGAGGGGGTGGCAAGATGACACAAACTCTCTCCTGAGGCTCTCCCGTAGCTATCAGACCCATACATTGGCATTTAGCCCCTGAACGTAATACCCTTATAACACAGGAATAAAATATAAACTCCGGTCTTGGATGGAAAAAATATATGTATAGCTAGCATTTTGAGCTGCAGTCTGTTGTCCTATACCTCCTGTAACTGGCAAATTGGATATAACGCGATGATGAATGTATGAAGGAACGCATTTTTTGTATAACGCGGATCCAAACTGGATATAACTCGGTTGAATGAATGGAACTACGTCGCGCGAGTAGGAATAAGCGGTCGTAACGGCTGCCTCGGCTTAGCATCACACAAGGCGGGATGCTGCTGGATGCTTCTAGATGCTACCCACGTTCCTTAGTCTTTGTTCAGCCTGTGTTACGCATCTCACGCGTTATTGCGGACTGCGCTTTACCCCATATAATATATTATTTATTATGACACGATTTTTCCAAAACGCGGTGTTCTTGAGGTACGCAACTACCGTATTATAGAACAGACTGTATATCCAAAGACTATGGGACACTATCCCTACCTATATCAGTTGTGACTGTCCGTGTGTTTAAATCCAGCTTGAAAACATCGTTATTAATTGGCTTTCCTGGATTCTGATTGGTTATTACTGTGAGAGGAATCATTATGATTAGCTTTTATTGCATTTTGCATGCTGTGTAAAGTGTCAGTATCACTGTCATTATTGTTATTATCGGCTTTTACTTTATTTCTATTGGCTTGTATCTATACTTGAGTAGTTTTTTAATGTCCAGTGCTTTTTTGAGATATTTCGATATGCAAGGTGCTGTATAAAATAGATTTTTATTATGGCCCTAGTTCATTGCACAAGAAGGGCCATTATCTGAGACGTGACCTATTTAAATGATGAATGCGAGTTCTCAAGATACCAAGCTAAGTCAGGGTGTGGGAGCCTTGGTAGATATCAGATTTCTTAACAAAACTCCATGAGTCTGTTCTGCATGGGTTTCCTCCGGGTTCTCTGGTTTCCTCCCATATCTAAAAATAAGCATGCGTTGAAACTGGTATTAAGGTAGTTTACGTATCGCCATGGGCGGCAGGGTGGCACATTGGTAAACCCTTGTGTCTTGCAGCAAGAAAACTGGGTTTGATTCCCAACTAGAGTGTGTTACTGTGTGGAGTTGTCATCTTCTCTCCCCGTGTTCCTCAAAAGTCTTCAGACTTGGCGAAGTTTTTCAGTGTTAATAAGTGTAATGATAACGTATCACATTTGTTGGAAATACTCGCATATGTGTGTGTGAGAGCATTGGTGTAGTGGTTAGCACGCTGCGCTATGAACCCGGCAACCCAATTCCCACTCACCGCCAACACCAATGAGGATTATCTGAACTGCTGTTTTGCCTACCCAAGGTCAACTCTTTCTTAAATGAGTACCTGGTGCAGTGTGTAAACATCAGCACTGGGGAGAAGTGTTGGCCACTTACCCCCTCGTGGGCCATGCCGCCTAACAGCAGCACAGTCTGTTAAAGGCTTATTTGGGTGACTATCTTTGTTGTACGTTTGTGCCATTTGTGTGTCCGCTGTCACAGATTCCAGGCTACAACCCTGCGGAGTCCACCCCATGGGGCTCGCCTTCTCCCCGGCCTAAGAAACCCAGACAGCACTAGTGTATCGTGGATGCGGTGTCAACAAGATGTCGGAGGAGGTGCATGAGTGGGCACACACTCTGGGTTTTACATCTGCAGAGTTAATTAAGTGTACATTGTGCTCGCAAGCAGAGGTGAACAATTGAAAAAAAAAAGCAGTGGCGGTTATGAGAAATGTTTCCCTGAAGTAACAGACGGTTTGCACTCTGAACTTGCAATCCAGAGTTCACCGGTTCTTCGTTCTCCTGGCGCAGCGGTTCAAATGGTAGCGCATTTTTTTTTTTTTAGAATTTTTACCTTGCCAACCAGTACAATCAGCCAATTAAGGTGTATACGCGTCAAGATGTATGAAAGGTTTAGGATATCTTATGCCCCACTTCTTTGCCAGCCAAGACACTGACCCCCTTGTGATGAAGGTGATTTCACAA
Organism: Petromyzon marinus; assembly: GCF_048934315.1. Taxonomy (NCBI): domain Eukaryota; kingdom Metazoa; phylum Chordata; class Hyperoartia; order Petromyzontiformes; family Petromyzontidae; genus Petromyzon; species Petromyzon marinus. Next base: position 72,020 of record NC_133721.1, read on the forward strand.
AAATATTGGTTACTGAATCGGTGGTGTGTATTGACTAACGCAGCAGTGTCCAACCCACAAAGCACTGTGATCCATTCTGGTATATCTCAACATGTTCCGTGATCTACCAGCAATATATGACCAACAGTTACCCGGATGGATTTAACCGACTAATAGAACACTGTAGACATGCCAAGTGCTAGTGCGATCTATTGGTTTAAAATATATATTATTAATCCATTAATTCTTATTCGGGGGATTTTGTTTTGCCATCTGCTATAACAAGAATTGCTTTATATTAGAGGTGTTTATTCCTATTTGTCCTGAGATCCACAATCAAAATCTTTTGCGATCATCCACCCATGGATCGCGATTCACATATCGGCTACCACTGATCTAACAGTTGAAAACCAGTTTAACACGTAGGCTTTCGCGACCAATATCCATAACACTGTTTTTTTGGGTTAGATCGCGTAATAAATATTTAAATGTGTCAGTAAACCCGCCACCACCCGACACAGCCAATTCGAAAGGTTTGTCACATTAACAGAACATGCCAATTCGTTACTAGTAACATCACACCGGTGTCTTGGAGAGCAAAGCCACAACATTTACAATCTGAGTACAATGTTTCACCAGTAATTACAACCAGCTTCATCAGGCGACAGCCAGATTCGTGGAGAATCCTCGTTCCTTAATGCGCATGCATAATGTGTGTTGATTAACATATAAATAACCCAATCGGCAATGGATACCCATAGTCATATGCATTCATTGATTCCCCTCCCAATTCGCGAAAGAAGTGCTCACAAGTGATGGCTGTCGCCTGATGAAGCTAGTTAGTGCTGGCGAAATGTTGTACTTAGATTGTAAATGGTGTGGCTTTGCTCTCCAACACACTGGTGGACTGTACTAGTAACGAATTGACATGTTCTGTTTACGTGACAAACCTTACTAATTGGCTGTCGGGTGGTGGTGGGTTTAACAACACATTTATATATTTAAACGATCTAACACATAAAACGTGTATTATAGTTACAAACCTACAATTGTGCCAGGTTTGGCCTGTCGCAGTGGGCCATTAGGGTGGCCACTCGGAGGGCAAAGCTCTGGGGAATCCGAGCAAGAGCTTCGAAGTATGATTGTGCACGGTGACACCCGCAGGGGTCTCGTGATGGATGGCAAATGGAAGATTTTTTTATTGCGAGAGGATTCCCTGCAAGGGATGTTAGGTTACTTATTCTTGTGAGGATGCCATTTACTGTATGAAGGGGCATCGGTCAGCTGCTTAGAACAGAGTATAAAATTCCCCGAGCTGTTGCTGTTTAAATCGTCGGTTTAACGGAGAATTTCACCTCAGGTTTTTTTACACAGCTGCCCCACCCCTCATCGGACGCTGTGCAATCACACAAGGAATGTTTTTGGAAAAAATGTCGGTGTCAGAAAATTTTAAGGTTTAATCGTTTACAAATGCGCATTTCGTCACAGCTTCTCTTGTCCTTTAGACGTGCAAAGATAATTTCTGATAAAATATTGACACGTTTTCAAATTGTTTCGTAAATGGTTGTAACTTTGCTCACGTATATACAGTACTTGGGCAATAATTCTGAGCTCCTGGAGTAGTGGTAAAGATTTAAGCGAGTTGATGTCTTTGCGACTTTGTTGAAATGTGTTTAACATTTTTAAACTGAATCGTATATTTACAAGCATGTACACATGAGTTATACGCGTTTATATACAAAATTAAACCGATTTATTTTCCATGCATCTTCGTTATTTTGGTTACTTTAAGTTACGTTTTCCACTGCTGGATGAAGATCTCGCCACGTGATGTTGGATGTCAGGTTTAGTTTGACCATACTTCACCATGCTGGTCGCTGTTGGATGATAATAATGTCCACTTGCAATGCACCACTGCGCAGTATTCACTCACCTTCGAATCGAGTCCTGCACCGCCGTTTCACATGCAAATTTGATTCTCAATCCCTGGGCCAACTTGCTCCTGATTAGCATGCGATTTGCCACATTTCGATCTCGGAGGTGATTAAATGCGCCGGCTTCCAGGCTTGTTGAGCCGCTCGGAGCCCAATTAACGAAAATTGTTGCCAAAGCAAAAGCGTGAGCTCGAATGTTTGTCCGTGTTATTTTCAAACCACCAGTCGAACGCCGGCCTCTGCCCACTCCGACCGTGCGGAGGCCCTGGCCGTCGGGGAGGCCCTCATGGTGCCTCACGGCAAACGTGGGGCCCGGGTGGGCGCGTCGACGGTTGATCGCGTACAGGCGGTGCAACTCCCACAAATGAAACATCACACCTTGCTGATCTCGTGTCCAGGAGCATAAACGATCATCACGCAAACTCCGGTCATCCTCGCAGCAGCAGCTCTTGGCCATCGAACAAAGACGATCACCGCTTCCTTCCGATATTAGAAGCCACGAGCTATGAACGACTCGGAGGTTCGAGCAACCACAGCCGAGTGGGAAGGCAGCAGCAGCCCAGGCGGTGAGCCAGCTCCAAAATCCCCCAAGCACTGAAGTTCTCGATTTAGTACATTGAAAAACACAACGGTAAGTGAAACAACGTAAATCGAAACCAATTTTGCCATTCACTTGAGGGGCCGTCCATAAATGACGTCACGCAATTTTTGACCTCTTGTCACTCGGCGTCACAAAAAGTCAGACCCCCCCCCCTCAAATATGACGTCGCAAAGCTCTGCCCCCCCCCCAAACCATATTTCCATTTTTAAAATAAAACATGCCTCAACTTGTCATTGTAGTGCGTGGCGCTGCACTGATGTTGTAGGAGTGTTATAACAATTAGTGTTATAACAATTCTATACTTAAAGTTGCGCATTTTGATGTGACGTCACATTTCTCAAACCCCCCCCTCCCCCTCGTCACACATCGTCACAAATGTCTGACCCCCCCCCCCCCCCCCCCGAGGTGCATGACCGCATTACCGTGTTCATTCTGTGGTGAAGGGATGAGGAAAAGGAAGAGGGAAAAGCATCCAGCGTCACCGCACGCAGGCAACGTGTATATCACAGTGGTAAAAATATAAAAATACACATGTAGTGGGTTCCACGGAGACTGGAGACGTCTTTAGAGGCAACACGGTTTATTTGTAACTATGAACAGAACTCCCCTTAACTCCCACTATCTAGGGAGGTACAGCCTCCGGGCTAGCGTGCCCTCGCACTGATCAAACCTGGCTCTCAGCCCTCTGGCTATCTGTGCCCTAGGGGAGGCTAACTGACCCGACCCAGCCAAGGTACGGGTCCTGACCACTGGTCCGAGCTCGGCGCGGCCCTTACAAGGACGTCGGGCTCGAGGTCCCAGGGTCCTAGCTAGGGAGGCTACTCTGACCCGACCCAGCCAAGGTGCGGATCCTGACCACTGGTTCGCGCTCGGCCCCGACCCTTATAAGGATGTCGGGTCCCAGGGTCCTAGCTAGGATGGTCTTCTGTTCTTCGTCTTCGGAGCACTGCCCCGAGCTGTCCCAGAGGTACCCCTTTAATACACCTCTCGGGGGCTCTCCGCCCCCGGTGCCGCCCCCTCTCTAGAACCTTCCAGGGGGCTCTGGAAGAACCCCCCAACCCCTCACCTGGGGCCTGGCTCTCTCTGTCCTTCCCCAGCTCAGGGTGGCACCCCCTATGGGCTTGTGCCCGCAACTGCAGGTAAGTATACCGACGGTATAGGATGTGCATTTATTACGCTACATCTATGCGAGAGAGGTTGTGGACAAGAGTCTGCTCTGCGGGAAGCAAGCATTGCCATACGAATGAGATGAGCTCGCGTTCGATGCGGGCAGTCTTGAGGACGACCGTCGACAGGCACGCGTGGAGGCACGCCGTGGTCACAGCGCAGCGCCGACTAGTGTAGGTGGTGATGGCCCAGTTGTAGAGAGGAATGCCGGAGCTTCGAGCAGATGTAGCCGAATGTAGGATAGAGCATCTTGAGGAGCATTGCCCTCGACCCCCTCCGGGAGGCCGTATGGTTTACTTGGCACTCCCGTCCCTTAGAGTCCAGTCTGATGTAAGCCTCCTCAGGTTCCAGCAGCCTGGCTTCGTAGGTCTTCATTGCACCGCTCTGCTCGTCTAGCATAGTCTGAAGGGTCATATGTGGCTGCCTCCTGAATCTTCACCCTCCTGCAAACCTTACTCGACACCTCGTTGAGGACCCGAAGAAGGGCAGTATTCTCTTTGTTTTTTTTTTTACAAAAGGGCTTGTAAGAGCTCTCGTTCCTCCCACCAGGATCTCTGGTGTCAACTTGAACGGGGTGGGGGGGGGGGGGAGACAAAGCTATGGCTTTTTTCCCAGGGGATCTGTCTTCCATGGAGCACAAAGATACAGGCGGAAGGTCCCCTTGGCCTAGCCATGAGGTCAGGCTCGAGTTGCTTACTGAGGACCCTACACCTAAGGAGGCTGTGGATCGCTCTAGGAAGCTCCAAAGTAAAAAAAAAAGCTTTCCAAGGCCCCCTATAAAGTGCCTGAGGCCAGGTAGAAAAATAAGAAAACTATCAAACAGGAAAGCGAGTGGTTATGTTGGGTCGAAAAAGGTAATGTTCTAATGTAGGGGTTGGAGCGGTCATTGCTGCTTACTCGACCATGACGTCACTGCAACTCGTTTGATTAACACTTTTAAAAGAAAAAATCACAACGCGCACTGAACATATTATTCCGAATCGGTTTTACCACCACTACCACCATGACACAGTGGCAAGGCTGGCACATCGCAGTGCAGCTGCTAGGCTGAATCATATGAATAAATATAATCAAATCTAGAAATATCCTGTATGTACCCAGGAGAGCCACATTGAGTCTCGAGACTCATTATTAGGTCCGTGCTGCATTAAGATGTTTGGACAATTTCAAGCATCAGGGTTCGGCACGTAGGAGGAAACCGGAGAAACGCGCAGATGTTGTGAAGCTGGCTTGGTGGTAGAAGTCAGTCCAGAACATTTGGCCCCACACCTATCACTGTAACGAATCAGTGTTCTACGGGAGCATTCTAAGCGAGGACTGATTGTATTAAAATCTACTTTGATCTACGAATCGTAATGTATCAATAATGTTAACGTGTAACATGCCCCATGGTTTTTCTTAATCTGGAAGGAGGGAACAACGGATGATCTGTGTGCTGATGATGTTGGTGATGATCTCGTAATGGCTGTTCACTTCAAGGAGTGGGAGAGTCTGATGGTGAACCTGGATCGTGCCAATAAGAGGAAGGGCCTTACCATTCGCCCTACCAAACAAATCAAAGCAGTACCTGCCTTGATATTTTGTATGTCTTCAAGGACTCCACCCCCTCAACTCCGCATGATAGGTAGTTGTGGAAAGAGTGGAGGTATTCCCATATCTGGGCAGTTGTTTATGACCAGCTCCGATTTCAGAGCGGAGGTCTTACTCTGAATTAGTTCAGTGGCATATCCTTTTTTTCAGCTGCTTAGTGCTGTATAAAAGTTACATGGCCTATCACTTCATACAAAACTCTGGTTCTTTTCTGCCACACTTGTCCTCTCCCTCCCAGCTATAACCTCCCGAAAGCAACATTTGACCTTTGTTTTGGCGTGACAAACACCAATGAAAGCAAAACACCGAAAGTGTAATGACTACACGTAATGCAAGAATCTCAGTTGTATTTCTCAACGGGTATTGAATATGAAGTCCCAGGAGTGGTGAAGGTGCATCAACCTGCAGACCCACAGGTGGCAGCGGTGGATTGGCCTGCAGACGTTGGGGTGGTGGTGGATTGGCCTGCAGACCTTGGGGTGGTGGTGGATTGGCCTGCAAACGCTGGGGTGGCGGCGGTAGATCGGCCTGCAGATGTAGGGGTAGCGGCGGTGGATCTTCCAGCAGTAGCCGACCAGTGAAGTTCTCGAATAAATTTACGCAATTTGCCGAACCTGGTGGCTTTGGCACAGGCGGTGGTGGATCTCCCAGCAAAAGCTGGGGAGGCAGTGGTGCATCTGCCAGCATGAGCTGGGTTGGGATGACAACGTTGGATCTCCCGGCAGCAGCCGGGGCGGTGGTGGCGGTGTTGGAGATGCCAGCAGCAGCCGGGGTGGCAGCGCTGAATCTGCCAACATCAAGCGCCATGGCGGTGGGGGTGAATAATATGCTAGAAGCAGTCGGGGTGGGGGTGTCGATGCATCTCCCAACAGCATCCCTGGTGGTGGCGGCGGAACTGCATGTGGCTGCCAGGATGGCGTTGGAGGCAGTGGTGGTGTTGGTGGAGACCGTGGCCGTGGCTTTCTCCAGCTCCTTGAGCTATCAACGCATCATTTCCAACTGCAGATGGCGCTCCACATTCTCCCGTTTGTATACTTGAGTGCAGGGAAACATTCGACAGTTTGATCAACATTAGCCCCTACACGAGCCTTCTAATCATCGCAACTCTTCAAACTATATCGCTTATATAATGTACATCATTTCAGTCACAACAAAAATTACATAAACACGTCGGGGCTGTGAAAATTACGGCTTCGTATTACCAATATCTTGCCTGTCCAGAGAAGCCCATGAACTAACGTTGTACATACAAACTCATAGACTCAGAGGCCCATAGACTGAGTCACAAATAGCAGTGGATAGGGCCCGGAACGGTGTGGTGTTAGTGAAAATATGAACCCAACTGCGTCCTTTTCAATGGAACCAGGGACCCAAGTGTCATCATAGGCTTTCCCTCGCAATCGAGGATTGCCTTCCAGAGAAAATTTGGATTTTCTGTGGGTCCAAAGATGGCTGAAGAGACCAATCTGGGATCGACAGATTCTGCCGCAACTCTGGCACATGTGTCCAGAAATAGTGGTGGGTGGAACTGCATTAGTCGAGCTGCAGGCTGTTGTTTCCGCCATTCCCACTTTTTATGTTTCTGCTATTAAGTTTTAAAATGTTTGGCTTCTTGAAATAGACTGTCTCCATCTGAGGTGATCCTGGGAAAGATACTCCCTTGAGTTAGTGTCGATTGAGCACTTCTTTATGTTGGACTTGAGGACATCCTTGAAGCACTTTCTCTGACGAACTACATTCTCCCACTTTTGGTTAATCAAGTTTGACAGTTTTTCATTGAGGCATTGGTGGAAGAGGTCTTGCTTAATGGAGTCCTATAAAGCTTCAATGTTAATCTTCTGTAGACATCTCTTCTGATGAAGCCGTCACTTGCGAGCCAGTTTTATGAGCATGGTTGAGCAGATGAGTCAATGATCAGTCCAGCCACCAGCAGCTACTAGAACAGCCTGGATGATGCAGACATCTTTGGGATCCTGTTCATGGACAATGACGTAATCGATCAAGTGGCGGTGCTTAGATCACGGATGATGCTATGATGTTTTGTATCTGTTTTTTCTGGCGTAACAGGGTGTTGATGATGATGACTCCATTTTCCGTGCATTTAGTCAAGGGAAGGATGCCGTTGGAATTGACTTTACCCACTCCTTCTTTCCCGATGGTTCCATTACAGAGGTTTATGTTTCTTCCAACTCTGGCATGCATATCACCGAGCAGAATAAGTTTGTCTCCCACAGGAACAGTAGAAAGGACCTGATCAAGGTTGACGTAACATTCATAATCGGAGTGAAGAATCAGGGCATATACGCTGATGACAGTAGAATATTGGCTCCCCACCAGTTTGAGACATAGAGTCATGAGGTGCTCACTCATCAAGTAAATTCTTGATGGAGAAACCAACTCTGTGCAGCCGCCGCTGTTCTTCCTGTCTGCCTTTCCAGAAGAGGGTACAGCCAGCTCCTTGTTCCTTGAGCTGCCCCTTCTCTTCTCGTCGAGTATCATTGAGGGCAGCTACGTCAGTGTTGTGTCGTCTGAGTTTCCGGGCAACGATTAAGGTGCAGCATTCTGGGCTTTCACTTTTAGTCTTGTCCATAAGGGTCCTGACATTCCAGTTCCCAAAGGTAATTATCTGACTTTTAGTTTTGTTTCCACCACAGTAATGGGGATCCTTCTGAACGTGGTTATCCAGTCCGGAAGAAGTGAGACAGACTATGTTTAGGGCCACTTTCCTAGCTCCTTCCCCACGTGGGGTGAGCAGAGTGGATCATTTGAAAGGACTTCTTAGTCGCAGGTACAGCTGCAGAAACACACTCTTGTTTCTGCTGAGTGTTAGACGACCTTCTTGTAGCTGCCACTAGAAGCTTCCAGACTTCACAATCAAGCTCCCGTCGTCACTAGCTGGTCACCAAAAACACTGTATTGAATGGGCCAGAAGATGTTGTTCCTTTAATGAAACACGCCTGTGCATGATTTATTTTATTGTGGAGAAGCTAATAATTGTTTTTTTACCCTGTTATCTGGCAACAAAACTGACACCTGTTTTTTACAAGGAGTCATGTTTGCATTGACCACAATACCCGCGGTCGGAATGCAAACAAAAAACATAACTCTGATAATGTATGCACTGTCCTTGAAATTGATTGGTCCACACCCGAGACAGCGTTCCTTAGAGCCTAGTCTCACATGGTGTTGGACCAGATGATGCCAAAAAGCTGTTGTACAGTAGCTTCCACACAGTTCTTGAGAGAATGGGACCATGAATCCAATGGCAAGGAGACCAGTACGATTGGAGATATCGTTCTGCTGCAGTCTTGGTCCGCCTTCACAGCTGTTGAGATGTTAACATCTTCTTCCTCCTGCTCTGCTGTTGAGGACTTGTTAACCCATGGCTGGTGGCAGACATGCTTATTATAATGGCGGCCTATACTCGCCATGTGGAAGCATCGTTAAAGGGTATATGTCGCTTTTCAAGAGGAAAACCATTGGCATTTTCAGTCCTAACCACACCCTGGTGGTGCTGTCACTGCTTGGTCCACAACTGCTTATCCGCCAGGGTTGCCGCTGCTTATTTTGCAGCTAAAGTTCACAGAAGGTCGTTCCACTATCCACCACCTGCGGATACGCTGGGTCCCTGATATACAATACCCTGGCGTCTACAAACTAAGCCGTGTCTGTGGCAGTAGTTACATTGGGGAAACTAACCGACATGTCTCGGACTGTGTTCATGAGCATAAGGAAGATTTGAAACACTGTAGGACCAACACGGTAGCCTTGGCTGATCATTGTTTTAATGCGGTTGGCTCACACGCCAATTGATTTCTCTAAGACGAAGGTACTTTGTAAGCCCACTGGCTATCAAAAAAATTCGTTCATGAAGCCATCCACATATACAGACACAGTCACATTTTCGACCGAGACGATGGGTACAAACTCAGCAATCATTGGAAGAACGTCATCAACCAGTTTAAGTCATAACTGGTGTTGTTCTCATCCTGCCACCTTCCGATGTTAGTTTTTATTTTCCCCGTAGGTTCGGCTCTCCGATCTTACATTAACAGGTGAAACAAATTTCACACCAACATAGCCCCTTCCGCATGCTAACCTAGACGTGGCGGCAGCTCTGCGATCTTACATTAATATGCCAATCTCTCACATTAACCTAACCACCTCCGCGCCCTCGTCATGGAGGCCGCTCTCCGATCTTACATTAATGTGCAAATTTCTCACATTAACATCACTAGCCACGTCGTTTATGACCCTTGGGCTACACCCATTTTCAACCTTTAAAACAGTCTGCCTCAGCAGCTTTCCCCCTCTTTCTTCTTCCTGATGACGATCACTTGTGTTGTGATTAAAACGTCAGAGCTTTTTTGTTTATTTTATTTTTATTAATTTGAACCTATCTACGTGACTTTACCGAAAGACCCAAATAATATGAATTCCTGCAGTCACGAAAGCTTTAAGTCAAGATTTATAGTAATAACTCTTCCTCAGATCTAATTAGATGAAATCATTACCAGATGTATTTGCACCATTCCTACAATGCAAGGCTCTCACGAAGGTGATATGTTTTACAGACGGGTAGAGTGTGCCATGGTTTCACATTAAGGGCAATGCTGCTCTGTGGTTTTAACCAATTGGATAATTGGAAAGTATTATTTAAAGTCTGGTAAATTTGGACTGTGGCACTGACGCAAATGGCCGGCTCTTTTTTGAATAACAACCACCATTAGTTTAACAAGCCTAACTGATGAAACCCAAATGGGAGCCGGTATAATTATATTGCTTAAAACAAATGCTGCTGGGGAATGTTGGTGGGAAAAGCCATTAGGCTGATGTATTTAAACATCGTATTCTGATTTATTTGGAGACACAAAAAGCGAGTTATGCTTCTACAGTATTTGCTTGTGCAAAGCATGGACAATCATTGCCACAGAGACTGAATCAGCTCGGTGGCTAGGAGATGTTAACTACCTCACCTGGTATGGAGGAGGCCGAGGGTTTGATCCCGACCCTGATGCCTTTATAAGGAGTACCTTGGATATCGAGGTGGTTACATTTTTGGAAAGTGTAGCAAAAGCCAAAAGCGTGATATTCAATACTTAAGCTTGACCTAAATAATGAGCTTACATACACGCAACCAAAAATAGACACATCACAATGGAAATGTGCTGTACTGAATGCCAAATTTACTACTATAATGAGCCAATAATGTCTGTGTCCCGCACGTGACGTCACTCCACGTCGAGCAGGCCCCCTCATTAATACTCATGAATAGACTAATCTCTCACAATACAAAGGCCACTGCCACAGCCATTGACATGCTAATCTTACAATACAAAGGCCACTGCCCCAGCCTCTGTGGTTGGACCATCTCTAGCTCCACCCACCTACCTTGATGCACTCATCTCAGGCCTATATAAGACCTTGTCTCAGCAACTTTCGGGTGACGTCACTCCACATGGGGGGGGGGGGGCGAGGTGCCTCCTCCCCCCTCCTCAGCGTCAACTTAGAAACTCACTACAAAGGCAGAACCCTCACGTCACGCGATCTCCCTAACGCTATTGAGACATCAAAGTAAAAAGGACGTCATGATGAACAAGGGATTATAACCTTTAAATGAAATAGGTCTGTCACCGCGGCCTTACAAATTGCACACAAATGGATGCAATGAATATCATTTCGCGGTCTGATTTACTGCAATAGATTTACTGCAATACACCCATCCTTGGACGGGCAAAAGGCTAGTAAACAAATAATCCCCTCGCCTGCTCCCCACCACAATATCACACAATGATATAGTACTTCCTTGTACAGTATACCCGCTAAAGACCAAAACTAATCCCCATGATAGGTAAATTGATATACATAGAGCTTGCCGGCGATAGGTCTAAACCACGAACTATGAACTCGTGATATTCAAGGGTCTCCCGTATTTGGAGTGTGCATGTTCTCCCCATGGTCACGTATCCTTTTCTCCAGGTCCTCCGGTTTTTTTCTCCACATCTAAAAACATGCGTTAAGATAATTACTGCTATAAATATTCACATAAGCCACTACGTTGAGCAATCATATGTGGCCAGGCTGCTTCTGGAAAAGAGCTATATATCTCGGTGGGCCTTACCTGGTCAAATAAAAATAGGTCGCTTACAGGAGCTGAATGGATTGCCACATCACAGGGACGCAAGGAATCGCAGCATGGAGAGGGCTTCATCCAGCAGTGGATTGATCCTGGTTTATGTTTTGCAAAGAGTAAACGTAAGCGTGCACTTCCAAATGAAGGTGTTTAAAGTATCTGTTTATCTTCTTTGGTTCTTTCGGTAAAGTCACGTAGAATGAGAATAAAATAATAAAATAAAAATAAGACAATGAAATTCTCACGACGTTTCGGCCGCAACACAAGCGGCCTTCTTCAGGTGAAAGAACATAACTGTCGGGACGACAGTGCTTCAATGAGTGCTGCTGAGATTCGTGGCGTCTTTTAAGCTCGGTGATAGGTGTGAATGACCTAGAAAGCAGGAGAATTTAGCATTGAAATAGCTAGGGATTAGCTTGTGACAAAAAATAGCTGTGTTAAAGTCAAAGTTTACATATCAACAGAGGCATTTAGTATATGGACGCTAAAGGGCCTCCAACTACCCAACTATCATACAGTAAACCAATGTGGGAAAAAACTAAGTCTATATTACATCAGTATAATAATTGTACTTGATATATTCTTCAATAAGCTGAGCTATTAATCACAAAGCAACTGGGTATACACTACACTATATAAACAGGTCCCTGCAGGGTGGGCTGGTAGGAACATTGGAATTTTGTCTGTTGCAGGTTGGTACACTCAGTTTACAACTTCGTTCCTTCCAGTATTAATACCATATAGTAAAACCAATGAAAACCAAAATATAAACTACCTCAATGTTTTGATTTAAAGCTTTCGTGACTGCAGTAATTCATATTCTTAGTTTTTTCGGTAAAGTCACGTTGAAGGGAAACAACAAAATAATAATATATATAAAACAAAAAATTCTCACGACGTTTCGACCATAACTCAAACGGTCGTCTTCAGGTGTGTTGGTTTGCATACATTTATTTTTAAACGGCGCATTTATTTATTTATAAAACGTTAGCGCCACGCGCAATGATTTGGCAGTTTATTTAGGACTAGTCCATCTATATTCTGAAAAGAGGAGGGGGGAGACGAAATTTTTTATAATGTATGCTGTCTGAAAGCCACTGTAAGCGTGAACAATCAATTAAGACCTGAAATGGTTTATCAAATCTTTCCAATGATTGCTAAGATAGAATCCATCTTCTCGGTTGAAATTGTCTCTGTGCTTGTATATGTGGATAGCCTCATGAACGAATCTCTCATGGAAGCCAGATGGCTTACAAAGAACCTCTGTCTTGGAAAAGTCAATGGCATGTGAGCCTACTGAATTAGAACAATGATCTGCCACGGCCGAGATGTTGGTCCTACCGTGTTTAAGGTCTGCTTTGTGTTCACGAATGCGGTCCGAGACATGGCGTTTGGTTTCTCCAATGTAACTACTACCACAGAGGCAACTTAGTTTGTAGACACCAGGGTATTGTATGTCCGGAATCACATCTTTTACAGACGGAACCAGATCACGGATTTTATGTAATGTGTTGAAACGGACCTGGATCTTGTGTTTATTCAAGATTTTGGAGATTTTTTTGTGATCCCCGCAATGTAGGGTAAAGTGATGGTTTTGAAAGGCTCCTCAAGAGGGTTCTTCTTCATGGTTTGAGTGATAGCTTTGCGGATTGTATAGTCGGAGTAACCATTAGCCCTAAGAGCTTGGTGTACGTGCTTGAGTTCACTGCTTATGTGTTCCTGGTCGGATATGCATTTATAAATAAATAAATGCGCCGTTTAAAAATAAATTTATGCAAACCAACACACCTGAAGACGACCGTTTGAGTTATGGTCGAAACGTCGTGAGAATTTTTTAGTGTTATATATATTTTATTATTTTGTTGTTTCCCTTCAACGTGACTTTACCGAAAAAACTAAGAATACCTCAATGTTATCAATAAACTCTATATACTCTCCGATCAGCTGAGCCACCAACAATAAGTCGTTATATATAACAATACCATATTGCGAAAAATGGCGGTTTTTCTTCCCATCAACGACCAGCACCACGGACAACGAACGAGCTTCATTCAGACGGACGACTCAATCCATGCTCGGGAACGGAAGAGGGAGAGAGACAGCCATAATGCGTTGTTATACTCCATGTTATAAACCATACCATTAACCGTGGTGTGAGAGGTATTAAGAGGCAATATCAGCGAAAGAGCTGCGGTCTGACGGTAACCGTAAAATACAATTAATTAAGAACCATTGGAAAGATGTTTTAAACCATTTCGGAACTTCATTAGATTTATTGGCTGGTTGGGGAGGCTATATTAAGTTTGCGAGGTCTTAAACTCCAGGCCAAACATAAACTTCCGTTATCTCCGAAAAAGTAAGATGGATTGATGACCAAGCTGTGGAGGTCTGCCTAAATTCATGAGATGTCCATTGTTTCACAAGAGATAGCATGACTCGGATAAGAAATACACTATTAATTCTTATACACTGGTCCATGCATACAATTAGTATATTAGTGGACTACGTTAGAGAAGGAGAAGATCAAGGGAGTAGAGGAGAAGAGGAGGGCCGGGGTGCCCGGAGCCCAGAGAGTGCCCAGAGGGGCCAGAGAGCCAGGGGCAACCCTCATGTTTATGTTGGCTGGATAGCATGTGCTCCCGTGCATGTGAGGTTGCTCTCAACAGAAGTCGTTCCTTGCACGAGAATGGCTGAAACGCTGAGTAACCACTCAGAGGTATAGTGGTTAAGCAGTGGAGACGATATAGTGGAAAAACAGTGGAGATTTCTGAAATATAGAAGACTTAAAGTGTGTTGCTAAAAAAATCTTGGAGGAAAGAGAGGATACATGTGTGCCTCTTGGAGAAGGAAAGGCATTGCTCAAAACTGTGCTGCAAGGTCACGTGCCATGAATCACATGAGTTTAGAAAAAACGTGACTGTAAACCAACAAGCTTGTGAATAATTATCATGGTGAAGACACCTCTATACGTTGGATACTGAAGGAAAACCATCGTGCTACGCATCGTCAAAGCACAACAACACCTGACATTTGAGAAGTACAATTTCATCGTTCTACACATCGTCAATACCCTACAACACCTGGAAAGTCACCAGCTGCATCAAGCATCTGACTGTTGTATTGTTCGAAAGACACTGTGTGTAACGACTTTACATCCACCGGCACAGCGGATTTCTAAACGCCTGCCATGTCACCTTCTCAACACTAGCGTCAGAGACCGTCTGATACAGACTGAAAGCTGATTTCCTTTGTTGCACTGTTTGTCTTTTCATGAATGTCATATTGTGCACTGGGTTATGCCTTATTAACCTAAATTCTGAATTTAGCTATTCATGTATTTCTATTACAGTATCACATATTCTTTGGACCAAGTGTCAATTGCCTATTTGATGACTGGTACTCTGATTATTTTTTACAAATAAGGAACTTGTTTTATTTAAAATGTGTATGTGTGTGTGGTTGAACAGTGTAACAAATCCATGCGTTACATGTGTAGTGTTGCAGCGCCGACCTGGGCAAGGCCTATGATACAATCAGTAGGCCAGGGCTCTGGATTGTTATTCGTGTTTTCAGAGTCCCTTACCATCTGCTCACAATGAGTAAGGACCTTCACGATGGTGGGCAGGCCCGGATAAAGTTACGTGCCCGGGAGTCAGATCAATTGCCTGTTTAAGTGGGGTGTGACAGGGATCTACAGTGAGGGAAAAAAGTATTTGATCCCCTGCTGATTTGTACGTTTGCCCACTGACAAATACATCATCAGTCTATAATTTTAATATTAGGTTTATTTGAACAGTGAGAGACAGAATAACAACAACAAAATCCAGTAAAACGCATGTCAAAGATGTTATGAATTGATTTGCATTTTAATGAGGGAAGTGAGTATTCGACCCCCTCTCAATCAGAAATATTTCTGGCTATCAGATGTATTTTATACAGGTAATGAGCTGAGATTAGGAGCACACTCTTAAAGGGAGTGCTCCTAATCTCAGCTTGTTACCTGTATAAAAAACACCTGTCCACAGAAGCAATCAATCAATCAGATTCCAAACTCTCCACCATGGCCAAGACCAAAAAGCTCTCCAAGGATGTCAGGGACAAGATTGTAGACCTACACAAGGCTGGAATGGGCTACAAGACCATTGCCAAGCAGCTTGGTGCGAAGGTGACAACAGTTGGTGTGATTATTCGCAAATGGAAGAAACACAAAAGAACTGTAAATCTCCCTCGGCCTGGGGCTCCATGCAAGATCTCACCTCGTGGAGTTGCAATGATCATGAGAACGGTGAGGAATCAGCCCAGAACTACACGGGAGGACCTTGTCAATGATCTCAAGGCAGCTGGGACCATAGTCACCAAGAAAACAATTGGCAACACACTAGGCCGTGAAGGACTGGAATCCTGCAGCGCCCGCAAGGCCCCCCTGCTCAAGAAAACTCATATACATGCCCGTCTGAAGTTTGTCAATGAACATCTGAATGATTCAGAGGACAACTGGGTGAAAGTGTTGTGGTCAGATGAGACAAAAATGGAGCTCTTTGGCATCAACTCAACTCACCGTGTTTGGAGGAGAAGGAATGCTGCCTATGACCCTAAGAACACCATCGCCACCGTCAAACATGGAGGTGGAAACATTATGCTTTGGGGGTGTTTTTATGCCAAGGGGACAGGACAACTTCACCGCATCAAAGGGACGATGGGCGGGGCCATGTATAGTCAAATCTTGGGTGATAACCTCCTTCCCTCAGCCAGGGCATTGAAAATGGGTCATGGATGGGTATTCCAGCATGACAATGACCCAAAACACACGGCCAAGGCAACAAAGTAGTGGCTCAAGAAGAAGCACATTAAAGTCCTGGAGTGCCCTAGCCAGTCTCCAGACCTTAATCCCATAGAAAATCTGTGGAGGGAGTTGAAGTTTCGAGTTGCCAAACGTCAGCCTCGAAACCTTAATGACTTGGAGATGATCTGCAAAGAGCAGTGGGACAAAATCCCTCCTGAGATGTGTACAAACCTGGTGGTCCAACTACAAGAAACGTCGAACCTCTGTGATTGCCAACAAGGCTTTTGCCACCAAGTACTAAGTCATGTTTTGCACACGGGTCAAATGCTTATTTCCCTGATTAAAATGCAAATCAATTTATAACATTTTTTACATGCGTTTTTTCTGGATTTTGTTGTTATTCTGTCTCTCACTGTTCAAATAGACCTACCATTAAAATTATAGACTGATCATTTCTTCGTCAGTGGGCAAACGTACTAAATCAGCAGGGGATCAAATACTTTTTCCCCTCAATGTATGTGAGGAGTCTGTGGGTCGCAACATCACGTACGGCTGGAAGTAGGACATTCCAGACTAAGAGGGTTAATAATGGCAATGTCAACGATACTGAACCAGCCAGCACAACTCACTGCCAATAACACATATCACGTAATTCACCCTTAAGCAATTGTTCAATCAATTAATTGAATCACTACAATTAAAACCAAAGAATCTCCCAGAACAAACACTTCGCACTCTCCTCCGTCAGCCACCTGCATCGACAATAGAAACGCATCAGTCCAGCAGTGGATAAAACCTGGCGTCGGAGGTATGGGGGGGGCGGCGGCTTACACTTGTGGTGGACAGCAGGGGGGTGGCTGGATGCAGTAGCCATCGCAGATCAAGCGGTAGAACTTGTCATCGACTGCCATGCGCCAGGGTAATGGGCCTCTCCTACACCCACACACATCACACTGAGCGGCACGCACGTCACACACCGAGGAGCACGCACGTCACACACCGAGCAGGTTGCACAGGTCTCCTTTATCAAGACAAACGTGGAGCAGATTACAACTACAACTCTTCTACGCCTGTCACAATACCCCCTCTCCCCCCCACCAGTTTATGGGGGGCCGCGGGCCTCACTCCCCCCTTCGCGTCAGCCCCCCCTAATAAATGATCCGGTTGCATTGTGAATGCACCACTCGAATGACGTGCAGTCCCGTGGTGCACTGTAACGGGCTCGTGATTTACTCACTAAAATTCAATGTAAAAAAATAAAAACGATCCCAAGACATTATTTAAAATAAAGTATGGCCATCGTGTGTCAGCATCACAGGCGAAAATTGGCATGTAAAAAAAAACTTCACTCCGAATCACTCAATTGGGATTGCTCGCAGCAAACAGCACTTGACCTGCTTACAGGTTAGGTGCTGAACAACCGTGTGTCACACAGAGAACAGTTGCCACTGAGGGTGCCCTTTTCAAATGCTTGAGATGAGATGTGATTATCGCGTGTAAATGTACACACTAAAATAACGAAAAAATTATAAGCGAACTATTATCGTTTCAGGTGGCAGGGTGGTGCAGCGGTGATCTTTGACCCTCGCAACAAGAAGGGCCTTGGTTAATTATCCGACTGGCACTTTGCGGAGTTTTCTACGTTCTCCTCTTTGTTCTGTATGGGTTATCCAGTTTGCTCACATAGCTAGAAAACACACAATCACAATGTAACTGGGTATTGGCCAAGCATCCCAATGCTAAAGTTACCTGCAAATTACTTCATTGGGATGACACTCGGCAGCAGAGCCGGATGATGGCATTGCTGGGGCCCTATGCCATTGTCAAGTTTAAGAGGCCCCTTCTATGAATGCCTGTATATTTTTGTCAGCAGAATGAAAATAACTGCTTTGGAGAGTCTTTTTTTCTCACCGATCTTTATTTATTAAGCAATTATGTTAAAACTCGAAACCTCGTGTCCATTTCTTGTTTCGTATTTAGAGATCCCCCCCCTCTCTTAATGCGAGGCCCTAAGCTGCAAGTGTGGCCGGTGTGAGCTCGCCTGTGATGAATCACACGTATAATTGTGCACTCTAATTTTCTATGGGTGGCCAGGATAATTTATTATTATTTAAGTGAATGCAATGGTGATCAGGGGATTGGATCCAGAGCCCCACGTACACAGTAGAGTACAAGGGAACGCCCACAATACAGATTTGAGCTGACCTGCGGATTGAGAAATTGAACGGTTTTGTGACGTGGAGGGTGTTTCTGATCGCTATTATGACCGTCCTGTCTCGACGGGAGGAGAGAGGACAGGGTGGACCGGCTGCATGAGCTTACTCTCTGCACTGCACAGCACAACATCGCCTCCCTACTGCAAAAATACTTGGCAGGACCCTCCTGAAAATGAAAGTCTTCGGAATCAGTGAGGCCTGTCCTTGGGAGGACAGGCGTAGTCTTGGTCGTCACAAGCGAACATTTGTTTCTCCACATGAATTTGTATCCCCGGGTTACCATCAGGGCTGGGCGCTGCAAGCTTAGCTTCTGAGATCTGATGAGACTGGCCGTTTTTTAAAAGGTAATTTCGGCATCTGGAGCCCAAGCATGCAACAACTTTATGCAACTTCTTGGTTATTTTGGTAAAGTCACGTAGAATGGAAATAAAAGAATAAAAATAAAACAATAAAAAATAAAATTCTCACGACGTTTCTGCCACAACACAAGTAGCCTTCTTCAGGTGAAGGAACAGAACTGTCGGGACGACAGCGCTTCAATAACTGCTGCTAAGATTCGCAGCGTCTTTTAGGCTAGGTGGGAGAGGTAAAGTGCCTTGACAAAGGAGTTTACATATCAAACAGGAGAATTTAGCATTGCAATCGCTGTGTTAAAGTGTTGGATCAGCAGCGTGTTAAAGTCAGAAATAAGCATGTAACTGGGAGATTAGCATGATGTTAATGTGAGGGATTAGCATGTGACTGGTCACGGAAATAGCTATGTTAAAGTCAAAGTTTACATCTCAACACAGGCGTTTAGTATATGGACGCTAAAGGACTGCAACTACCCAACTATCATACAATAAACCGATGTGAAAAAACTAAGTATAAACTACATCAATGTTATCAATAAACTCTATATGCTCTCCAATCAGCAGAGTGCTTCAATGAACGCTGCTAAGATTCGCAGCGTCTTTTAGGCTAGGTGGGAGAGGTAAAGCGCCTTGACAAAGGCGTTTACATATCAAACAGGATAATTTAGCATTGAAATAGCTGTGTTAAAGTGTTGGATCAGCAGGGTGTTAAAGTCAGAAATTAGCATGTAACTGGGAGATTAGCATGATGTTAATGTGAGGGATTAGCATGCGACTGGTCACGGAAATAGCTATGTTAAAGTCAAAGTTTCCATCTCAACAGAGGCATTTAGTATATGGATGCTAAAGGACTGCAACTAACCAACTATTATACAATTAACCGATGTGAAAAAAAACTAACTAGAAACTTCATCAATATAATAAATGTACTCAATATGTTCTTCAATATGTTGAGCTATAAACATAAAGTAACTGGGTATACACTACACTATATAATGAATACCATATAGTAAAGGAATTAATAAAACTAAAATATAAACTACATCAATGTTATTAATAAACTCTATATACTCTCCAATCAGCTGAGCTACTAACAATAAGTCATTATACATTACAATGCCATATGGCGAAAAAATGGGTGGCGGTTTTTTCCTTCTTTCCAACGTTAGCACCACGGAGAGCGACGAGCCTCGTTCAGACGGACGAGTCCATCCATGCTCGGAACGGAGGAGGGGGGAGAAACAGCCACGATGTGCTGCTCTGTCCTGTGTTGCGTTACAACCATGCCATAAACTAGACTACTATACATTGTAACGTTATACCTTCCAATCTAAACTACATTGTATAATATCGTATACACAGCCCAATGTAAGCTTGGACATTATGCAGTATATTTATATGTCTTCAACTAAACTTTTTCCTACATTACACGACTATACACCGTAATATACACTACCATAGACAAACCCACCCTTGAATTACACAATGCGTTACTTTACACTACCCTATACTTTAGACTGTAAAATGTTAGACTTGTAATATTACACTATGTATTATTCTACCAACCTTACTGTATACCACACTGCTGTATATTCACAATACAATTACGATACTATATATTGCCTTATGAATTATGTTAAACATTACAATGTTATACTATTTATTATATAACATGCTATAAACCATACCATTGATCGTCGTGTGAAGAGGCAGTGCCAGCGAATGGACTGCAGTCTGAATGTCACCATAAAATACAATCAATTAAGAACTGAAATTGTTTATAACGTCTTTCCAATGAAATTTTGATTTAAAGCTTTCGTGACTGCAGTAATTCATATTCTTAGTTCTTTCGGTAAAGTCACGTTGAAGGGAAACAACAAAATAATAAAATATATATAAAACAATAAAAATTCTCACGACGTTTCGACCATAACACAAACCAATTCCTCGACCACATCAATTCCATACACCCAGCCATCAGATTCACCATGGAGGTCGAAAAAGATGGCAAGCTACCCTTTTTGGATGTCCTAATTAAAAGGAGACCTGATGGTTCAATGAGCCACTCTGTCGACAGGAAAGCTACGCATACGAATGCTTACTTAAAACCGGATTCCCACGACCATCCATGCCAGAAGAACTCCCTCATCAAGACTCTATACCATAGAGCCCAATGCATTTCCGACCAGGAACACATTGCCAGTGAACTTAAGCACGTACACCAAGCTCTCAAGGCTAATGGTTACTCCGACTACACAATCCGCAAAGCCATCACCCAGCCATGAAGAAGGATCCTCTTGAGGAGCCATTCAAAACCATCACCTTACCCTACATTGCGGGGGTCACAAAAAAGATCTCCAAAATCCTGAATAAACACAAGATCCAGGTCCGATTCAACACAGTACATAAAATGCGTGATCTGGTTCCGTCTGTAAAAGATGTGGTTCCAGACATACAGTACCCGGGCGTCTACAAACTAAGTTGCCTCTGTGGTAGCAGTTACAGTGGAGAAACCAAACGACATATCTGGGACCGCATCCGTGAACATAAAGCAGACTTGAAACACGGTAGGACGAGCACCTCAGCCGTGGCAGATCACTGTTATAATTCAGTGGGCTCACATGACATTGACTTCTCCAAGACGGACTTTCTCTGCAAGCCATCCGTCTACCATGAGAGATTCGTTCATGAGGCCATCCACATATACAAACACAGCAACAATTTCAACCGAGAAGATGGATTCTGGCTTAGTAACCATTGGAAAGACGTTATAAACCATTTTGGTACTTAATTGATTGTATTTTATGGTGACTTTCAGATCGCAGTCCATTCGCTGCCACTGCCTCTTAATACCTTTCACACGACGGTCAATGGTATGGTTTATAGCAGGGGTGTCCAAACTTTTTTTCCCGAGGGCCACATACAGAAAAATATACGAAGGATTGGGCCACTCACTACACGTGAGGTATACTGCCTCACTTCTCATGCACTAATATTGTCAAAATCAATCAAATGCAGGTAAATTACGTTTGATTATTGAACATGTTTGAAGAAAAAAGCCTCCATCATAGCTCTTCATTAGTAGATTTTAATTTTATTTTTTACAAAAAGGTTGGCAGGTAATTCTCTCAGTGACAGCCTCAGATTGGTTCTTAGGGTGCTGATCCCCCTTCATTGTCCATATGAAGGGAGAGACAAGAAGACAAATAGGGGATGTGGATATTTCAAGCTTATTACACAAATAAATTATTGGGCTTGTTAACACATCAACTAACGTTTGTTAAAAAAATTCTCATCAACTTTAATTGACTGAATTTATGAAGTAATTGGGCGTATTAACAAATGAAAACGGTGTGTATATTTTAACTCACCTGTAATGGGAATAATGTTACGCTCAGTGGGAGCAGTGATGCTGCGCTTTGGTCTGAAGGATAGCTGGCAGGTCAGGAGTAAGTTTGGTGGTTGAGATGCGAAGGACGTCACGGAGATGGCTGTCGGTCGTTCTGGTTCTCAGCCTGCTTTTGTTCAGCGTTAACAGAGATAATGTCTGCTCACATATTTATGTTGTTATTATTCTGTCTCTCACTGTTCAAATAGACCTACCATTAAAATTATAGACTGATCATTTCTTTGTCAGTGGGCAAACGTACAAAATCAGCAGGGGATCGAATATTTTTTTCCCTCATTGTATGTGAGGAGTCTGTGGGTCGCAACAGCACGTACGGCTGGAAGTAGGACATTCCAGACTAAGAGGGTTCATAATGGCCGTGTCAACGAGACTGAACCAGCCAGCACAACTCACTGCCAATAACACATCACGTAATTCACCCTCAAGCAATTGTTCAATCAATTAATTGAATCACTACAATTAAAATCAAAGAATATCCCAGAACAAACACTTCGCACTCTCCTCCGTCAGCCACCTGCATACACAATAGAAACGCATCAGTCCAGCATTGGATAAAACCTGGTGTGGGAGGTATGGGGGGGCGGCTTACACTTGCGGTGGACAGCAGGGGGGTGGCTGCATGCAGTAGCCATCGCAGATCAAGCGGTAGAACTTGTCATAGACTGCCATGCGCCAGGGTAAGGGGCCTCTCCTACACCCACACACATCACACACCGAGCGGTACACACGTCACACCGAGGAGCACGCACGTCACACACCGAGCAGGTTGCACAGGTCTCCTTTATCAAGACAAACGTGGAGCAGATTACACCTACTACAATACGCCTGTCACAATGCCCCCCTCTCCCCCCCCCCTCCAGTTTATGGGGGGGCACGGGCCTCACTCCCCCCTTCGCGTCAGCCCCTACTAATAAATGGTCCGGTTGCATTGTGAATGCACCACTCGAATGACGTGCAGTCCCGTGGCGCACTGTAACGGGCTCATGATTTACTCAATACAATTCAACGTAAAAAAATGAAAACGATCCCAAGACATTATTTAAAATAAAGTATGGCCATCGTGTGTCAGCATCACAGGCGAAAATTGGCATGTAAAAAAAAACTTCACTGCGAATCACTCAATTGGGATTGCTCGCAGCAAACAGCACTTGACCTGCTTGCAGGTTAGGTGCTGAATAACCGTGTGTCACACAGAGAACAGTTGCCACTGAGGGTGCCCTTTTAAAATGCTTGATGAGATGTGATTATCGCGTGTAAATGTGCACACTAAAATAACCAAAAAATTATAAGCGAACTATTATCGTTTCAGGTGGCAGGGTGGTGCACCGGTGATCTTTGACCCTCGCAACAAGAAGCGCCTTGGTTAATTAATTATCCAGTTTGCTCACATAGCTAGAAAACACACAATCACAATGTAACTGGGTATTGGCCAAGCATCCCAATGCTAAAGTTACCTGCAAATTACTTCATTGGGATGACACTCGGCAGCAGAGCCGGATGATGGCATTGCTGGGGCCCTATGCCATTGTCAAGTTTAAGAGGCCCCTTCTATGAATGCCTGTATATTTTTGTCAGCAGAATGAAAATAACTGCTTTGGAGAGTCTTTTTTTCTCACCGATCTTTATTTATTAAGCAATTATGTTAAAACTCGAAACCTCGTGTCCATTTCTTGTTTCGTATTTAGAGATCCCCCCCTCTCTTAATGCGAGGCCCTAAGCTGCAAGTGTGGCCGGTGTGAGCTCGCCTGTGATGAATCACACATATAATTGTGCACTCTAATTTTCTATGGGTGGCCAGAAGAATGGTAATCAGGGGATTGGATCCAGAGCCCCACGTACACAGTAGAGTACAAGGGAACGCCCACAATACAGATTTGAGCTGACCTGCGGATTGAGAAATTTAACTGTTTTGTGACGTGGAGGGTGTTTCTGAACGCTATTGTGACCGACCCGTCCCGACGGGAGGAGAGAGGACAGGGTGGACGGGCTGCATGAGCATACTCTCCGGCACTGCACAGCACAACATCGCCTCCCTACTGCAAAAATACTCGGCAGGACCCTCCTGAAAATGAAAGTCTTCGGAATCAGTGAGGCCTGTCCTTGGGAGGACAGGCGTAGTCTTGGTCGTCACAAGCGAACATTTGTTTCTCCACATTAATTTGTATCCCCGGGTTACCATCAGGGCTGGGCGCTGCAAGCTTAGCTTCTGAGATCTGATGAGATTGGTAGCCGTTTTTTAAAAGGTAATTTCGGCATCTGGAGCCCAAGCATGCAACAACTCTATGCAACTTCTTGGTTCTTTTGGTAAAGTTACGTAGAATAGAAATAAAATAATAAAAATAAAACATAATAAAAAAATTAAATTCTCACGACGTTTCGGCCACAACACAAGTAGCCTTCTTCAGGTGAAGGAACAGAACTGTCGGGACGACAGCGCTTCAATAACTGCTGCTAAAATTCGCAGCGTCTTTTAAACTAGGTGGGAGAGGTAAAGCGCCTTGACAAAGGAGTTTACATATCAAACAGGAGAATTTAGCATTGAAATAGCTGTGTTAAAGTGTTGGATCAGCAGGGTGTTAAAGTCAGAAATTAGCATGTAACTGGGAGATTAGCATGATGTTAATGTGAGCGATTAGCATGCGACTGGTCACGGAAATAGCCATCTCAACAGAGGCATTTAGTATATGGACGCTAAAGGACTGCAACTACCCAACTATTATACAATTAACCGATGTGAAAAAAACTAAGTATAAACTACATCAATATAATAAATGTACTCAATATGTTCTTCAATACGTTGAGCTATAAACATAAAGTAACTGTGTATACACTTCACTATATAATGAATACCATATAGTAAACGAATTAATAAAACTAAAATATAAACTACATCAATGTTATTAATAAACTCGATATACTCTCCAATCAGCTGAGCTACTAACAATAAGTCATTATACATTACAATGCCATATGGCGAAAAAATAGGTGGCGTTTTTTTCCTTCTTTCCAACGTTAGCACCACGGAGAGCGACGAGCCTCGTTCAGACGGACGAGTCCATCCATGCTCGGAACGGAGGAGGGGGGAGAAACAGCCACGATGTGCTGCTCTGTCCTGTGTTGCGTTACAACCATGCCATAAACTAGACTACTATACATTGTAACGTTATACCTTCCAATCTAAACTACATTGTATAATATCGTATACACAGCCCAATGTAAGCTCGAACATTATGCAGTATATTTATATGTCTTCAACTAAACTTTTTCCTACATTACACGACTATACACCGTAATATACACTACCATAGACAAACCCACCCTTTAATTACACAATGCGTTACTTTACACTACCCTATACTTTAGACTGTAAAATGTTAGACTTGTAATATTACACTATGTATTATTCTACCAACCCTATTGTATACCACACTGCTGTATATTCACAATACAATTACGATACTATATATTGCCTTATGAATTATGTTAAACATTACAATGTTATACTATTTATTATTATATAACATGCTATAAACCATACCATTGACCGTCGTGTGAAGAGGCAGTGCCAGCGAAAGGACTGCAGTCTGAATGTCACCATAAAATACAATCAATTAAGAACTGAAATTGTGTATAACGTCTTTCCAATAAAATTTTGATTTAAAGCTTTCGTGACTGCAGTAATTCATGATCTTAGTTCTTTCGGTAAAGTAACGTTGAAGGGAAACAACAAAATAATAATATATAAAACAATAAAAATTCTCACGACGTTTCGACCATAACACAAACCAATTCCTCGACCACATCAATTCCATACACCCAGCCATCAGATTCACCATGGAGGTCGAAAAAGATGGCAAGCTACCCTTTTTGGATGTCCTAATTAAAAGGAGACCTGATGGTTCAATGAGCCACTCTGTCGACAGGAAAGCTACGCATACGAATGCTTACTTAAAACCGGATTCCCACCACCATGCATGCCAGAAGAACTCCCTCATCAAGACTCTATACCATAGAGCCCAATGCATTTCCGACCAGGAACACATTGCCAGTGAACTTAAGCACGTACACCAAGCTCTCAAGGCTAATGGTTACTCCGACTACACAATCCGCAAAGCCATCACTCCAGCCATGAAGAAGGATCCTCTTGAGGAGCCTTTCAAAACCATCACCTTACCCTACATTGCGGGGGTCACAAAAAAGATCTCCAAAATCCTGAATAAACACAAGATCCAGGTCCGATTCAACACAGTACATAAAATCCGTGATCTGGTTCCGTCTGTAAAAGATGTGGTTCCAGACATACAGTACCCGGACGTCTACAAACTAAGTTGCCTCTGTGGTAGCAGTTACATTGGAGAAACCAAACGACATATCTGGGACCGCATCCGTGAACATAAAGCAGACTTGAAACACGGTAGGACGAGCACCTCAGCCGTGGCAGATCACTTTTATAATTCAGTGGGCTCACATGACATTGACTTCTCCAAGACGGACGTTCTCTGCAAGCCATCCGGCTACCATGAGAGATTCGTTCATGAGGCCATCCACATATACAAACACAGAAACAATTTCAACCGAGAAGATGGATTCTGGCTTAGTAACCATTGGAAAGACGTTATAAACCATTTTGGTACTTAATTGATTGTATTTTATGGTGACTTTCAGATCGCAGTCCATTCGCTGCCACTGCCTCTTAATACCTTTCACACGACGGTCAATGGTATGGTTTATAGCAGGGGTGTCCAAACTTTTTTTCCCGAGGGCCACATACAGAAAAATATACGAAGGATTGGGCCACTCACTAGACGTGAGGTATACTGCCTCACTTCTCATGCACTAATATTGTCAAAATCAATCAAATGCAGGTAAATTACGTTTGATTATTGAACATGTTTGAAGAAAAAAAGCCTCCATCATAGCTCTTCATTAGTAGATTTTAATTTCATTTTTTACAAAAAGGTTGGCAGGTAATTCTCTCAGTGACAGCCTCAGATTGGTTCTTAGGGTGCTGATCTCCCTTCATTGTCCATATGAAGGGAGAGACAAGAAGACAAATAGGGGATGTGGATATTTCAAGCTTATTACACAAATAAATTATTGGGCTTGTTAACACATCAACTAACGTTTGTTAAAAAAATTCTCATCAACTTTAATTGACTGAATTTATGAAGTAATTGGGCTTATTAACAAATGAAAACGGTGTGTATATTTTTAACTCACCTGTAATGGGAATAATGTTACGCTCAGTGGGAGCAGTGATGCTGCGCTTTGGTCTGAAGGATAGCTGGCAGGTCAGGAGTAAGTTTGGTGGTTGAGATGCGAAGGACGTCACGGAGATGGCTGTCGGTCGTTCTGGTTCTCAGCCTGCTTTTGTTCAGTGTTAACAGAGAGAATGTCTGCTCACATATGTATGTTGAGCCGAACAGACTCATCATTCGTTTTGCATGGCGTCTCGTCAGAGGAAACTTGGCCTTTTCCAAACTCCGGTAGAAGTCAGGTAGGGAGAGAAGCTGATGCTGATTCTTCAGAGAATCATCACACTGAATTTCGATCAGTTCTAATTGCAGACTCTCCTCCACTTCTTTTGCATCCATTGAAAACGGAGCCGCAAACAGTGTGATTTCCTTCTCAATGACAGAAAAATCTTGGAAGCGCTGACTGAATTCTGTCATGAGAGATGTGATCACAGACACATAGTTGCGCAGTTGTGACTCGAAGAGACGGAGCTTCGCACGGAATGCTTTCATGTGCACATACAGCTGTGGTACCAGCTGCTCTTTGCCTTGTAGTCTCTTGTTCGGGGTGTTGAGATGATCAGTGAGATCAACTAAAAAAGCCAGGCCTGCCAATCATAAAGGGTCACTGATCTCATGGAGAGGTCTGCCCTTTTCTTTCAAAAACTTGTCGATATTTGATCTCAGGGAATAACACCACTGCAGCACGGAGCCGCGACTGAGCCAGCGCACTTGAGAATGGTAGAGTAGGTTCCCGTATTCAGCATCGACATCAGAGAGGAACGCTTGCAATTCTCTGTGGTAAAGCCCTCAGGCCATAATTTTTTTTGACATTTTTCACAACTGTGTTCATCACATCGCCAAGCTGGATTATCTTGGCACAGAGGGCTTCTTGGTAGATGATACAGTGCATTTTAACAGTCTCACCTCCGCTCTCCTGCACCTTGGCACTCACCATAGAAGCCATTCCTTTGCGCTCGCCTGTCATTGCTGGAGCCCCATCCGTTGTAATTCCACACAGCTTGTCCCATTTAAGTCCAGCCTGGTTAATTGAATCTGACACATCTTCAAAACATATCCTTCCCAGTTGTTGTCCCCTTTAGACTCCGAAGATCAAGCAGTTCCTCCGTAATGCAAAAATTCTCATCAACTCCCCGCAAAAAAATTAACAGCCGTGCAGTGTCCGTGGCATCTGTGCTCTCATCACATGCAATCGAGTAAAAATCGAAAGCACAAGCTTTATCTGACACTTGCTGTTTTAAGTTAGCCGACAAGTCTTCAATTCGCCGCACAACCTTATTTCTGGACATACTAACATCGTTAAAATCCTGCATTTTCTCCAGGCACATTCCCACGACTTTAGTGAGGCACTGTTTGATGAAGTCACCGTCTGAGAAAGGTTTCCCGTGTAGGGCAATGAGTTGAGCTACTTCATTGCTGGCTATTGTTGCATTTTCTTGAGCTTTGTTAGCACGGAAAAAAAACCCTGCTGCTGCATTAGCAGGCTAGCTTGCCATTTGCTTTACCTTCTCTCTCCGCTCGGTGCCAGTGTAGGACGTGAAGGTCTGATGTTTCGTTTCATAATGCCGTCGTACATTGTACTCTTTCATCACGGCAACACTCTCATTACAAATCAAACAAACACACTTCCCCTTGGTTTCTATGAAAAAAAATTCATTTTTCCACCGAGTCTGAAATTTTCTGCACTCGCTTGCAATCTTGCGTCTCTTCGGTTCCGGCATTTCTGGTGACCCTGAGCAAATGTTTTCTTCGATTGCTTGCTTTGTGGAGACGCTGCCTTGTTCAAGACAATAGCGCCATCTAGTGTTTAAATTAAGAAATGCAATACAGTGGGCCATAGTCCATTATATTTTTAAACTTTGATACGGGCCAGTTAAAAATGGATGGCGGGCCGCAGTTGGCCCGCGGGCCGTAGATTGGACACCCCTGGTTTATAGCATGTTATATAATAATAAATAGTATAACATTGCAATGTTTAACATAATTCATAAGGCAATATATAGTATTGTAATTTTATAGTGAATATACAGCTGTGTG
Source organism: Petromyzon marinus (assembly GCF_048934315.1). NCBI lineage: Eukaryota > Metazoa > Chordata > Hyperoartia > Petromyzontiformes > Petromyzontidae > Petromyzon > Petromyzon marinus. Next base: position 101,477 of record NC_133721.1, read on the forward strand.
GTATACAGTAGGGTTGGTAGAATAATACATAGTGTAATATTACAAGTCTAATATTTTACAGTCTAAAGTATAGGGTAGTGTAAAGTAACGCATTGTATAATTCAAGGGTGGGTTTGTCTATGGTAGTGTATATTACGGTGTATAGTTGTGTAATGTAGGAAAAAGTTTATTTGGAGACATATCAATATAATGCATAATGTTAGAGCTTACATTGGGCTGTGTATACGATATTATACAATGTAGTTTAGATTGGAAGGTATAACATTACAATGTATAGTAGTCTAGTTTATGGCATGGTTGTAACGCAACACAGGACAGAGCAGCACATCGTGGCTGTTTCTCCCCCCTCCTCCGTTCCGAGCATGGATGGACTCGTCCGTCTGAACGAGGCTCGTCGCTCTCCGTGGTGGTAACGTTGGAAAGAAGGAAAAAACCGCCACCCATTTTTTTCGCCATATGGCATTGTAATGTATAACGACTTATTGTTAGTAGCTCAGCTGATGGAGAGTATATAGAGTTTATTGATAACATTGATGTAGTTTGTATTTTAGTTTTTTATTAGTTTACTATATGGTATTCATTAGATAGTGTAGTGTATACCCAGTTACTTTATGTTTATAGCTCAATTTATTGAAGAATATATTGAGTACATTTATTATATTGATGAAGTTTCTACTTAGTTTTTTTCACATCGGTTTATTGTATGATAGTTGGGTAGTTGCAGTCCTTTAGCGTCCATATACTAAACGCCTCTGTTGAGATGTAAACTTTGACTTTAACATAGCTATTTCCATGACCAGTCACATGCTAATCCCTCACATTAACATCATGCTAATCTCCCAGTTACATGCTAATTTCTGACTTTAACACCCTGCTGATCCAACACTTTAACACAGCTATTTCAATGCTAAATTATCCTGTTTGATATGTAAACTCCTTTGTCAAGGCACTTTACCTCTCCCACCTAGTTTAAACGACACTGCGAATCTTAGCAGCAGTCATTGAAGTGCTGTCGTCCCGACAGTTCTGTTCCTTCACCTGAAGAAGGCTACTTGTGTTGTGGCCGAAACGTCGTGAAAATTTTATTTTTATTACGTTTTTTTTTTTCTACGTTACTTTATCGAAAGAACCAAGAAGATGAATCCCTGCAGTCACGAAAGCTTTAAATCTGAACTTTACGCAATTAAAATCATAGTGTAAGATAAGACTAAAATCGTTGTCTGCTGTGAGGATCTTCTGTACTCAGGGCCCCGAATGTTTGTGGCAAGTGAAAGTTTGTCTCAGCACAATATAAGATTTCTCACAGTAGCATACCGTATGACCACACGTCGCTCTGCACCTTGTAGAGCCCATGGAACATGCTTTCTGAAGACATCCACTTTACAGGCAGAGGCACCTAATGGACATGACCGCATGGCCACAAGCACAACAACAATACGTTCAGTAAATTCAGTTCAGGCCAATGCATCGCGATTCGTCATACGTTTTTTTGCGTCAGGCCACATTCATCTGGCCAAATTAGCGTCATCTAGCCCTCCACTACCCTGAAGGGTTAAATGTGTAGTGACATCACGGGATGTCACTGCGTAGTGCCGGCCCTATTGACATCGCGGATACCACTCTGGTGTGGGTGTAGTACCGGCCCTAGAGGGGCTCGGTCAGCGCTGATTGATCCCGCTGGATGGCATCACGCTTGGCGTGCAGTGCCAACCCAACAGGATAGGGTGTGGGAGTGCCGGCCGTAGGAAACGGGTTACTAAATGCCATGGCACTCTGGTTGACCCGAGAGGACACGTGACCGGTTAAGTCTACAAAGGGGCCCCAAGTGGGGGCTAGGGGTGGTCACGTGGTCGGGGTCCAGATCCTGCTGCTCGATGATTCTAGAAGGTGGTCGTGGCCAAGGGCGGAGCCAGCCACGCCACAGAGAATATAAGCTGGGTCCCCCAGAGGGACCGGCGTTGTTGTTCATCCTGAAGAACCTTTGTCTACGTCTACGTTCTACCGAGTCTCCAACACATGGACTGGGACCCGAGCTGTGGTCCCGTTCTGTCGTAGCTAGTCATGTTGTAATTAGTGTAGTTAGCCTGGTGGTCACCACCACAGGTTGTTATTCTGGGCCAGTTACCCCGTGTACCACACGGGGGGGGGGGAGGAGGAAGGGGATTTGTGAAATTGCATCCATATTTTGAACTGTCGGCAGAGCAGGGAGATTGAATCCAATTGCCGACCTCTGGATTGCAAGTCTAGGGTGGGGGAGCCATTGCACCACCGTGTGTGGCAGCACCACCCACTCTTTTTTTCTTAGGGGCTGTGCAAAATAAAATAAAAACATTGAGTACAATTAAAGTGATGGGCCTTCCATTCCGATGATGGTGATGACATTGGCGATACTGATAATGATGCTGATGATGCTAAGTAAGGTGAAGGACTCACTTTGCCCTTCACCACATAGTTGGGGTCAGTCTGGACGTTCCGTGCCAGCCCAAAGTCGCAAATCTTGGCGATGTGTCCATGCGTTACCAGCAAATTCCTCGCAGCCAGGTCGCGGTGGATGCACTAAAAAAAAGAAAATAATTCCATGTGTGGCCTTCAACAAACTTGGGGCAACTTCTGTGAAGGTCGGCCACGGTACACGACGGGGTGGGTGCCCAGCACCACGCCCGGCTGCCTTTGTCTCCCCAGTGTAGATGTTTACACACCGCACCAGGTACTCATTTGAGACTGAGTCCATCTGGGGAGGCCCAAGACCGGTTCAGATAATTGTCACTGGTGTTGGCCGTGAGCGGGAATCGAACTCTGGCCGTTGGGTTCGTAGCACAGTGAACTAACCACTGAGCGACCACTCGCCACCCAGACAGACATATTAAGGGCAACAAAGACGTGCACCACAGACACAGTCACATACAAAGACACAGTTAAACACGCACAGTCACAGGGATACAGTTAAACATACTCTTTGGTTTTTTCTCTTCTTTGGTTCTTTCGGTAAAGTCACGTAGAGTAACATAGGTATAAAATAAAACAAATCACGACGTTTCGGGCGCAACACAAGTGTCCCTCATCAGGTGGGAAAGCATAATCTACTGCTGAGGCAGACTGTTTTAAAAGGTTTGAAATAGGTGTAGCCCAAGGGTCATAAAGAAGTGGGCGGGGCTAGTGATGTTAATGTGAGAAATTAGCATGTAAATGTAAGATCGGAGAGCAGCCTCCTCGACAAGGGCTTCAAATCAAGACAGTTAAACACGCGCAGTCACACAGATGGTCATGGCCCTGTAGGGATAGAGACAGACAGGCACGGAGATACATACAGAGAGACACAGAGACAGGTTAAAATCATCACGTATTTTCATCATTATGTTCCACCACTCTTTTAACCGAGGAGAGAGGCTCACTGCTGATTCACTCCTCTCGCGACTCACGTTCTTGTGAGCGAGGAAGGCCATACCGCTCGCGACCTGCTCCGAGAAGCTCGGGAGGTTGTCCACCCCGGATGGAGTAGAGTCGCTCACGATCGCTTCTCTCTCCGACGACGACGCGTCCCAGCCTGCGGCGCACAAGGAAGCCCGGACGATTCAGAAATGCCCTAACTATAGAGTATCTATAGTAGATCATCGATTATTCGGCGGCTACGGGGGGGAAGGGGACGCCAATTTTTTTAACAACGCCGGATATTCACTACATAATAATTTTAAAAAGCTAATTTTTGCACATTCTTGCATAGCATTGTTTTTAAATGTTGTGAATGTTTTGTTGTCTTTTAAATTAGTTTACTATATGAAATTGGTGTGAATAAACATACAAATACACAGAAATAAATATCCTACTGTAAAATGTAACCTATTTACTGTACCGTACTTACCAATCCAATCTCGAAGACTCTGAATGGAGTGATGTATATACGTGCAGTATTGTCATTTTTTAAAGTTGTATTTAGTGTATAATGTACCGTCCGTAATATTTAACACTGAAATGAAGTCGGTGGCCGCTCTGGTTAATAACGCGGTCTACTTCGCAGTAGACACAGTTAGAGCGAACACGTACATGATTAGAAAAAGAGAGTCGGCCAAGTGTTGTGTGGTGTAATTACTCAAATTTGAGAAATTTACTCGCAAATTATTCCATCGGGGAAGCTGCCTAATAACATCACAAACCCACTTGGCAGGGTAAAGCCCGCTTGCAAGGCTGTGGCTGCACAGGGGCAGCTGCCCCCAGTCCATGGAAACTGGTACTGATGTAGTTTACGAATCGCCATGGGCGGCATGGTGGCACATTGGTAAGTAACCCTTGCGCCTTGCAGCAAGAAAGCTGGGTTTGATTCCCGACTCGGGCGCGTTTCGGCGTGGAGTTGTCATCTTCTCTCCCCCTGTTCGTCAGAGTGTGTAAGTGCAATGAAGTGTTTGAGTGAGTGTGTGAGCGAGTGAGTTAGCGTGAATGTGTGAGTGTGTGAAGATTGTATGTTCTCCCCCTCTTCTGGGTCTCCTCAAGTTTCCTCCCATAGTAAAAAAAATACCCAATACAACGAGTCTGGCATTGGGCAAAACATCCCAATACTGAAAAATCACCTGCAAATTACTCAATTGGGACTACACAGTGACAGCAAAAACTTCGCAGGACCCTCATGAAGAAGTCTTGAGTTTTTGCACAGTAAACAAATGTCATAATAAATCTTGACTTAAAGCTTTTGTAACTGCAGGAAGACATTCTTTGGGTCTTTCGGTAACGTCACGTAAATAGGTTCAAATGAAATAACCAAAAATAACAAAAAACTACGACGTTTCGATCACAACACAAGCTTTTGTCATCAGGAAGAAAAAAAGAGAGGGGGACAGCTGCTGAGGCAGACAGTCTGCCTTATCTCAACCGGTGTTGTCCCTATCCTAGGTAAACTCTGTCTTAAATGAGTACCTGGTGCAGTGTGTAAACATGAGCACTGGGGAGACAGAGGTGGCTGCATGCGCGTAGTGCTGGCCACCCACCTCCTCGTGGGCCACGCCGCCTAACAGCAGCACAGTCTGTTAAGGCTTATTTGGGTGATCTTCATCTTTGTTGTACGCTTGTGCCATCTTGTGTGTCCGCTGTCACAGATTCCAGGCTACAACCCTCCGGAGTCCACCCCATGGGGCTCCCCTTCTCCCCGGCCCAAAAAACCAAGACAGTACTCGTGCATCATGCATGCGGTGTCAGCAAGAGGTAAGAGGTGCATGAGTGGGCACACACTCTGGGTTTTACATCTGCAGAGTTAGTTAAGTGTACAGTGTGCTCGCAAGCAGAGGTGAACAATAAAAAAATCAGTGGCGGTTATGAGAAACGCTACCCTGAAGTAACGGGCGGTTTGCACTCTGAACTTGCAATCCAGAAGTTACTGGTTCGTTTTCCCATCGCAGCGTTTGAAACAGTGGCGCAATTTTCTTAAATTTACAATTTTTACCTTGCCAACCAGTACAAACAGCCAGGTGAGGTGTATAAGCGTCACTATATATGAATAGTTTAGGACATCTTATGCTCACAAACTCACCCGTTCACGCACTCAACCACCAACTCAATCTCACTCAAATCACCAACTCACTCTCACTCAAACCACCAACTCACTCAACCATCAACTCACTCAACCCACCATCTCACTCAAACCACCAACTCACTCAACCATCAACTCACTCAACCCACCATCTCACTCAAACCACCAACTCACTCAAACCACCACCATCTCACTCAAACCACCAACTCACTCAAACCACTATCTCAAACCACCATCTCAAACCACCAACTCACTCAAACCACCATCTCACTCAAACCACCATCTCACTCAAACCACCATCTCACTGAAACCACCAACTCACTCAAACCACCAACTCACTCAAACCACCACCATCTCACTCAAACCACCATCTCACTCAAACCACCACCATCTCACACAAACCACCAACTCACTCAAACCACCATCTCACTCAAACCACCATCTCACTCAAACCACCATCTCACTCTAAAAGGTTGAAGGTTAAGGTGCAGGCAGCCCTGAAAATATATTGGCTCGTGCCACTGCAAGCTCCCTTCTGGAGGATATGTTGTTGAGCCAGACGTTTGGAAGAGGTGGGAGTAACCCACATTTTACCCCACCACACACGACCTGCCGATGGACTACCCATTGACAGTGCTGAGTGGACAACGGCAGGGCCAGTGAGGGGGGATTTAAGAAACGGTTCAATCACCTGCCGCGCTTGGAGGACGAACCGGCGGCATTTGGGTTGCCAAGCCCAGTGTGATAACCGTCACATTATGGCAGCATCATAATCTGAATATTTTTCCTGGATCAATCCGATGAGCTATAAAGCTCTTTTTCACAGGTGTCCAGCACCACTTCATCATATGGATGAGGGGTTCCTGAATCAGGTGAGAGACAGATTTGTCCTCCTCTACCAGGTGAGGTCAGGCAATTTTACTTCTCACTTCACCTTCCTCACCTCAACTGATAAGGTAGGAAAATCATTGCTCCTGAACTAGGTGAGAGCCCAATCAGGTGTGACCCGTGGTGCATAAGGGGACCACACCAATGATAAAAAAAATACTAAACTATTTTTTATTTTCTTGGTTCTTTCGGTAAAGTCTCGTAGAAGATAAATAATAAAAATATAAAACAATACAATTCTCACGACGTTTCGACTGCAACACAAGCAATCATCATTCCTTCTACGTGACTTTACCGAAAGAACCAAGAATATGAATGCCTGCAGTCACGAAAGCTTTAAATCAAAATGTATTTTTTATTTATTTACCAAGGTCACATCTATAACAGCAGCCACTATACCTGACCAGTGTTACTCATTTCTACTGTTACCTATTATTATGATTAGTGTGTGGACCCACCACAAAATTTCATACTTAACTTGCAGTTCATCAATCTTTGTAATAGCGTAATCAACCAGACTATGCGTTAATTGTGTTTTGACCGACCGTCTGTGTTGCTTTATATGGTTTCCAAATTTTGCTAAATACTGTTTGTTTGGTATGCTTCTCTCTCTGTGTCCCCTGTTGTATCTGTGTTAGTTTCCCCCTACTTGTGTGTCTGTATATACATATGGGGTTATGTGTTTCCTCTCTCTCGTAAATTTAGCTCTTCCGTACCTGATGATGGCTGCTTGTGTTGCAACCGAAACGTCGTACGCTATTATGTTATTTTATTATTTCTTATTTATACGTGACTTTACCGAAAAAAAACAAAGATTAATTCCTGCAGTCACGAAAGCTTTGAATCAAGTCTGTAGTGCCTCTTGTTAAACAGTGCTTCAGTTAAACAGGAAAATTAATAAATCCAGCAGGCATGACTTGAAAAGTAACACATTTACATTTTGGGTGGCACTCTAAATCGTCCGGTAAATCGTGTCGCCAATTATAATTTCTGCGTTTATCTGCGCGTGTCTTTGTACCCCCAGTGGAGGAATACGTGCGCAGCTTGCTGGACAACCCTGAGTTGATTGACCGTCTGGCACTGGCCTCGGAGCAGGTGAGACTCCGTATGCGTGCATCAGCTCTGCCCCCCCCCCTCATATTTATGGTGCGGGCCTGTACCCTTGTCCGACCCCTCACTTCCGCGTTGCATCCAGCTGCCTCACTGAAGAAAGGGACACTTGCCTTGCGCTGAGTACGACGTTTCGCTGGTTGTAATCGCCAGGGAAACGATATACTCGATTTGTAAGTGTTGTGGGTTTACTCTCCAATACACTGGCGTGCTGCAGTAGTAACTAATTGACACGTTTTGTTTTACGTAACAAACCTTACTAATTGTCTGTGCCGGGTTAACTACGCACATTTACGCGCTCTTACCCAAAAAACCTTTATTATGGATAATATTGGTCGCAAAAGAACACGTGTTAAACAGCTCCCGTTTAGAACGTCTCATCCTCACCATCAATGGTCAATCAATCAAATAAATCCTAGATTTATAACGTGGCATATTTACCAAAAAGCAGAGACGGAAGGGTGAAACTCTAGAGGTAGCTCTATGATATCCGCTTTTGTGGAACGTTCTCTAACACGGATGGCCGTACTGCTCTGAGATAAATCAGACTGGATCCTTCGTCTCGTTACGTGATGGCGGTTGCAAAATTGTTGTTGACGCGTGCATGTGCCGTGCGTGTGCTGTGTACGTGTGCAGGATGTGGTGGAGTCCCGGGTAATCTTCCCCGAACATCTCCCGCTGTCCCAGCTGCAGCAAGGTGTGCGCTCCGGCCGGTTTGTCCAGGGAACCTTCCTTGCGAGTCGTGAGAATTACCTGGAGGGGACTCTGAGGGTGCGAGGGGACGGTGACAGTGATAAAGAGGTACACGTTTCACAAGCCTGCGTCTGGAAGGAACAATGCTGTTCGATAGTATCTGTGTGAGTTTTAAAAACAAATTTATAATGAAGCAGTGGCATAGCGTTCTTGGCATGAGCAGTAGCTCTTAACCTTTACTGCAAGGCTGCAGTAAAGGTTAAGAGCTACTGGGCTAAAATATTTGTATTTTGAACGTCTTTTGAACCCTACGTAGGTGTCGTAGCCTGGCTCCTGCCCCCCCGGCCTGTGAGTCTTGGTGCAGTTGCACTGCCTGCACACTCGATAGCTACGCCACCACAACCACAGTATATACGTTAATTGTGACTACTTTAATAATAGGGTTTTTCCCTTTTTTTCTGGCAACAAAACTGAAACCTTTTACAAGGAATCATGTGTGCATTAACCACAATACTTGTGGTCAAAATGCAAACAAAAAACACACTATGATAATATATGCATTGTCGTTGAGACTGATTGGTCCACACCAGGGACGGCTTTCTTTTGAGCCTCGACCCAATTGGTGCGAGACCAGAGGACGCCAAAAGGCGTACGCATATATTGCAAATATTATCAGTGTGTTTTTGTTTGCATTTTCACCACAAGTATTGTGGTTAATGCACACCTGATTCCTTGTAAAAGGTTTCAGTTTTGTTGCCAGAAAAAAGGGGAAAAACCCTATTATATTTTGGTACTGGCAAAGGAGGTCTAATGATGGTTGTGACTACTTTGTTAACAAAATGAATGGTCTATTTCCACCTCCAAAATGTAACGTTAAATAACAATTAGGTACATTGGCCATTTGTTGGAAAAAAAAACCAGTCCAGAAATTGCCCTGCTTGAACATATGTTACTGAAAAACATTGGTTTCAGAAGATTCATGGGCTCATAGTCCTACATTTTAAATTGTTTATTCGTGGTATTAAAACTCTTGTACAGTAAAACCTTGGATTGCGAGCATAATTCGTTCCGGAAACGTGTTTGTAATCCAAGCACTCGTATATCAAAGCACTCGTATATCAGTTGTGATCACGTGACGCTCGGCAGTATAAAGCTGCTCGTATTGCAAGACCCTCGCTCGTTTATCAAATTAATATTTATTTAAAAAATTTGCGCATCTTGTAAAACACTCGCAGACCAAGTTACTCGCAATCCAAGGTTTTACTGTATATGCTGCTCTCTAACAGCACTTGGCCCAGCGGTCTGTTAAGGCTATACGGGGGATCTTTTTTGTCTGCGTGCAGGTGTTCATCCAGGGGCTGCAGCATTTAAACCGCGCGATGTACGACGACATCGTGTGCGTGGAGATGTTCCCCGAGGAGCGCTGGGTTGCCCCCTCCTCGCTGGTCCTGCACGATGAGGGCGTCGCAGGGGACGTTGCAGAAGAGAATGAGGAGGATGTGGTGAGTGGAGCGTCAACACTGCCGAACCAAAATCAAACCCAGACACCTGCAGTGTGCGTGTCTCTCTCCCCGTGGTCGCATGGATTTTTCTCCAGGTCCTCCGGCTTTTCCCTCCACAGTTACAATCTGACATGCACTTAGAGTATTTGGCTGCTATCAATTTCAAATGTGATAAGATACTTCATTGAACGATCATTTGTGGCCAGGTCACTTAAAAAGAGCTATATAGCTCTCAGGGTCCTTATCTGGTAAAGTTAAAATAGTTTATAGTTTTTAAATAGTTTTAATATAGTTGAAACAAAGAATAACAACAAAGACTCAACCACTTCAAGAGAGACCTTAAACATAATGAACATCGTGCGACCAGACAACAATCCACATTAGAGATGCTGTGGTCTTGATTTTGCGTTTATTAAATGACTTTACATTACATTACTTCAAAATCAAGTCAGGAGTGCTAATCATTTCGTACTATTTTTGTATGTACGTAGGGGTTATTTGACCATACTTCGGTGCGGGTTGGTGAAGGGGGGGGGGGGCATAGATCAGGAGCATAGAAGGACAGGACAACAGTTCATTTTGCTGTACTGCGCTCTGCTGCCAGCCATTTTGGCGCAGAGCCTATACCACCTGTTATGCATATCCAGGCTCAACACGGCGTCGCTTCCACGGTCTTTTCTGGGTCACAGGGTGGCCTCTATATTTAAAACTAATTTCTTTAGAACTGCTTTTTGTATTTGGATTGTTGTCCTTTCCGCGCACCTCCGATTAGCATGGTTGGCTGTGTACGGTGCGAAATAAGTTCTACATGCATACATACCACAGTGACAGAATGCAAAACATAATAAAGTACAGCAATGAAGTTAATTGAAATTGGCACGAAAACAACCGTGGTTTATGAAAAGTAGACAATATTGCACAAACATAAACAAGTGTTAGATATTAAATCGCATGTAGTGCAAGTCGGCTTGGGCAGATTATTTATAGACTGATCATTGCACAGTTATACTTATAAAAACGTTACGTAAACATTAAACACATATAGGGTGACTGATGTGCTAAGCAGGTAAGAGAAAATGTCAATCAGTGAAATCATAAAGAATCGAGAGATTAAGCATCAAATTTTGAATTAGATGGGAGGGTAACCTTTGTTGTAGATAATATTGGTCGCAAAAGCTTACGCTTTTTTTTTAAACGTGTGGTATCTGATGGGCGGGTTCCGGTTGATTCTATCAATTGCCAGAACTGTTTTAACTTATCAATATTTACGGAGGACTCCTCACTGTGATCTTTTGTCATTTTAACAAAGCGTCAGTCTCATTATTGACATTGATGAGACACAGCATGAAACCACATCCGCAGGTTAAGTGCTATTGTTTTAGATTGCTCCTTCCCCTTCAAGCCAAATTGTATTGTGTTACGCAGTGAGCTGGTAAAAAAATAGTTATTTCATTATTTCAGTGTGTGAGAGAGACGCTACTGTGGTGAGTGCTCATTTGAGTTTGCGTTGTCATCTCCCGGTGCTATCCCAGCTGCTGCTGCTGCTGTCGTCGCTCTTGCTTAGATTACGCAACGCGATGTTTGTCCTTTGTTTTGGTCTCCAGCTGAAAGCCGAAAGTGGGAAGATGCGTCGGCCCACTGGCAAAGTGGTCGGCATCATCAAGCGGAACTCGAGGCCGCTGTGCGGCATGCTCATGCCCAGCCCAATCAAGGAGGTGGGCTGATCTGCATGTGTGTGTGTACGTGTGGGGAGCGGTGATGTAGCGGTTAGCGCGCTGCGCTACGAATCCTGGGACCCGAGTTGGATTATATTTATCGCTCATAACCAATAAACAGCGGCAAATGTCTGAACCTGTCTTGGGCCCTTCCCTAGGTCGACTCGGCCATAAATGAGTCTCTGATGTGACATGTAAACATCAGCGCTGTGGAGACAAAGGCGGTCAGGCATGGTGCTGGCCGTACCCACCCCGTCGTTTGCCGTACCAGCTTGAATAGGTGTGTGCTGACGGCACTCGCCCAAACAGTTTGTTGAATGCCTTACTGGGGGCTCTTTGTGCGTGTTGCAGGCCACCCGCCACCTGTTCACGCCCGCGGACTGCCGCATGCCACGAGTGCGGGTGGAGACAAGACAAGCAGCGTCCCTGCAGGCCCACCGCATCGTGGTGGCCATCGATGGCTGGCTGCGACACTCCCGCTACCCGAACGTACGACTGCACCGTGACGCCCCGCACGCCGTGACACCTCACCCGTCCGTCCCGTGGTCGGCATCGTCGGGCTCATCCTTCTGTCACTTGACGCACGGCCACGCGGCTCTCTATGCAATACAGCCGTCGAATCCAAAACACGAACGGTGACACGGTGAATTGGAAGTCAGGGTGGATGAGCTGGCATCACTGTGATTTTTTGTTTGAAAGCATGGCAAACTCACCTGTGATTCAACCTAGGTTATTAAGGTGTTGTAAGTTGATAGTCTCAGCCCAGTCACCAATAACTGCACCAAAAACGATATTAAATTTGGTCGTGCACTTCGATTGTTTAATTTCCATCTCTGAGAAAACTACTGCTTTTGACTGCCATGTGATGAACATTACTTTGATTGGCAGAGTGGTTGGAAAAGCACTGCCCCCCTACAATTTGGACCGCATTTCACTTCATTGGATCTTAGAAGTAGCTCTGTTATGTCTGCTCCTGTGGGTCGTCCTTGACCACGAAGGGTGGTATAGATTACTTGTCTTGTGTGATACCATTAACACAATGAGAAAAAAAAAATGGTGAAAAGCTAAATATATTGTTAAGATGTATTATTTGGGTTGTATCTTTGTTTAAACAGATGCCGGTTAATATTCTACATCATGAACGTTAGGTACAAGGTTGGCATTGTGGTTGTGCTTTTCATACCTATTTGCCACTGCACAACCGAGCGGCACCATGGCTGGCACGGTTTAGTAGGCTGCAGGTTGTTTATCCACTGCAAAGCGGATCCATGCCATGGACGGTCAATGCTTTGAACAAGTCTAGGCACGTGCAGATGACGCTGTAGTGCCACGTCCCCGTGGTGTACCGACTGCCGTCACACAATTAACGTGTCGCTAGCCCCGCCCTTGGCCCTGCTCGGCCCCCGGATAGATTTGGATGCCTTGTGGGGCCAGCATATCACGGTTTGGTTCTGGTTCGACACGGCAAAAAGCCAGTGGGTGACCACAGACACCTCGAGAGCTCTGCGCTGTCTGGGTTCCAATGTACCGGTGGAACAGGGATACCGGTGATGATTGGCCACGTATGTTCATATGCATGTTGAACTTCTTCCGTACCATACGTAGACATCCGTGCTAATCGTCGGTGTGCTTGTGCAGGGCCATTTGTGCGCTCTCTGGGCGAATGTGGGGATAAGGAGACGGAGACAGAGGTGCTGCTGCTGGAGCACGACGTGCCACACCAGCCCTTCAGCCAGACCGTACTTGCATGCCTGCCCCCTCCCACGTTCAGCATCACAGCAGAGGTATGCATGAGACGTGTGACGATATGTCAATTCATCGATTGAGTTCAATTCTTACGCCTGCGGTGTGTTGGTGTGTTTGGTCGTGCATGTGAGAATCCTTTACTTCAATGTTCTTTATTACAAGGCCCACGGGCCACTGGTGGCCCCTGAGTGGCCTTTGGTGTGGCCCATGACGTGTGGCCCCCGACGTATAGGCCCCCGACAATAGACAAATGTGAAAACACCCCCCATCATCATCATCGTGCTGTCAAACCTCAACAGTTTCAAGATGTTTGGCCTGCGTAGAATACCTTCTAGAGGGCCTCTCTGGAGCTCTCCCTCCAGTCGAGGTCCTTCCGCTGCACTGGCATGAACGAGAAGCCACGGGGCTCTACACCTTTACCGCAGACCGTATATAGAAAAGCCGTCGAGCTGAAAGAAAGTCGATGGCTCGGACACATCATTGTAAGAAGAGAGGAAATTCACATCGGAGGAAGGAAGGCGACGGACTTATGGAAGCACCAGGGCGGAGACCCAAGAGGCAGGCTTCGAGAGATGCGGATCAAAGTGGTGAGCCAGGATGTGGAGGACTCTGCAGTAGCCGTGGAGATGGTCCAGTACAGAAATGAATGGAGCAAGGGGACTACAGACTTTTCTCCTATAACGCTGTACTTGCGTTCCTGAAGAACACCGAATTGTGGGAAAATCGCATAATAAATAATATAGGGTAAAGCACAGTCCGCGATAACACGTGACATGCGTACGCAGGCTTAACAAAGACTTCGGGTACGTGAGTAGCATCTAGAAGCATCCAGAAGCATCCCGCCTTGTGTGATGCTACACTGAGGCAACCGTACAACCGCTTATTCTGCCTCGCACAACGCAGTTCTGTTCACTGGATCGCCTTTTATCCAATTCGCATCCATGTTATGAAAAAAATGTGTTCCCTAATGCATTAATCGCATTATATCTAATTCACGATATGAAAACACGCAGAGTTATAGGAGAACGGACTGTACTTTGAAAATATTCAGTAGCCTATTGAGAAGATAGAACGCCATTAGAATGAAGTTGGTTTACCCATGTATGGCTCACCCTGTGTTTTGTTAGTTGTAAGGCAGCGTTTTGTTGAACCTGGTGCTGTGTGTGTCCCGTACAAGGACCAGGCTGGCAGGGAGGACCTCCGTGCGTTGTCCATCTGCAGTGTGGATCCTCCAGGCTGCACAGACATCGACGATGCCCTACACTGCAAACCGCTCGACAATGGGAACACCGAGGTATTCATTTGGTGGTGGTAATCGTGGTCACGGTCGCGGTAATTCGTGCCTATTCCTTTCATGGTTTTGTCAATGCTAGCGGAGGTGACAAGGGGAGTTTAGTGGCACAATGATAAGTGCACTGCACATTCATCCTGTCAAGCTGGTTTAGTTCCAGTCATGGCTAACACCGGTACAGAGTGATATCTAAAAAAACTGCCCAAGTTCTCCCCTTCACCACCTGCATTGACCATCGTAATAAAGCAAGGTCAAATGACAATCGCGACCCATTACGGCATGGAGAAGCCCTCATCCTGCAGTGGATTGACAAAGGGGTGGACAATATTCCTGTTTTTAAGTTTCCAAACATTGTTGCCTTAGTGCCCGTATTCTTGGTCTCTGCTCGGCTCAGGACTGACTTCAACATGGCTCGGTTCTGGCTTGATCTGCTCCGTTGCGCCAAAGAAGCATGAGTGGCTCAGCTGTGCCTTGGCTCACGCTCAGCTCACAGAAATTCTGAGCGTGGCTGGGAGCATGCAGGGATATACGAGGAGGCACAAGGGACACAGAGGCTCAGGGCTGGAACCATGCTTAGAGGCAGCTCGGGTTTTAAGCATTGCTTTGATGTGGCTTATTGAGAATTAGAATCAGAATATTTATATTGGAGGAATCCGACGAGCTATAAAGCTATTTTTCACATGTCCAGTAGCGGCAGGTAAGAACGTTACAACAACAAACAGTACAAAAACATAATACTAGTGCAAAGTACAAGAAAGACAAACAAATAACCCAAACACAAACAAATACAACGAAACCATCCCCATCCTACCAGGCAAAGCCCACTGAGGTATTGATTTATTTTTGATTAGTGACCTAGCCACAAATGAATAGCTCAACAAAGTGGCCCATCATTTGGACATTTATAGCAGCCAAAATAATAGAAATAATCTCAATGCATGTTGCGCGAGAGCCAAGCCTGAGCCAAGCCATGGCTAAGACCCCACTGGCCTAAGTGTCCACGTCACTGGCCGAATGCCTGGTTCACAATGAATGCACCAGGTGGTAATGGGTGTGCATTTCATTTCACATTATTGTGCTTTGGTTGGAGTGGCTATGGTGGAGGTTATGCATGCATGTGAAGTGAGCGACTTCCGCCAGACGTCTAGTAGAAGGCGTCTTATTTATTAAAAGCACACAGGGCGATACACTTCGTAACGCGGCTACACCTAGGCTGTACAAACACGCAGCCCATCTCCGTCCTGCGTAGCTACGCTGGCTGGTTGATGAGCGTAGCGGCGGAGACAGAGCTGCTCTTGAAGAAGAACCAGCCACGTGGTCGAAGACGAAGAGATGACGATGGTAGCGACGCAACCAGGACCCAGACCCCACGCTAACAGCCCCGAAGTTCTGATTCGGTGCTCTTTATATCTGCCTGGAGTGGCCAAGCTCCACCTCTGGCCACGCCCCGTTTCTAGAACCTTCTAGGCCCTTCGGGATGGTTCCCGGAGCTTCTCGACTGACTCCGCCGTTGACCTTTACCCCAGATACGCCCCTTCATAATAAGGCATTATGTAATGCAGCTATGACCTTAATTACCCTTACAGGCCGGCAGGTATCACCCTGTCATTACACATCCATGCATGTGAGGGTGGTGACGGTGTATTAATGTGTGTTCTAGGTTGGGGTACACATCGCCGATGTGAGCTACTTTATCCGGCCGGGGAATGCCTTGGATGAGGAGGCATCTGTGCGTGGTACCACAGTTTACCTGTGTGAGAAGCTGAGATGTGGATTTCTTCTTGCCACAATATCAAGTGTTTTACGACCCGCCGATTTCATCTTTTCATTCTTAACTTTACAACATGATGTAAAATATTACGATGTAATGATCATCGCGGTACCAGTTTCCCCACAACTGTAATTGTATTTGACATTTTCACCACATTTTTTGCGTGCTTTTCAGTACTTCCCGTATGAATAACGATAACTTAAAATTAATTAGAATAAAAAAATGTGCAACAACAATGCTATATATCTCTCATGATGTTTTAAACAAGGTGATTTTTGTGGATTTCTTATCATATGATGTACCGTGACATCATGAGCGGCAGGCTATCGGCGCAGTGGTAACACTCGTGCCTTGCAGCAAGGAGACGCTGGGTTTGATTACTCAACTCTTGTGCCTTTTCGCTTGCAGTTTTGTTTGTTCTCCCCCCTGTTATGGAATGGGTTTCCTCTGGATTCATCAGATTTCCTCTAAATAAAACCCATACATTATGAGACCTCCTTTGCCAGAAACAAGATATAGGAATAGGTTTTACCCTTTTAACTGGCACAAAAACTGACACCTTTATTCAAGGCATCATGTTTGCAATGACCACAACACAAGCAGTCAAAATGCAAACAAAAAAGACAACTCTGATAATAATCAGAGTTGTCAAGGACAGTGCATATTATTATCAGAGTTGTCTTTTTTGTTTGCATTTTGACTGCTTGTGTTGTGGTCATTGCAAACATGATGCCTTGAATAAAGGTGTCAGTTTTTGTGCCAGTTAAAAGGGTAAAACCTATTCCTAAAACCCATACAATCTTAACTGGCATTCGCGAAAACATCCCCTTGCTGAACAGTTACCTACAGGTGACTTAATCATGTGTGGGTTTGCTTGCAAAACACTCGTTGAGTTGGTGCATATGTATATGCCAGATTGTGTTTATTGACAGAGAAGTGGTTGCGTTTATGTGTTTGTGCGCCTGCAGAGGATTGATATGGTGCCAGAGTTATTGAGCTCAAACCTGTGTTCCTTGAGATCCAACGTCGACCGGTGAGATGCACCAACAACTGTGAACTCGCGAGTGCGCATATTGCAACCCATACTCAGCAGCTAACGTGCGTTGTTGCCAGGTGCACATGTAATCCCATGATGCGTGGCACTGTTAAAATGTCATGGTACAGATCCACACAAGCATGTGTACATACATAAGCAGCCAAACCAGGATGGCACAATGGGAACACGTGTCTCACAGCAAGAATGGCCTAGGATTGATGCCCGACTTGGTTGCCTTTCCATGTAGATTTTGTATGTTCTCCCCCTATTTAGCATGGGTTGACTCCAGGTTATCAGGTTTCCTCTCATCGCTAACATAAACGTGTTATTACTACTATGATCCTTAACCAAGAAAAGCCTCACTGAATCTCATCGAACAATGGTTGCTACGAATATATTCCAGTTGAGTAATTTGTAACAACCCAAACCGGTATTTGGCCAAATATCCCGATGCTGAAAGAATGACTCGACTCACAAAAACTTGGCAAGACCCTCCTGAAAAAGAGTCTCGAGACTTTGCGAAGCTTTCCTGAGTGAACACCCTGCACCACTCCAATGACGACGACTCCGCCACTCGACGGTGAATGGCGACGGTGCATGTGCTGTGCGCGTGCAGGCTGGCGTTCTCGTGCATATGGGAGATGACTCCAAAGGCTGAGATCGTGAGCATACGTTTTACCAAGAGCATCATCAATTCCAAGGTGATTTCCCCCCCCTCCCCCACAGACGTTCAGTTTTTGTAAAACTCTTGTTTGCTTTCACGTGTATTGTATCGGTGCCTTGCTATGTTAGTGCAGTTGAGGTTTCCAGATGGCTGAGAGGTCAGAGCGTTGACCTTGCACCTCTGGGTTCACAAGTGGAGCGAGATGAACCGGGTTCACAAGTGTTAGTATGTATGTTGAACTTCTTTTGCACCGTACATAGCCAACTGTGCTAATCGGAGGTGCGAGGTAGAACATGAAAGTAGTGAGTTGATGGTCTCTATCCAGTCAACAATCACTGCACAAAACACAGGTTTTTTTTTAGGTCGATCGTGTAAATATGTAAATGTGTCATTAAACCCACCCCCACCCGACACAGCCAACTAATAAGGGTTGCCACGTAAACAGAACATGCCAATTCGTCACGAGTACAGCACACCGCTGTGTTGTACCAGTGACGAATTGGCCACGTTCTGTTTATGTGACAACCCTTACCTGTCGGCTGTGTCGGGTGGTGGCGGGTTTAATGACACATTCATGTATTTACACAATCTAACCCAAAAAACCTGTATTATGGATGATATTGGTCACGAAAGCCTACGTGTTAAACTCACTGCACAAAATACCACCAAATTACATTGCACAAAATTTGGTTCAATTCCAGCTTTGAGAATTCAAAAAATATCAATTTTGCTGTCTTTGGGTGAGCGTAACCCTCAGTGGTCATCGGGAGCCACGTAGACATCTGTTGAGTTCTGGCTTGGGCTTGGATCAGGCGTGGGCATTGTGTAATTGCGAGGACCCCATGGTTCACCCGTGGTGTGTTCATCGTATCCCCGCAGGCGTCTCTGACGTACGCAGAGGCTCAGCTAATGATGGACGACGCTGGGCGGAAGGACCCGGTCACCAGCAGCTTGCGTGGCCTCATCTCCCTGGCCAAGATCCTCAAGCAGAGGCGCATTCAAAACGGGTAACTCATTGTCAAGATCCTCATCCCCTCCACCGCCACTGGAGCGATGAGCAGTATTAATGGGTGCACCACATTTAGTCGATCGGCAGGTCGCCTGTGGCGCGGTAAAGTGTGGTTACTCCCGTGTCTTCTAAGACATCCGGCCAGCGTGGAAGAGTAGGCTAAAATACATTGAGAGGGACTGTAAAAGGGTGTATCTCTAGAGGGGCCCCCTCTTATGGGAGCCCCCTTCTTCCAGCAGTGGCTTGAGCAAGCAATTCCAAGGCTGCACCTGTAGCTTTTTTTGACCCCATGATGCATGAGGCTTGGGTGAATACCATGCACAAACAAGTGTTACAGGATTCATACTCTTTGTTTTTTTTCAGTAAAGTCACGTAGGTAAAACTATAAAATAAAATAACAACTAAATTAAATCACGACGTTTCGGGCGCAACACAAGCGTCCTTCTTCAGGTGGGACAACCACAGCCAGAAACAATTGCTGAAGTGGGCAAAAAAGGGCTGTTGTAACAAGAGGCTATATAGGTAAGAGAGTGGGGGGGAGCAAGGGGGGAGAGATAGAGAGGGGGGGTGTGGGGTAGGGGAAGTGGGGTGCTGCTAGAGGGATTAAAGGGGCGAGCACGGCAAAATGCCGGGGGGGGGGGGTAAGTGAGCGGGGCTGGGAGTGGGAGGCTGAAGAAGCTGGAGATGCGGAAATGAAGGCAACAATAAAGAAGTTAAGGTTTTACCTGGTTAATAACATCCTTCTAGATTGGAGTGTTACAGGCTGCTGCGGGGCTACATTGTGGGCAATAGAGGACAATGCAGTGACATAAATTGTTTTACTCTACTTAATGCTCCCATGTCTGTGCTCCCCCACCTTTGCCAGTGCGTACTGACCACCACGGTTAAGTACGGTAAAACCACCCCACGACTCGCATGACATGGGGTGGCCCTAATCCAGCAGTGGATTGACTTAACGAGCTGTGCATGTTCAACTCAAATATCTGAGTTTGTGAAGTGTCTTATATTAAGATTCTGTGTTGTTTTGGCTGGACATGATAATCGCTCATGTCCCTTCTCCACCCGTAGGGCATTGACTCTGGCATCCCCTGAGCTCCGATTCCACATGGACAGCGAAACCCATAACCCGATCGACCTGCAGACCAAGGAACTCAAGTGAGTCTCGTCAAGAAGACACCTCCTATGACTGCAATCCGACTGTTGTGCAGACCTCTCTATCAGAATCAAAATATATATATTTCTACTGGAAGAATCCGATGAGCTATAAAGCTCATTTTTCACACATGTCCAGTTGGGGCAGGTCACAACGTTACAACAACAACAATACAAGCACACGTTAGGATTGCAAAGTATTGGAAAGGTAAACAAATAACTTAAACAAATATACAAATAAAACTAAACTATTTTTATCTTATATTCTTCAACGTGACTTTACCGAAAAAACTAAGAATATGAATTACTGCAGTCACGAAAGCTTTAAATCAAAATATTTTTATCTTTCCAAGTAAAACCCTGACCACAAATGATAGCTGAACAAAGTGGCTTATCACGTGGGAAATTTATTATCAGCAAAATAATCTAAGATAAAGGTTCTTGACCCTTGTGATTGATGTGTTGTGGTGGCGGAAACTGGTGCGTGTACACAGGGAGACCAACTCGATGGTGGAGGAGTTCATGTTGCTCGCCAACATCTCCGTGGCGGAGCGCATCGTAGACGAATTCCCCGAGTGTGCGCTGCTCCGACGCCACCCGGCGCCTCCGCCTTCCAACTACGACATCTTGGTGAAGGCGGCGAAATCAAAGGTAGAGTTAGAACCCCTTTTAACGACCACCCTTGTTAACTAATCGCTTAACAACGGACCTCCATAGAGCTCAATGTGTCAGCTTAACCGACCATTTCTCTGTTAACGACGGGCTGTTGTAGGTACAGTAAATATGAATTAATGCCACGTAGAAGGGAAACAATAAAATAATAAAAATATAAAACAATAAAATTCTCACTACGTTTCGACTGCAACACAAGCAATCATCATCAGGTGTGAAAACCACAACAAGAAAATTTGAAAAAAGTGGCAGTTATTTTTAACGTTAGCACCACGGAGAGAGATTTGACAGTTTGTGCAGATGGACGAGTCCATCTATGTTCGGAAAAGAGGAGGGGGGAGACGGAAAATAATGGATGCGGTCTGAAAGCCACCTTAAGCGTGATCAATCAATTAAGACCCGAAATGGTTGATCAAATCTCTCTCCGTGGTGCTAACGTTAAAATAACCGCCACTTTTTTCAAAATTTCTTGTTGTGGTTTTCACACCTGATGATGATTGCTTGTGTTGCAGTCGAAATGTCGTGAGAATTTTATTGTTTTATATTTTTATTATTTTATTGTTTCCCTTCTACGTGAATTTACCGAAAGAACCAAGAATATGAATCCCTGCAGTCACGAAAGCTTTAAATCAAAATGAATTCATCCATTTATTAACAGTGTTTATTTTAATATGATGTGTTTATAATGTTGGTATCTTTATGTATTAATATCCATTGTTTAAATATTATAAAGTACGTTTTTTGGGTGAACAAGGGAAACTTTTGATGCTATCGGAACGAATTAAGCTTTTAACACGTATTTCCTATACTCGCTTAATGACCAAATCCTTTAATGCTCGTGTTCGTGGAACCAATTATCGTCTTTAAGAGGGGTTCTACTGTCTCTAGATTCCACCAGAATGAATCGCGGTGCTTGGTGGATTAATACCGCTGCTCCGTTGGCATCTCGTGGCCATACCGCAGCCTGTATCTACTGTAAATGTAATCTTCATATTAAATAGAGGCTACAACAAATGTGAATATTGTTGTTGTTGTCTCCCTGTACCGTTACAGATACTCGGATGTGATTGTGCACCGGCTGCTGGCCGTGTGCGTGGGCGCCGACCCCACGTACCCGGCGCTCACCGACAAGCAGAAGCAGCAGCAGCTCTGCAACAACCTCAACTACCGCCACAAGATGGCGCAGTACGCCCAACGCTCGTCTGTAGCTTTCCACACGCAGGTGGGAGGCGGAAGTGTGGGCCACGTGGAGCTTGCACGGCGTGTGCTTAGGCACCTGATAATGCGTCCATTCGTCTCTTGAAAACCATTTTTAAGGTCACGAAAGCAGGCATCGTATTGTGCGTGTAGTAAGAATCAATTGTTTTCTATTCGCACGCTTACGTGTGGTGGTGCCGTGGCTGTACTGGTTGGCTACACTTGACATTGCTTTTCAGCATTCTTCTGTGTTTGTTGAAAAACCTAGTCACATTTGCCCATGATGTGACAACTTTATTTGATTGGCTCTGTCAGGTGATGGAGGATTATAGTCAATACAATTGGCATTGTACCTTCACGATTGAACTCAAAATAATCCCCATGACATGATGCCAATAGCACAAGTGGAATAAATTAGCGGGGGGATGCAGAAAAATACCTTACATTTTGTTAAATAATTATGGGCTTGGTAAGTGATGCGCGTGTGTCTGCTCTTGGCCACGTAGCGGTGATTAACGGCTGTTGTTGTTGTGGTCTCAGTTGTTCTTCAAGAGCAAGGGAGTGGTGAGCGAAGAGGGCTTCGTGCTGTTTGTGCGCAAGAACGCCGTGGTGGTGCTCATTCCCAAGTACGGCTTGGAGGGGATGGTTTTCTTTGACTCCAAAGATCTCAAGCTCAACGTTACCTTCGACGAGGAGGTAGGGCATGTGTTCACTTAACCGGGAGGCATTGGCATTTCCTGAACGGCTGAATTCTGCATTTAAACCCAGGACTGGCTTAATGCACTGGGACCCAAGCCCCTGACCATCTCTCTACGATTAGGTTTCTATCAGACACACAGACACTTGGTTTAAGGTGGAAGAACGCAGTGAGATACGAAGCTCCGTTTTTTTTGCCATTTGGCAGTGTGGACTATTACAGAGGAAGTTACACCGGTGGATACATTAGAGCCGGATGGCTCACAGGGCTATACCAAAATACACTGAAACTGAATTAAAGGATGTAAATGCGTTTCAAATATAAAACGGTCACAATTAATATGCTTTGGAAATAGCTGCCATGACGGAGCCCGTATTGTCACGGAGAGGACATCACATTAAAAATACAGTAAAATCCCTCAGATCCGGAAGAATTATAGAGAAAATCTAATGCTTTCTGTAAACAATGAGAAACTCAAAGGGCAGAAAAGTACTTGTAGAATAAAAACAAATGAGGGAAATAGTAGTTGATGCAAAAAGTGATCTCTAGATGGCAAAAAGCACATTTGTGACCAGTGGATCTGGTCCTTTCCAGCATGCCTTGTATGCCGCATTACATTGTCACTCTGTGTGGATAATGCACACAGCCTAATTTGGACCAGAAGCTCAAAAGGGTCAACATTTGCAGCCATATTTTAGGTATGTTCTTAACTGCAATTGTACACTCCATATAACCTAAGGGGGGTT
The DNA here is from genome assembly GCF_048934315.1 of Petromyzon marinus. Classification (NCBI taxonomy): domain Eukaryota; kingdom Metazoa; phylum Chordata; class Hyperoartia; order Petromyzontiformes; family Petromyzontidae; genus Petromyzon; species Petromyzon marinus. Next base: position 124,881 of record NC_133721.1, read on the forward strand.
GCATCTACTCCTTAATGATGGCCAAATAAGGCTTTAAAATTCCTTGGCTGGCCCGCACATCACGATCCCTCGGTTGGTTTGGTTATTGCAGCCATCGGCTTCTCATGCCTGGTTTTCAGCTCGCGGTGAGGCGGCCCCAAGCGGTATTGCATTCGCTGTGTGTTGTGGAGGTTTGCGTTTCAAACTCGGTGGCCAATCCGGTTAATACTGTGGTGTGTATTAAGCGTAAAATATTTACAGGCTATCCGCTTTAACAGTGGACGTTAAAAGATCCTGTAACGTTATTCGTGTGCCAGCATCATGGTCCAAGGTTGGCAAATTACATGCAAATTACTTATTTGGGGAGCACATATCAATCGTTCGCCTCCTTTTACAAAAACGTAGCAGTGACCTTGAATGCAAACGTTTTGAGAATCGGTGAGGCTTTTCTGAGTGACCCATGTAATAGTATGAATAATAACGTTGGGTTTACGTCAATCCGTGCATGTGTGCAGGGCACTTGGCAGAGAGCAGTCAGCGGTAGTGTAGCGGTTAGCGCTCTGCGCTACGATCCCGGCGACTTGGGTTCAATTCCTTCGCACGGTCAACACCAGTGATGATTATCTGAAGCGGTCCTGGGCCTCCCCTAGGTTGACTCGGAACTCAATTGAATGCCTGGTGCGGTATGTAAACATCGCCACTGGGGAGACAAAGGCGGCCGGGCATGGCGCTGGCGACCCACCCCCTTGTGTGCCGTGCCGGCCTTCATCTGTGCTCCTCGCCAACAGCACTTGCCCCAACAGTCTGTTAAGGCTACATTGGAGATATGTCTTTGTGTTTTGTGTAGGGCCCCACGCTGTGCGTGGAGGGCATCGCGCTGAACATGTTCGACCGCGTGTGCGTGCGCGTGTCGCTGGATTCGTCCGCCCGGAGGTACTCACCGGGCGGCGCGACGCGCAACCTCGGAATACCACCGATTTGTATTGTGACCATGCTGCTGTTGCTGCTTGCTGCGCCAGCAGTAGTGCACAAAAAACAAACGCTCGCCGCATCGGAACGTCAGCGGGCCGAAAATTAATGACACAAGCCACAGCATAGCGCTTGTTGCCATGCAACCCAAACTGTGGGACCTATCGTAAACCCATAGAGACACAGAGATACATAGGAGATACAGAGAGACCCATTATGATTCCTAGAGATTCATAGAGACTCATACAGATACATAGCAGTGCATTAAAAACAAGCTACTGTACGATTGTGGCCATGCAACCCAAACTATGGACCACATTTTACACCACTGTAGTCTGCACTCCTTCAATGGAGGGGGCGGCAAGATGACACAAACTCTCTCCTGAGGCTCTCCCGTGGCTATCAGACCCATCCATTGGCATTTAGCCCCTGAACGTAATACCCTTATAACATAGGAATAAAATATAAACTCCGGTCTTGGATGGAAAAAATATATGTATAGCTAGCATTTTCAGCTGCAGTCTGTTGTCCTATACCTCCTGTAACTGGCAAATTGGATATAACGCGATGATGAATGTATGAAGGAATGCATTTTTTGTATAACGCGGATCCGAACTGGATTTAACTCGGTTGAATGAATGGAACTACGTCGCGCGAGTAGGAATAAGCGGTTGTAACGGCTGCCTCGGCGTAGCATCACACAAGGCGGGATGCTGCTGGATGCTTCTAGATGCTACCCACGTTCCTTAGTCTTTGTTCAGCCTGTGTTACGCATCTCACGCGTTATTGCGGACTGCGCTTTACCCCATATAATATATTATTTATTATAACACGATTTTTCCAAAACGCGGTGTTCTTGAGGTACGCAACTACCGTATTATAGAACAGACTGTATATCCAAAGACTATGGGATACTATCCCTACCTATATCAGTTGTGACTGTTCGTGTGTTTAAATCCAGCTTGAAAACGTCGTTATTAATTGGCTTTTCCTGGATTCTGATTGGTTATTACTGTGAGGGGAATCATTATGATTAGCTTTTATTGCATTTTGCATGCTGTGTAAAGTGTCAGTATCACTGTCATTATTGTTATTATTGGCTTTTACTTTATTTCTATTGGCTTATATCTATACTTGAGTAGTTTTTTAATGTCCAGTGCTTTTTTGAGATATTTCGATATGCAAGGTGTTGTATAAAATAGATTTTTATTATGGCCCTAGTTCATTGCACAAGAAGGGCCATTATCTGAAACGTGACCTATTTAAATGATCGTTAGGGGCAGTTGTTGATGAATGCGAGTTCTCAAGATACCAAGCTAAGTCAGGGTGTGGGAGCCTTGGTAGATATCAGATTTCTTAACAAAACTCCATGAGTCTGTTCTGCATGGGTTTCCTCCGGGTTCTCTGGTTTCCTCCCATATCTAAAAATAAGCATGCGTTGAAACTGGTATTAAGGTAGTTTACGTATCGCCATGGGCGGCAGGGTGGCACATTGGTAAACCCTTGCATCTTGCAGCAAGAAAACTGGGTTTGATTCCCAACTAGAGTGTGTTACTGTGTGGAGTTGTCATCTTCTCTCCCCCTGTTCCTCAAAAGTCTTCAGACTTGGCGAAGTTTTTCAGTGTTATTAAGTGTAATAATAACGTATCACTTGTGTTGGAAATACTCACATTGTTTGTGAGAGCATTGGTGTAGTGGTTAGCACGCTGCGCTATGAACCCGGCAACCCAATTCCCACTCACCGCCAACACCAATGAGGATTATCTGAACTGCTGTTTTGCCTACCCAAGGTCAACTCTTTCTTAAATGAGTACCTGGTGCAGTGTGTAAATATCAGCACTGGGGAGAGGTGTTGGCCACTTACCCCCTCGTGGGCCATGCCGCCTAACAGCAGCACAGTCTGTTAAAGGCTTATTTGGGTGACTATCTTTGTTGTACGTTTGTGCCATTTGTGTGTCCGCTGTCACAGATTCCAGGCTACAACCCTACGGAGTCCACCCCATGGGGCTCGCCTTCTCCCCGGCCTAAGAAACCCAGACAGCACTAGTGTATCGTGGATGCGGTGTCAACAAGATGCCGGAGGAGGTGCATGAGTGGGCACACACTCTGGGTTTTACATCTGCAGAGTTAATTAAGTGTACATTGTACTCACAAGCAGAGGTGAACAATTGAAAAAAAAGCAGTGGCGGTTATGAGAAATGCTACCCTGAAGTAACAGACGGTTTGCACTCTGAACTTGCAATCCAGAGGTCACCGGTTCTTCGTTCTCGTGTCGCAGCGGTTCAAATGGTAGCGCAATTTTTTTTTTTAGAATTTTTACCTTACCAACCAGTACAATCAGCCAATTAAGGTGTATACGCGTCAAGATGTATGAAAGGTTTAGGATATCTTATGCCCCACTTCTTTGCCAGCCAAGACACTGACCCCCTTGTGATGAAGGTGATTTCACAAAAATATTGGTTACTGAATCGGTGGTGTTTATTGACTAACGCAGCAGTGTCCAACCCACAAAGCACTGTGATCCATTCTGGTATATCTCAACATGTTCCGTGATCTACCAGCAATATATGACCAACAGTTACCCGGATGGATTTCACCGACTAATAGAACACTGTAGACATGCCAAGTGCTAGTGCGATCTATTGGTTTAAAATATATATTATTAATCCATTACTTCTTAGTCGAGGATTTTGTTTTGCCATCTGCTATAACAAGAATTGCTTTATATTAGAGGTGTTTAATCCTATTTGTCCCGAGATCCACAATAAAAAATCTTTTGCGATCATCCACCCATGGATCGCGATTCACATATCGGCTACCACTGATCTAACAGTTGAAAACCAGTTTAACACGTCAGCTTTCGCGACCAATATCCATAACACGGGTTTTTTGGGTTAGATCGCGTAATAAATATTTAAATGTGTCGGTAAACCCGCCACCACCCGACACAGCCAATTCGAAAGGTTTGTCACATTAACAGAACCTGCCAATTCGTTACTAGTAACATCACACCGGTGTCTTGGAGAGCAAAGCCACAACATTTACAATCTGAGTACAATGTTTCACCAGTAATTACAACCAGCTTCATCAGGCGACAGCCAGATTCGTGGAGAATCCTCGTCCCTTAATGCGCATGCATAATGTTTGTTGATTAACATATAAATAACCCAATCGGAAATGGATACCCATAGTCATATGCATTCATTGATTCCCCTCCCAATTCGCGAAAGAAGTGCTCACAAGTGATGGCTGTCGCCTGATGAAGCTAGTTAGTGCTGGCGAAATGTTGTACTTAGATTGTAAATGGTGTGGCTTTGCTCTCCAACACACTGGTGGACTGTACTAGTAACGAATTGACATGTTCTGTTTACGCGACAAACCTTACTAATTGACTGTCGGGTGGTGGTGGGTTTAACAACACATTTATATATTTAAACGATCTAACCCATAAAACGTGTATTATAGTTGAAAACCTACAATTGTGCCAGGTTTGGCCTGTCGGAGTGGGCCATTAGGGTGGCCACTCAGAGGGCAAAGCTCTGGGGAATCCGAGCAAGAGCTTCGAAGTATGATTGTGCACGGTGACACCCGCAGGGGTCTCGTGATGGATGGCAAATGGAAGATTTTTTATCGCGAGAGGATTCCCTGCAAGGGATGTTAGGTTACTTATTCTTGTGAGGATGCCATTTACTGTATGAAGGGGCAGCGGTCAGCTGCATAGAACAGAGTATAAAATTCCCCGAGCTGTTGCTGTTTAAATCGTCGGTTTAACGGAGAATTTCACCTCAGGTTTTTTTTACACAGCTGCCCCACCCCTCATCGGACTCTGTGCAATCACACAAGGAATGTTTTTGGAAAAAATGTCGGTGTCAGAAAATTTTAAGGTTTAATCGTTTACAAATGCGCATTTCGTTACAGCTTCTCTTGTCCTTTAGACGTGCAAAGATAATTTCTGACAAAATATTGACACGTTTTCAAATTGTTTCGTAAATGGTTATAACTTTGCTCACGTATATACAGTACTTGGGCAATAATTCTAAGCTCCTGGAGTAGTGGTAAAGATTTAAGCGAGTTGATGTCTTTGCGACTTTGTGTAAATGTGTTTAACATTTTTTAGCTGAATCGTATATTTACAAGCATGTACACATGAGTTATATGCGTTTATATACAAAATTAGATCGATTTATTTTCCATGCATCTGTTATTTTGGTTACTTTAAGTTACGTTTTCCACTGCTGGATGAACATCTCGCCACGTGATGTTGGATGTCAGGTTTAGTTTGACCATACTTGACCATGCTGGTCACTGTTGGATGATAATAATGTCCACTTGCAATGCACCACCGCGCAGTATTCACTCGCCTTCGAATCGAGTCCTGCACCGCCGTTTCACATGCAAATTTGATTCTCAATCCCTGGGCCAACTTGCTCCTGATTAGCATGCGATTTGCCACATTTCGATCTCGGAGGTGATTAAATGCGCCGGCTTCCAGGCTTGTTGAGCCGCTCGGAGCCCAATTAACGAAAATTGTTGCCAAAGCAAAAGCGTGAGCTCGAATGTTTGTCCGTGTTCTTTTCAAACCACCAGTCGAACGCCGGCCTCTGCCCACTCCGACCATGCGGAGGCCCTGGCCGTCGGGGAGGCCCTCATGGTGCCTCGCGGCAAACGTGGGGCCCGGGTGGGCGCGTCGACGGTTGATCGCGTACAGGCGGTGCAACTCCCACAAATGAAACATCACACCTTGCTGATCTCGTGTCCAGGAGCATAAACGATCATCACGCAAACTCCGGTCATCCTCGCAGCAGCAGCTCTTGGCCATCGAACAAAGACGATCACCGCTTCCTTCCGATATTAGAAGCCACGAGCTATGAACGACTCGGAGGTTCGAGCAACCACAGCCGAGTGGGAAGGCAGCAGCAGCCCAGGCGGTGAGCCAGCTCCAAAATCCCCCAAGCACTGAAGTTCTCGATTTAGTACATTGAAAAACACGACGGTAAGTGAAACAACGTAAATCGAAACCAATTTTGCCATTCACTTGACGGGCCGTCCATAAATGACGTCACGCAATTTTTGACCTCTCGTCACTCGGCGTCACAAAAAGTCAGACCCCCCCCCTCAAACATGACGTCACAAAGCTCTGCCCCCCCCCCCCAAAACCATATTTCCATCTTGAAAATAAAACATGCTTCAACTATTGTCATTGTAGTGCGTGGCGCTGCACTGATGTTGTAGGAGTGTTATAACAATTAGTGTTATAACAATTCTATACTTAAAGTTGCGCATTTTGATGTGACGTCACATTTCTCAAACCCCCCCCTCCCCCTCGTCACACATCGTCACAAATGTCTGACCCCCCCCCCCCCCCCGAGGTGCATGACCGCGTTACCGTGTTCATTCTGTGGTGAAGGGATGAGGAAAAGGAAGAGGGAAAAGCATCCAGTGTCGCCGCACGCAGGCAACGTGTTTATCACACAGTGGTCAAAATATAAAAATACATATATATGTAGTGGGTTCCACATAGACTGAAGACGTCTTTAGAGGCTACACGGTTTATTTGTAACTATGAACAGAACTCCCCTTAACTCCCACTATCTAGAGAGGTACAGACTCCAGGCTAGCGTGCCCTCGCACTGATCAAACCTGGCTCTCAGCCCTCTGGCTATCTGTGCCCTAGGGGAGGCTAACTGACCCGACCCAGCCAAGGTGCGGGTCCTGACCACTGGTCCGCGCTCGGCCCCGACCCTTATAAGGATGTCGGGTCCCAGGGTCCTAGCTAGGCTGGTCTTCTGTTCTTCGTCTTCGGAGCACTGCCCCGAGCTGTCCCGGAGGTGCCCCTTTAATACACCTCTCGGGGGCTCTCCGCCCCCGGTACCGCCCCCTCTCTAGAACCTTCCAGGGGGCTCTGGAAGAACCCCCCAACTCCTCACCTGGGGACTGGCTCTCTCTGTCCTTCCCCAGCTCTGGGTGGCACCCTCTATGGGCTTGTGCCCGCAACTGCAGGTAAGTATACCGACGGTATAGGATGTGCATTTATTACGCTACATCTATGTGAGAGAGGTTGTGGACAGGAGTCTGCTCTGCGGGAAGCAAGCATTGCCATACGAATGAGATGAGCTCGCGTTCGATGCGGGCAGTCTTGAGGACGACCGTCGACAGGCACGCGTGGAGGCACGCCGTGGTCACAGCGCAGCGCCGACTCGTGTAGGTGGTGATGGCCCAGTTGTAGAGAGGAATGCCGGAGCTTCGAGCAGATGTAGCCGAATGTAGGAGAGAGCATCTTGAGGAGCGTTGCCCTCGACCCCCTCCGGGAGGCCGTATGGTTTACTTGGCACTCCCGTCCCTTAGAGTCCAGTCTGATGTAAGCCTCCTCAGGTTCCAGCAGCCTGGCTTCGTAGGTCTTCATTGCACCGCTCTGCTCGTCTAGCATAGTCTGAAGGGTCATATGTGGCTGCCTCCTGAATCTTCACCCTCCTGCAAACCTTACTCGACATCTCGTTGAGGACCTGAAGAAGGGCAGTATTCTCTTTGTTTTTTTTTTACAAAAGGGCTTGTAAGAGCTCTCGTTCCTCCCACCGGGATCTCTGGTGTCAACTTGAACGTGGGGGGGGGGGGGGGGGAGACAAAGCTATGGCTTTTTTCCCAGGGGATCTGTCTTCCATGGAGCACAAAGATACAGGCGGAAGGTCCCCTTGGCCTAGCCATGAGGTCAGGCTCAAGTTGCTTACTGAGGACTCTAGCACCTAAGGAGGCTGTGGATCGCCCTAGGAAGCTCCAAAGTAGAAAACCAGCTTTCCAAGGCCCCCTATAAAGTGCCTGAGGCCAGGTAGAAAAATAAGAAAACTATCAAACAGGAAAGCGAGTGGTTATGTTGGGTCGAAAAAGGTAATGTTCTAATGTAGGGGTGGGAGCGGTCATTGCTGCTTACTCGGCCATGACGTCACTGCAACTCGTTTGATTAACACTTTTAAAATAAAAAATGACGACGCGTACTGAACATATTATTCCGAATCGGTTTTACCACCACTACTACCATGACACAGTGGCAAGGCTGGCACATCGCAGTGCAGCTGCTCGGCTGAATCATATGAATAAATATCAAATCTAGAAATATCCTTTATGTACCCAGGTGAGCCACATTGAGTCTCGAGACTCATTATTAACTCCGTGCTGCATTAAGATGTTTGGACAATTTCAAGCATCAGGGTTCGGCACGTAGGAGGAAACCGGAGAAGCGTGCAGATGTTGTGAAGCTGGCTTGGTGGTAGAAGTCAGTCCAGAACATTTGGCCCCACACCTATCACTGTAACGAATCAGTGTTCTACGGGGGCATTCTAAGCGAGGACTGATTGTATTAAAATCTACTTTGATCTACTAATCGTAATGTATCAATAATGTTAACGTGTAACATGCCCCACGGTTTTTCTTAATCTGGAAGGAGAGAACAACGGATGATCTGTGTGCTGATGATGTTGGTGATGATCTCGTAATGGCTGTTCACTTCGAGGAGTGGGAGAGTCTGATGGTGAACCTGGATCGTGCCAATAAGAGGTAGGGCCTTACCATTTGCCCTACCAAATAAATCAAAGCAGTACCTACCTTGATATTTTGTATGTCTTCAAGTACTCCACCCCCTCAACTCCGCATGATAGGTAGTTGTGGAAAGAGTGGAGGTATTCCCATATCTGGGCAGTTGTTTATGACCAGCTCCGATTTCAGAGCGGAGGTCTTACTCTGAATTAGTTCAGTGGCAGATCCTTTTTTTCAGCTGCTTAGCGCTGTATAAAAGTTACATGGTCTATCACTTCATACAAAGCTCTGGTTCTTTTCTGCCAAACTTGTCCTCTCCCTCCCAGCTATAACCTCCCGAAAGCAACATGTGACCTTTGTTTTGGCGTGACAAACACCAGTGAAAGCAAAACACCGAAAGTGTAATGACTACACGTAATGTAAGAATCTCAGTTGTATTTCTCAACGGGTATTGAATATGAAGTCCCAGGAGTGGTGAAGGTGCATCAGCCTGCAGACGCACAGGTGGCAGCGGTGGATTGGCCTGCAGACGTTGGGGTGGTGGTGGATTGGCATGCAGACGCTGGGGTGGTGGCGGTAGATCGGCCTGCAGACGCAGGGGTGTCGGTGGTGGATCGGCCTGCAGATGTAGGGGTAGCGGCGGTGGATCTTCCAGCAGTAGCCGACTAGTGAAGTTCTCGAATACATTTACGCAATTTGCCAAACCTGGTGGCTTTGGCACAGGCGGTGGTGGTGGTGGATCTCCCAGCAAAAGCTGGGGAGGCAGTGGTGCATCTGCCAGCATGAGCTGGGTTGGCATGACAGCGTTGGATCTCCCGGCAGCAGCCGGGGTGGTGGTGGCGGTGTTGGAGATGCCAGCAGCAGCCGGGGTGGCAGCGCTGAATCTGCCAACATCAAGCGCCATAGCGGTGGGGGTGAATAATATGCTAGAAGCAGTCGGGGTGGGAGTGTCGATGCATCTCCCAACAGCATCCCTGGTGGTGGTGGCGGAACTGCATGTGGCTGCCAGGATGGTGTTGGAGGCAGTAGTGGTGTTGGTGGAGACCGTGGCCGTGGCTTTCTCCAGCTCCTTGAGCTATCGACGCATCATTTCCAACTGCAGATGGCGCTCCACATTCTCCCATTTGTATACTTGAGTGCAGGGAAACATTCGACAGTTTGATCAACATTAGCCCCTACACGAGCCTTCTAATCATCGCAACTCTTCAAACTATATCGCTTATATAATGTACATCATTTCAGTCACAGCAAAAATTACATATAACACATCGGGGCTGTGAAAATTACGGCTTCGTATTACCAATATCTTGCCTGTCCAGAGAAGCCCATGAACTAACATTGTACATACAAACTCATAGACTCAGAGGCCCATAGACTGAGTCACAAATAGCAGTGGATAGGGCCCGGAACGGTGTGGTGGTAGTGAAAATATGAACCCAACTGCGTCCTTTTCAATGGAACCAGGGACCCAAGTGTCATCATAGGCTTTCCCTCGCAATCGAGGATTGCCTTCCAGAGAAAATTTGGATTTTCTGTGGGTCCAAAGATGGCTGAAGAGACCAATCTGGGATCGACAGATTCTGCCGCAACTCTGGCACATGTGTCCAGAAATAGTGGTGGGTGGAACTACATTAGTAAGTCGGGCTGCAGGCTGTTGTTTCCGCCATTCCCACTTTTTCTGTTTCTGCTGTTAAGTTTTAAAATGTTTGGCTTCTTGAAATAGACTCTGCCTCCATCTGAGGTGATCCTGAGAAAGATACTCCCTTGAGTTAGTGTCGATGGAGCACTTCTTCATGTTGGACTTGAGGACATCCTTGAAGCACTTTCTCTGACGAACTACATTCTCCCACTTTTGGTTAATCAAGTTTGACAGTTTTTCATTGAGGCATTGGCGGAAGAGGTCTTGCTTAATGGAGTCCTATAAAGCTTCAATGTTAATCTTCTGTAGACATCTCTTCCGATGAAGCCGTCACTTGGGAGCCACTTTTATGAGCATGGTTGAACAGATGAGTCGATGATCAGTCCAGCCACCAGCAGCTACTAGAATAGCCTGGATGATGCAGACATCTTTGGGATCCTGGGCATGGACAATGACGTAATCGATCAAGTGGCGGTGCTTATATCACAGATGATGCTATGATGTTTTGTATTTGTTTTTCTGGCGTAACAGCGTGTTGACTTTACCTACTCCATCTTTCCCGATGGTTCCATTACAGAGATTTATGTTTCTTCCAACTCTGGCATGCATATCACCGAGCAGAATAAGTTTGTCTCCCACAGGAACAGTAGAAAGGACCTGATCAAGGTTGATGTAACATTCATAATCGGAGTGAAGAATCAGGGCATATACGCTGATGACAGTACAATATTTGCTCCCCACCAGTGTGAGACATAGAGTCATGAGGCGCTCACTCATCAAGTTCATTCTTGATGGAGAAACCAACTCTGTGCAGCCGCCGCTGTTCTTCCTGTCTGCCTTTACAGAAGAGGGTACAGCCAGCTCCTTGTTCCTTGAGCTGCCCCTCCTCTTCTCGTCGAGCATCATTGAGGGCAGCTACGTCAGTGTTGTGTCGTCTGAGTTTCTGGACCACGATTAAGGTGCAGCATTTTGGGCGTTCACTTTTAGTGTTGTCCATAAGGGTCCTGACATTCCAGTTCCCAAAGGTAATTATCTGACTTTTAGTTTTGTTTCCACCACAGTAATGGGGATCCTTCTGAACGTGGTTATCCAGTCGGGAAGGAGTGAGACAGACTATGTTTAGGGCCACTTTCCTAGCTCCTTCCCCACGTGGGGTGAGCAGAGTGGATCATTTGAAAGGACTTCTTAGTCGCAGGTACAGCTGCAGAAACACACTCTTGCTTCTGCTGAGTGTTAGACGACCTTCTTGTAGCTGCCACTAGAAGCTTCCAGACTTCACAATCATGCTCCCGTCGTCACTAGCTGGTCACCAAAAACATTGTATTGAATGGGCCAGAAGATGTTGTTCCTTTAATGAAACACGCCTGTGCATGATTTATTTTATTGTGGAGAAGCTAATAATTGTTTTTTTTACCCTGTTATCTGGCAACAAAACTGACACCTTTTTTTTACAAGGAGTCATGTTTGCATTGACCACAATACCTGCGGTCGGAATGCAAACAAAAAACATAACTCTGATAATGTATGCACTGTCCTTGAAATTGATTGGTCCACACCCGAGACAGCTTTCCTTAGAGCCTAGTCTCACATGGTGTTGGACCAGATGACGCCAAAAAGCTGTTGTACAGTAGCTTCCACAGTTCTTGAGAGAATGGGACCATGAATCCAATGGCAAGGAGACCAGTACGATTGGCGATATCGTTCTGCTGCAGTCTTGGTCCGCCTTCACAGCTGTTGAGATGTTAACATCTTCCTCCTCCTGCTCTGCCGTTGAGGACTTGTTAACCCATGGCTGGTGGCAGACATGCTTATTATAATGGCGGCCTATACTCGCCATGCGGCAGCATCGTTAAAGGGTATATGTCGCTTTTCAAGAGGAAAACCATTGGCATTTTCAGTATTAACCACACCCTGGTGGTGCTGTCACTGCTTGGTCCACAACTGCTTATCCGCCAGGGTTGCCGCTACTTATTTTGCAGCTAACGTTCACAGAAGGTCGTTCCACTATCCACCACCTGTGGACGCGCAGGGTCCCTGATATACAATACCCTGGCGTCTACAAACTAAGCCGTGTCTGTGGCAGTAGTTACATTGGGGAAACTAACCGACATGTCTCTGACTGTGTTCATGAGCATAAGGAAGATTTGAAACACGGTAGGACCAACACGGTAGCCTTGGCTGATCATTGTTTTAATGCGGTTGGCTCACACGCCAATTTATTTCTCTAAGACGAAGGTACTTTGTAAGCCCACTGGCTATCAAAAAAATTCGTTCATGAAGCCATCCACATATATAGACACAGTCACAATTTCAACCGAAAGGATGGGTACAAACTCAGCAATCATTGGAAGAACGTCATCAACCAGTTTAAGTCATAACTGGTGTTGTTCTCATCCTGCCACCTTCCGATGTTAGTTTTTATTATCCCCGTAGGTTCGGCTCTCCGATCTTACATTAACAGGTGAAACAAATTTCACACCAACATAGCCCCTTCCGCGTGCTGACCTCGACGTGGCGGCAGCTCTGCGATCTTACATTAACATGCCAATCTCTCACATTAACATAGCCACCTCCGCGCCCTCGTCATGGAGGCCGCTCTCCGATCTTACATTAATGTGCTAATTTCTCACATTAACATCACTAACCACGTCGTTTATGACCCTTGGGCTACACCCATTTTCAACCTTTAAAACAGTCTGCCTCAGCAGCTTTCCCCCTCTTTCTTCTTCTTGATGACGATCACTTGTGTTGTGATTAAAACGTCAGAGTTTTTTGTTTATTTTATTTTTATTAATTTGAACCTATCTACGTGACTTTACCGAAAGACCCAAATAATATGAATTCCTGCAGTCACGAAAGCTTTAAGTCAAGATTTATAGTAATGACTCTTCCTCAGATCTAATTAGATGAAATCATTACCAGATGTATTTGCACCATTCCTACAATGCAAGGCTCTCACGAAGGTGATATGTTTTACAGATGGGTAGAGTGTGCCATGGTTTCACATTAAGGGCAATGCTGCTCTGTGGTTTTAACCAATTGGATAATTGGAAAGTATTATTTAAAGTCTGGTAAATTTGGACTGTGGCACTGACGCAAATGGCCGGCTCTTTTTTGAATAACAACCACCATTAGTTTAACAAGCCTAACTGACTAAGCCCTGGTTCTCAGCAAAGCTCAGAAGGTTGAGGTTGGAGAAGGAGGAAGCGTTTAGGAGTGGAGATAGAGACAGATTCAAGGAGTCGAAGAACAGGTTTAGCAAAGCGGTGAGAGAGGCTAAACGACTGTACTCAGAGAGACTAAAACACCAGTTCTCTACAAACGACGCTGCTTCTGTCTGGAGAGGGCTCAGGCAGATCACCAACTACAAACCCAGAGCCCCCCACACCACTAACGACTCCCGCCTAGCCAACGACCTGAACGAGTTCTACTGTAGATTTGAAAGACAATTGGACTGTCCTGAACCACCCCTTCCAACCCAAGAGGCCCCATCCCCCACCAATACTACAGAGACGACTATCTCCTTTCAGGAGGGAGAAGTTAATAGACTTTTCAAGAGGCAGAATCCACGCAAAGCAGCCGGGCCGGACTCTGTCTCTCCAGCCACCCTCAGGCACTGCGCTGACCAGCTGTCTCCGGTGTTCACCAACATCTTTAACACCTCCCTGGAGACATGCCATGTACCAGCCTGTCTCAAGTCCTCCACCATCATCCCTGTGCCCAAAAAGCTAGGGCCAACAGGACTAAATGATTACAGACCGGTCGCCCTTACATCTGTGGTAATGAAGTCTTTTGAGCGCCTGGTCCTGGCACACCTCAAAGCCATCACAGACCCTCTCCTGGACCCCCTTCAGTTTGCCTACAGAGCCAACAGGTCTGTGGAGGATGCAGTTAACATGGCCCTCCACTTCACCCTACAGCATCTGGACGCCCCAGCATCCTACGCCAGGATCCTGTTTGTGGACTTCAGCTCTGCCTTCAACACCATCATCCCTGCCCTGCTTCAGGACAAGCTCTTCCAGCTGAACGTGCCATACACCACCTGTAAATGGATCACAGACTTCCTGTCTGACAGGAAGCAGTGCGTTAAGCTGGGAACACAAGTTTCTGGCTCCAGGTCCATCAGCACCGGAACTCCTCAGGGCTGCGTCCTTTCCCCTCTGCTCTTCTCCCTGTATACCAACAGCTGCACCTCCAATCATCTGTCCGTCAAACTATTGAAGTTTGCGGATGACACCACCCTCATTGGGCTGATCTCTGGTGGGGATGAGTCTGACTATAGGTGGGAAGCTGACAATCTGGTGACCTGGTGTAGCCAGAACAACTTAGAGCTAAATGCTCTAAAGACAGTTGAGATGGTTGTGGACTTCAGGAAGAATACAGCACCACTCACCCCCATCACCCTGTTAGACTCCCCAGTAAAAATTGTAGAGTCCTTCCGCTTCCTGGGCACTATTCTCTCCCGGGACCTCAAGTGGGAATTGAACATCAGCTCCCTCACCAAGAAAGCTCAACAGAGGATGTACTTTCTACGGCAGCTGAAGAAATTCAACCTGCCAAAGACAATGATGGTGCAATTCTATACAGCGATCATTGAATCCATCCTCACCTCCTCCATAACCGTCTGGTACGCTGCTGCCACTGCCAAGGACAAGAGCAGACTGCAGCGTATCATCCACACTGCTGAGAAGGTAATTGCCTGCAATCTACCGACCCTCGAGGACCTGCACACGACAAGGTCTATGAGGCGAGCGAGGAAGATTATGGCCGATTTCTCCCACCCTGGACACTCTCTGTTTCAGCTACTCCCCTCCGGCAGAAGGCTTCGGTCCATCAGGACCAAAACCTCACGCCATAAAAACAGTTTCTTCCCATCTGCTGCTGGCCTGTTAAACAAGGCCAAGGGCTAACACTGTTTTTAACATTTGATCTACATAACGACATGTTGCTGATATTAACTATGTTTCCCTATTTGTATTTTTAAATTATATCTTAAAGCTATTTTATATTCGATATTTATTTAATTTTATATACTTCAGCCCCTTAGTGTTAGACTTTTAACCCTTATTATAGTAAGACTTGTTTAAAACTTATTTAAGATTTTAGATTCCTATATGTTGAATGTATGCACCATCCTGCCAAAGTAAATTCCGTGTCGGTGTGAACTTACATGGCGAATAAAACCCTTTCTGATTCTGATTCTGATAAAACCCAAATGGAAGCCGGTATAATTATATTGCTTAAAACAAATGCTGCTGGGGAATGTTGGTGGGAAAAGCCATTAGGCTGATGTATTTAAACATCGTATTCTGATTTATGTGGAGACACAAAAAGCGAGTTATGCTTCTACAGTATTTGCTTGTGCAAAGCATGGACAATCATTGCCACAGAGACAGAATCAGCTCGGTGGCTAGGAGATGTTAACTACCTCACCTGGTATGGAGGAGGCCGAGGGTTTGATCCCGACCCTGATGCCTTTATAAGGAGTACCTTGGATATCGAGGTGGTTACATTTTTGGAAAGTGCAGCAAAAGCCAAAAGCGTGATATTCAATACTTAAGCTTGACCTAAATAATGAGCTTACATACACGGCAACCAAAAATAGACACATCACAATAGAAATGTGCTGTACAGATTACCAAATTTACTACTATAATGAGCCAAGAATGTCTGTGTCCCGCGCGTGACGTCACTCCACGTCGAGCAGGCCCCCTCATTAATACTCATGAATAGACTAATCTCTCATAATACAAAGGCCACTGCCACAGCCATTGACATGCTAATCTCACAATACAAAGGCCACTGCCCCAGCCTCTGTGGTTGGACCATCTCTAGCTCCACCCACCTACCTTGATGCACTCATCTCAGGCCTATATAAGACCTTGTCTCAGCAACTTTCGGGTGACGTCACTCCACATGGGGGGGCGAGGTGCCTCCTACCCCCTCCTCAGCGTCAACTTAGAAACTCACTACAAAGGCAGAACCCTCACGTCACGCGATCTCCCTAACGCTATTGAGACATCGAAGTAGAAAGGACGTCATGATGAACAAGGGATTATAACCTTTAAATGAAATAGGTCTGTCACCGCGGCCTTACAAATTGCACACAAATGGATGCAATGAATATCACTTCGCGGTCTGATTTACTGCAATAGATTTACTGCAATACACCCATCCTTGGACGGGCAAAAGGCTAGTAAACAAATAATCCCCTCGCCCGCTCCCCACCACAATATCACACAATGATATAGTACTTCCTTGTACAGTATACCCGCTAAAGACCAAAACTAATCCCCATGATAGGTAAATTGATATACATAGAGCTTGCCGGCGATAGGTCTAAACCACGAACTATGAACTCGTGATATTCAAGGGTCTCCCGTATTTGGAGTGTGCATGTTCTCCCCATGGTCACGTATCCTTTTCTCCAGGTCCTCCGGTTTTTTTCTCCACATCTAAAAACATGCGTTAAGATAATTACTGCTATAAATATTCACAAAAGCCACTACGTTGAGCAACCATATGTGGCCAGGTTGCTTCTGGAAAAGAGCTATATATCTCAGTGGGCCTTACCTGGTCAAATAAAAATAGGTCGCTTACAGGAGCTGAATGGATTGCCACATCACAGGGACGCAAGGAATCGCAGCATGGAGAGGGCTTCATCCAGCAGTGGATTGATCCTGGTTTATGTTTTGCAAATAGTAAACTTCAGCGTGCACTTCCAAATGAAGGTGTTTAAAGTGTCTGTTTATCTTATTTGGTTCTTTCGGTAAAGTCACGTAGAATGAGAATAAAATAATAAAATAAAAATAAGACAATAAAATTCTCACGACGTTTCGGCCACAACACAAGCGGCCTTCTGCAGGTGAAAGAACAGAACTGTCGGGACGACAGTGCTTCAATGAGTGCTGCTGAGATTCGTGGCGTCTTTTAAGCTCGGTGATAGATGTGAATGACCTAGAAAGCAGGAGAATTTAGCATTGAAATAGCTAGGGATTAGCTTGTGACAAAAAATAGCTGTGTTAAAGTCAAAGTTTACATATCAACAGAGGCATTTAGTATATGGACGCTAAAGGGCCTCCAACTACCCAACTATCATACAGTAAACCAGGGGTCGGGAACCTATGGCTCGCGAGCCAGATGTGGCTCTTTTGATGATTGCATATGGCTCGCAGATAAAACAAAATATTCTCACTTGTTTTAATCCATCCATCGATTTTTCACTGCGCATGTCCTGTTCAGGGCTGCAGGAGCAATTGTCCATTATTTTAATTGGATGATACTGGCCTACGTTTGCCGTTGCTGGGTAAAACAGGTAAACGCCCCCTTGTGAATCAGTCTGAGACTGCGTCTGCTCGGTCATTAGCTCAAAGCTAACCCTTCGACGAAGAAGATGGCGAAAAGAAAAAAAGACGACGAGTATCGTATATTTCAGGACGAATGGACCGAAGAATTCGCCTTTGTGGAGAGAGTGGGTTCTGCGGTGTGTCTAATTTGCAATGACAAAATTACATCGTTGAAACGGTCGAATGTAAAGCGGCACTTCGACACGCGCCACGCTACCTTTGCATCAAAATACCCTGCGGGAGACAGCAGAAAGAAAGCGTGCCAAGAGCTTCTGAGCAGGGTGCAAGCTAGCCAGCAGCAACTCCGCATATGGACCCGGCAAGGTGACTATAATTCGGCTAGCTTTGCTGGTTCTTTAGCAATAGTGAGGAACGGAAAACCATTCACAGATGGCGAGTATGCTAAAACGTTCATGCTGGATGTAGCCAATGAACTTTTTGATGATCTTCCGAACAAAGACAAGATAATCAAACGGATACAAGACATGCCTCTGTCGGCAAGAACTGTTCATGATCGTACCATCGTGATGGCAAACAAAGTGGAGGAAACGCAAGTGAAGGACATAAATGCAGCGCCGTTCTTTTCTCTGGCTTTGGATGAGTCAACAGACGTGAGCCATTTGTCGCAGTTCAGCGTGATTGCAAGATATGCTGTTGGTGACACACTGCGCGAAGAAAGTCTTGCTGTTCTGCCATTAAAAGGGTCCACAAGAGGTGAGGATTTATTCAAGTCTTTCATGGAGTTTGCTCAAGAAAAAAGTCTACCTATGGATAAACTTCTCTCAGTGTGTACTGATGGTGCTCCGTGTATGGTGGGGAAAAACAAAGGATTTGTGGCGCTTCTCCGTGAACATGAAAATAGACCCATCCTAAGTTTCCATTGCATTATACACCAGGAGGCACTTTGTGCTCAGATGTGTGACAGGCAGTTTGGCGAAGTGATGTCGCTGGTCATTCGTGTGATCAACTTTATTGTTGCCCGAGCCTTAAATGATCGCCAGTTTAAAACACTGCTGGATGAAGTTGTAAATAACTATCCTGGTCTGCTTTTGCACAGCAATGTGCGTTGGTTGTCAAGAGAGAAGGTGCTTAGCCGTTTTGCGGCTTGCCTGAACGAAATCCGGACTTTCCTTGAAATGAAAGGCGTCGGGCATCCTGAGCTAGCCGACACCGAGTGGCTCCTCAAGTTTTACTATCTCGTAGATCTGACTGAACATCTGAACCAGCTCAACGTGAAAATGCAAGGCATTGGAAATACAGTGTTATCCCTTCAACAAGCTGTATTTGCTTTTGAAAACAAGCTGGAGCTTTTCATCACGGATCTTGAAACAGGTCGTTTACTACATTTTGAAAAACTGAGCCAATTTAAAGATGCATGCACAGCAAGTGAGCCCATTCAAAACCTTGATCTCCACCAGCTAGCTGGCTGCACATCCAGTCTCCTACAGTCCTTCAAAGCACGCTTTGGAGAATTTCGTGAGCACACTCGTCTTTTTAAGTTCATCACCCATCCAAACGAGTGTTCACTGAACACAGCCGACCTGAATTACATCCCTGGTGTCTCCGTCAGAGATTTTGAAGCAGAAGTGGCTGACCTGAAGGCCTCAGACATGTGGGTGAATAAGTTCAAGTCACTGAATGAAGATTTGGAAAGAATCACACGACAGAAAGCGGAGTTGGCGAGCAAGCACATGTGGACAGAAATGAAAAAACTCCAACCCGAAGACCAGCTGATTCTCAAAACTTGGAACGCGCTTCCTGTCACATACCACACACTGCAGCGTGTGAGTATTGCTGTATTGACCATGTTTGGATCTACGTATGCATGTGAGCAGTCATTCTCACATCTTAAAAACATCAAGTCCAACCTACGATCACGTTCAACGGATGAAAGCCTCAACGCTTGCATGAAGCTTAACCTCACCAAGTACCAACCCGACTACAAAGACATCAGCAAATCCATGCAGCACCAGAAGTCGCATTAATGGTGAGTGTTATAACAACATTATTTAAAAGAATAAATTCAGAGGCTTATTATACTGACATTTAGTTGAATTCACTTTTAAAATATATTATATGGCTCTCACTGAAATAAATTTCCAAATTTTTTGCTTTCATGGCTCTCTTAGTCAAAAAGGTTCCCGACCCCTGCAGTAAACCAATGTGAGAAAAAACTAAGTCTATATTACCTCAGTATAATAATTGTACTTGATATGTGCTTCAATAAGCTGAGCTATTAATCACAAAGCAACTGGGTATACACTACACTATATAAACAGGTCCCTGCAGGGTGGGCTGGTAGGAACATTGGAATTTTGTCTATTGCAGGCTGGTACACTCAGTTTACAACTTCGTTCCTTCCAGTATTAATACCATATAGTAAAACCAATGAAAACCCAAATATAAACTACCTCAATGTTATCAATAAACTCTATATACTCT
The DNA here is from genome assembly GCF_048934315.1 of Petromyzon marinus. Lineage (NCBI taxonomy): Eukaryota > Metazoa > Chordata > Hyperoartia > Petromyzontiformes > Petromyzontidae > Petromyzon > Petromyzon marinus. Next base: position 144,783 of record NC_133721.1, read on the forward strand.
CCAATCAGCTGAGCCACCAACAATAAGTCGTTATATATCACAATGCCATATTGCGAAAAATGGCGGTTTTTCTTCCCATCAACGACCAGCACCACGGACAACGAATGAGCTTCGTTCAGACGGACGACTCAATCCATGCTCGGGAACGGAAGAGGGAGAGAGACAGCCATAATGCGTTGTTATACTCCATGTTATAAACCATACCATTAACCGTGGTGTGAGAGGTATTAAGAGGCAATATCAGCGAAAAAGCTGCGGTCTGACGGTAACCGTAAAATACAATAAATTAAGAACCATTGGAAAGATGTTTTAAACCATTTCGGAACTTCATTAAATTTATTGGCTGGTTGGGGAGGCCATATTAAGTTTGCGAGGTCTGAAACTCCAGGCCAAACATAAATAAACTTCCGTTATCTCCGAAAAAGTAAGATGGATTGATGACCAAGCTGTGGAGGTCTGCATAAATTTATAAGATGTCCATTGTTTCACAAGAGATAGCATGAATCGGATAAGAAATACACTATTAATTCTTATACACTGGTTCATTCATACAATTAGTATATTAGTGGGCTACATTAGAGAAGATAAAGAGAGGAGAGGAGAAGAGGAGGGCCGGGGTGCCCGGAGCCCAGAGAGTGCCCAGAGGAGCCAGAGAGCCAGGGGCAACCCTCATGTTTATGTTGGCTGGATAGCATGTGCTCCCATGCATGTGAGGTTGCTCTCAACAGAAGTCGTTCCTTGCACGAGATTGGCTGAAACGCTGAGTAACCACTCAGAGGTATAGTGGTTAAGCAGTGGAGACGGTATAGTGGAAAAACAGTGGAGATTTCTGAAGCAAAGTTTAAGATTTGCAGTTGTCAAATTATATTGAGCCGATCCATATGGCAAGTGAAAGAAAGAAGACTTGAAGTGTGTTGCTAAAACAATCTTGGAGGAAAGAGAGGATACATGTGTGCCTCTTGGAGAAGGAAAGGCATTGCTCAAAACTGTGCTGCAAGGTCACGTGCCATGAATCACATGAGTTTAAAAAAACGTGACTGTAAACCACAAGCTTGTGAATAATATTCATGGTGAAGACACCTCTATACGTTGGATGCTGCACTTTGTCTTTTCATGAATGTCATATTGTGCACTGGGTTATGCCTTATTAACATAAATTCTGAATTTAGCTATTCATGTATTTCTATTACAGTATCACATATTCTTTGGACCAAGTGTCAATTGCCAATTTGATGACTGGTACTCTGATTATTTTTTGCAAATAAGGGACTTGTTTTATTTAAAATGTGTCTGTGTGTGTAGTTGAACAGTGTAACAAATCCATGCGTTACATGTGTAGTGTTGCAGCGCCGACCTGGGCAAGGCCTATGATACAATCAGTAGGCCAGGGCTCTGGATTGTTATTCGTGTTTTCAGAGTTCCTTACCCTCTGCTCACAATGATTAAGGACCTTCACGATGGTGGGCAGGCCCGGGTAAAGTTGCGTGCCCGGGAGTCAGAGCAATTTCCTGTTTACAGTGGGGTGTGACAGGGATCTACAGTGAGGGAAAAAAGTATTTGACCCCCTGCTGATTTGTACGTTTGCCCACTGACAAATAAATCATCAGTCTATAATTTTAATGGTACGTTTATTTGAACAGTGAGAGACAGAATAACAACAACAAAATCCAGAAAAACGCATGTCAAAAATGTTATAAATTGATTTGCATTTTAATGAGGGAAGTAAGTATTCGACCCCCTCTCAATAAGAAAGATTTCTGGCTCCCAGATGTATTTTATACAGGTAATGAGCTGAGATTTTGAGCACACTCTTAAAGGGAGTGCTCTTAATCTCAGCTTGTTACCTGTATAAAAAAAACACCTGTCCACAGAAGCAATCAATCAATCAGATTCCAAACTCTCCACCATGGCCAAGACCATAGAGCTCTCCAAGGATGTCAGGGACAAGATTGTAGACCTACACAAGGCTGGAATGGGCTACAAGACCATTGCCAAGCAGCTTGGTGCGAAGGTGACGACAGTTGGTGTGATTATTTGCAAATGGAAGAAACACAAAAGAACTGTCAATCTCCCTCGGCCTGGGGCTCCATGCAAGATCTCACCTCGTGGAGTTGCAATGATCATGAGAACGGTGAGGAATCAGCCCAAAACTACACGGGAGGAGCTTGTCAATGATCTCAAGGCAGCTGGGACCATAGTCACCAAGAAAACAATTGGTAACACACTACGCCGTGAAGGACTGAAATCCTGCAGCGCCCACAAGGTCCCCCTGCTCAAGAAAGCTCATATACATGCCCGTCTGAAGTTTGCCAATGAACATCTGAATGATTCAGAGGACAACTGGGTGAAAGTGTTGTGGTCAGATGAGACCAAAATGGAGCTCTTTGGCATCAACTCAACTTACCGTGTTTGGAGGAGGAGGAATGCTGCCTATGACCCCAAGAACACCATCCCCACCGTCAAACATGGAGGTGGAAACATTATGCTTTGGGGGTGTTTTTCTGCCAAGGGGACAGGACAACTTCACCGCATCAAAGGGACGATGGACGGGACCATGTACCCTCCTTCCCTCAGCCAGGGCATTGAAAATGGGTCGTGGATGGGTATTCCAGCATGACAATGACCCAAAACACACGGCCAAGGCAACAAAGGAGTGGCTCAAGAAGAAGCACATTAAGGTCCCGGAGTGGCCTAGCCAGTCTCCAGACCTTAATCCCATAGAAAATCTGTGGAGGGAGCTGAAGGTTCGAGTTGCCAAACGTCAGCCTCGAAACCTTAATGACTTGGAGAAGATCTGCAAAGAGGAGTGGGACAAAATCCCCCCTGAGATGTGTGTAAACCTGGTGGTCCAACTACAAGAAACGTCTGACCTCTGTGATTTCCAACAAGGCTTTTGCCACCAAGTACTAAGTCATGTTTTGCAGAGGTGTCAAATACTTATTTCCATGATTAAAATGCAAATCAATTCATAACATTTTTTACATGCGTTTTTCTGGATTTTGTTGTTGTTATTCTCTCTCACTGTTCAAATAAACCTACCATTAAAATTATAAACTGATCATTTCTTCGTCAGTGGGCAAACGTACAAAATCAGCAGGGGATCAAATACTTTTTTCCATCACTTTATGTGAGGAGTCTGTGGGTGGCAACATCACGTACGGCTGGAAGTAGGACATTCCAGACTAAGAGGGTTCATGATGGCAATGTCAACGACACTGAACCAGCCAGCACAACTCACTGCCAATAACACATATCACATAATTCACTCTTAACTAATTGTTCAATCAATGAATTGAATCACTACAATTAAAACCAAAGAATCTCCCAGAACAAACACTTCGCACTCTCCTCCGTCAGCCACCTGCATCGACAATAGAAACGCATCAGTCTAGCAGTGGATAAAACCTGGCATGGGAGGTATGGGGGGGGCGGCTTACACTTGCGGTGGACAGCAGGGGGGTGGCTGGATGCAGTAGCCATCGCAGATCAAGCGGTAGAACTTGTCATCGACTGCCATGCGCCAGGGTAATGGGCCTCTCCTACACCCACACACATCACACACCGAGCGGCACACACGTCACACCGAGGAGCACGCACGTCAAACCAAGGAGCACGCACATCACACATTCAGCGGCACGCACGTCACACACACAGGTTGCACAGGTCTCCTTTATCAAGACAAACGTGGAGCAGATTACAACTACAACTCTACGCCTGTCACAATGCCCCCCTCTCCCCCCCCCCCCCCCAGTTTATGGGGGGCCGCGGGCCTCACTCCCCCCTTCGCGTCAGCCCCACCTAATAAATGGTCCGGTTGCATTGTGAATGCACCACACGAATGACGTGCAGTCCCGTGGCGCACTGTAACGGGCTCGTGATTTACCCACTAAAATTTAATGTAAAAAAATAAAAAGATCCCAAGACATTATTTAAAATAAAGTATGGCCATCGTGTGTCAGCATCACAAGCGAAAATTGGCATGTAAAAAAAACTTCACTGGGAATTACTCATTTGGGATTGCTCGCAGCAAACAGCACTTGACCTGCTTGCAGGTTAGGTGCTGAATAACCGTGTGTCACACAGAGAACAGTTGCCACTGAGGGTGCCCTTTTCAAATGCTTGAGATGAGATGTGATTATCGCGTGTAAATGTGCACACTAAAATAAAAAAATCATAATTATAAGCGAACTATTATCGTTTCAGGTGGCAGGGTGTTGCAGCGGTGATCTTTGACCCTCGCAACAAGAAGGGCCTTGGTTAATCATCCGACTGGCACTTTGCGGATGTATGGGTTATCCAGTTTGCTCACGTAGCTAGAAAACACACTATCACAATGTAACTGGGTATTGGCCAAGCATCCCAATGCTAAAGTTACCTGCAAATTACTTCACTGGGATGACACTCGGCAGCAGAGCCGGATGATGGCATTGCTGGGGCCCTATGCCATTGTCAAGTTTAAAAGGCCCCTTCTATGAATGCCTGTATATTTTTGTCAGCAGAATGAAAATAACTGCTTTGGAGAGTCTTTATTTCTCACCGATCTTTATTTTTTAAACAATTATGTTAAAACTCGAAACCTCGTGTCCATTTCTTGTTTCGTATTTAGAGACCCCCCCCCCCCTCTCTTAATGCGAGGCCCTAAGCTGTAAGTGTAGCCGGTGTGAGCTCGCCTGTGATGAATAACACGAATAATTGTGCACTCTTATTTTCTATGGGTGGCCAGGAGAATGTATTATTATTTAAGTGAATGCAATGGTGATCAGGGGATTGGAACCAGAGCCCCACGTACACAGTAGAGTACAAGGGAACGCCCACAGTACAGATTTGAGCTGACCTCCGGATTGAGAAATTGAACTGTGTTGTGACGTGGAGGGTGTTTCTGAACGCTATTGTGACCGACCCGTCCCGACGGGAGGAGAGAGGACAGGGTGGACCGGCTGCACGAGCTTACTCTCTGGCACTGCACAGCACAACATCGCCTCCCTACTGCAAAAAACTCGGCAGGACCCTCCTGAAAATAAAAGTCTTCGGAATCAGTGAGGCCTGTCCTTGGGAGGACAGGCGTAGTCTTGGTCGTCACAAGCGAACATTTGTTTCTCCATATTAATTTGTATCCCCGGGTTACCATCGGGGCTGGGCGTTGCAAGCTTAGCTTCTGATATCTGATGAGACTGGTAGCCGTTTTTTAAAAGGTAATTTCGGCATCTGGAGCCCAAACATGCAACAACTTTATGCAACTTCTTGGTTCTTTCGGTAAAGTCACGTAGAATGGAAATAAAATAATAAAAATAAAACATAAAAAAAATTATCACGACGTTTCGGCCACAACACAAGTAGCCTTCTTCAGGTGAAGGAACAGAACTGTCGGGACGACAGCGCTTCAATAACTGCTGCTAAGATTCGCAGCGTCTTTTAGGCTAGGTGTGAGAGGTAAAGCGCCTTGACAAAGGAGTTTACATATCAAACAGGAGAATTTAGCATTGAAATAGCTGTGTTAAAGTGTTGGATCAGCAGGGTGTTAAATTCAGAAATTAGCATGTAACTGGGAGATTAGCATGATGTTAATGTGAGGGATTAGCATGTGACTGGTCACGGAAATAGCTATGTTAAAGTCAAAGTTTCCATCTCAACAGAGGCATTTAGTATATGGACGCTAAAGGACTGCAACTACCCAACTATTATACAATTAACCGATGTGAAAAAAACGAAGTATAAACTACATCAATATAATAAATGTACTCAATATGTTCTTCAATACGTTGAGCTATAAACATACAGTAACTGGGTATACACTACACTATATAATGAATACCATATAGTAAACGAATTAATGAAACTAAAATATAAACTACATCAATGTTATAGTCTTAGTTTTTTCGGTAAAGTCACGTTGAAGAGAAACAACAAAATAATAAAAAAAATATAAAACAAAAAAAATTCTCACGACGTTTCGACCATAACTCAAACGGTCATCTTCAGGTGTGTTGGTTTGCATAAATTATTTTTTAAACGGCACATTTATTTATTTATAAAAAAAACCGTTAGCGCCACGCGCAGCGATTTGGCAGTTTACCCAGGACTAGTTCATTTATATTCTGAAAAGAGGAGGGGGGAGACGAAATTTTTTATAATGTATGCTGTCTGAAAGCCACTGTAAGCGTGAACAATCAATTAAGAACTGAAATGGTTTATCAAATCTTTCCAATGATTGCTAAGATAGAATCCATCTTCTCGGTTGAAATTGTCTCTGTGCTTGTATATGTGGATAAATAAATAAATGAGCCGTTTAAAAAATAATTTATGCAAACCAACACACCTGAAGATGACCGTTTGAGTTATGGTCGAAACGTCGTGAGAATTTTTTTGTTTTATATATATTTTATTATTTTGTTGTTTCTCTTCAACGTGACTTTACCGAAAAAACTAAGAATATGAATTACTGCAGTCACGAAAGCTTTAAATCAAAATTTACATCAATGTTATCAATAAACTCTATATACTCTCCAATCAGCTGAGCTACTAACAATAAGTCATTATACATTACAATGCCATATGGCGAAAAAAATGGGTGGTGGTTTTATCCTTCTTTCCAACGTTAGCACCACGGAGAGCGACGAGCCTCGTTCAGACGGACGAGTCCATCCATGCTCGGAACGGAGGAGGGGGGAGAAACAGCCACAATGTGCTGCTCTGTCCTGTGTTGCGTTACAACCATGCCATAAACTAGACTACTATACATTGTAACGTTATACCTTCCAATCTAAACTACATTGTATAATATCGTATACAAAGCCCAATGTAAGCTCGAACATTATGCAGTATATTTATATGTCTTCAACTAAACTTTTTCCTACATTACACGACTATACACCGTAATATACACTACCATAGACAAACCCACCCTTGAATTACACAATGCGTTACTTTACACTACCCTATACTTTAGACTGTAAAATGTTAGACTTGTAATATTACACTATGTATTATTCTACAAACCCTACTGTATACCACACTGCTGTATATTCACAATACAATTACGATACTATATATTGCCTTATGAATTATGTTAAACATTACAATGTTATACAATTATTATATAACATGCTATAAACCATACCATTGACCGTCGTGTGAAGAGGCAGTGCCAGCGAATGGACTGCAGTCTGAATGTCACCATAAAATACAATCAATTAAGAACTGAAATTGCTTATAACGTCTTTCCAATGAAATTTTGATTTAAAGCTTTCGTGACTGCAGTAATTCATATTCTTAGTTCTTTCGGTAAAGTCACGTTGAAGGGAAACAACAAAATAATAAAATATATATAAAACAATAAAAATTCTCACGACGTTTCGACCATAACACAAACCAATTCCTCGACCACATCAATTCCATACACCCAGCCATCAGATTCACCATGGAGGTCGAAAAAGATGGCAAGCTACCCTTTTTGGATGTCCTAATTAAAAGGAGACCTGATGGTTCAATGAGCCACTCTGTCGACAGGAAAGCTACGCATACGAATGCTTACTTAAAACCGGATTCCCACCACCATCCATGCCAGAAGAACTCCCTCATCAATACTCTATACCATAGAGCCCAATGCATTTCCGACCAGGAACACATTGCCAGTGAACTTAAGCACGTACACCAAGCTCTCAAGGCTAATGGTTACTCCGACTACACAATCCGCAAAGCCATCACTCCAGCCATGAAGAAGGATCCTCTTGAGGAGCCATTCAAAACCATCACCTTACCATACATTGCGGGGGTCACAAAAAAGATCTCCAAAATCCTGAATAAACACAAGATCCAGGTCCGATTCAACACAGTACATAAAATCCGTGATCTGGTTCCGTCTGTAAAAGATGTGGTTCCAGACATACAGTACCCGGGCGTCTACAAACTAAGTTGCCTCTGTGGTAGCAGTTACATTGGAAAAACCAAACGACATATCTGGGACCGCATCCGTGAACATAAAGCAGACTTGAAACACGGTAGGACGAGCACCTCAGCCGTGGCAGATCACTGTTATAATTCAGTGGGCTCACATGACATTGACTTCTCCAAGACGGACGTTCTCTGCAAGCCATCCGGCTACCATGAGAGATTCGTTCATGAGGCCATCCACATGTACAAACACAGAAACAGTTTCAACCGAGAAGATGGATTCTGGCTTAGTAACCATTGGAAAGACGTTATACACCATTTTGGTACTTAATTGATTGTATTTTATGGTGACTTTCAGATCGCAGTCCATTCGCTGCCACTGCCTCTTAATACCTTTCACACGACGGTCAATGGTATGGTTTATAGCAGGGGTGTCCAAACTTTTTTTCCCGAGGGCCACATACAGAAAAATACACGAAGGATTGGGCCACTCACTAGACGTGAGGTATACTGCCTCACTTCTCATGCACTAATATTGTCAAAATCAATCAAATGCAGGTAAATTACGTTTGATTATTGAACATGTTTGAAGAAAAAAAGCCTCCATCATAGCTCTTCATTAGTAGATTTTAATTTTATTTTTTACAAAAAGGTTGGCAGGTAATTCTCTCAGTGACAGCCTCAGATTGGTTCTTAGGGTGCTGATCCCCCTTCATTGTCCATATGAAGGGAGAGACAAGAAGACAAATAGGGGATGTGGATATTTCAAGCTTATTACACAAATAAATTATTGGGCTTGTTAACACATCAACTAATGTTTGTTAAAAAAATTGTCATCAACTTTAATTGACTGAATTTATGAAGTAATTGGGCTTATTAACAAATGGAAACGGTGTGTATATTTTTAACTCACCTGTAATGGGAATAATGTTACGCTCAGTGGGAGCAGTGATGCTGCGCTTTGGTCTGAAGGATAGCTGGCAGGTCAGGAGTAAGTTTGCTGGTTGAGATGCGAAGGACGTCACGTAGATGGCTGTCGGTCGTTCTGGTTCTCAGCCTGCTTTTGTTCAGCGTTAACAGAGAGAATGTCTGCTCACATATGTATGTTGAGCCGAACAGACTCATCATTCGTTTTGCATGGCGTCTCGTCAGAGGAAACTTGGCCTTTTCCAAACTCCGGTAGAAGTCAGGTAGGGAGAGAAGCTGATGCTGATTCTTCAGAGAATCATCACACTGAATTTCGATCAGTTCTAATTGCAGACTCTCCTCCACTTCTTTTGCATCCATTGAAAACGGAGCCGCAAACAGTGTGATTTCCTTCTCAATGACAGAAAAATCTTGGAAGCGCTGACTGAATTCTGTCATGAGAGATGTGATCACAGACACATATTCTCCCATTTTTGCAGAGAGCTTGGCATTTGGAAATGCGCATTGATTTCGGTCAGCGTGGGGAAGTGCACTACATTGAAGTTGCGCAGTTGTGACTCGAAGAGACGGAGCTTCGCACGGAATGCTTTCATGTTCACATACAGCTGTGGTACCAGCTGCTCTTTGCCTTGTAGTCTCTTGTTCGGGGTGTTGAGATGATCAGTGAGATCAACTAAAAAATCCAGGCCTGCCAACCATAAAGGGTCACTGATCTCATGGAGAGGTCTGCCCTTTTCTTTCAAAAACTTGTCGATATTTGATCTCAGGGAATAAAACCACTGCAGCACGGAGCCGCGACTGAGCCAGCGCACTTGAGAATGGTAAAGTAGGTCCCCGTATTCAGCATCGACATCAGAGAGGAACGCTTGCAATTCTCTGGTAAAGCCCTCGTGCCCGAATTATGTTGACAGTTTTCACAACTGTGTTCATCACATCGTCAAGCTGGATTATCTTGGCACAGAGGGCTTCTTGGTAGATGATACAGTGCATTTTAACAGTCTCACCTCCGCTCTCCTGCACCTTGGCACTCACCATAGAAGCCATTCCTTTGCGCTCGCCTGTCATTGCTGGAGCCCCATCCGTTGTAATTCCACACAGCTTGTCCCATTTAAGAACAGCCTGGTTAATTGAATCTGACACAGCTTCAAAACATATCCTTCCCAGTTGTTGCCCCCTTTAGACTCCGAAGATCAAGCAGTTCCTCCGTAATGCAAAAATTCTCATCAACTCCCCGCAAAAAAATTAACAGCCGTGCAGTGTCCGTGGCATCTGTGCTCTCATCACATGCAATCGAGTAAAAATCGAAAGCACAAGCTTTATCTGACACTTGCTGTTTTAAGTTAGCCGACAAGTCTTCAATTCGCCGCACAACCTTATTTCTGGACATACTAACATCGTTAAAATCCTGCATTTTCTCCAGGCACATTCCCACGACTTTAGTGAGGCACTGTTTGATGAAGTCACCGTCTGAGAAAGGTTTCCCATGTTGGGCAATGAGTTGAGCTACTTCATTGCTGGCTATTGTTGTATTTTCTTGAGCTTTGTTAGCACGGAAAAAAAAACCCTGCTGCTGCGTTAGCAGGCTAGCTTGCCATTTGCTTTACCTTCTCTCTCCGCTCGGCGCCCGTGTAGGACGTGAAGGTCTGATGTTTCGTTTCATAATGCCGTCGTACATTGTACTCTTTCATCACGGCAACACTCTCATTACAAATCAAACAAACACACTTCCCCTTGGTTTCTATGAAAAAAAAATCATTTTTCCACCGAGTCTGAAATTTTCTGCACTCGCTTGCAATCTTGCGTCTCTTCGGTTCCGGCATTTCTGGTGACCCTGAGCAAATGTTTTCTTCGATTGCTTGCTTTGTGGAGACGCTGCCTTGTTCAAGACAATAGCGCCATCTAGTGCTTAAATTAAGAAATGCAATACAGTGGGCCATAGTCCATTATATTTTAAATCTTTGATACGGGCCAATTAAAAATGGATGGCGGGCCGCAGTTGGCCCGCGGGCCGTAGTTTGGACACCCCTGGTTTATAGCATGTTATATAATAATAAATAGTATAACATTGTAATGTTTAACATAATTCATAAGGCAATATATAGTATTGTAATTTTATAGTGAATATACAGCTGTGTGGTATACAGTAGGGTTGGTAGAATAATACATAGTGTAATATTACAAGTCTAATATTTTACAGTCTAAAGTATAGGGTAGTCTAAAGTAACGCATTGTATAATTCAAGGGTGGGTTTGTCTATGGTAGTGTATATTACGGTGTATAGTTGTGTAATGTAGGAAAAAGTTTAGTTGGAGACATATCAATATACTGCATAATGTTCGAGCTTACATTGGGCTGTGTATACGATATTATACAATGTAGTTTAGATTGGAAGGTATAACATTACAATGTATAGTAGTCTAGTTTATGGCATGGTTGTAACGCAACACAGGACAGAGCAGCGCATCGTGGCAGTTTCTCCCCCCTCCTCCGTCCCGAGCATGGATGGACTCGTCCGTCTGAACGAGGCTTGTCGCTCTCCGTGGTGCTAACGTTGGAAAGAAGGAAAAAACCGCCACCCATTTTTTTCGCCATATGGCATTGTAACGTATAACGACTTATTGTTAGTAGCTCAGCTGATGGAGAGTATATAGAGTTTATTGATGACATTGATGTAGTTTGTATTTTAGTTTTTTTTATTAGTTTACTATATGGTATTCATTAGATAGTGTAGTGTATACCCAGTTACTTTATGTTTATAGCTCAATTTATTGAAGAATATATTGAGTACATTTATTATATTGATGAAGTTTCTACTTAGTTTTTTTTCACATCGGTTTATTGCAGTCCTTTAGCGTCCATATACTAAATGCCTCTGTTGAGATGGAAACTTTGACTTTAACATAGCTATTTCCGTGACCAGTCACATGCTAATCCCTCACATTAACATCATGCTAATCTCCCAGTTACATGCTAATTTCTGACTTTAACACCCTGCTGATCCAACACTTTAACGCAGCTATTTCAATGCTAAATTCTCCTGTTTGATATGTAAACTCCTTTGTCAAGGCGCTTTACCTCTCCCACCTAGTTTAAACGACACTGCGAATCTTAGCAGCAGTCATTGAAGTGCTGTCGTCCCGACAGTTCTGTTCCTTCACCTGAAGAAGGCTACTTGTGTTGTGGCCGAAACGTCGTAAAAATTTAATTTTTTATTACGTTTTATTCTTTTTTATTTTATTTCCATTCTACGTTACTTTACCGAAAGAACCAAGAAGATGAATCCCTGCAGTCACGAAAGCTTTAAATCTGAACTTTACGCAATTAAAAATCATAGTGTAAGATAAGACTACAATCGTTGTCTGCTGTGAGGATCTTCTGTACTCAGGGCCCCGAATGTTTGTGGCAAGTGAAAGTTTGTCTGAGCAAAATATAAGATTTCTCACAGTAGCATACTGTATGACCACACGTCGCTCTGCACCTTGTAGAGCCCATGGAACATGCTTTCTGAAGACATACACTTTACAGGCAGAGGCACCTAATGGACATGACCGCATGGCCACAAGCACAACAACAATACGTTCAGTAAATTCAGTTCAGGGCGATGCTTCGCGATTCGTCATACGTTTTTTGCGTGACGCCACATATTCATCTGGCCAAATTAGCGTCATCTAGCCCTCCACTACCCTGAAGTGTTAAATGTGTAGTGACATCACGGGATGTCACTGTGTAGTGCCGGCCCTAGAGAGGCACGGCGTGCGGTGTATTGACATCGCGGATACCACTCTGGTGTGGGTGTAGTACTGGCCCTAGAGGGGCTCGGTCAGCGCTGATTGATCAGCTGGATGGCATCACGCTTGGCGTGCAGTGCCAGCCCGACAGGATAGGGTGTGGGAATGCCGGCCGTATGAAAGGGGTTACAAAAGGCCATGGCACTCTGGTTGACCCGAGAGGACACGTGACCGGTTAAGTCTACAAAGGGGCCCCAAGTGGGGGCTAGGGGTGGTCACGTGGTCGGGGTCCAGATCCTGCTGCTCGAGGATTCTAGAAGGTGGTCGTGGCCAAGGGCGGAGCCAGCCACGCCACAGAGAATATAAGCCGGGTCCCCCAGAGGGACTGGCGTTGTTGTTCATCTTGAAGAAACCTTTGTCTGCGTCTACGTTCTACCGAGTCTCCAACACGTGAACCTGGACCCGAGCTGTGGTCCCGGTCTGTCGTAGCTAGTCATGTTGTAATTAGTGTAGTTAGCCTGGTGGTCACCACCACAGGTTATTCTGGGCCAGAGTTACCCCGTGTACCACATGGTGGGGTGGGGGGGGGAGGAGGAAGGCGATTTGTGAAATTGCCCCATATTTTAAACTGTCGGCAGAGCAGAGAGATTGAATCCAATTACCGACCTCTAGATTGCAAGTCTAGGGTGGGGAAGCCATTACACCCCCGTGTGTGGCAGCATCCCCCACTCTTTTTTTTCTTAGGGGCTGTGCAAAATAAAATAAAAACATTGAGTACAATTAAAGTGATGGGCCTTCTATCCCGATGATGGTGATGACATTGGCGATACTGATAATGATGCTGATGATGCTAAGTAAGGTTAGGACTCACATTGCCCTGCACGTATTTGGGGTCAGTCTGGACGTCCCGTGCCAGCCCAAAGTCGCAAATTTTGGTGATGTGTCCATGCGTTACCAGCAATTTCCTCACAGCCAGGTCCCCTGTTGTATCTGTGTTCCCCCCTACTTGGGTGTCTGTATATACATCTGGGGTTATGTGTTTCCTCTCTCTCGTAAATTTAGCTCTTCTGTACCTGATGATGGCTGCTTGTGTTGCAACCGAAACGTCGTACGCTATTATGTTATTTTATTATTTCTTATTTATACGTGACTTTACCGAAAAAAACCAAAGAGTAATTCCTGCAGCCACGAAAGCTTCGAATCAAGTCTGAACCACCTCTACGGGGAGGTATGAGGCTTGTGTCTTTGTGTTGTCTCTGCTTGTGTATCTGCCTTTGTGTCTTGGCTTGGATTTGTGTCTCTGTGCTGTCTCTGCCTGTGTGTGGGCCTTGGTGTTTCCGAGTGTGTGCTGCTGCGTCCCCTTTGCTCCATGCATACATCATGCTAAATTGTCCCATTGTCTCTCAGCCTTACCTTCTCTGCCTATTTAAGGCAACTTCACTGTGTGCGTGTCTGTGCTGGTTCGCTCTACTTGGATGTCTATGTGTGTGTGCGTGGTCTGTATTTTAAATTTCATACTTAACTTGCAATTTAGAAATCTTTGAAATAGCGTAATCAACCAGACTATGCGCTAATTGTGTTTTGACCGACCGTGTGTGTTGCTTTATATGGTTTCCAAATTTTGCTAAACCCTGTTTGTTTGGTATGCTTCTCTCTCTGTGTCCCCTGTTGTATCTGTGTTAGTTCCCCCCTACTTGTGTGTATGTATATACATCTGGGGTTATGTGTTTCCTCTCTCTCGTAAATTTAGCTCTTCTGTACCTGATCATGGCTGCTTGTGTTGCAACCGAAACGTCGTACGCTATTATGTTATTTTATTATTTCTTATTTATACGTGACTTTACCGAAAAAAAACAAAGAGTAATTCCTGCAGTCACGAAAGCTTTGAATCAAGTCTGTAGTGCCTCTTGTTAAACAGTGCTTCAGTTAAACAGGAACATTAATAAATCCAGCAGGCATGACTTGAAAAGTAACACATTTACATTTTGGGTGGCACTCCAAATCGTCCGGTAAATCGTGTCGCCAATTATAATTTCTGCGTTTATCTGCGCGTGTCTGTGTACCCCCAGTGGAGGAATACGTGCGCAGCTTGCTGGACAACCCTGAGTTGATTGACCGTCTGGCACTGGCCTCGGAGCAGGTGAGACTCCGTATGCGTGCATCAGCTCTGCCCCCCCCCTCATATTTATGGTGCGGGCCTGCACCCTTGTCCGACCCCTCACTTCCGCGTTGCATCCAGCTGCCTCACTGAAGAAAGGGACACTTGCCTTGCGCTGAGTACGACGTTTCGCTGGTTGTAATCGCCAGGGAAACGATATACTCGATTTGTAAGTGTTGTGGGTTTACTCTCCAATACACTGGCGTGCTGCAGTAGTAACTAATTGACGCGTTTTGTTTTACGTAACAAACCTTACTAATTGGCTGTACCGGGTTAACTACACACATTTACGCGCTCTTACCCAATAAACCTTTATTATGGATAATATTGGTCGCGATAGAATACGTGTTAAACAGCTCCCTTTTAGAACGTCTCATCCTCACGAGCAATGGTCAATCAATCAAATAAATCCTAGATTAATGACGTGGCATATTTAGCAAAAAGCAGAGACGGAAGGGTGAAACTCTAGAGGTAGCTCTATGATATCCGCTTTTGTGGAACGTTCTCTTACACGGATGGCCGTACTGATCTGAGATAAATCAGACTGGATCCTTCGTCTCGTTACGTGATGGCGGTTGCAAAATTGTTGTTGACGCGTGCATGTGCCGTGCGTGTGCTGTGTACGTGTGCAGGATGTGGTGGAGTCCCGGGTAATCTTCCCCGAACATCTCCCGCTGTCCCAGCTGCAGCAAGGTGTGCGCTCCGGCCGGTTTGTCCAGGGAACCTTCCTTGCGAGTCGTGAGAATTACCTGGAGGGGACTCTGAGGGTGCGAGGGGACGGTGACAGTGATAAAGAGGTACACGTTTCACAAGCCTGCATCTGGAAGGAACAATGCTGTTCGATCGTATCTGTGTGAGTTTTAAAAACAAATTTATAATGAAACAGTGGCATAGCGTTCTTGGCATGAGCAGTAGCTCTTAACCTTTACTGCAAGGCTGCAGTAAAGGTTAAGAGCTACTGGGCTAAAATATTTGTATTTTGAACGTCTTTTGCACCCTACGTAGGTGTCGTAGCCTGGCTCCTGCCCCCCCCCCCGGCCTGTGGGTCCTGGTGCAGTTGCACTGCCTGCACACTCGATAGCTACGCCACCATAACCACAGTATATACGTTAATTGTGACTACTTTAACAATAAGGGTTTTCCCTTTTTTTCTGGCAACAAAACTGAAACCTTTTACAAGGAATCATGTGTGCATTAACCACAATACTTGTGGTCAAAATGCAAACAAAAAACACACTATGATAATATATGCATTGTCCTTGAGACTGATTGGTCCACACCAGGGACGGCTTTCTTTTGAGCCTCGACCCAATTGGTGCGAGACCAGAGGACGCCAAAAGGCGTACGCATATATTGCAAATATTATCAGTGTGTTTTTGTTTGCATTTTCACCACAAGTATCGTGGTTAATGCACACGTGATTCCTTGTAAAAGGTTTCAGTTTTGTTGCCAGAAAAAAGGGGAAAAACCCTATTATATTTTGGTACTGGCAAAGGAGGTCTAATGATGGTTGTGACTACTTTGTTAACAAAATGAATGGTCTATTTCCACCTCCAAAATGTAACATTAAATAACAATTAGGTACATTGGCCCTTTGTTGGAAAAAAAACCCAGTCCAGAAATTGCCCTGCTTGAACATATGTTACTGAAAAACATTGGTTTCAGAAGATTCATGGGCTCATAGTCCTACATTTTAAATTGTTTATTCGTGGTATTAAAACTCTTGTACAGTAAAACCTTGGATTGCGAGCATAATTCGTTCCGGAAACGTGTTTGTAATCGAAAGCACTCGTATATCAAAGCACTCGTATATCAGTTGTGATCACGTGACGCTCAGCAGTACAAAGCTGCTCGTATTGCAAGACTCTCGCTCGTTTATCAAATTAATATTTATTAAAAATTTTGCTCGTCTTGCAAATCACTCGCAGACCAAGCTACTCGCAATCCAAGGTTTTACTGTATATGCTGCTCTCTAACAACACTTGGCCCAGCGGTCTGTTAAGGCTATACGGGGGATCTTTTTTGTCTGCGTGCAGGTGTTGATCCAGGGGCTGCATCATTTAAACCGCGCGATGCACGACGACATCGTGTGCGTGGAGATGTTCCCCGAGGAGCGCTGGGTTGCCCCCTCCTCGCTGGTCCTGCACGATGAGGGCGTCGCAGGGGACGTTGCAGAAGAGAATGAGGAGGATGTGGTGAGTGGAGCGTCAACACTGCCGAACCAAAATCAAACCCAGACACCTGCACTGTGCGTGTCTCTCTCCCCGTGGTCGCATGGATTTTTCTCCAGGTCCTCCGGCTTTTCCCTCCACAGTTACAATCTGACATGCACTTAGAGTATTTGGCTGCTATCGATTTCAAATGTGATAAGATACTTCATTGAACGATCATTTGTGGCCAGGTCACTTAAAAAGAGCTATATAGCTCTCAGGGTCCTTACCTGGTAAAGTTATTTAGTTTATAGTTTTTAAATAGTTTTAATATAGTTTAAACAAAGAATAACAACAAAGACTCAACCACTTCAAGAGAGACCTTAAACATAATGAACACAACAACAAAATTAAAGAATTATAATTAAAATTAAAGAATTATAGAATATAGAATACAACAACAAAATTAAAGAATTACTCGACGATGGTAGTTATACAAAAATAAAAAGAGATCCCACCATAGCCTCGTCACACAAACCAACAAAATCATTTCTGATTCAACCGCATTAATTGATCAATCTAAACAGTTTTCCTTGAAACCTTCTGCTGCCAGGCCACCAAGATTATACGGCTTACCAAAAATACATAAAGTAGATACACCCCTTCGTCCCATAGTCTCTACTATCGGCTCCCCCACCTACAAACTAGCTCGTTTTTTGTCTGAAATCCTGCGTCCTTTCACTGGAAAGACCACCTCTGCGGTACAAAATTCTACTCACCTGGTATCGACAATCAAGGGTATTTCCCTGTCCCCAGACGACCTGCTTGTCAGTTTTGATGTAGTTTCCTTATTCACCAAGGTTCCTGTACCTGACACCATTGCAATCATTGAAGACTTGGTTCATCAAGGACTAAACACTGAGGTACCCCCCCTGGTGAGACACTGTTTAACCAATACATACTTCACTTGGAATGGAACTTTCTACAAACAAACTGAGGGCACCCCAATGGACTCCCCCCTTTCTCCAGTTATAGCTAACATTTTCATGGAGAAATTTGAGACTGACGCCATCCAGACTGCCACTCTGCGCGTAACCTTATGTAAGAGGTACGTGGATGACACTTTTGTCATCTGGCCACATGGCCGGCCTGCTCTAGACCAATTCTTCGACCACATCAATTCCATACACCCAGCCATCAGATTTACCATGGAAGTCGAAATAGATGGCAAGATACCTTTTTTGGATGTCCTAATTAAAAAGAGACCTGATGGTTCAATGAGCCACTCTGTCTACAGGAAAGCTACCCATACGGATGCTTATCTGAAGCCGGATTCCAACCACCATCCATCACAGAAGAATTATCTCATCAAGACTCTGTATCATAGAGCCCAATGCATATCCGACCAGGAACACATAAGCAGTGAACTCAAGCACGTACACCAAGCTCTTAGGGCTAATGGTTACTCCGACTATACAATCCGCAAAGCTATCACTCAAACCACGAAGAAGAACCCTCTTGAGGAGCCTTTCAAAACCATCACTTTACCCTACATTGCGGGGATCACAAAAAAGATCTCCAAAATCTTGAATAAACACAAGATTCAGGTCCGTTTCAACACATTACATAAAATCCGTGATCTGGTTCCGTCTGTAAAAGATGTGATTCCGGACATACAATACCCTGGTGTCTACAAACTAAGTTGCCTCTGTGGTAGTAGTTACATTGGAGAAACCAAACGCCATGTCTCGGACCGCATTCGTGAACACAAAGCAGACCTTAAACACGGTAGGACCAACACCTCGGCCGTGGCAGATCATTGTTATAATTCAGTAGGCTCACATGCCATTGACTTTTCCAAGACAGAGGTTCTTTGTAAGCCATCTGGCTTCCATGAGAGATTCGTTCATGAGGCTATCCACATATACAAGCACAGAGACAATTTCAACCGAGAAGATGGATTCTATCTTAGCAATCATTGGAAAGATTTGATAAACCATTTCAGGTCTTAATTGATTGTTCACGCTTACAGTGGCTTTCAGACAGCATACATTATAAAAAAATTTCGTCTCCCCCCTCCTCTTTTCAGAATATAGATGGACTAGTTCTAAATAAACTGCAAAATCGTTGCGCGTGACGCTAACGTTTTTATAAATAAATAAATGCGCCGTTTAAAAATAAATTTATGCAAACCAACACACCTGAAGATGACCGTTTGAGTTATGGTCGAAACGTCGTGAGAATTTTTTTATTGTTTTATATATATTTTATTATTTTGTTGTTTCTCTTCAACGTGACTTTACCGAAAAAACTAAGAATATAATGAACACCGTGTGACCTGACAACAATCCACATTAGAGATGCTGTTAGCTTGATTTTGCGTTTATTAAATGACTTTACATTACATTACTTCAAAATCAAGTCAGGAGTGCTAATCATTTCGTACTATTTTTGTATGTACGTAGGGGTTATTTGACCATACTTCGGTGCGGGTTGGTGAAGGGGGGGGGGGGCATAGATCAGGAGCATAGAAGGACAGGACAACAGTTCATTTTGCTGTACTGCGCTCTGCTGCCTGCCATTTTGGCGCAGAGCCTATACCACCTGTTATGCATATCCAGGCTCAACACGGTGGCGCTTCCACGGTCTGAGCTCCTTTTTAATGTTTATTTTAATTAACTTAATTAGAACTCAAGAGATCAGGACACGTATCATTTGCGAGAGTGACCTGGGTCACAGGGTGGCCTCTATATTGAAAACTAATTTCTTTAGAACTGCTTTTTGTATTTAGATTGTTGTCCTTTCCGCGCACCTCCGATTAGCATGGTTGGCTGTGTACGGTGCGAAATAAGTTCTACATGCATACATACCACAGTGACAAAATGCAAAACATAATAAAGTACAGCAATGAAGTTAATTGAAATTGGCACGAAAACAACTGTGGTTTATGAAAAGTCGACAATATTGCACAAACATAAACAAGTGTTAGATATTAAATCGCATGTAGTGCAAGTTGGCTTGGGCAGATTATTTATAGGCTGATCATTGCACAGTTATACTTATTAAAACGTTACGTAAACATTAAACACATATAGGGTGACTGATGTGCTAAGCAGGTAAGAGAAAATGTCAATCAGTGAAATCATAAAGAATCGAGAGATTAAGCATCAAATTGTGAATTAGATGGGAGGGTAACCTTTGTTGTAGATAATATTGGTCGCAAAAGCTTACGCGTTTTTTTTTAAACGTGTGGTATCTGATGGGCGTGTTCCGGTTGATTCTATCAATCGCCAGAACTGTTTTAACTTATAAATATTTACGGAGGACTCCTCACTGTGATCTTTTGTCATTTTAACAAAGCGTCAGTCTCATTATTGACATTGATGAGACACAGCATGAAACCACATCCGCAGGTTAAGCGCTATTGTTTTGGATTGCTCCTTCCCCTTCAAGCCAAATTGTATTGTGTTATGCAGTGAGTTGGTTAAAAAAATAGTTATTTCATTATTTCAGTGTGTGAGAGAGACGCTACTGTGGTGAGTGCTCATTTGAGTTTGCGTTGTCATCTCCCGGTGCTATCCCAGCTGCTGCTGCTGTCGTCGCTCTTGCTTAGATTACGCAACACGATGTTTGTCCTTTGTTTTGGTCTCCAGCTGAAAGCCGAAAGTGGGAAGATGCGTCGGCCCACTGGCAAAGTGGTCGGCATCATCAAGCGGAACTCGAGGCCGCTGTGCGGCATGCTCATGCCCAGCCCAATCAAGGAGGTGGGCTGATCTGCATGTGTGTGTGTACGTGTGGGGAGCGGTAATGTAGCGGTTAGCGCGCTGCGCTACGAATCCTGGGACCCGAGTTGGATTATATTTATCGCTCATAACCAATAAACAGCGCCAAATGTCTGAACCTGTCTTGGGCCCTTCCCTAGGTCGACTCGGCCATAAATGAGTCTCTGATGTGGCATGTAAACATCAGCGCTGTGGAGACAAAGGCGGTCGGGCATGGTGCTGGCCGTACCCACCCCGTCGTTTGCCGTACCAGCTTGAATAGGTGTGTGCTGACGGCACTTGCCCAAACAGTTTGTTGAATGCCTTACTGGGGGCTCATTGGGCGTGTTGCAGGCCACCCGCCACCTGTTCACGCCCGCGGACCGCCGCATGCCACGAGTGCGGGTGGAGACAAGACAAGCAGCGTCCCTGCAGGCCCACCGCATCGTGGTGGCCATCGGTGGCTGGCTGCGACACTCCCGCTACCCGAACGTACGACTGCACCGTGACGCCCCGGACGCCGTGACACCTCACCCGTCTGTCCCGTGGTCGGCATCGTCGGGCTCATCCTTCTGTCACTTGACGCGCGGCCACGCGGCTCTGTATGCAATACAGCCGTCGAACCCAAAACACGAACGGTGACACGGTGAATTGGAAGTCAGGGTGGATGAAGTGGCACCACTGTGATATTTTTTTGTTTGAAAGCATGGCAAACTCACCTGTGATTCAACCTAGGTTATTAAGGTGTTGTAAGTTGATAGTCTCAGCCCAGTCACCAATAACTGCACCAAAAACGATATTAAATTTGGTCGTGCACTTCGATTGTTTGATTTCCATCTCTGAGAAAACTACTGCGTTTGACTGCCATGTGATGAACATTACTTTGATTGGCAGAGTGGTTGGAAAAGCACTGCCCCCCTACAATTTGGACTGCATTTCACTTCAATGGATCTTAGAAGTAGCTCTGTTATGTCTGCTCCTGTGGGTCGTCCTTGACCACGAAGGGTTTGTATAGATTGCTTGTCTTGTGCAATACCATTAACACAATGAGAAACAAAATTGGTGAAAAGTTAAATATATTGTTAAGATGTATTCTTTGGGTTGTATCTTTGTTTAAACAGATGTCGGTTAATATTCTGCATAATGTACGTTAGGTACAAGGTTGGCATTGTGGTTGTGCTTTTCATACCTATTTGCCACTGCACAACCGAGCGACACCATGGCTGGCACGGTTTAGTAGGCTGCAGGTTGTTTATCCACTGCAAAAGCGGATCCATGCCATGGACGGTCAATGCTTTGAACAAGGCTAGGCACGTGCAGATGATGCTGTGGTGCCACGTCCCCGCGGTGTACTGACTGCCGTCACACAATTAACGTGTCGCTAGCCCCGCCCCTGGCCCTGCTCGGCCCCCGGATATATTTGGATGCCTTGTGGGGCCAGCATACTACGGTTTGGTTCTGGTTCGACACGGCAAAAAGCCAGTGGGTGACCACAGACACTTCGAGAGATCTGCACTGTCTGGGTTCCAATGTACCAGTGGAAAAGGGATACCGGTGACGATTGGCCACGTATGTGCATATGCATGTTGAACTTCTTCCGTACCATACGTAGACAACCGTGCTAATCGTCGGTGTGCTTGTGCAGGGCCATTTTGTGCGCTCTCTGGGCGAATGTGGGGATAAGGAGACGGAGACGGAGGTGCTGCTGCTGGAGCACGACGTGCCACACCAGCCCTTCAGCCAGGCCGTACTTGCATGCCTGCCCCCTCCCACGTTCAGCATCACAGCAGAGGTACGCATGAGACGTGTGACGATATGTCAATTCATCGATTGAGTTCAATTCTTACGCCTGCGGTGTGTTGGTGTGTTCGGTCGTGCATGTGAGAATCCTTTACTTCAATGTTCTTTATTACAAGGCCCACGGGCCACTGGTGGCCCCTGGGTGGCCTTTGGTGTGGCCCATGACGTGTGGCCCCCGACGTATAGGCCCCCGACAATAGACAAATGCGAAAACACCCCCCATCATCATCATCGTGCTGTCAAACCGCAATAGTTTCAAGATGTTTGGCCTGCGTAGAATACCTTCTAGAGGACCTCTCTGGAGCTCTCCCTCCAGTCGAGGTCCTTCCGCTGCACTGGCATGAACGAGAAGCCACGGGGCTCTACACCTTTACCGCAGACCGTATATAGAAAAGCCGTCGACCTGAAAGAAAGTCGATGGCTCGGACACATCATCGTAAGAAGAGAGGAAATTCACATCGGAGGAATGAAGGCGATGGACTTATGGAAGCACCAGGGCGGAGACCCGAGAGGCAGGCCTCGAGAGATGCGGATCAAAGTGGTGAGCCAGGATATGGAGGACTCTGCAGTAGCCGTGGAGATGGTCCAGTACATAAATGAATGGAGCAAGGGGACTACAGACTTTTTTCCTATAACGCTGTACTTGCGTTCCTGAAGAACACCGAATTGTGGAAAAATCGCATAATAAATAATATAGGGTAAAGCACAGTCCGCGATAACACGTGAGATGCGTACGCAGGCTTAACAAAGACTTCGGGTACGTGAGTAGCATCTAGAAGCATCCAGAAACATCCCGCCTTGTGTGATGCTACACCGAGGCAACCGTACAACCGCTTATTCTGCCTCGCACAACGCAGTTCTGTTCACTCGATCGCCTTTTATCCAATTCGCATCCATGTTATGAAAAAATGTGTTCCCTAATGCATTCATCGCATTATATCTAATTCACGATATGAAAACACGCAGAGTTATAGGAGAACGGACTGTACTTTCAGAATATTCAGTCGCCTATTGAGAAGATAGAACGCCATTAGAATGAAGTTGGTTTACCCATGTATGGCTCACCCTGTGTTTTGTTTGTTGTAAGGCAGCGTTTTGTTGAACCTGGTGCTGTGTGTGTCCCGTACAAGGACCAGGCTGGCAGGGAGGACCTTCGTGCGTTGTCCATCTGCAGTGTGGATCCTCCAGGCTGCACAGACATCGACGATGCCCTACACTGCAAACCGCTCGACAATGGGAACACCGAGGTATTCATTTGGTGGTGGTAATCGTGGTCACGGTCGCGGTAATTCGTGCCTATTCCTTTCATGGTTTTGTCAGTGCTAGCGGAGGTTACAAGGGGAGTTTAAGTGGCACAATGATAAGTGCACTGCACATTCATCCTGTCAAGCTGGTTTAGTTCCAGTCATGGCTAACACCGGTCAGGACTGATTTCAACATGGCTTGGTTCTGGCTTGATCTGCTCCGTTGCCTCCAAAGAAGTATGAGTGGCTCAGCTGTGCCTTGGCTCAGGCTCAGCTCACGGAAATTCTGAGCGTGGCTGGGAGCATGCAGAGATATACGTGGAGGCACAAGGGACACGGAGGCTCAGGGCTGTAACCATGCTTAGAGGCAGCTTGGGTTTTAAGCGTTGCTTTGATGTGGCTTATTGAGAATTAGAATCAGAATATTTATACTGGAGGAATCCAATGAGCTATAAAGCTATTTTTCACATGTCCAGTAGAGGCGGGTAAGAACGTTACAACAGCAAACAGTACAAAAACATAATAGTAGTGCAAAGTACAAGAAAGATCAACAAATAACCCAAACACAAACAAATACAACTAAACCATCCCCATCTTACCAGGAAAAGCCCACTGAGGTATTGATTTATTTTTGATTAGTGACCTGGCCACAACTGAATAGCTCAACAAAGTGGCCCATCATTTGGACATTTATAGCAGCCAAAATAATAGAAATAATCTCAATGCATGTTGCGCGAGAGCCAAGCCTGAGCCAAGCCATGGCTAAGACCCCACTGGCCTAAGTGTCCACGTCACTGGCCGAATGCCTGGTTCACAATGATGCACCAGGTAGTAATGGGTGTGCATTTCATTTCACATTATTGTGCTTTGGTTGGAGTGGCTATGGTGGAGGTTATGCATGCATGTGGAGTGAGCGACTTCCGCCAGACGTCTAGTAGAAGGCGTCTTATTTATTAAAAGCACACAGGGCGATACACTTCGTAACGCGGCTACACCTAGGCTGTACAAACACGCAGCCCATTTGCGTCCTGCGTAGCTACGCTGGCTGGTTGACGAGCGTAGCGGCGGAGACAGAGCTGCTCTTGCAGAAGAACCAGCCACGTGGTCGGAGACGAAGAGATGACGACCGTAGCGACGCAACCAGGACCCAGACCCCACGCTAACAGCCCCGAAGTTCTGATTCGGTGCTCTTTATATCTGCCTGGAGTGGCCAAGCTCCACCTCTGGCCACGCCCCCTTTCTAGAACCTTCTAGGCCCTTCGGGATGGTTCCCGGAGCTTCTCGACTGACTCCGCCGTTGACCTTTACCCCAGATACGCCCCTTCATTATAAGGCATTATGTAATGCAGCTATAACCTTAATTACCCTTACAGGCCGGCAGGTATCACCCTGTCATTACACATCCATGCATGTGAGGGTGGTGACGGTGTGTTAATGTGTGTTCTAGGTTGGGGTACACATCGCCGATGTGAGCTATTTTATCCGGCCGGGGAATGCCTTGGATGAGGAGGCATCTCTGCGTGGTACCACAGTTTACCTGTGTGAGAAGGTGAGATGTGGATTTCTTCTTGCCACAATATCAAGTGTTTTACGACCCGCCGATTTCATCCTTTCATTCTTAACTTTACGACATGATGTAAAATATTACGATGTAACGATCATCGCGGTACCAGTTTCCCCACAACTTTGTAATTGTATTTGACATTTTCACCACATTTTTTTGCGTGCTTTTCAGTACTTCCCGTATGAATAACGATAACTTAAAAATGAATTAGAATTTAAAAAATGTGCAACAACAATGCTAAATATCTCTCATGATGTTTTAAACGAGGTGATTTTTGTGGATTTCTTATAATATGATGTACCGTGACATCATGAGCGGCAGGCTATCGGCGCAGTGGTAATACTCGTGCCTTGCAGCAAGGAGACGCTGGGTTTGATTACTCAACTCTTGTGCCTTTTTGCTTGCAGCTTTGTTTGTTCTCCCCCCTGTTAGTGAATGGGTTTCCTCTGGATTCATCAGATTTCTTCTAAATAAAACCCATACAATCTTAACTGGCATTCGCGAAAACATCCCCTTGCTGAACAGTTACCTGCAGGTGACTTAATCATGTGTGGGTTTGCTTGCAAAACACTCGTTGAGTTGGTGCATATGTATTTGCCAGATTGTGTTTATTGACAGAGAAGTTGTTGCGTTTATGTGTTTGTGCGCCTGCAGAGGATTGATATGGTGCCAGAGTTATTGAGCTCAAACCTGTGTTCCTTGAGATCCAACGTCGACCGGTGAGATGCACCAACAACTGTGAACTCGCGAGTGTGCACATTGCAACCCATACTCAGCAGCTAACGTGCGTTGTTGCCAGGTGCACATGTAATCCCATGATGCGTGGCACTGTTTAAGTGTCATTGTACAGATCCACACAAGCATGTGTACATACATAAGCAGCCAAACCAGGATGGCACAATGGTAACACATGTCTCACAGCAAGAATGGCCTAAGATTGATGCCCGACTTGGTTGCCTTTCCATGTAGATTTTGTATGTTCTCCCCCTATTTAGCATGGGTTGACTCCAGGTTATCAGGTTTCCTCTCATCGCTAACATAAACGTGTTATTACTACTATGATCCTTAACCATGGAAAGCCTCACTGAATCTCATAACTTCGGGAGGGTACTGCAAAGCTTTTGCAGTCGAACAATGGTTGCTACATATATATTCCAGTTGAGTAATTTGTAACAACCCAAACCGGTATTTGGCCAAACATCCTGCTGCTGAAAGAATGACTCGACTACCAAAAACTTGGCAAGACCCTCCTGAAAAAGAGTCTCGAGACTTTGCGAGGCTTTCCTGAGTGAACACCCTGCACCACTCCAATGTCGACGACTCTGCCACTCGACGGTGAATGGCGACGGTGCATGTGCTGTGTGCGTGCAGGCTGGCGTTCTCGTGCATATGGGAGATGACTCCAAAGGCTGAGATTGTGAGCACACGTTTTACCAAGAGCATCATCAATTCCAAGGTGATTCCCCCCCCCCCCCCCCCACAGACGTTCAGTTTTTGTAAAACTCTCGTTTGCTTTCACGTGTATTGTATCGGTGCCTTGCTATGTTAGTGCAGTTGAGGTTTCCGGATGGCTGAGAGGTCAGAGCGTTGAGCTTGCACCTCTGAGTTCACAAGTGTAGCGAGATGAAACGGGTTCACAAGTGGTAGTATGTATGTTGAACTTCTTTCGCACCGTACGTAGCCAACTGTGCTAATCGGAGGTGCGAGGTAGGACATGAAAGTAGTGAGTTGATGGTCTCTGTCCAGTCAACAATCACTGCACAAAACACAGGTTTGTTTTTTTAGGTTAGATCGTGTAAATATGTAAATGTGTCATTAAACCCACCCCCACCCGACACAGCCAACTAATAAGGGTTGTCACGTAAACAGAACATGCCAATTCGTCACGAGTACAGCACACCGGTGTGTTGTACCAGTGACGAATTGGCCACGTTCTGTTTATGTGACAACCCTTACTAGTCGGCTGTGTCGGGTGGTGGCGGGTTTAACGACACATTTATGTATTTACACAATCTAACCCAAACAACCTGTATTATGGATGATATTGGTCACGAAAGCCTACGTGTTAAACTCACTGCACGAAAGACCACCAAATTACATTGCACTAAATTTGGTTAAATTCCAGCTTTGAGAATTAAAAAAATATATCAATTTTACTTTCTTTGGGTGAGCGTAACCCTCAGTGGTCATCGGGAGCCACGTAGACATCTGTTGAGTTCTGGCTTGGGCTTGGATCAGGCGTGGGCATTGTGTAATTGCGAGGACCCCATGGTTCACCCGTGGTGTGTTCATCGTATCCCCGCAGGCGTCTCTGACGTACGCAGAGGCTCAGCTAATGATGGACGACGCTGGGCGGAAGGATCCGGTCACCAGCAGCTTGCGTGGCCTCAACTCCCTGGCCAAGATCCTCAAGCAGAGGCGCATTCAAAACGGGTAACTCATTGTCAAGATCCTCATCCTCTCCACCGCCACTGGAGCGATGAGCCGTATTAATGTGTGCACCGCATTTAGTCGATCGGCAGGTCGCCTGTGGCGCGGTAAAGTGTGGTTACTCCCGTGTCTTCTAAGACATCCGGCCAGCGTGGAAGAGTAGGCTAAAATACATTGAGAGGGACTGTAAAAGGGTGTATCCCTAGAGGGGCCGCCTCTTATGGGAGCCCCCTTCTTCCAGCAGTGGCTTGAGCAAGCAATTGCAAGGCTGCACCTGTTGCTTTTTTGACCCCATGATGCATGAGGCTTGGGTGAATATCATGCACAAACAAGTGTTACAGGATTCATACTCTGTTTTTTTTCGGTAAAGTCACGTAGGTAAAACTATAAAATAAAATAACAACTAAATTAAATCACGACGTTTCGGGCGCAACACAAGCGTCCTTCTTCAGGTGGGACAACCACAGCCAGAAACAATTGCTGAAGTGGGCAAAAAAGGGCTGTTGTAACAAGAGGCTATATAGGTAAGAGAGTGGGGGGGAGCCAGGGGGGAGAGATAGAGATGGGGGGTGTGGGGTAGGGGAAGTGGGGTGCTGCTAGAGGGATTAAAGGGGCGAGCACGGCAAAATGCCGGGGGGGGGGGGGAAGTGAGTGGGGCTGGGAGTGGGAGGCTGAAGAAGCTGGAGATGCGGAAATGAAGGCAACAATAAAGAAGTTAAGGTTTTACCTGGTTAATAACATCCTTCTAGATTGGAGTGTTACAGGCTGCTGCGGGGCTACATTGTGGGCAATAGAGGACAATGCAGTGACATAAATTGTTTTACTCTTCTTAATGCTCCCATGTCTGTGCTCCCCCACCTTTGCCAACGCGTACTGACCACCACGGTTAAGTACGGTAAAACCACCCCACGACCCGTATGACATGGGGCGGCCCTCATCCAGCAGTGGATTGACTTAACGAGCTGTGCATGTTCAACTCAAATATCTGAGTTTGTGAAGTGTCTTATATTAAGATTCTGTGTTGTTTTGGCTGGACATGATAATCGCTCATGTCCCTTCTCCACCCGTAGGGCATTGACTCTGGCATCCCCTGAGGTCCGATTCCACATGGACAGCGAAACCCACGACCCGATCGACCTGCAGACCAAGGAACTCAAGTGAGTCTCGTCAACAAGACACCTCCCATGACTGCGATCCGACTGTTGTGCAGATCTCTCTATCAGAATCAAAATATATATTTCTACTGGAAGAATCCGATGAGCTATAAAGCTCTTTTTTCACAGATGTCCAGTTGGGGCAGGTCACAACGTTACCACAACAAACAATACAAGCACACGTTAGGATTGCAAAGTATTGGAAAGGTAAACAAATAACTTAAACAAATATACAAATAAAACTAAACTATTTTTATCTTACCAAGTAAAACCCTGACCACAAATGATAGCTGAACAAAGTGGCTTATCACGTGGGAAATTTATTATCAGCAAAATAATCTAAGATAAAGAATCTTGACCCTTGTGGTTGATGTGTTGTGGTGGCGGAAACTGGTGCGTGTACACAAGGAGACCAACTCGATGGTGGAGGAGTTCATGTTGCTCGCCAACATCTCCGTGGCGGAGCGCATCGTAGGCGAATTCCCCGAGTGTGCGCTGCTCCGACGCCACCCGGCGCCTCCGCCTTCCAACTACGACATCTTGGTGAAGGCGGCGAAATCAAAGGTAGAGTTAGAACCCCTTTTAACGACCACCCTTGTTAACTAATCGCTTAACAACGGGCCTCCATAGAGCTCAATGTGTAGGCTTAACCGACCATTTCCCTGTTAACGACGGGCTCTTGTAGGTACAGTAAATATGAATTAATGCCACGTAGAAGGAAAACAATAAAATAAATATAAAACAATAAAATTATCACGACGTTTCGACTGCAACACAAGCAATCATCATCAGGTGTGAAAACCACAACAAGAAAATTTGAAAAAAGTGGCAGTTATTTTTAACGTTAGCACCACGGAGAGAGATTTGACAGTTTGTTCAGATGGACGAGTCCATCTATGTTCGGAAAAGAGGAGGGGGGAGACAAAAAATAATGGATGCGTTCTGACAGCCACCTTAAGCGTGATCAATCAATTAAGACCCGAAATGGCTTATCAAATCTCTCTCCGTGGTGCTAACGTTAAAATAACCGCCACTTTTTTCAAATTTTCTTGTTGTGGTTTTCACACCTGATGATGATTGCTTGTGTTGCAGTCGAAACGTCGTGAGAATTTTATTGTTGTATATTTTTATTATTTTATTGTTTCCCTTCTACGTGAATTTACCGAAAGAACCAAGAATATGAATCCCTGCAGTCACGAAAGTTTTAAATCAAAATGAATTCATGCATTTATTAACAGTGTTTATTTTAATATGATGTGTTTATAATGTTAGTATCTTTATGTATTAATATCCATTGTTTAAATATTATAAAGTACGTTTTTTGGGTGAACAAGGGAAACTTTCGATGCTATCGGAACGAATTAAGCTTTTAACACGTATTTCCTATACTCGCTTAATGACCAAATCCTTTAATGCTCGTGTTCGTGGAACCAATTACCGTCTTTAAGAGGGGTTTTACTGTCTCTAGATTGCTGTTAACCTTCCTTCAATATCATCCTCCTCGCAAGGAATTCAGAGGTCGTCGGGTGGCTCAAATTTTTGTTTGAGGTCTTTTGGTTTAACCGGGTGAGAACTCAAGAGAACATAATAGTTTCATTTGCAAGGGTCACCTGGGTCACCCTATGACCCAGAGATTACAGCTGGGACCCTGGCTTCAAAATCCAGCAGCCACATTGAACATACTGTGTTATCAAGTGTAGGGAGTTGAAGGACTCGGCTCGTTTCCCAGCTACTCCACAGAAATAAGCAACAAAAAACCATCACGATAAATGTAGTACTGTATTTAATTTTAGATAAATTCCAGCACTGAAATGTTGAAATATCAGGTCGACTTATTGTGATGAACATTATGCTCAAAATGGGTGGGAATGTGCTACCCCCTACTGTGAAGCAGAGGTGTCTTGAAACGATGTCAGTATTGGCCTGAGCGAGCAATTGCAGGGCTGCACCTTTTACCTTTATCTTGAGATGTAGCCGTATAGTTTCCACTCGCCCTTAGAGGCAGAACAACTCAAAAGGTGTGACGAACCACAGACAACGCTGGAAGGCAGCCAGGCACTGTGCCAGATGTAGATTAATCCACTTGCTGTACTGCCTTCTCCTGGCAAGCCAGGTTATGGAAACCTGAATGCCCACAGGAAGTGCGCTGAATAACGTTTTCTTTCCAATACACCACAACCCTTGCTGCTTCCCCAGCACTGAACTACAAGCCACGTGCGGGATAGTCACCTCACAAACGCCGGGGTGCCCGATTTTTTTGCGCAGAACATCGAGATCCAGGTGGACTCGGCTAAGGCGTTGGCCGAGTCCCTGGACCGGGCGGCGGTGCCGGGAGCGCCACCATACCTCAACACTCTGCTGCGCATCCTGGCCACGCGCTGCATGATGCAGGCCATCTACTTCTGCTCCGGCATGGAGCCCGACACCCACCACTACGGGCTCGCCACCGCCATCTACACCCACTTCACGTCGCCCATTCGACGGTGACGTGCTCTGGCGTCAGGCACACGCGTGAAATCGACCTTCGCGATTATTGAGGGGACTATGTTGTTGTCTTGGTGTGGTCTGGGACTGTGCTGCCTTTCCCAAGTTTAGGAATTTATTTATTAATTGATGTACTTATGCAATGTTAACTTGTGATTACGGCACACCTCCAATTAGCACGGTTGGCTACGTACGGTGCGAATTAAGTTTAACATACAACTTGTATATCTTTTTTCTATTATTTACTTTTACTGATTTGTTTACCTTTCCTCTTCTTAGCACTCCTATCATATACCTACTGGACATCTGTCAAAACGAGCTTTTATCGCGAATCGGATTTCTCCAGGATAAAGATTCAGATTTTGAGTTATTTTTCTAAAAGGTCCTATAAACGGGAAGTTTGGCCAATTCCTTAAATGGTTGTTTGGCTTGTGTTGGGGAAAAACTAGAGGATCCGGAGAACACCAACGCCTACAAGGAGGGTGACAGTGTTCCACGTGCAGAATCAAGAATCCATTGCCGTGTTGCAGCGGCGGCCAAAAGTGAAATGCAATTCTGCCATGGATCGCTAACGATTTTGTTGTGGATCTTAAATAAGAACACAGATATGAGCAGGCAGCAATTTGCGCTACATCTGTTGACAAATAAAAAATCCTCAACAAAGAATTAAATTCATACATTAACAAAGATAATTTCCACCAGCAGATGGTGCTAGAACGTGGTATGGCCAGAGTACAGTATTCTATCACAGCGTTAAATCCATCTGAGTCATTGTTTGCGTAGCTTTCTGGTGGATCGTCAAACCCGCTGAGATCCACCAGAATGAATCGCGGTGCTTGGTGGATTAATACCGCTGCTCCGTTGGCATCTCGTGGCCATAACGCAGCCTGTATCTACTGTAAATTTAATCTTCATATTAAATAGAGGCTACAACAAATGTGAATATTGTTGTTGTTGTTGTCTCCCTGTACCGTTACAGATACTCGGATGTGATTGTGCACCGGCTGCTGGCCGTGTGCGTGGGCGCCGACCCCACGTACCCGGCGCTCACCGACAAGCAGAAGCAGCAGCAGCTCTGCAACAACCTCAACTACCGCCACAAGATGGCGCAGTACGCCCAACGCTCGTCTGTAGCTTTCCACATGCAGGTGGGAGGCGGAAGTGTGGGCCACGTGGAGCTTGCACGGCGTGTGCTTAGGCACCTGATAATGCGTCCATTCGTCTCTTGAAAACCATTTTTAAGGTCACGAAAGCAGGCATCGTATTGTGCGTGTAGTAAGAATCAATTGTTTTCTATTCGCACGCTTACGTGTGGTGGTGCCGTGGCTGTACTGGTTGGCTACATTTGACATTGCTTTTCAGCATTCTTCTGTGTTTGCTGAAAAACCTGTTTACTTGGCACATTTGCCCATGATGTGACAACTTTATTTGATTGGCTCTGTCAGGTGATGGAGGATTATAGTCAATACAATTGACATTGTACCTTCACGATTGAACTCAAAATAATCCCCATGACATGATGCCAATAGCACAACTGGAATTAATTAGCGGGGGGATGCAGAAAAATACCTTAAATTTTGTTAAATAATTGTGGGCCTGGTAAGTGATGCGCGTGTGTCTGCTCTTGGCAACGTAGCGGTGATTAACGGCTGCTGTTGTTGTGGTCTTAGTTGTTCTTCAAGAGCAAGGGAGTGGTGAGCGAAGAGGGCTTCGTGCTGTTTGTGCGCAAGAACGCCGTGGTGGTGCTCATTCCCAAGTACGGCTTGGAGGGGACGGTTTTCTTTGACTCCAAAGATCTCAAGCTCAACGTTACCTTCGACGAGGAGGTAGGGCATGTGTTCACTTAACCGGGAGGCATTGGCATTTCCCGAACGGCTGAATTCTGCATTTAAACCCAGGACTGGCTTAATGCACTGGGACCCAAGCCCCCTGACCATCTCTCTACGATTAGGTTTCTATCAGACACACAGACACTTGGTTTAAGGTGGAAGAACGCAGTGAGATACGAAGCTCCGTTTTTTTGCCATTTGGCAGTGTGGACTATTACAGAGGAAGTTACACCGGTGGATACATTAGAGCCGGATGGCTCACAGGGCTATACCAAAATAAACTGAAACTGAATTTAATGATGTAAATGCGTTTCAATTATAAAACGGTCACAGTTAAATATGCTTTGGAAATAACTGCCATGACGGAGCCCGTATTGTCACGGAGAGGACATCAGATTAAAAATACAGTAAAATCCCTCAGATCCGGAAGAATTATAGAGAAATTCTAATGCTTTCTGTAAACAATGAGAAACTCAAAGGGCAGAAAAGTACTTGTAGAATAAAAACAAATGAGGGAAATAGTAGTTGATGCAAAAAGTGATCTCTAGATGGCAAAAAGCACATGTGTGACCAGTGGATCCGGTCCTTTCCAGCATGCCTTGCATGCCGCATTACATTGTCACTCTGCGTGGATAATGCACACAGCCTAATTTGGACCAGAAGCTCAAAAGGGCTTCTCATGCCTGGTTTTCAGCTCGCGCTGAGGTGGCCCAAGCGGTATTGCATTCGCTGTGTGTTGTGGAGGTTTGCGTTTCAAACTCGGTGGCCACTCCGGTTAATACTGTGGTGTGTATTAAGCGTAAAATATTTACAGGCTATCCGCTTTAACAGTGTACGTTAAAAGATCCTGTAACGTTATTCGTGTGCCAGCATCATGGTCCAAGGTTGGCAAATTACATGCAAATTACTTATTTGGGGAGCACATATCAATCGTTCGCCTCCTTTTACAAAGACGTAGCAGTGACCTTGAATGCAAACGTTTTGAGAATCAGTGAGGCTTTTCTGAGTGACCCATGTAATAGTATGAATAATAACGTTGGGTTCACATCAATCCGTGCTTGTGTGCAGGGCACTTGGCAGAGAGCAGTCAGCGGTAGTGTAGTGGTTAGCGCTCTGCGCTACGATCCCGGCGACTTGGGTTCAATTCCTTCGCACGGTCAACACCAGTGATGATTATCTGAACCGGTCCTGGGCCTCCCCTAGGTTGACTCGGAACTCAATTGAATGCCTGGTGCGGTGTGTAAACATCGCCACTGGGAAGACAAAGGCGGCCGGGCATGGCGCTGGCGACCCACCCCCTTGTGTGCCGTGCCGGCCTTCATCTGTCCTCCTCGCCAACAGCACTTGCCCCAACAGTCTGTTAAGGCTACATTGGAGATATGTCTTTGTGTTTTGTGTAGGGCCCCACGCTGTGCATGGAGGGCATCGCGCTGAACATGTTCGACCGCGTGTGCGTGCGCGTGTCGCTGGATTCGTCCAACCTGCAGCACCAGCGGATCCGCATGCACCTCGTCCGCCCGGAGGTACTCACCGTGCGGCGCGACGCGCAACCTCTGAATACCACCGATTTGTATTGTGACCATGCTGCTGTTGCTGCTTGCTGCGCCAGCAGTAGTGCACAAAAAACAAACGCTCGCCGCATCGGAACGTCAGCGGGCCGAAAATTAATGACACAAGCCACAGCATAGCGCTTGTTGCCATGCAACCCAAACTGTGGGACCGTATAGTAAACCCATAGAGACACAGAGATACATAGGAGATACAGAGAGACCCATTATGATTCCTAGAGATTCATAGAGACTCATACAGATACATAGCAGTGCATTAAAAACAAGCTACTGTACGATTG
This sequence comes from Petromyzon marinus, assembly GCF_048934315.1. Taxonomy (NCBI): domain Eukaryota; kingdom Metazoa; phylum Chordata; class Hyperoartia; order Petromyzontiformes; family Petromyzontidae; genus Petromyzon; species Petromyzon marinus. The sequence goes on from NC_133721.1 coordinate 179,751, forward strand.
TGGCCATGCAACCCAAACTATGGACCACATTTTACACCACTGTAGTCTGCGCTCCTTCAATGGAGGGGGTGGCAAGATGACACAAACTCTCTCCTGAGGCTCTCCCGTGGCTATCAGACCCATACATTGGCATTTAGCCCCTGAACGTAATACCCTTATAACACAGGAATAAAATATAAACTCCGGTCTTGGATGGAAAAAATATATGTTTAGCTAGCATTTTGAGCTGCAGTCTGTTGTCCTATACCTCCTGTAACTGGCAATTTGGATATAACGCGATGATGAATGTATGAAGGAACGCATTTTTTGTATAACGCGGATCCGAACTGGATTTAACTCGGTTGAATGAATGGAACTACGTCGCGCGAGTAGGAATAAGCGGTCGTAACGGCTGCCTCGGCGTAGCATCACACAAGGCGGGATGCTGCTGGATGCTTCTAGATGCTACCCACGTTCCTTAGTCTTTGTTCAGCCTGTGTTACGCATCTCACGCGTTATTGCGGACTGCGCTTTACCCCATATAATATATATTATTATTATAACACGATTTTTCCAAAACGTGGTGTTCTTGAGGTACGCAACTACCGTATTATAGAACAGACTGTATATCCAAAGACTATGGGATACTATCCCTACCTATATCAGTTGTGACTGTCCGTGTGTTTGAATCCAGCTTGAAAACGTCGTTATTAATTGGCTTTTCCTGGATTCTGATTGGTTATTACTGTGAGGGGAATCATTATAATTAGCTTTTATTGCATTTTGCATGCTGTGTAAAGTGTCAGTATCACTATCATTGTTATTATCGGCTTTTACTTTATTTGTATTGGCTTGTATCTATACTTGAGTAGTTTTTTAATGTCCAGTGCTTTTTTGAGATGTTTCGATATGCAAGGTGCTGTATAAAATAGATTTTTATTATGGCCCTAGTTCATTGCACAAGAAGGGCCATTATCTGAAACGTGACCTATTTAAATGATCGTTTGGGGCTGTTGTTGATGAATGCGAGTTCTCAAGATACCAAGCTAAGTCAGGGTGTGGGAGCATTGGTAGATATCAGATTTCTTAACAAAACTCCATGAGTCTGTTCTGCATGGGTTTCCTCCGGGTTCTCTGGTTTCCTCCCATATCTAAAAATAAGCATGCGTTGAAACTGGTATTAAGGTAGTTTACGTATCGCCATGGGCGGCAGGGTGGCACATTGGTAAACCCTTGCGTCTTGCAGCAAGAAAACTGGGTTTGATTCCCAACTAGAGTGTTACTGTGTGGAGTTGTTAAGTTTTTCAGTGTTAATAAGTGTAATAATAACGTATCACTTGTGTTGGAAATACCCGCATGTGTGTGTGTGAGAGCATTGGTGTAGTGGTTAGCACGCTGCGCTATGAACCCGGCAACCCAATTCCCACTCACCGCCAACACCAGTGAGGATTATCTGAACTGCTGTTTTGCCTACCCAAGGTCAACTCTTTCTTAAATGAGTACCTGGTGCAGTGTGTAAACATCAGCACTGGGGAGAGGTGTTGGCCACTTACCCCCTCGTGGGCCATGCCGTCTAACAGCAGCACAGTCTGTTAAAGGCTTATTTGGGTGACTATCTTCGTTGTACGTTTGTGCCATTTGTGTGTCCGCTGTCACAGATTCCAGGCTACAACCCTGCGGAGTCTACCCCATGGGGCTCGCCTTCTCCCCGGCCTAAGAAACCCAGACAGCACTAGTGTATCGTGGATGCGGTGTCAACAAGATGTCGGAGCAGGTGCATGAGTGGGCACACACTCTGGGTTTTACATCTGCAGAGTTAATTAAGTGTACATTGTGCTCGCAAGCAGAGGTGAACAATTGAAAAAAGCAGTGGCGGTTATGAGAATTGCTACCCTGAAGTAACAGACGGTTTGCACTCTGAACTTGCAATCCAGAGGTCACCGGTTCTTTGTTCTCCTGTCGCAGCGGTTCAAACGGTAGCGGAATTTTTTTTTATTTAGAATTTTTACCTTGCCAACCAGTACAATCAGCCAATTAAGGTGTATACGCATCAAGATGTATGAAAGGTTTAGGATATATTCTTAGTTCTTTCGGTAAAGTCACGTTGAAGGGAAAAATAAAATAATATATATTTTATTATTATTACGTTGAAGGGAAACAATAACATAATAAAATATATATTTTATTTTATTGTTTCCCTTCAACGTGACTTTACCGAAAGAACTAAGAATATGAATTACTGCAGTCACGAAAGCTTTAAATCAAAGGTTTAGGATATCTTATGCCCAACTTCTTTGCCAGCCAAGACACTGACCCCCTTGTGATGAAGGTGATTTCACAAAAATATTGGTTACTGAATCGGTGGTGTTTATTGACTAACGCAGCAGCGTCCAACCCACAAAGCACTGTGATCCATTCTGGTATATCTCAACATGTTCCATGATCTACCAGCAATATATTACCAGCAGTTACCCGGATGGATTTAACCGACTAATAGAACACTGTAGACATGCCAAGTGCTAGTGCAATCTATTGGTTTAAAATATATATATTATTAATCCATTAATTCTTAGTCGGGGATTTTGTTTTGCCATCTGCTATAACAAGAAATGCTTTATATTAGAGGTGTTTATTCCTATTTGTCCCGAGATCCACAATCAAAATCTTTTGCGATCATCCACCCATGGATCGCGATTCACATATCGGCTACCACTGATCTAACAGTTGAAAACCAGTTTAACACGTAGGCTTTCGCGACCAATATCCATAACACGGGTTTTTTGGGTTAGATCGCGTAATAAATATTTAAATGTGTCGGTAAACCCGCCACCACCCGACACAGCCAATTCGAAAGGTTTGTCACATTAACAGAACGTGCCAATTCGGTACTAGTAACATCACACCGGTGTCTTGGAGAGCAAAGCCACAACATTTGCAATCTGAGTACAATGTTTCACCAGTATTTACAACCAGCTTCATCAGGCGACAGCCAGATTCGTGGAGAATCCTCGTCCCTTAATGCGCATGCATAATGTGTGTTGATTAACATATAAATAACCCAATCGGCAATGGATACCCATAGTCAATGCATTCATTGATTCCCCTCCCAATTCGCGAAAGAAGTGCTCACAAGTGATGGCTGTCGCCTGATGAAGCTAGTTAGTGCTGGCAAAATGTTGTACTTAGATTGTAAATGGTGTGGCTTTGCTCTCCAACACACTGGTGGACTGTACTAGTAACGAATTGACATGTTCTGTTTACGTGACAAACCTTACTAATTGGCTGTCGGGTGGTGGTGGGTTTAACAACACATTTATATATTTAAACGATCTAACCCATAAAATGTGTATTATAGTTGAAAACCTACAATTGTGCCAGGTTTGGCCTGTCGGAGTGGGCCATTAGGGTGGCCACTCGGAGGGCAAAGCTCTGGGGAATCCGAGCAAGAGCTTCGAAGTATGATTGTGCACGGTGATACCCGCAGGGGTCTCGTGATGGATGGCAAATTGAAGATTTTTTATCACGAGAAGATTCCCTGCAAGGGATGTTAGGTTACTTATTCTTGTGAGGATGCCATTTACTGTATGAAGGGGCAGCGGTCAGCTGCATAGAACATAGTATAAAATTCCCCGAGCTGTTGCTGTTTAAATCGTCGGTTTAACGGAGAATTTCACCTCAGGTTTTTTTACACAGCTGCCCCACCCCTCATCGGACTCTGTGCAATCACACAAGGAATGTTTTTTGGAAAAAATGTCGGTGTCAGAAAATTTTAAGGTTTAATCGTTTACAAATGCGCATTTCGTTACAGCTTCTCTTGTCCTTTAGACGTGCAAAGATAATTTCTGACAAAATATTGACACGTTTTCAAATTGTTTCGTAAATGGTCATAACTTTGCTCACGTATATACAGTACTTGGGCAATAATTCTGAGCTCCTCGAGTACTGGTAAAGATTTAAGCGAGTTGATGTCTTTGCGACTTTGTGTAAATGTGTTTAACATTTTTTAGCTGAATCGTATATTTACAAGCATGTACACATGAGTTATACGCGTTTATATACAAAATTAAACCGATTTATTTTCCATGCATCTTGTTATTTTGGTTACTTTAAGTTACGTTTTCCACTGCTGGATGAACATCTCGCCACGTGATGTTGGATGCCAGCTTTAGTTTGACCATACTTCACCATGCTGGTCACTGTTGGATGATAATAATGTCCACTTGCAATGCACCACCGCGCAGTATTCACTCACCTTCTAATCGAGTCCTGCACCGCCGTTTCACATGCAAATTTGATTCACAATCCCTGGGCCAACTTGCTCCTGATTAGCATGCGATTTGCCACATTTCGATCTCGGAGGTGATTAAATGCGCCGGCTTCCAGGCTTGTTGAGCCGCTCGGAGCCCAATTAACGAAAATTGTTGCCAAAGCAAAAGCGTGAGCTCGAATGTTTGTCCGTGTTCTTTTCAAACCACCAGTCGAACGCCGGCCTCTGCCCACTCCGACCGTGCGGAGGCCCTGGCCGTCGGGGAGGCCGTCATGGTGCCTCACGGCAAACGTGGGGCCCGGGTGGGCGCGTCGACGGTTGATCGCGTACAGGCGGTGCAACTCCCACAAATGAAACATCACACCTTGCTGATCTCGTGTCCAGGAGCATAAACGGTCATCACGCAAACTCCGGTCATCCTCGCAGCAGCAGCTCTTGGCCATTGAACAAAGACGATCACCGCTTCCTTCCGATATTAGAAGCCACGAGCTATGAACGACTCGGAGGTTCGAGCAACCACAGCCGAGTGGGAAGGCAGCAGCAGCCCAGGCGGTGAGCCAGCTCCAAAATCCCCCAAGCACTGAAGTTCTCGATTTAGTACATTGAAAAACACGACAGTAAGTGAAACAACGTAAATCGAAACCAATTTTGCCATTCACTTGAGGGGCCGTCCATAAATGACGTCACGCAATTTTTGACCTCGTCACTCGGCGTCACAAAAAGTCAGACCCCCCCCCCTCAAATATGGCGTCACAAAGCTCTGCCCCCCCCCCCAAAACCATATTTCCATTTTGAAAATAAAACATTCTTCAACTATTGCCATTGTAGTGGGTGGCGCTGCACTGATGTAGGAGTGTTATAACAATTAGTGTTATAACAATTCTATACTTAAAGTTGCGCAATTTGATGTGACGTCACATTTCTCAAACCCCCCCCCCCTCCCCCACGTCACACATCGTCACAAATGTCTGACCCCTGACCCCCCCCCCCCCCCGAGGTGCATGACCGCGTTACCGTGTTCATTCTGTGGTGAAGGGATGAGGAAAAGGAAGAGGGAAAAGCATCCAGCGTCGCCGCACGCAGGCAACGTGTATATCACAGTGGTAAAAATATAAAAATACACATATGTAGTGGGTTCCACGGAGACTGGAGACGTCTTTAGAGGCAACACGGTTTATTTGTAACTATGAACAGAACTCCCCTTAAATCCCACTATCTAGGGAGGTACAGCCTCCGGGCTAGCGTGCCCTCGCACTGATCAAACCTGGCTCTCATCCCTCTGGCTATCTGTGCCCTAGGGGAGGCTAACTGACCCGACCCAGCCAAGGTACGGGTCCTGACCACTGGTCCGAGCTCGGCGCGGCCCTTACAAGGACGTCGGGCTCGAGGTCCCAGGGTCCTAGCTAGGGAGGCTACTCTGACCCGACCCAGCCAAGGTGCGGGTCCTGACCACTGGTCCGCGCTCGGCCCCGACCCTTATAAGGATGTCGGGTCCCAGGGTCCTAGCTAGGATGGTCTTCTGTTCTTCGTCTTCGGAGCACTGCCCCGAGCTGTCCCAGAGGTGCCCCTTTAATACACCTCTCGGGGGCTCTCCGCCCCCGGTGCCGCCCCCTCTCTAGAACCTTCCAGGGGGCTCTGGAAGAACCCCCCAACCCCTCACCTGGGGCCTGGCTCTCTCTGTCCTTCCCCAGCTCAGGGTGGCACCCCCTATGGGCTTGTGCCCGCAACTGCAGGTAAGTATACCGACGGTATAGGATGTGCATTTATTACGCTACATCTATGCGAGAGAGGTTGTGGACAAGAGTCTGCTCTGCGGGAAGCAAGCATTGCCATACGAATGAGATGAGCTCGCGTTCGATGCGGGCAGTCTTGAGGACGACCGTCGACAGGCACGCGTGGAGGCACGCCGTGGTCACAGCGCAGCGCCGACTAGTGTAGGTGGTGATGGCCCAGTTGTAGAGAGGAATGCCGGAGCTTCGTGCAGATGTAGCCGAATGTAGGATAGAGCATCTTGAGGAGCGTTGCCCTCGACCCCCTCCGGGAGGCCGTATGGTTTACTTGGCACTCCCGTCCCTTAGAGTCCAGTCTGATGTAAGCCTCCTCAGGTTCCAGCAGCCTGGCTTCGTAGGTCTTCATTGCACCGCTCTGCTCGTCTAGCATAGTCTGAAGGGTCATATGTGGCTGCCTCCTGAATCTTCACCCTCCTGCAAACCTTACTCGACATCTCGTTGAGGACCCGAAGAAGGGCAGTATTCTCTTTGTTTGTTTTTTTACAAAAGGGCTTGTAAGAGCTCTCGTTCCTCCCACCGGGATCTCTGGTGTCAACTTGAACGGGGTGGGGGGGGGGGAGACAAAGCTATGGCTTTTTTCCCAGGGGATCTGTCTTCCATGGAGCACAAAGATACAGGCGGAAGGTCCCCTTGGCCTAGCCATGAGGTCAGGCTCGAGTTGCTTACTGAGGACCCTACACCTAAGGAGGCTGTGGATCGCCCTAGGAAGCTCCAAAGTAAAAAAAACAGCTTTCCAAGGCCCCCTATAAAGTGCCTGAGGCCAGGTAGAAAAATAAGAAAACTATCAAACAGGAAAGCGAGTGGTTATGTTGGGTCGAAAAAGGTAATGTTCTAATGTAGGGGTTGGAGCGGTCATTGCTGCTTACTCGACCATGACGTCACTGCAACTCGTTTGATTAACACTTTTAAAAGAAAAAATCACAACGCGCACTGAACATATTATTCCGAATCGGTTTTACCACCACTACCACCATGACACAGTGGCAAGGCTGGCACATCGCAGTGCAGCTGCTAGGCTGAATCATATGAATAAATATAATCAAATCTAGAAATATCCTGTATGTACCCAGGAGAGCCACATTGAGTCTCGAGACTCATTATTAGCTCCGTGCTGCATTAAGATGTTTGGACAATTTCAAGCATCAGAGTTCGGCACGTAGGAGGAAACCGGAGAAACGCGCAGATGTTGTGAAGCTGGCTTGGTGGTAGAAGTCAGTCCAGAACATTTGGCCCCACACCTATCACTGTAACGAATCAGTGTTCTACGGGAGCATTCTAAGCGAGGACTGATTGTATTAAAATCTACTTTGATCTACGAATCGTAATGTATCAATAATGTTAACGTGTAACATGCCCCATGGTTTTTCTTAATCTGGAAGGAGGGAACAACGGATGATCTGTGTGCTGATGATGTTGGTGATGATCTCGTAATGGCTGTTCACTTCAAGGAGTGGGAGAGTCTGATGGTGAACCTGGATCGTGCCAATAAGAGGTAGGGCCTTACCATTCGCCCTACCAAACAAATCAAAGCAGTACCTGCCTTGATATTTTGTATGTCTTCAAGGACTCCACCCCCTCAACTCCGCATGCTAGGTAGTTGTGGAAAGAGTGGAGGTATTCCCATATCTGGGCAGTTGTTTATGACCAGCTCCGATTTCAGAGCGGAGGTCTTACTCTGAATTAGTTCAGTGACGTATCCTTTTTTTCAGCTGCTTAGTGCTGTATAAAAGTTTCATGGCCTATCACTTCATACAAAGCTCTGGTTCTTTTCTGCCACACTTGTCCTCTCCCTCCCAGCTATAACCTCCCGAAAGCAACATTTGACCTTTGTTTTGGCGTGACAAACACCAGTGAAAGCAAAACACCGAAAGTGTAATGACTGCACGTAATGCAAGAATCTCAGTTGTATTTCTCAACGGGTATTGAATATGAAGTCCCAGGAGTGGTGAAGGTGCATCAACCTGCAGACCCACAGGTGGCAGCGGTGGATTGGCCTGCAGACGTTGGGGTGGTGGTGGATTGCCCTGCAGACCTTGGGGTGGTGGTGGATTGGCCTGCAGACGCTGGGGTGGCGGCGGTAGATCGGCCTGCAGATGTAGGGGTAGCGGCGGTGGATCTTCCAGCAGTAGCCGACCAGTGAAGTTCTCGAATAAATTTACGCAATTTGCCGAACCTGGTGGCTTTGGCACAGGCGGTGGTGGATCTCCCAGCAAAAGCTGGGGAGGCAGTGGTGCATCTGCCAGCATGAGCTGGGTTGGGATGACACCGTTGGATCTCCCGGCAGCAGCCGGGGCGGTGGTGGCGGTGTTGGAGATGCCAGCAGCAGCCGGGGTGGCAGCGCTGAATCTGCCAACATCAAGCGCCATGGCGGTGGGGGTGAATAATATGCCAGAAGCAGTCGGGGTGGGGGTGTCGATGCATCTCCCAACAGCATCCCTGGTGGTGGCGGCGGAACTGCATGTGGCTGCCAGGATGGCGTTGGAGGCAGTGGTGGTGTTGGTGGAGACCGTGGCCGTGGCTTTCTCCAGCTCCTTGAGCTATCAACGCATCATTTCCAACTGCAGATGGCGCTCCACATTCTCCCGTTTGTATACTTGAGTGCAGGGAAACATTCGACAGTTTGATCAACATTAGCCCCTACACGAGCCTTCTAATCATCGCAACTCTTCAAACTATATCGCTTATATAATGTACATCATTTCAGTCACAACAAAAATTACATAAACACATCGGGGCTGTGAAAATTACGGCTTCGTATTACCAATATCTTGCCTGTCCAGAGAAGCCCATGAACTAACGTTGTACATACAAACTCATAGACTCAGAGGCCCATAGACTGAGTCACAAATAGCAGTGGATAGGGCCCGGAACGGTGTGGTGTTAGTGAAAATATGAACCCAACTGCGTCCTTTTCAATGGAACCAGGGACCCAAGTGTCATCATAGGCTTTCCCTCGCAATCGAGGATTGCCTTCCAGAGAAAATTTGGATTTTCTGTGGGTCCAAAGATGGCTGAAGAGACCAATCTGGGATCGACAGATTCTGCCGCAACTCTGGCACATGTGTCCATAAATAGTGGTGGGTGGAACTGCATTAGTCGGGCTGCAGGCTGTTGTTTCCGCCATTCCCACTTTTTCTGTTTCTGCTATTAAGTTTTAAAATGTTTGGCTTCTTGAAATAGACTGTCTCCATCTGAGGTGATCCTGGGAAAGATACTCCCTTGAGTTAGTGTCGATGGAGCACTTCTTCATGTTGGACTTGAGGACATCCTTGAAGCACTTTCTCTGACGAACTACATTCTCCCACTTTTGGTTAATCAAGTTTGACAGTTTTTCATTGAGGCATTGGTGGAAGAGGTCTTGCTTAATGGAGTCCTATAAAGCTTCAATGTTAATCTTCTGTAGACATCTCTTCTGATGAAGCCGTCACTTGCGAGCCAGTTTTATGAGCATGGTTGAGCAGATGAGTCAATGATCAGTCCAGCCACCAGCAGCTACTAGAACAGCCTGGATGATGCAGACATCTTTGGGATCCTGTTCATGGACAATGACGTAATCGATCAAGTGGCGGTGCTTAGATCACGGATGATGCTATGATGTTTTGTATTTGTTTTTTCTGGCGTAACAGGGTGTTGATGATGATGACTCCATTTTCCGTGCATTTAGTCAAGGGAAGGATGCCGTTGGAATTGACTTTACCCACTCCTTCTTTCCCGATGGTTCCATTACAGAGGTTTATGTTTCTTCCAACTCTGGCATGCATATCACCGAGCAGAATAAGTTTGTTTCCCACAGGAACAGTAGAAAGGACCTGATCAAGGTTGACGTAACATTCATAATCGGAGTGAAGAATCAGGGCATATACGCTGATGACAGTAGAATATTGGCTCCCCACCAGTTTGAGACATAGAGTCATGAGGCGCTCACTCATCAAGTAAATTCTTGATGGAGAAACCAACTCTGTGCAGCCGCCGCTGTTCTTCCTGTCTGCCTTTCCAGAAGAGGGTACAGCCAGCTCCTTGTTCCTTGAGCTGCCCCTTCTCTTCTCGTCGAGTATCATTGAGGGCAGCTACGTCAGTGTTGTGTCGTCTGAGTTTCCAGGCCACGATTAAGGTGCAGCATTCTGGGCGTTCACTTTTAGTCTTGTCCATAAGGGTCCTGACATTCCAGTTCCCAAAGGTAATTATCTGACTTTTAGTTTTGTTTCCACCACAGTAATGGGGATCCTTCTGAACGTGGTTATCCAGTCCGGAAGAAGTGAGACAGACTATGTTTAGGGCCACTTTCCTAGCTCCTTCCCCACGTGGGGTGAGCAGAGTGGATCATTTGAAAGGACTTCTTAGTCGCAGGTACAGCTGCAGAAACACACTCTTGTTTCTGCTGAGTGTTAGACGACCTTCTTGTAGCTGCCACTAGAAGCTTCCAGACTTCACAATCAAGCTCCCGTCGTCACTAGCTGGTCACCAAAAACACTGTATTGAATGGGCCAGAAGATGTTGTTCCTTTAATGAAACACGCCTGTGCATGATTTATTTTATTGTGGAGAAGCTAATAATTGTTTTTTTACCCTGTTATCTGGCAACAAAACTGACACCTGTTTTTTACAAGGAGTCATGCTTGCATTGACCACAATACCCGCGGTCGGAATGCAAACAAAAAACATAACTCTGATAATGTATGCACTGTCCTTGAAATTGATTGGTCCACACCCGAGACAGCGTTCCTTAGAGCCTAGTCTCACATGGTGTTGGACCAGATGACGCCAAAAAGCTGTTGTACAGTAGCTTCCACATAGTTCTTGAGAGAATGGGACCATGAATCCAATGGCAAGGAGACCAGTACGATTGGAGATATCGTTCTGCTGCAGTCTTGGTCCGCCTTCACAGCTGTTGAGATGTTAACATCTTCTTCCTCCTGCTCTGCTGTTGAGGACTTGTTAACCCATGGCTGGTGGCAGACATGCTTATTATAATGGCGGCCTATACTCGCCATGTGGAAGCATCGTTAAAGGGTATATGTCGCTTTTCAACAGGAAAACCATTGGCATTTTCAGTCCTAACCACACCCTGGTGGTGCTGTCACTGCTTGGTCCACAACTGCTTATCCGCCAGGGTTGCCGCTGCTTATTTTGCAGCTAAAGTTCACAGAAGGTCTTTCCACTATCCACCACCTGCGGATACGCTGGGTCCCTGATATACAATACCCTGGCGTCTACAAACTAAGCCGTGTCTGTGGCAGTAGTTACATTGGGGAAACTAACCGACATGTCTCGGACTGTGTTCATGAGCATAAGGAAGATTTGAAACACGGTAGGACCAACACGGTAGCCTTGGCTGATCATTGTTTTAATGCGGTTGGCTCACACGCCAATTGATTTCTCTAAGACGAAGGTACTTTGTAAGCCCACTGGCTATCAAAAGAATTCGTTCATGAAGCCATCCACATATACAGACACAGTCACATTTTCGACCGAGACGATGGGTACAAACTCAGCAATAATTGGAAGAACGTCATCAACCAGTTTAAGTCATAACTGGTGTTGTTCTCATCCTGCCACCTTCCGATGTTAGTTTTTATTTTCCCCGTAGGTTCGGCTCTCCGATCTTACATTAACAGGTGAAACAAATTTCACACCAACATAGCCCCTTCCGCATGCTGACCTAGACGTGGCGGCAGCTCTGCGATCTTACATTAACATGCCAATCTCTCACATTAACCTAACCACCTCCGCGCCCTCGTCATGGAGGCCGCTCTCCGATCTTACATTAATGTGCTAATTTCTCACATTAACATCACTAGCCACGTCGTTTATGACCCTTGGGCTACACCCATTTTCAACCTTTAAAACAGTCTGCCTCAGCAGCTTTCCCCCTCTTTCTTCTTCCTGATGACGATCACTTGTGTTGTGATTAAAACGTCAGAGCTTTTTTGTTTATTTTATTTTTATTAATTTGAACCTATCTACGCGACTTTACCGAAAGACCCAAATAATATGAATTCCTGCAGTCACGAAAGCTTTAAGTCAAGATTTATAGTAATAACTCTTCCTCAGATCTAATTAGATGAAATCATTACCAGATGTATTTGCACCATTCCTACAATGCAAGGCTCTCACGAAGGTGATATGTTTTACAGACGGGTAGAGTGTGCCATGGTTTCACATTAAGGGCAATGCTGCTCTGTGGTTTTAACCAATTGGATAATTGGAAAGTATTATTTAAAGTCTGGTAAATTTGGACTGTGGCACTGACGCAAATGGCCGGCTCTTTTTTGAATAACAACCACCATTAGTTTAACAAGCCTAACTGATGAAACCCAAATGGGAGCCGGTATAATTATATTGCTTAAAACAAATGCTGCTGGGGAATGTTGGTGGGAAAAGCCATTAGGCTGATGTATTTAAACATCGTATTCTGATTTATGTGGAGACACAAAAAGCGAGTTATGCTTCTACAGTATTTGCTTGTGCAAAGCATGGACAATCATTGCCACAGAGACTGAATCAGCTCGGTGGCTAGGAGACGTTAACTACCTCACCTGGTATGGAGGAGGCCGAGGGTTTGATCCCGACCCTGATGCCTTTATAAGGAGTACCTTGGATATCGAGGTGGTTACATTTTTGGAAAGTGTAGCAAAAGCCAAAAGCATGATATTCAATACTTAAGCTTGACCTAAATAATGAGCTTACATACACGCAACCAAAAATAGACACATCACAATGGAAATGTGCTGTACTGAATGCCAAATTTACTACTATAATGAGCCAATAATGTCTGTGTCCCACACGTGACGTCACTCCACGTCGAGCAGGCCCCCTCATTAATACTCATGAATAGACTAATCTCTCACAATACAAAGGCCACTGCCACAGCCATTGACATGCTAATCTTACAATACAAAGGCCACTGCCCCAGCCTCTGTGGTTGGACCATCTCTAGCTCCACCCACCTACCTTGATGCACTCATCTCAGGCCTATATAAGACCTTGTCTCAGCAACTTTCGGGTGACGTCACTCCACATGGGGGGGGGGGGCGAGGTGCCTCCTCCCCCCTCCTCAGCGTCAACTTAGAAACTCACTACAAAGGCAGAACCCTCACGTCACGCGATCTCCCTAACGCTATTGAGACATCAAAGTAAAAAGGACGTCATGATGAACAAGGGATTATAACCTTTAAATGAAATAGGTCTGTCACCGCGGCCTTACAAATTGCACACAAATGGATGCAATGAATATCATTTCGCGGTCTGATTTACTGCAATAGATTTACTGCAATACACCCATCCTTGGACGGGCAAAAGGCTAGTAAACAAATAATCCCCTCGCCTGCTCCCCACCACAATATCACACAATGATATAGTACTTCCTTGTACAGTATACCCGCTAAAGACCAAAACTAATCCCCATGATAGGTAAATTGATATACATAGAGCTTGCCGGCGATAGGTCTAAACCACGAACTATGAACTCGTGATATTCAAGGGTCTCCCGTATTTGGAGTGTGCATGTTCTCCCCATGGTCACGTATCCTTTTCTCCAGGTCCTCCGGTTTTTTTCTCCACATCTAAAAACATGCGTTAAGATAATTACTGCTATAAATATTCACATAAGCCACTACGTTGAGCAATCATATGTGGCCAGGCTGCTTCTGGAAAAGAGCTATATATCTCAGTGGGCCTTACCTGGTCAAATAAAAATAGGTCGCTTACAGGAGCTGAATGGATTGCCACATCACAGGGACGCAAGGAATCGCAGCATGGAGAGGGCTTCATCCAGCAGTGGATTGATCCTGGTTTATGTTTTGCAAATAGTAAACGTAAGCGTGCACTTCCAAATGAAGGTGTTTAAAGTATCTGTTTATCTTCTTTGGTTCTTTCGGTAAAGTCACGTAGAATGAGAATAAAATAATAAAATAAAAATAAGACAATAAAATTCTCACGACGTTTCGGCCGCAACACAAGCGGCCTTCTTCAGGTGAATGAACATAACTGTCGGGACGACAGTGCTTCAATGAGTGCTGCTGAGATTCGTGGCGTCTTTTAAGCTCGGTGATAGGTGTGAATGACCTAGAAAGCAGGAGAATTTAGCATTGAAATAGCTAGGGATTAGCTTGTGACAAAAAATAGCTGTGTTAAAGTCAAAGTTTACATATCAACAGAGGCATTTAGTATATGGACGCTAAAGGGCCTCCAACTACCCAACTATCATACAGTAAACCAATGTGGAAAAAAACTAAGTCTATATTACATCAGTATAATAATTGTACTTGATATATTCTTCAATAAGCTGAGCTATTAATCACAAAGCAACTGGGTATACACTACACTATATAAACAGGTCCCTGCAGGGTGGGCTGGTAGGAACATTGGAATTTTGTCTATTGCAGGTTGGTACACTCAGTTTACAACTTCGTTCCTTCAAGTATTAATACCATATAGTAAAACCAATGAAAACCAAAATATAAACTACCTCAATGTTTTGATTTAAAGCTTTCGTGACTGCAGTAATTCATATTCTTAGTTTTTTCGGTAAAGTCACGTTGAAGGGAAACAACAAAATAATATATATATAAAACAAAAAATTCTCACGACGTTTCGACCATAACTCAAACGGTCATCTTCAGGTGTGTTGGTTTGCGAAATTTATTTTTAAACGGCGCATTTATTTATTTATAAAAACGTTAGCGCCACGCGCAACGATTTGACAGTTTATTTAGGACTAGTCCATCTATATTCTGAAAAGAGGAGGGGGGAGACGAAATTTTTTATAATGTATGCTGTCTGAAAGCCACTGTAAGCGTGAACAATCAATTAAGACCTGAAATGGTTTATCAAATCTTTCCAATGATTGCTAAGATAGAATCCATCTTCTCGGTTGAAATTGTCTCTGTGCTTGTATATGTGGATAGCCTCATGAACGAATCTCTCATGGAAGCCAGATGGCTTACAAAGAACCTCTGTCTTGGAAAAGTCAATGGCATGTGAGCCTACTGAATTAGAACAATGATCTGCCACGGCCGAGGTGTTGGTCCTACCGTGTTTAAGGTCTGCTTTGTGTTCACGAATGCGGTCCGAGACATGGCGTTTGGTTTCTCCAATGTAACTACTACCACAGAGGCAACTTAGTTTGTAGACACCAGGGTATTGTATGTCCGGAATCACATCTTTTACAGACGGAACCAGATCACGGATTTTATGTAATGTGTTGAAACGGACCTGGATCTTGTGTTTATTCAAGATTTTGGAGATTTTTTTGTGATCCCCACAATGTAGGGTAAAGTGATGGTTTTGAAAGGCTCCTCAAGAGGGTTCTTCTTCATGGTTTGAGTGATAGCTTTGCGGATTGTATAGTCGGAGTAACCATTAGCCCTAAGAGCTTGGTGTACGTGCTTCAGTTCACTGCTTATGTGTTCCTGGTCGGATATGCATTTATAAATAAATAAATGCGCCGTTTAAAAATACATTTATGCAAACCAACACACCTGAAGACGACCGTTTGAGTTATGGTCGAAACGTCGTGAGAATTTTTTAGTGTTTTATATATATTTTATTATTTTGTTGTTTCCCTTCAACGTGACTTTACCGAAAAAACTAAGAATACCTCAATGTTATCAATAAACTCTATATACTCTCCAATCAGCTGAGCCACCAACAATAAGTCGTTATATATCACAACGCCATATTGCAAAAAATGGCGTTTTTTCTTCCCATCAACGACCAGCACCACGGACAACGAACGAGCTTCGTTCAGACGGACGACTCAATCCATGCTCGGGAACGGAAGAGGGAGAGAGACAGCCATAATGCGTTGTTATACTCCATGTTATAAACCATACCATTAACCGTGGTGTGAGAGGTATTAAGAGGCAATATCAGCGAAAGAGCTGCGGTCTGACGGTAACCGTAAAATACAATTAATTAAGAACCATTGTAAAGATGTTTTAAACCATTTCGGAACTTCATTAGATGTATTGGCTGGTTGGGGAGGCTATATTACGTTTGCGAGGTCTGAAACTCCAGGCCAAACATAAACTTCCGTTATCTCCGAAAAAGTAAGATGGATTGATGACCAAGCTGTGGAGGTCTGCCTAAATTCATGAGATGTCCATTGTTTCACAAGAGATAGCATGACTCAGATAAGAAATACACTATTAATTCTGATACACTGGTCCATGCATACAATTAGTATATTAGTGGACTACGTTAGAGAAGGAGAAGATCAAGGGAGTAGAGGAGAAGAGGAGGGTCGGGGTGCCCGGAGCCCAGAGAGTGCCCAGAGGGGCCAGAGAGCCAGGGGCAACCCTCATGTTTATGTTGGCTGGATAGCATGTGCTCCCGTGCATGTGAGGTTGCTCTCAACAGAAGTCGTTCCTTGCACGAGAATGGCTGAAACGCTGAGTAACCACTCAGAGGTATAGTGGTTAAGCAGTGGAGACGATATAGTGGAAAAACAGTGGAGATTTCTGAAATATAGAAGACTTAAAGTGTGTTGCTAAAAAGATCTTGGAGGAAAGAGAGGATACATGTGTGCCTCTTGGAGAAGGAAAGGCATTGCTCAAAACTGTGCTTCAAGGTCACGTGCCATGAATCACATGAGTTTAGAAAAAACGTGACTGTAAACCAACAAGCTTGTGAATAATTATCATGGTGAAGACACCTCTATACGTTGGATACTGAAGGAAAACCATCGTGCTACGCATCGTCAAAGCACAACAACACCTGACATTTGAGAAGTACAATTTCATCGTTCTACACATCGTCAATACCCTACAACACCTGGAAAGTCACCAGCTGCATCAAGCATCTGACTGTTGTATTGTTCGAAAGACACTGTGTGTAACGACTTTACATCCACCGGCACAGCGGATTTCTAAACGCCTGCCATGTCACCTTCTCAACACTAGCGTCAGAGACCGTCTGATACAGACTGAAAGCTGATTTCCTTTGTTGCACTGTTTGTCTTTTCATGAATGTCATATTGTGCACTGGGTTATGCCTTATTAACCTAAATTCTGAATTTAGCTATTCATGTATTTCTATTACAGTATCACATATTTTTTGGACCAAGTGTCAATTGCCTATTTGATGACTGGTACTCTGATTATTTTTTTACAAATAAGGAACTTGTTTTATTTAAAATGTGTATGTGTGTGTGGTTAAACAGTGTAACAAATCCATGCGTTACATGTGTAGTGTTGCAGCGCCGACCTGGGCAAGGCCTATGATACAATCAGTAGGCCAGGGCTCTGGATTGTTATTCGTGTTTTCAGAGTCCCTTACCATCTGCTCACAATGAGTAAGGACCTTCACGATGGTGGGCAGGCCCGGATAAAGTTGCGTGCCCGGGAGTCAGATCAATTGCCTGTTTACAGTGGGGTGTGACAGGGATCTACAGTGAGGGAAAAAAGTATTTGATCCCCTGCTGATTTGTACGTTTGCCCACTGACAAATACATCATCAGTCTATAATTTTAATATTAGGTTTATTTGAACAGTGAGAGACAGAATAACAACAACAAAATCCAGTAAAACGCATGTCAAAGATGTTATAAATTGATTTGCATTTTAATGAGGGAAGTGAGTATTCGACCCCCTCTCAATCAGAAATATTTCTGGCTATCAGATGTATTTTATACAGGTAATGAGCTGAGATTAGGAGCACACTCTTAAAGGGAGTGCTCCTAATCTCAGCTTGTTACCTGTATAAAAAACACCTGTCCACAGAAGCAATCAATCAATCAGATTCCAAACTCTCCACCATGGCCAAGACCAAAGAGCTCTCCAAGGATGTCAGGGACAAGATTGTAGACCTACACAAGGCTGGAATGGGCTACAAGACCATTGCCAAGCAGCTTGGTGCGAAGGTGATAACAGTTGGTGTGATTATTCGCAAATGGAAGAAACACAAAAGAACTGTAAATCTCCCTCGGCCTGGGGCTCCATGCAAGATCTCACCTCGTGGAGTTGCAATGATAATGAGAACGGTGAGGAATCAGCCCAGAACTACACGGGAGGACCTTGTCAATGATCTCAAGGCAGCTGGGACCATAGTCACCAAGAAAACAATTGGCAACACACTACGCCGTGAAGGACTGAAATCCTGCAGCGCCCGCAAGGCCCCCCTGCTCAAGAAAACTCATATACATGCCCGTCTGAAGTTTGCCAATGAACATCTGAATGATTCAGAGGACAACTGGGTGAAAGTTTTGTGGTCAGATGAGACCAAAATGGAGCTCTTTGGCATCAACTCAACTCACCGTGTTTGGAGGAGGAGGAATGCTGCCTATGACCCTAAGAACACCATCGCCACCGTCAAACATGGAGGTGGAAACATTATGCTTTGGGGGTGTTTTTATGCCAAGGGGACAGGACAACTTCACCGCATCAAAGGGACGATGGACGGGGCCATGTATAGTCAAATCTTGGGTGATAACCTCCTTCCCTCAGCCAGGGCATTGAAAATGGGTCATGGATGGGTATTCCAGCATGACAATGACCCAAAACACACGGCCAAGGCAACAAAGTAGTGGCTCAAGAAGAAGCACATTAAGGTCCTGGAGTGCCCTAGCCAGTCTCCAGACCTTAATCCCATAGAAAATCTGTGGAGGGAGCTGAAGTTTCGAGTTGCCAAACGTCAGCCTCGAAACCTTAATGACTTGGAGATGATCTGCAAAGAGCAGTGGGACAAAATCCCTCCTGAGATGTGTACAAACCTGGTGGTCCAACAACAAGAAACGTCGAACCTCTGTGATTGCCAACAAGGCTTTTGCCACCAAGTACTAAGTCATGTTTTGCACACGGGTCAAATGCTTATTTCCCTGATTAAAATGCAAATCAATTTATAACATTTTTTATATGCGTTTTTCTGGATTTTGTTGTTATTCTGTCTCTCACTGTTCAAATAAACCTACCATTAAAATTATAGACTGATCATTTCTTCGTCAGTGGGCAAACGTACTAAATCAGCAGGGGATCAAATACTTTTTCCCCTCAATGTATGTGAGGAGTCTGTGGGTCGCAACATCACGTACGGCTGGAAGTAGGACATTCCAGACTAAGAGGGTTAATGATGGCAATGTCAACGATACTGAACCAGCCAGCACAACTCACTGCCAATAACACATATCACATAATTCACCCTTAAGCAATTGTTCAATCAATTAATTGAATCACTACAATTAAAACCAAAGAATCTCCCAGAACAAACACTTCGCACTCTCCTCCGTCAGCCACCTGCATCGACAATAGAAACGCATTAGTCCAGCAGTGGATAAAACCTGGCGTCGGAGGTATGGGGGGGGCGGCGGCTTACACTTGCGGTGGACAGCAGGGGGGTGGCTGGATGCAGTAGCCATCGCAGATCAAGCGGTAGAACTTGTCATCGACTGCCATGCGCCAGGGTAATGGGCCTCTCCTACACCCACACACATCACACTGAGCGGCACACACGTCACACCGAGGAGCACGCACGTCACACACCGAGGAGCACGCACATCACACACTGAGCAGGTTGCACAGGTCTCCTTTATCAAGACAAACGTGGAGCAGATTACAACTACAACTCTTCTACGCCTGTCACAATGCCCCCCTCTCCCCCCCCCCCCCAGTTTATGGGGGGCCGCGGGCCTCACTCCACCCCTTCGCGTCAGCCCCCCCTAATAAATGGTCCGGTTGCATTGTGAATGCACCACTCGAATGACGTGCAGTCCCGTGGCGCACTGTAACGGGCTCGTGATTTACTCACTAAAATTCAATGTTAAAAAATAAAAACGATCCCAAGACATTATTTAAAATAAAGTATGGCCATCGTGTGTCAGCATCACAGGCGAAAATTGGCATGTAAAAAAAAACTTCACTCCGAATCACTCAATTGGGATTGCTCGCAGCAAACAGCACCTAACCTGCTGCCACTGAGTTGCCACTGAGGGTGCCCTTTTCAAATGCTTGAGATGAGATGTGATTATCGCGTGTAACTGTGCACACTTAAAAATTTTTTATAAGCGAACTATTATCGTTTCAGGTGGCAGGGTGGTGCAGCGGTGATCTTTGACCCTCGCAACAAGAAGGGCCTTGGTTAATTATCCGACTGGCACTTTGCGGAGTTTTCTACGTTCTCCCCTTTGTTCTGTATGGGTTATCCAGTTTGCTCACGTAGCTAGAAAACACACTATCACAATGTAACTGGGTATTGGCCAAGCATCCCAATGCTAAAGTTACCTGCAAATTGCTTCACTGGGATGACACTCGGCAGCAGAGCCGGATGATGGCATTGCTGGGGCCCTATGCCATTGTCAAGCTTAAGAGGCCCCTTCTATGAATGCCTGTATATTTTTGTCAGCAGAATGAAAATAACTGCTTTGGAGAGTCTTTTTTTCTCACCGATCTTAATTTTTTTAAACAATTATGCTAAAACTCGAAACCTCGTGTCCATTTCTTGTTTCGTATTTAGAGCCCCCCCCCCCCCCCTCTCTTAATGCGAGGCCCTAAGCTGTAAGTGTAGCCGGTGTGAGCTCGCCTGTGATGAATCACACGTATAATTGTGCACTCTTATTTTCTATGGGTGGCCAGGAGAATTTATTATTATGCAAGTGAATGCAATGGTGATCAGGGGATTGGACCCAGAGCCCCACGTACACAGTAGAGTACAAGGGAACGCCCACAGTACAGATTTGAGCTGACCTCCAGATTGAGAAATTGAACTGTGTTATGACTTGGCGGGTGTTTCTGAACGCGATTGTGACCGAAGGGAGGAGAGGGGACAGGGTGGACCGGCTGCATGAGCTTACTCTTTGGCACTGCACAGCACAACATCGCCTCCCTACTGCAAAAAACTCGGCAGGACCCTCCTGAAAAAAAAAGTCTTCGGAATCAGTGAGGCCTGTCCTTCGGAGGACAGGCGTAGTCTTGGTCGTCACAAGCGAACATTTGTTTCTCCACATTAATTTATATCCCCGGGTTACCATCATGGCTGGGCGCTGCAAGCTTAGTTTCTGAGATCTGATGAGACTGGTAGCCGTTTTTTAAAAGGTAATTTCGGCATCTGGAGCCCAAGCATGCAACAACTTTATGCAACTTCTTGGTTCTTTCGGTAAAGTCACGTAGAATGGAAATAAAATAATAAAAATAAAACATAATAAAAATTAAATTCTCACGACGTTTCGGCCACAACACAAGTAGCCTTCTTCAGGTGAAGGAACAGAACTGTCGAGACGACAGCGCTTCAATAACTGCTGCTAAAATTTGCAGCGTCTTTTAAGCTAGGTGGGAGAGGTAAAGCGCCTTGACAAAGGAGTTTACATATCAAACAGGATAATTTAGCATTGAAATAGCTGTGTTAAAGTGTTGGATCAGCAGGGTGGTAAAGTCAGAAATTAGCATGTAACTGGGAGATTAGCATGATGTTAATGTGAGGGATTAGCATGCGACTGGTCACGGAAATAGCTATGTTAAAGTCAAAGTTTCCATCTCAACAGAGGCATTTAGTATATGGACGCTAAAGGACTGCAACTACCCAACTATTATAAAATTAAACGACGTGAAAAAAAAAAACTAAGTATAAACTACATCAATATAATAAATGTACTCAATATGTTCTTCAATACGTTGAGCTATGAACATAAAGTAACTGAGTATACACTAAACTATATAATGAATACCATATAGTAAACGAATTAATACAACTAAAATATAAACTACATCAATGTTAAATTTTGATTTAAAGCTTTCGTGACTGCAGTAATTCATATTCTTAGTTTTTTCGGTAAAGTCACGTTGAAGAGAAACAACAAAATAACAAAATATATATAAAACAATAAAAAATTCTCACGACGTTTCGACCATAACTCAAACGGTGAGTTATGGTCGAAACGTCGTGAGAATTTTTTATTGTTTTATATATATTTTGTTATTTTGTTGTTTCTCTTCAACGTGACTTTACCGAAAAAACTAAGAATACATCAATGTTATCAATACACTCTATATACTCTCCAATCAGCTGAGCTACTAACAATAAGTCATTATACATTACAATGCCATATGGCGAAAAAATGGGTGGCGGTTTTTTCCTTCTTTCCAACGTTAGCACCACGGAGAGCGACGAGCCTCGTTCAGACGGACGAGTCCATCCATGCTCGGAACGGAGGAGGGGGGAGAAACAGCCACGATGCGCTGCTCTGTCCTGTGTTGCGTTACAACCATGCCATAAACTAGACTACTATACATTGTAATGTTATACCTTCCAATCTAAACTACATTGTATAATATCGTATACACAGCCCAATGTAAGCTCTAACATTATGCATGATATTGATATGTCTCCAACTAAAATTTTCCAACATTACACGACTATTCACCATAATATACACTACCATAGACAAACCCACCCTTGAATTATACAATGCGTTACTTTACACTACCCTATACTTTAGACTGTAAAATGTTAGACTTGTAATATTACACTATGTATTATTCTACCAACCCTACTGTATACCACACTGCTGTATATTCACTATACAATGTTAAACATTACAATGTTATACTATTTATTATTATGTAACATGCTATAAACCATACCATTGACCGTCGTGTGAAAGGTATTAAGAGGCAGTGCCAGTGAATGGACTGCGGTCTGAAAGTCACCATAAAATACAATCAATTAAGAACCGAAATTGTTTATAACATCTTTTCAATGGTTACTAAGCCAGAATCCATCTTCTCGGTTGAAATTGTCTCTGTGTTTGTATATGTGGATGGCCTCATGAACGAATCTCTCATGGTAGCCGGATGGCTTGCAGAGAACGTCCGTCTTGGAGAAGTCAATGTCATGTGAGCCCACTGAATTATAACAGTGATCTGCTACGACTGAGGTGTTCGTCCTACCATGTTTCAAGTCTGCTTTATGTTCACGGATGTGGTCCGAGATATGTCGTTTGTTTTCTCCAATGTAACTGCTACCACAGAGGCAACTTAGTTTGTAGACGCCCGGGTACTGTATGTCTGGAACCACATCTTTTACAGATGGAACCAGATCACGGATTTTATGTACTGTGTTGAATCGGACCTGGATCTAGTGTTTATTCAGGATTTTGGAGATATATTTTGTGACCCCTGCAATGTAGGGTAAGGTGATGGTTTTGAATGGCTCCTCAAGAGGATTCTTCTTCATGGCTGGAGTGATGGCTTTGCGGATTGTGTAGTCGGAGTAACCATTAGCCTTGAGAGCTTGGTGTACGTGCTTGAGTTCACTGGCAATGTGTTCCTGGTCGGAAATACATTGGGCACTATGGTATAGAGTCTTGATGAGGGAGTTCTTCTGGGATAGATGGTGGTGGGAATCCGGTTTTAAGTAAGCATCCGTATGGGTAGCTTTCCTGTAGACAGAGTGGCTCATTGAACCATCAGGTCTCCTTTTAATAAGGACATACACAAAGGGTAGCTTGCCATCTTTTTCGACTTCCATGGTAAATCTGATGGCTGGGTGTATGGAATTGATGTGGTCGAGGAATTGGTCTAGAGCAGGCCGGCCATGTGGCCAGATGATAAAAGTGTCATCCACGTACCTCTTCCATAACGTCGGGCGTAGAGTGGCAGTCTGGATGGCATCAGTTTCAAATTTCTCCATGAAAACGTTGGCCCCCGTGGTGCCTCACCACAAACGTGGGGCCCGGTCAGCCGCGTCGACTGTCGTGATCGCGTACAGGTGGTGAAACTGCCACACATGAACCATGATACCTTGCTGATCTCGTGTCAAGGAGAATAAACCAGCAGCCCGTCGTTAGCAATGGGAATGATCGGTAAGGGAACACATTGGGCTCTACAGAGGCACTCCACTATTATAAACCACTACTATATAGTAAACATTGGGCTCTATAGAGGCCTGTCGTTAAGGGATTACTCGTTAACATGGGGTGGTCGTTAAGAGGGGTTCTATTGTATATAACAAGTTTAAATATTTAATAAGTTAATAGACAGTACTCAACTGAGATGGCAGAGGAGTTTGCTAAACTCACAATACAAAGGCCACTGTCCCAGCCTCTGTGGTTGGACCATCTCTAGCTCCACCCACCTACCTTGATGCACCTATCTCAAGCCTATATAAGACCTTGTCTCAGCAACTTTCTCTCTCACCTGACCTGAAGACGATTGCTTGTGTTGCGATCAAAACGTCGTGATATTTTTATTATTGTTTATCTACGTGGCTTTACCAAAGGACCCATAGAATATAATCATAAACAGGTTACGTCCTCTACATGGACCCCCCCCCTCATTATTAATCATGAGCAGGTGACGTCCTCCAAATGGACACCCCCCTCCATTGATAATAATTAGCGGGTGACATCACTCCACATTGGGGGGGGGGGGGCGAGGTGCCTCCTCTCCCCTCCTAAGCGTCAACTTATAAACTCACTACAAAGGCAGAACCCTCACGTAACGCGATCTCCATAACGCTATTGAGACATCTAAGTAAAAAGAACGTCATGATGAACAAGGGATTATAACCTTTAAATGAAATAGGTCTGTCACCGCGGCCTTACAAATTGCACACAAATGGATGCAATGAATATCACTTCGCGGTCTGCTTTGCGCTTGCAAGTTTCAGATTTACTGCAATACACCCATGCTTGGACGGGCAAAAGGCTAGTAAACAAATAATCCCCTCGCCCGCTCCCCACCACGATATCACACAATGATATAGTACTTCCTTGTACAGTATACCCAATAAAGACCAAATCTAATCCCCATGATAGGTAAATTGATATACATAGAGCTTGCCGGCGATAGGTCTAAACCACGAACTATGAACTCGTGATATTCAAGGGTCTCCCGTATTTGGAGTTTGCATGTTCTCCCCATGGTCACGTTGAGATAATGACTGCTATGAATTTTCACATAAGCCACCTCGTTGAGCAATCATATGTGGCCAGGCTGCTTCTGGAAAAGAGCTATATATCTCAGTGGGCCTTACCTGGTCAAATAAAAATAGGTTGCTTACAGGAGTTGAATGGATTGCCACATCACAGGGATGTGAGAAATCGCAGCATGGAGAGGGCTTTATCCAGCAGTGGATTGAGTGTTCTTGTTGAAACGTGTGTATTTAATATTTCTCTGATGTTCTTTTAGTCTCGTGCTGATCATTTGTCCTGTTTGCCCAACATAACATTTGCCACAAGTGCAGTTAATCCTGTACAAACCTTCTGTTGATAGCTTAGGTAATACATATTTTATACCAGAAGTCGAGTTCAAGAAACATAAGTACGTTTTTATTTCAACTGAAATGTATATATACATATATAAATATACATGTCCATACAACCACGTCTCAATGTCTATGTCTGGGAGAACACGCTAGTTTCTCCCTTTGTGGAGTCTCCACCACTTTTCTTTCTTCTTGTTTCCCAGCTCCTCGTCTTGGCGCTCCTTCCCTCTGTCTCCTCCTCGTTCATTCTCCTCTTCATCTTTCTCCAGCTGCCGTGTGCAGCACATGAAGCTCCAAATTGCCCAACGCCAGAAACTGTTCTTTCTCTCTCCCTTAGAAGATGGGATGTGCTTAATCCCTTTCTTCTCTTCCTGAACACTCTCTGCCCTCCAAGGTTGCTCACATCTTCCTTCCTCATTCACCACTTCCTGCTTTGTATCGTCTTCAATCGTGTCGACCTCCTTCAGCTCTACCTCATTTGCCTCTAACTCAATAGCTCCTACTTCTTTTGCGTCTACCTCTATTGCCTCTACATCATTCGCCTCTACCAAAATCGCCTCACTCTCCTCCACCTCAATATCCCCTACCTCCACTTCTACCTCAATCACCTCTACGTCATTCGCCTCTAACTCATTCGGCTCTACCTCCATAACCACCTCCTGCTTGGCCTCTCCCTCAATCTCCTCTACCTCTTTTGCCACTTCCTGGATGGCATCTACTTCATATGCCTCAACCTCATTTGCCCCTTCCTGCTTTATTTCCTCCACCACGTTCTCAACTTTTTTTGCCATTTCCTGTTTGGCCTTTAGCTCATTCGTGTCTACCTCATTGATCAAGACCTGCATGGCCTTTTCTTCGATCGTGTCGACCTGAATTGCCTCGACCTGTTTCACCAATTCCTGCTTTGTATCTCTCTCAATCCCTTCTACGACATTGGCCACAACCTCTTTCACCACTTCCTGCTTGGCCACTGCATCTACCTCAATCACTGCTACCTCTACCTCACTCGCCACTTCCTTCTTGGGCTCTACATCATTCCCCTCTCCCTCAATCTCGTTTTCCTTCATCTCTTCTACTTCCCGAAATTTCATCTCAGTCCTTCGTAGCTTCCTATTCCTACGTTTCCTCTGAACACCATCCTCTCCTTCTTTCTTTGTCTCCACAACATTATCAACTTTCTTAGCCACTTCCTGTTTGGCTATTCCCTCATTCCCATCTACCTCACTTGCCTCTACCTCTTTCCCTAAGTCCTCCTTGGCATCTCTCTCAATCCCTTCTACGACATTGGCCACTACCTCTTTCACAAAATCCTGTGTGGCCACTGCATCTACCTCAATCACCGCTACCTCTACCTCAATTGCCTCTACCTCACTCGCCACTTCCTTCTTGGGTTCTCCATCATTCCCCTCTCTCTCAATCTCGTTTTCCTTCATCTCTTCTACTTCCCGAACTTTCATCTCAATCCTTCGTAGCTTCCTATTCCTACGTTTCCTCTGAACACAATCCTCTCCCTCTTTCTTTGTCTCCACAATATTCCCAACTTTCTCCGCCACTTCCTGTTTGGCCATTCCCTCATTCCGATCGACCTCATTTGGCTCTACCTCTTCTGCTAATACCTGTTTTGCATCTCTCTCAATCCCCTCTATGACATTGGCTGCTATATCTTTCACCACTTCCTGCTTGGCCACTGCTTCTACCTCAATCACCGCTACCTCTGCCTCATTCGCTAATTCCCGCTTGTCATCTCCTTCTAATACCTCTACCTTATTCAACTCTACCTCATTCATCACATCCTCCAAAGCCACAGCCTCAATCATCTCTACCTCAATCGTCCCAACCTCCACCACTTCCTGCATGGGCTCTCCCTCACTCCCCTCTCTCTCAGCCACCTCTTCTTTCACTGTCTCCAGAACTTTCTTCTTGTTCTTGTGTTTATTCCTATTCCTACGTTTCCTCTGAACACCATCCTCTCCCTCTTTCTTTGTCTCCACAACATTATCAACTTTCTTAGCCACTTCCTGTGTGGCTATTCCCTTATTCCCATTTACCTCACTTGCCTCTACCTCTTTCCCTAAGTTCTCCTTGGCATCTCTCTCAATCACTTCTACGACATTGGCCACTACCTCTTTCACAAATTCCTGTGTGGCCACTGCATCTACCTCAATCACCGCTACCTCTACCTCACCCGCCACTTCCTTCTTGGGCTCTCCATCATTCCCCTCTCCCTCAATCTCGTTTTCCTTCATCTCTTCTACTTCCCGCACTTTCATCTCAGTCCTTCGTAGCTTCCTATTCCTACGTTTCCTCTGAACACCATCCTCTCCTTCTTTCTTTGTCTCCACAACATTATCAACTTTCTTAGCCACTTCCTGTTTGGCTATTCCCTCATTCCCATCTACCTCACTTGCCTCTACCTCTTTCCCTAAGTCCTCCTTGGCATCTCTCTCAATCCCTTCTACGACATTGGCCACTACCTCTTTCACAAATTCCTGTGTGGCCACTGCATCTAGCTCAATCACCGCCACCTCTACCTCATTTGCCTCTACCTCACTCGCCACTTCCTTCTTGCGTTCTCCATCATTCCCCTCTCTCTCAATCTCGTTTTCCTTCATCTCTTCTACTTCCCGAACTTTCATCTCAATCCTTCGTAGCTTCCTATTCCTACGTTCCCTCTGAACACAATCCTCTCCCTCTTTCTTTGTCTCCACAATATTCTCAACTTTCTCCGCCACTTTCTGTTTGGTCATTCCCTCATTCCGATCGACCTCATTTGGCTCTACCTCTTCTGCTAATACCTGTTTTGCATCTCTCTCAATCCCCTCTATGAAATTGGCCGCTTTATCTTTCACCACTTCCTGCTTGGCCACTGCTTCTACCTCAATCACCGCTACCTCTGCCTCATTCGCTAATTCCCGCTTGCCATCTCCTTCAAACACCTCTACCTTATTCAACTCTACCTCATTCATCACATCCTCCAAAGTCACTGCCTCAATCATTTCTACCTCAATCGTCCCAACCTCCACCACTTCCTGCATGGGCTCTCCCTCACTCCCCTCTCTCTCAGCCACCTCTTCTTTCACTGTCTCCAGAACTTTCTTCTTGTTCTTGTGTTGATTCCTATTCCTACGTTTCCTCTGAACACCATCCTCTCCCTCTTTCTTTGTCTCCACAACATTATCAACTTTCTTAGCCACTTCCTGTTTGGCTATTCCCTTATTCCCATTTACCTCAAGTGCCTCTACCTCTTTCCCTAAGTCCTCCTTGGCATCTCTCTCAATCACTTCTACGACATTGGCCACTACCTCTTTCACATATTCCTGTGTGACTACTGCATCTACCTCAATCACCGCTACCTCTACCTCATTCGCCTCTAGCTCACTCGCCACTTCCTTCTTGGGCTCTCCATCATTCCCCTCTCTCTCAATCTCGTTAACCTTCATCTCTTCTACTTCCCGAACTTTCATCTCAATCCTTCGTAGCTTCCTATTCCTTCGTTTCCTCTGAACACAATCCTCTCCCTCTCTCTTTGTCTCCACAATATTCTCAACTTTCTCCGCCACTTCCTGTTTGGCCATTCCCTCATTCCGATCGACCTCATTTGGCTCTACCTCTTCTGCTAATACCTGTTTTGCATCTCTCTCAATCCCCGCTATGACATTGGCCACTATATCTTTCACCACTTCCTGCTTGGCCACTGCTTCTACCTCAATCACCGCTACCTCTGCCTCATTCGCTAATTCCCGCTTGTCATCTCCTCCTAATACCTCTACCTTATTCAACTCTACCTAATTCATCACATCCTCCAAAGCCACTGCCTCAATCATCTCTACCTCAATCGTCCCAACCTCCACCACTTCCTGCATGGGCTCTCCCTCACTCCCCTCTCTCTCAGCCACCTCTTCTTTCACTGTCTCCAGAACTTTCTTCTTGTTCTTGTGTTTATTCCTATTCCTACGTTTCCTCTGAACACCATCCTCTCCCTCTTTCTTTGTCTCCACAACATTATCAACTTTCTTAGCCACTTCCTGTGTGGCTATTCCCTTATTCCCATTTACCTCACTTGCCTCTACCTCTTTTCCTAAGTTCTCCTTGGCATCTCTCTCAATCACTTCTACGACATTGGCCACTACCTCTTTCACAAATTCCTGTGTGGCCACTGCATCTACCTCAATCACCGCTACCTCTACCTCACCCGCCACTTCCTTCTTGGGCTCTCCATCATTCCCCTCTCCCTCAATCTCGTTTTCCTTCATCTCTTCTACTTCCCGCACGTTCATCTCAGTCCTTCGTAGCTTCCTATTCCTACGTTTCCTCTGAACACCATCCTCTCCTTCTTTCTTTGTCTCCACAACATTATCAACTTTCTTAGCCACTTCCTGTTTGGCTATTCCCTCATTCCCATCTACCTCACTTGCCTCTACCTCTTTCCCTAAGTCCTCCTTGGCATCTATCTCAATCCCTTCTACGACATTGGCCACTACCTCTTTCACAAATTCCTGTGTGGCCACTGCATCTACCTCAATCACCGCCACCTCTACCTCATTTGCCTCTACCTCACTCGCCACTTCCTTCTTGGGTTCTCCATCATTCCCCTCTCTCTCAATCTCGTTTTCCTTCATCTCTTCTACTTCCCGAACTTTCATCTCAATCCTTCGTAGCTTCCTATTCCTACGTTTCCTCTGAACACAATCCTCTCCCTCTTTCTTTGTCTCCACAATATTCTCAACTTTCTCCGCCACTTTCTGTTTGGCCATGCCCTCATTCCGATCGACCTCATTTGGCTCTACCTCTTCTGCTAATACCTGTTTTGCATCTCTCTCAATCCCCTCTATGAAATTGGCCGCTTTATCTTTCACCACTTCCTGCTTGGTCACTGCTTCTACCTCAATCACCGCTACCTCTGCCTCATTCGCTAATTCCCGCTTGCCATCTCCTTCTAACACCTCTACCTTATTCAACTCTACCTCATTCATCACATCCTCCAAAGCCACTGCCTCAATCATCTCTACCTCAATCGTCCCAACCTCCACCACTTCCTGCATGGGCTCTCCCTCACTCCCATCTCTCTCAGCCACCTCTTCTTTCACTGTCTCCAGAACTTTCTTCTTGTTCTTGTGTTTATTCCTATTCCTACGTTTCCTCTGAACACCATCCTCTCCCTCTTTCTTTGTCTCCACAACATTATCAACTTTCTTAGCCACTTCCTGTTTGGCTATTCCCTTATTCCCATTTACCTCAAGTGCCTCTACCTCTTTCCCTAAGTCCTCCTTGGCATCTCTCTCAATCACTTCTACGACATTGGCCACTACCTCTTTCACATATTCCTGTGTGACTACTGCATCTACCTCAATCACCGCTACCTCTACCTCATTCGCCTCTAGCTCACTCGCCACTTCCTTCTTGGGCTCTCCATCATTCCCCTCTCTCTCAATCTCGTTAAACTTCATCTCTTCTACTTCCCGAACTTTCATCTCAATCCTTCGTAGCTTCCTATTCCTTAGTTTCCTCTCAACACAATCCTCTCCCTCTCTCTTTGTCTCCACAATATTCTCAACTTTCTCCGCCACTTCCTGTTTGGCCATTCCCTCATTGCGATCGACCTCATTGGGCTCTACCTCTTCTGCTAATACCTGTTTTGCATCTCTCTCAATCCCCTCTACGACATTGGCTGCTATATCTTTTACCACTTCCTGCTTGGCCACTGCTTCTACCTCAATCCCCGCTACCTCTGCCTCATTCGCTAATTCCCGCTTGCCATCTCCTTCTAACACCTCTACCTTATTCAACTCTACCTCATTCATCACATCCTCCAAAGCCACTGCCTCAATCATCTCTACCTCAATCGTCCCAACCTCCACCACTTCCTGCATGGGCTCTCCCTCACTCCCCTCTCTCTCAGCCACCTCTTCTTTCACTGTCTCCAGAACTTTCTTCTTGTTCTTGTGTTTATTCCTATTCCTACGTTTCCTCTGAACACCATCCTCTCCCTCTTTCTTTGTCTCCACAACATTATCAACTTTCTTAGCCACTTCCTGTTTGGCTATTCCCTTATTCCCATTTACCTCAAGTGCCTCTACCTCTTTCCCTAAGTCCTCCTTGGCATCTCTCTCAATCACTTCTACGACATTGGCCACTACCTCTTTCACATATTCCTGTGTGACTACTGCATCTACCTCAATCACCGCTACCTCTACCTCATTCGCCTCTAGCTCACTCGCCACTTCCTTCTTGGGCTCTCCATCATTCCCCTCTCTCTCAATCTCGTTAAACTTCATCTCTTCTACTTCCCGAACTTTCATCTCAATCCTTCGTAGCTTCCTATTCCTTCGTTTCCTCTGAACACAATACTCTCCCTCTCTCTTTGTCTCCACAATATTCTCAACTTTCTCCGCCACTTCCTGTTTGGCCATTCCCTCATTCCGATCGACCTCATTGGGCTCTACCTCTTCTGCTAATACCTGTTTTGCATCTCTCTCAATCCCCTCTACGACATTGGCTGCTATATCTTTTACCACTTCCTGCTTGGCCACTGCTTCTACCTCAATCCCCGCTACCTCTGCCTCATTCGCTAATTCCCGCTTGCCATCTCCTTCTAATACCTCTACCTTATTCAACTCTACCTCATTCATCACATCCTCCAAAGCCACTGCCTCAATCATCTCTACCTCAATCGTCCCAACCTCCACCACTTCCTGCATGGGCTCTCCCTCACTCCCCTCTCTCTCAGCCACCTCTTCTTTCACTGTCTCCAGAACTTTCTTGTTGTTCTTGTGTTTCTTCCTACTCCCACGTTTTCTCTTCATACCATTTCTCTCCCCCACTTTCTCCATCTCTTCAATCTCGTTCTCAACCTTGTTGCTATTCTGCATTGTCTGCTTCACATCCTCATTATTGGTGTTGACTTCCGCCTGCTGCTGCTCTTTTGCCTTTTGCTGCTGCTGCTGGTGGTGGATGATGAAGCTCTTCAGCTCGGTGCTGTTCTGGAATTTCAGCAGCTCCTGCTGATATTTGGCCTGCTGCTGTGCACAATGATCCAGCAGGATCATCTCAAGCTCCAGAATCTGACGCTTAGCTTCTAGTCTTGTGTCAACGAGGAACCTCTTTCGCTGCCCCTTCGAGCGACGGTCTGGGGAGTCACATGGGGAGGAGAGAGCAGCACCACAATTGATTCGTTAATGGGTATTTGAGTATTTCCTGTATGATAATAGGTTTTTCCCGTTTTTACTGGCAACAAAACAGGTGTTAAGATGTTAAAACACCAAACTGAAACCTTTTACAAAGAATCATGTCTGCATTAACCATGATGCTTGTGGTCAGAATGCAAACAAAAAACATACTCTGATAATATATGCATTGTCCTTGAAACTGATTGGTCCACACCAGGGACAGCTTTCTTTTGAGCCTCGTCTCAAACGGTGTTAGACCAGAGGACGCCAAAAGGCGTATTTCCTGTATGTTATTTTGGTAAAGAAACTTGGCACCATTGACAGGAATCTAACTTAACTTGAGACCGATGTAACAATGATAACACTGTAGGGAGGTCTGGAGGTTGACTCATGTGCCGGAGACACCTCCTCCTCCAAATAACTTCATTAGGATTATGGGCTGGTTGGGGAGGCCATATTAAGTTTGCGAGGTCTGGAAACTCCAGGCCAAACATAGATAAACTTCCGTTATCTCAGAAAAAGTAAGATGGATTGATGGGCAAGCTGTGGAGGTCTGGCTAAATTTATAAGATGTCCATTGTTTCACAAGAGAGAGCATGAATCGGATAAGAAATACACTATTCATTCTTATACACTGGTCCATTCATACAATTAGTATATTAGTGGGCTACGTTAGAGAAGATAAAGGGAGGAGAGGAGAAGAGGAGGGTGCCCAAAGGGGCCAGAGAGCCAGGGGCAACCCTGGCTGCAAGGTCACGTGCCATGAATCACATGAGTTTAGAAAAAACGTGACTGTAAACCAACAAGCCTGTGAATAATTATCATGGTGAAGACACCTCTATACGTTGGATACTGAAGGAAATCCATCGTGCTACACATCGTCAAAGCCCGACAACACCTGACATTCGAGAAAGAAGTACAATTGCATCGTTCTACACATCGTCAATACCCCACCACATCTGGAAAGTCACCAGCTGCATCAAGCACCTGACTGTTGTACTGTTCGAAAGACACTGTGTGTAACGACTTTACATCCGCCGGCACTGCGGGTTTCTAAACGTCTGCCATGTCACCTTCTCAACACTAGCGTCTGAGACCGTCTGATACAGACTGAAAGCTTATGTCCTTTGTTGCACTGTTTGTCTTTTCATGAATGTCATATTGTGCACTGGGTTATGCCTTATTAACCTAAATTCTGAATTTAGCTATTCATGTATTTCTATTACAGTATCACATATTCTTTGGACCAAGTGTCAATTGCCTATTTGATGACTGCTACTCTGATTCTTTTTTTTACAAATCAGGGACTTGTTTTAATTAAAATGTGTCTGTGTGTGTGGTTGAACGGTGTAACAAATCCATGCATTACATGTGTAATGTTGCAGCGCCGACCTGGTCAAGGCCTATGATACAATCAGTAGGCCAGGGCTCTGGATTGTTACTCGTATTTCCGGAGTCCCTAACCCTCTGCTCACAATCATTAAGGACCTTCACGATGGTGGGCAGGCCCGGATAAAGTTGCGTGCCCGGGAGTCAGAGCAATTTCCTGTTTACAGTGGGGTGCGACAGGGATCTACTCTGGCTGACACATTATTTAGCATCATCTTCGACCACATAGTTCGAGAAGTTTTTTTATGGCTGTACCGGTGGATTTTTTAATATTTGCTACAGATACAATGGGAGGCTGATTGATGCCTGGGTGAGGTCAAGGGATGGCTCCCTACTGGTCAACCATGTTATGTACACTGATCATTTGGAAGTTGATGCTCACACTGAAAAATAGTTGGAGGTTCTGCTGCTAAGCCTGGAGCGTGTGACAAAGAGGTGGTGCCTTACCATCAGCCCCACCAAAACTAAGCACCCGCCTGAGTATTTTGTGTAATTTAATACTCCGCCCCCTCAACTACTCTTGAGTGATGGGGTAATTGTAGAGAGAAGTTTACGTACCTGGATAGTGTGCTTATGCAAAAATTCTGGTTTGGCAGCAGAGGTCTCACTCCGAATAGATCAAGTGGCATATTTTCATCAGCTTCGTAACACTTTGGGGTATCTACCTGGTCTGTCACTCGACACAAAACGCTGGGTCTTCTTGGCCAATGATAGATTAAATAAAAAATCTGAACCAGCTTTACACTTTCAGACTGGCCTGCCTACGATCCACCCTGGGTTTAACTAGGCTGGAATGTGTGAAGAGCTCACAGTGAGCTCCACTGGTGGGCAGGGCTGCATTGCCTGGGTCATGTAGCCTGCTTGCTCAGCCACCGCATGCCCAAGCAGCCTCTGTTTTTCCAGATAGAGGGGGCTAAATGGGCGTGGCACGGCCTGGAGAAGAGATGGACTGATGCAGTACAGGAGGATACGGAACTAAGTGGACTTGCCAAAGACTGGTACCACTGGTGTCAAGATCTGCCTCTATGGAGGAAGCTCGTGAAGGATGCTTATGGGAAGTTGGTGGCAGTTGCCCTCAAGCAAAAAAGGAGGGTGAGAGGAGCGACGCTCACAACAACAGACGGTGCACTGGATGACTAAAACGCAGCAAGTTGGCACAGTAGGATGCAAAGGTGGTGCGTCTGCCAGTCATCTCAGTCAGTCAACCCATCGCACTGGGGTCTGTCCCCTGATCTCCTGTCGGCAAGCCTTCGACACTTCAAGTGGCCTCGGAGTGCACCAGGCCTGGCACAAGCGCCATGGTGACGTCTCCGTCACTTAGTGGCGAATGAGGGCTGTTGTTGTTATCTGAGTCGGTTAGGGGCCTCCCCTAGGTCCACTCAGCCTCAAATAAGTATCTGATACGGTGTGTAAACATCGCCACTTGGGAGACAAAGACGGACAAGTGTGGTGCTGGCAACCCACCCCTCGTGTGCGGTGCCGGCCGTCATAGGTGCTCACTAACAGCACTTGCTCCTACAGTGTTTCAAGGCTATACACAAGATTTCTGTCTTTGTTTGTGTCTATGTGCAGTGTCTGTATGAGTGGTTGGGAGCAGTTGTGTCTGTGGGGATCGACCTGAGTTCGATTCCCATTCACAACCATCAGTGACTAATAAATAAAACCGGTCGTGTGCCTCCCCTACATCTACTCAAACTTAAAATAGTACCTCGTGCAACGTATAAACATCAACACTGGGGAGACAAAGGCATCCGGATGCGGTGCTGACCACCCACCCCATCATAGGTGCTAACTCGCTAACAGCACTTGACTCAATAGTCTGTTAAGGCTATACGGGGATCTGTCTTTGTATACAGGTGCATGTGTCTGTGTGTATGTCTGTGTGTGGAATTACAGTACTCACTTCCCGTCGGCTTGCTCATCTCTCCACCCTGCAACAAAATCACAGCAGCGCACGTGAGACTCTAATCATATCACAGCTTACAACCACCACCACCATCATCATTACCGTCCTCATCATTAAACATTTCGAACAGACACACATTCACATATAGATGTTCTCTCAGATTAATGTTATCCTGATACAGCGCGCGTGTGGATGTACTCACGGAAGACATCGCCTTGAAGGCAGAACGAGAAGTCACGGATGGTCACGTTTTGTCAATAGATTTCGTTAACTGTGTTAATGAAGTGTTCAACCTCACGGATGTTTGTCAATGAGGTTTACCAAGTAATTTAACCGCGTTATCGATGTTCACTGACGACGTTGTCGAAGTGTGCTCCCGAATGCGATCTTTAAGCACACAGAGCGCGCGTCCACCTCCGTCTGTAACGATCGACCGTTGCTAAGGAAGTGACGTCACTTGTTAAGGTAACGAACCCCGGAAACCACGTGGTCCACTGTATCCTCCAGGCCTGATTAGTTACACGACTGTCAATTTTTTACTTTAAACTTTCGTAACTTGCAGGAATTCATATTTTTGGTTATTTCGGTAAAGTCACATAGATAGAAAATAACATTTTAAGTGAAGGCAAAAAACCCACGACGTTTCGATGGCAACACAAGCGGTCTTCATCACGTGTTGCGATCGAAACGTCGTGGGTTTTTTGTTTTTATTTTAATTTATTTTTATTTTATTGTTATTATTTTCTATCTACGTGACTTTACCTGAAAGAACCAAGACTATAGTAACGATTGTAACCTGGTCGCCACGGATGAAGAGGCCGAGCTGGCTCGGTTCAACTGTTGCCAGGTACCTCCACCACTCAGCTCGCAGCAAACACAGTGTCCACTATGTAAAAATCAGGCTAAACTAAACCTTTCTAGAAGTTACTAAAATAATGCTATAAAAACAATGCAACAGTGATCATAAGAAATGTGATTGAAAGTTAACAATAGCGACATATATAACATATATTACTAAACCTAGCATCCTTCGCTAGCTGCTTGAGTCAATCCATAATAGCAGGAGTAACAATTATGTATGTTGATTAACTGCAAATAACCCAATCAATAACAGATATCCATTGTAATTTACATCAATACATTACCCACCCCCCCCCCGTCTTCGTATCGGATCTGCTTACAAGCGACGACGTCACATTTATCCCCCGTCTACGTCTATTAAAGACCGAAACAGGGGAAGGATTTCACCACAACTCTGGCTGTCACCTGACGAGGCGGGTTGTTGTTGTAGTTACAGGCAAAACGTCACGGTACTTGAATTGTAAATGTTGTGGGTTTACTCTCCAACACACCGATGTGCTGAAATAGTCACTAATTGGCATGTTTTGTTTACGTGACAAACTTGACTAAGATTTACGCGATCTAACCCAAACAAACAAAAACACCCTCTAATAAGTAAATATTTGTATTAATTCCACGAATGGACCTTGGCCTGGGACTGTGCGGATTGAGAAGTTATGGATGCAGCTTCTGTTTGTGCTGCCATCAGAATGATCAACAAATAAATAAATAATACACACGGATTGGTGACTACAGTACTAGACCCCCAGTGCTTTTATATTTAAAAGTGTATGTGCTTTGTCTCCCAAGTGGTGACGTATACACACACTGCTCCAGGTATTCATTTGAGGTTGAGTCGACCCAGGACCAGTTCAGATAAATAATCGTTATTGGTGTTGGCCATGAGCGGGACTCCAACTCGGATGTTTGCGGGGTTCGGAGCGTAGCGTACTATCCACTGCGCCACTGCTACCCTCACATAACGCACACAGAAACAACACACACACACAGGGACCCACACGCACGGACACACAGGGACCTGCTCAACATTGAAATGTGCAGCCCTTGTGTGGCGGCCTGCGTTGAATTTGGGCGTTCATCTCGTCACCCATACAAAAGGTCTCGACACAATCAATGGCAGTCCCCCTTGCCCTGCCTGGCACGCACATCGGGCCAGTCACCCCACGCACAGCGCACACAACGTGCGCGTCGCGTATGCCAAATCAAGAGTCGTCCCCGAGTGTCCGGCAAATTGGACCGACTATCCCGGGCCCCGCGCTTCGGGGGAGGCCCCACGTGTAGACATCAGTGTCACATGTAATGCTTCCGGTTTAGTTTGAAGGCATCGGGGGGGGGGCCCACGCACCCCCTATGGACGGCCCTGGTCAAAGCACACGGCAGCGCGGAGCACGCG
Organism: Petromyzon marinus; assembly: GCF_048934315.1. Taxonomy (NCBI): domain Eukaryota; kingdom Metazoa; phylum Chordata; class Hyperoartia; order Petromyzontiformes; family Petromyzontidae; genus Petromyzon; species Petromyzon marinus. Next base: position 217,692 of record NC_133721.1, read on the forward strand.
CGTCACGCGCACGGGCCACGTGCGTCACGCGCACGGGCCACGTGCGTCACGGGTACGTGACATCTACAAGGCAAGCACCTGCATCGCGTGGTCATCACTTGTAAGGCATGCCCTTTGTGCATGGGACGTGCGTAGTATGTGCAACACGTGGCACATGTATGTCACACATGCGCATCGCAACGTGATGTCATGTGTACGTGGACATTTGAATCGCATGTAGCTGTCTGGTGGGCAGGACGGATCTACGCGTGGGCAAGTAAGGGGGTGGCTGAGTAAGACTGATACGGAGACACGTCAAGCCACACACTCACCACACACTCACCGGCACACTCACACACACCACATTCACCGCACACTCACTTACCAGCACACTCGCACACTGGCACTCACTGCACACTCACACCTCACACTCACCACGCACTCACTTACCGGCACACTGACTGCACATTCACACACACTTACCACACACTCACCACGCACTCACTTACCGGCACTCTGACTGCACATTCACACACACCGCACTCACACCGCATTCACACACTCACACACACTCACACCGCACTCATTCACTCACACACATTTCCACACACTCACCGCACACTCACAGACACTCACTTACACACACCGCACACACTCACACTCACCGGCACACTCGTGTGCAAGCACACTAGTGAACTTCTACAAAATGTGCTGCACATTAGTGAGGCCACAAACCAAAGAGCACACACCAGCAGGTTTACACATCAGTGAGCTTACACACTAGTGTGCACACACACAGTCGTAAGCTTACAGATTAGATAGCGTACACACTAGCTCACCGGTGAGGTGAGCTACACACTGGTGAGTTAACACACCCACCTGTTTACGTGCGCAAAGCTCTTAACCCTAAACTTAACATATCCCAAATGTCATGGCTAAACTTATTTTACACACGCACGTGCATACACACGCACGTGCATACACGCATGCGCATATGAAGGCACGCATGCACACATACGTGCACACAAACACACGTGCACGCACATGTTTAATCATATACAATTCCATGGCGTTGGACTTGAGACTCCCAGAAGTGGAATCAGGACTCATGAGTGTGCGATATAGCTCAGTGGGCCTTTCTTGGTAAAATTGAAATAATTAATTTAGTTTCAGGATGTAGGGTTCTGAAGATACTTAATCTTTCAGTCCTTTCTGACCGTTTGAGTGTGGGTGAGTGAGTGACAACTACTTATGCATTTTTTTTTATTACAAATACAAGCATTTCCAGCTATTGACATGAAATGTATTAACTCTGGAAGATGATGGTGATACAGGTGGTGGGTAGCGGTAGTGTAGCGTTTAGCACGCTGCGCTACGAACCCGGCGACCCGAGTTAAATTCTCGCTCATGCCCAACGCAGGTAACGACTCTCTGAACCGGTCATGGGCATCCCCTAGGTCGACTCAGCCTCAAATGAGTACCTGGTGTGGTGTAAACATCACTACTGGGGAGACAAAGGCGGCCGGGCGTGGTGTTGGCCACCCACCCCTCGTGGGCCATGCTGGCCTTCACAGGTACTCGCTAACAGCACTTGCCCCAACAGTCTATTCGGGCTATACGGGGAGTCTTTGCTTTGGTGGTGATGATACAGATGGTGATTGATTATACAGATGGTTGGGATGATGATAATGATACATTTGGTGATGATGGTGGTGATGATGGGACTGTAAGAGTGGTCCTTGAAGATATTTACTGTGTAATATTAAGACACACTAATATAAAATGTAATCATTAAAGCACAATATATAACATTTGTGATTTATGTTGAAAGCATGTGCTTATAATGGTCACGTGTATTTGACCGTGCATGAATGCACGTGTTTTTTTTATTTTCTGTATTAGGTGCTTGACGACAGCACTTGGCCCAACAGTCTATATTGGTTGTACAGGAAATCTTTGTGTTTTGATTTACGAATGTTCCATTCACGAAATTTAGTGAAAACGAAATTGACAAATTAAGGATACTTTTCGACTTACGAAATAGAATTTCAGCGGAAACAATATATCACATGGCACACGCCATGAGATCATCAAGCAAAAAGCTGTCATCCATCCACGACAGTGTCACGGTATCCCCATAGTGCAAAAGTAACGCCTCGTCACCTCTCCAGTCATTCCAACATGCAGATCTTTTGGTGAGTTCCTTGAAGATGTTAATTATTTTTGTTTTAAATTGATTATTATTCAACCGTTGTAATATTTGTTCTTTATTATTTTTTGCATTGTGAAATATTGGTGTTTATTTTGGGTTTATAGTAGAAATGACTGTCAGAAACACATCGCTAGTTTTTCGTATTCAATTAATGGGAAAAGCCATTCCGATTTACGATATTTTGTTTTACGTGCGTTTTTCGAAGAACGCATCCCTTTCGTAAGTAGAGGCATACATGTACAGGAATCCATTGCCAGCCGCGAATTTACCAATCACGAGATTTTAGTAAACACGGATTGACTACTGGACACCTGTTTACTAACCACGAGCATCTCGCTTTGAGTATTCGCGAGTCGCGCCGAGTCGTGAAATCAAAACAACACGATGTACCTTATGGGGGGGGGGGGGGGTTCTTGTGTTTGTTCTTGTATTTGTACGAGCTGTTGTTTGTTTATGTTACCGATGTTTACGGGGAGCGTTAGTGCAGCGGGTTAGCGAGCTGTAATATGAAGCCATAAATCCTGGCATTATTCCTGCTCACGGCCAACACCAGTGGCAATTATCTGAACCATTCCTGGACCTACCCTCGGCCTCAAATGAGTACTTGGTGCATTGTGAAAACATCAGCACTGGCAGAGACAAACCCCATATGCTGTGCTGGCCTGCATAAGTGCTCATAACGGCACTTACCCAACAGTCTGTTACATGGGGGGATCTTAGTCTTGGCGTGTAAGTGAGAGTTTGTGGACTTTGCATGTTCTTCCCCTGTTGTGCACGCGTTTTCTCAGGGTTCTCAGCTTTCAAAAAAGAACAACCAATTCTAACAATGAGATTTTAATTGCAAATTACTTAAACAGGGATTACACACCGTGGCAACATCGCCCCCTTCTGTGAAATCTGGACAGGACCCTCCTGCAAAAGAGTGAGACTTCTCTGAATAAACAAATGTAGCACGGTAATCTTTGAAATAATAAAATAAACTGTTCACCCCTAGAGTGGACAGGGTAACGAGGGCGATCCTAGCAAGCGAGGGAGCTGTGCTCGGACGGAACGGACGACGGCTCCCAGCCGACCTCTTCGCCTTTGTCGATCTTGTCATCGTTGGAGGCCGGTCTCAGCTCTGCGAGGATCGCCTCAAACTTGGGGCGCTCTAACGGCGCGTGGCTCCAGCAGCGGTGCATCACCTTGCGGCTGTGGGGCGAGGGGAGGGTGCAGTGAGGGTGCGAGGAAGGCGAATCGCGCACAAGCTCGGACTGCGCTTTCACCTCTTCCAGTGTGCGTTCGTTCTCAGAATGGTTGAATGAGTGCCGATGATGTTAATGACGTCACAGAGGGGGATGAAGGGGGTCAGGTGGCGAGGGGGGTGAGGGGGGGGTGAGTAGGTAGAGGGTCATGAAGGCATAAAATATCTACAGAATGGATTCACACAGCGGCGTCTAAATGCCACTGCATCTCCATACGTAGTGCAGAAACACTGATCATGTTTATCTTGTAGAGAGAGAAGCAGTCTGTGGGTCTCTACAGTGAGGGAAAAAAGTATTTCATCCCCTGCTGATTTTGTACGTTTGCCCACTGACAAAGAAATGATCAGTCTATCATTTTAATTGTAGGTTTATTTGAACAGTGAGAGACAGAATAACAACAAAAAATCCAGAAAAACGCATGTCAAAAATGTTATGAATTTATTTGAATTTTAATGAGGGAAATAAGTATTTGACCCCTCTGCAAAACATGACTTAGTACTTGGTGGCTAAACCCTTGTTGGAAATCACAGAGGTCAGACGTTTCTTGTAGTTGGCCACCAGGTTTGCACACATCTCAGGAGGGATTTTGTCCCACTCCTCTTTGCAGATCTTCTCCAAATCATTAAGGTTTCGAGGCTGACGTTTGGCAACGCGAACCTTCAGCTCCCTCCACAGATTTTCTATGGGATTAAGGTCTGGAGACTGGCTAGGCCACTCCAGGACCTTAATGTGCTTCTTCTTGAGCCACTCCTTCGTTGCCTTGGCCATGTGTTTTTGGTTATTGTCATGCTGGAATACCCATCCACGACCCATTTTCAATGCCCTGGCTGAGGGAAGGAGGTTCTCACCCAAGATTTGATGGTACATGGCCCCGTCCATCGTCCCTTTGATGCGGTGAAGTTGTCCTGTCCCCTTAGCAGAAAAACACCCCCAAAGCATAATGTTTCCACCTCCATGCTTGACGGTGGGGATTGTGTTCTTGGGGTCATAGGCAGCATTCCTCCTCCTCCAAACACGGCGAGTTGAGTTGATGCCAAAGAGCTCCATTTTGGTCTCATCTGACCACAACACTTTCACCCAGTTGTCCTCTGAATCATTCAGATGTTCATTGGCAGGGAAAAAAGTATTTGATCCCCTGCTGATTTTGTACGTTTGCCCACTGACAAAGAAATGATGAGTCTATATTTTTAATGGTAGGTTTATTTGAACAGTGAGAGACAGAATAACAACAAAAAAATCCAGAAAAATGCATGTCAAAAATGTTATAAATTAATTTGCATTTTAATGAGGGAAATAAGTATTTGACCCCCTCTCAATCAGAAAGATTTCTGGCTCCCAGGTGTCTTTTATACAGGTAACGAGCCGAGGTTAGGAGCACACTCTTAAAGGGAGTGCTCCTAATCTCAGCTTGTTACCTGTATAAAAGACACCTGTCCACAGAAGCAATCAATCAATCAGATTCCAAACTCTCCACCATGGCCAAGATCAAAGAGCTCTTCAAGGATGTCGGACAAGATTGTAGACCTACACAAGGCTGGAATGGGCTACAAGACCATTGCCAAGCAGCTTGGTGAGAGGTGAGAAGAGTTAAAGCGATTATTCGCAAATGGAAGAAACACAAAAGAACGGTCAATCTCCCTTGGTCTGGGGCTCCATGCAAGATCTCACCTCATGGAGTTGCAATGATCATGAGAACGGTGAGGTCGTGGATGGGTATTCCAGCATGACAATGACCCAAAACACACGGCCAAGGCAACAAAGGAGGGGCTCAAGAAGAAGCACATTAAGGTCCTGGAGTGGCCTAGCCAGTCTCCAGACCTTAATCCCATGGAAAATCTGTGGAGGGAGCGGAAGGTTCGAGTTGCCAAACGTCAGCCTCGAAACCTTAATGACTTGGAGAAGATCTGCAAAGAGGAGTGGGACAAAATCCCTCCTGAGATGTGTGCAAACCTGGTGGCCAACTACAAGAAACGTCTGACCTCTGTGATTGCCAACAAGGGTTTTGCCACCAAGTGCAGAGGGGTCAAATACTTATTTCCCTCATTATAATGCAAATCAATTCATAACATTTTTGACATGCATTTTTCTGGATTTTGTTGTTATTGTGTCTCTCACTGTTCAAATAAACCTACCATTAAAAATATAGAGTGATCATTTCTTTGTCAGTGGGCAAACGTACAAAATCAGCAGGGGATCAAATACGTTTTTCCCTCAATGTATATGTGCTTTCTTGAGCAGGGGGACCTTGCGTGCGCTGCAGGATTTCAGTCCTTAACGGCGTAGTGTGTTACCAATTGTTTTCTTGGTGACTATGGTCCCAGCTGCCTTGAGATCATTGACAAGATCCTCCCGTGTAGTTCTGGGCTGATTCCTCACCGTTCTCATGATCATTGCAATTCCACGAGGTGAGATCTTGCATGGAGCCCCAGGCCGAGGGAGATTGACAGTTCTTTTGTGTTTCTTCCATGATGCGCACCAACTGTTGTTACCTTCTCACCAAGCTGCTTGGCAATGGTCTTGTAGCCCATTCCAGCCTTGTGTAGGTCTATAATCTTGTCCCTGACATCCTTGGAGAGCTCTTTGGTCTTGGCCATGGTGGAGAGTTTGGAATCTGATTGATTGATTGCGTCTGTGGACAGGTGTCTTTTATACAGGTAGCAAGCTGAGATTAGGAGCACTCCCTTTAAGAGTGTGCTCCTAATCTCAGCTCGTTACCTGTATAAAAGACACCTGGGAGCCGCTTTCTGATTGAGAGGGGGTCAAATACTTATTTCCCTCATTAAAATGCAAATCAATTTATAACATTTTTGACATGCGTTTTTCCGGATTTTTTTGTTGTTTTTCTGTCTCTCACTGTTCAAATAAACTTACCATTAAAATTATAGACTGATAATTTCTTTGTCAGTGGGCAAACGTACAAAATCAGCAGGGGATCGAATACTTTTTTCCCTCATTGTATGTGAGGAGTCTGTGGGTCGCAACAGCACGTACGTCTGGAAGTAGGACATTCCAGACTAAGAGGGTTCATAATGGCCGTGTCAACGAGACTGAACCAGCCAGCACAACTCACTGCTAATAACACATCACATAATTCACCCTTAAGCAATTGTTCAATCAATTAATTAAATCACTACAATTAAAATCAAAGAATATCCCAGAACAAACACTTCGCACTCTCCTCCGTCAGCCACCTGCATCGACAATAGAAACGCATCAGTCCAGCAGTGGATAAAACCTGGTGTGGGAGGTATGGGGGGGCGGCTTACACTTGTGGTGGACAGCAGGGGGGTGGCTGCATGCTGTAGCCATCGCAGATCAAGCGGTAGAACTTGTCATCGACTGCCATGCACCAGGGTAAGGGGCCTCTCCTACACCCACACATATCACACACCGAGCGGTACACACGTCACACCGAGGAGCACGCACGTCACACACCGAGCAGGTTGCACAGGTCTCCTTTATCAAGACAAACGTGGAGCAGATTACAACTACAACTCTTCTACGCCTGTCACAGTGCCCCCCTCTCCCCCCCCCCCCCCCAGTTTATGGGGGGGCGCGGGCCTCACTCCCCCCTTCGCGTCAGCCCCCCCTAATAAATGGTCCGGTTGCATTGTGAATGCACCACTCGAATGACGTGCAGTCCCGTGGCGCACTGTAACGGGCTCGTGATTTACTCAATAAAATTCAACGTAAAAAAATAAAAACGATCCCAAGACATTATTTAAAATAATGTATGGCCATCGTGTGTCAGCATCACAGGCGAAAATTGGCATGTAAAAAAAAACTTCACTGCGACTCACTCAATTGGGATTGCTCGCAGCAAACAGCACTTGACCTGCTTACAGGTTAGGTGCTGAATAACCGTGTGTCACACAGAGAACAGTTGCCACTGAGGCTGCCCTTTTCAAATGCTTGAGATGAGATGTGATTATCGCGTGTAAATGTACACACTAACGAAAACATAAGCGAACTATTATCGTTTCAGGTGGCAGGGTGGTGCAGCGGTGATCTTTGACCCTCGCAACAAGAAGGGCCTTGGTTAATGATCCGACTGGCACTTTGCGGAGTTTTCTACGTTCTCACCTTTGTTCTGTATGGGTTATCCAGTTTGCTCACATAGCTAGAAAACACACAATCACAATGTAACTGGGTATTGGCCAAGCATCCCAATGCTAAAGTTACCTGCAAATTACTTCATTGGGATGACACTCGGCAGCAGAGCCGGATGATGGCATTGCTGGGGCCCTATGTCATTGTCAAGTTTAAGAGGCCCCTTCTATGAATGCCTGTATATTTTTGTCAGCAGAATGAAAATAACTGCTTTGGAGAGTCTTTTTTTCTCACCGATCTTTATTTATTAAGCAATTATGTTAAAACTCGAAACCTCGTGTCCATTTCTTGTTTCGTATTTAGAGATCCCCCCCCTCCCTTAATGCGAGGCCCTAAGCTGCAAGTGTGGCCGGTCTGAGCTCGCCTGTGATGAATCACACGTATAATTGTGCACTCTAATTTTCTATGGGTGGCCAGGAGAATTTATTATTATTTAAGTGAATGCAATGGTGATCAGGGGATTGGATCCAGAGCCCCACGTACACAGTAGAGTACAAGGGAACGCCCACAATACAGATTTGAGCTGACCTGCGGATTGAGAAATTGAACTGTTTTGTGACGTGGAGGGTGTTTCTGACCGCTATTATGACCGACCCGTCCCGACGGGAGGAGAGAGGACAGGGTGGACCGGCTGCATGAGCTTACTCTCCGGCACTGCACAGCACAACATCGCCTCCCTACTGCAAAAATACTCGGCAGGACCCTCCTGAAAATGAAAGTCTTCGGAATCAGTGAGGCCTGTCCTTGGGAGGACAGGCGTAGTCTTGGTCGTCACAAGCGAACATTTGTTTCTCCACATGAATTTGTATCCCCGGGTTACCATCAGGGCTGGGCGCTGCAAGCTTAGCTTCTGAGATCTGATGAGACTGGCCGTTTTTTAAAAGGTAATTTCGGCATCTGGAGCCCAAGCATGCAACAACTTTATGCAACTTCTTGGTTATTTTGATAAAGTCACGTAGAATGGAAATAAAATAATAAAAATAAAACATAATAAAAAATAAAATTTTCACGACGTTTCTGCCACAACACAAGTAGCCTTCTTCAGGTGAAGGAACAGAACTGTCGGGACAACAGCGCTTCAATAATTGCTGCTAAGATTCCCAGCGTCTTTTAAGCTAGGTGGGAGAGGTAAAGCGCCTTGACAAAGGAGTTTACATATCAAACAGGAGAATTTAGCATTGAAATAGCTGTGTTAAAGTGTTGGATCATCAGGGTGTTAAAGTCAGAAATAAGCATGTAACTGGGAGATTAGCATGATGTTAATGTGAGGGATTAGCATGTGACTGGTCACGGAAATAGCTATGTTAAAGTCAAAGTTTACATCTCAACAGAGGCGTTTAGTATATGGACGCTAAAGGACTGCAACTACCCAACTATCATACAATAAACCGATGTGAAAAAAATAAGTATAAACAACATCAATATAATAAATGTACTCAATATGTTCTTCAATACGTTGAGCTATAAACATCAAGTAACTGAGTATACACTACACTATATAATGAATACCATATAGTAAACGAATTAATAAAACTAAAATATAAACTACATCAATGTTATTAATAAACTCTATATACTCTCCAATCAGCTGAGCTACTAACAATAAGTCATTATACATTACAATGCCATATGGCGAAAAAAAGGGTGGCGGTTTTTTCCTTCTTTCCAACGTTAGCACCACGGAGAGCGACGAGCCTCGTTCAGACGGACGAGTCCATCCATGCTCGGAACGGAGGAGGGGGGAGAAACAGCCACGATGTGCTGCTCTGTCCTGTGTTGCGTTACAACCATGCCATAAACTAGACTACTATACATTGTAACGTTATACCTTCCAATCTAAACTACATTGTATAATATCGTATACACAGCCCAATGTAAGCTCGAACATTATGCAGTATAAATTTCGATTTAAAGCTTTCGTGACTGCAATGATTCATCTTCTTTGGTTCTTTCGGTAAAGTCACGTAGAATGAGCTGCTGCCAGACCACCAAGATTATATGGCCTTCCAAAGATACACAAAGAAGATACACCCCTTCGTCCCATTGTCTCTACTATCAGCTCCCCCACCTACAAACTGGCACGTTTTCTGGCTGATATACTGCGACCTTTCACTGGAAAAACCACCTCTGCGGTACTAAATTCTACTCACCTGGTATCGACAATCAAAGACATTTCCCTGTCCCCAAACGACCTGCTTGTCAGTTTTGATGTGGTGTCCTTGTTCACCAAAGTCCCGGTACCTGACACCATCGCTATCATTGAAGACCTGGTTCATCAAGGACTGCATACTGATGTACCCCCCCTGGTGAGACATTGCTTAACCAACACATACTTCACCTGGAATGGAACTTTCTACAAACAAACTGAGGGCACCCCAATGGGCTCCCCCCTATCTCCGGTTGTAGCCAACGTATTCATGGAAAAATTTGAAACTGACGCCATCCAGACTGCCACTCTACGCCCGACCTTATGGAAGAGGTACGTTGATGACACCTTTGTCATCTGGCCACATGGCCAGCCTGCTCTAGACCAATTCCGCGACCACATCAATTCCATACACCCAGCCATCAGATTTACCATGGAGGTCGAAAAAGATGGCAAACTACCCTTTCTGGATGTCTTAATTAAAAGGAGACATGATGGTTCAATGAGCCACTCTGTCTACAGGAAAGCTACCCATACAGATGCTTACTTGAAACCGGATTCCCACCACCATCCATCCCAGAAGAACTGCCTCATCAAGACTCTATACCATAGAGCCCAATGCATTTCCGACCAGGAACACATTACCAGTGAACTCAAGCACGTACACCAGGCTCTCAGGGCTAATGGCTACTCCGACTACACAATCCGCAAAGCCATCACTCCAGTCATGAAGAAGGATCCTCTTGTGGAGCCACTCAAAACCATCACCTTACCCTACATTGCAGGGGTCACTAAAAAGATCTCCAAAATCCTGAATAAACACAAGATCCAGGTCCGATTCAACACAGTACACAAAATCCGTGATTTAGTTCCATCTGTAAAAGATGCTCTTCCAGACATACAGTACCCAGGCGTTTACAAACTAAAGTGCCTCTGTGGTAGTAGCTACATTGGAGAAACCAAAAGACATATCTCGGACCGCATCCGCGAACATAAAGCAGACTTGAAACACGGTAAGACGAACTCCTCTGCCGTGGCAGACCACTGTTACAATTCAGTGGGCTCACATGACATTGACTTCTCCAAGACGGAGGTTCTTTGCAAACCAACCGGCTACCATGAGAGATTCGTTCATGAGGCCATTCACATATACAAGCACAGAGACAATTTCAACCGAGAAGATGGATTCAGGCTTAGTAACCACTGGAAAGATGTGTTAAATCATTTCTGTTCTTAATTAATTGTAATTTTACGATGTCCTTCAGACCGCAGCTCTTTCGCCAGCATTGCCTCTTAATACCTCTCACACCACGGTTAATGGTATGGTTTACAACATGGAGCATACTAGGGCCTCGCAGCTGTCTCTCTCCCCCTCCTCTGTTCCGACCATGGACGAACTCGTCCGTCTGAACGGGGCCCATAGCTATCCGTGGTATGGAAATTTGAGGGTAAGAATCCACCCATTTTTTCGCCATATAGCATTGTGATATATAACGACTTATGGTTGGTAGCTTAGCTGATTGGAGAATATAGAGTTTATTGATAACATGAAGGTAATTTATAATTTAGTTTTTATTGGTTCACTATATAGTACTGTGAATAGCTCAGATGTGTAGTCATTTCTGTGACCAGTCACTAGCAAATCACCCAGTTATTTCAATGCTAAATTCGCCTAGTTATTTCAATGCTAAATTCTCCTGTTTGATTTGTACTAAGTGCCTCGGTGAATGTGTATGCTCTGACTTCAACGTAGCTATTTCTGTAGCAGTTACAAGCGAATCACTCAGCCATTTCAATGCTAAATTCTATGCTAATCCCATTGTCAAGGGGTGCCTCTGCGGATGTGTATGCCTTAACTTAGCTATTCCAATGCTAAATTCTATGCTAATTCCTTTTAACAATGGGTGCCTCTGCGGATGTGTATGCTTTAACTTTTAACATAGCTATTTCTGTGACCAGTCACAAGCTAATCATTCAGCCATTTCAATGCTAAATTTTATGCTAATTCCTGTGTCAAGGCTCTTTGTTCCTCTCACACAGCTTAAAAGCCGTGATCTGAACGTGGCTCTCTCACTCCAGCGCTGTCCTACCAGACAGTCTCGCCCCCTTCACCTGATGAAGGCCGCTTGTGTTGTGGCCGAAACGTCGTGAGAATATTATTGTGTTATTTTATTTTATCAATTTATTATTTTATTCTCATTCTACGTGACTTTACCGAAAGAACCAAAGAAGATTATGCAGTATATTTATATGTCTTCAACTAAACTTTTTCCTACATTACACGACTATACACCGTAATATACACTACCATAGACAAACCCACCCTTGAATTATAAAATGCGTTACTTTACACTACCCTATACTTTAGACTGTAAAATGTTAGACTTGTAATATTACACTATGTATTATTCTACCAACCCTACTGTATACCACACTGCTGTATATTCACAATACAATTACGATACTATATATTGCCTTATGAATTATGTTAAACATTACAATGTTATACTATTTATTATTATGTAACATGCTATAAACCATACCATTGACCGTCGTGTGAAGAGGCAGTGCCAGCGAATGGACTGCAGTCTGAATGTCACCATAAAATACAATCAATTAAGAACTGAAATTGTTTATAACGTCTTTCCAATGAAATTTTGATTTAAAGCTTTCGTGACTGCAGTAATTAATATGCTTAGTTCTTTCGGTAAAGTCACGTTGAAGGAAACAACAAAATAATAAAATATATATAAAACAATAAAAATTCTCACGACGTTTCGACCATAACACAAACCAATTCCTCAACCACATCAATTCCATACACCCAGCCATCAGATTCACCATGGAGGTCGAAAAAGATGGCAAGCTACCCTTTTTGGATGTCCTAATTAAAAGGAGTCCCGATGGTTCAATGAGCCACTCTGTCCACAGGAAAGCTACGCATACGAATGCTTACTTAAAACTGGATTCCCACCACCATCCATGTCAGAAGAACTCCCTCATCAAGACTCTATAGCATAGAGCCCAATGCATTTCCGACCAGGAACACATTGCCAGTGAACTTAAGCACGTACACCAAGCTCTCAAGGCTAATGGTTACTCCGACTACACAATCCGCAAAGCCATCACTCCAGCCATGAAGAAGGATCCTCTTGAGGAGCCATTCAAAACCATCACCTTACCCTACATTGCGGGGGTCACAAAAAAGATCTCCAAAATCCTGAATAAACACAAGATCCAGGTCCGATTCAACAGTACATAAAATCCGTGATCTGGTTCCGTCTGTAAAAGATGTGGTTCCAGATATACAGTACCCGGGCGTCTACAAACTAAGTTGCCTCTGTGGTAGCAGTTACATTGGAGAAACCAAACGACATATCTGGGACCGCATCCGTGAATATAAAGCAGACTTGAAACACGGTAGGACGAGCACCTCAGCCGTGGCAGATCACTGTTATAATTCAGTGGGCTCACATGACATTGACTTCTCCAAGACGGACGTTCTCTGCAAGCCATCCGGCTACCATGAGAGATTCGTTCATGAGGCCATCCACATATACAAACACAGAAACAATTTCAACCGAGAAGATGGATTCTGGCTTAGTAACCATTGGAAAGATGTTATAAACCATTTTGGTACTTAATTGATTGTATTTTATGGTGACTTTCAGATCGCAGCCCATTCGCTGCCACTGCCTCTTAATGGTATGGTTTATAGCAGGGGTGTCCAAACTTTTGTTTCCCGAGGGCCACATACAGAAAAATATACGAAGGATTGGGCCACTCACTAGACGTGAGGTATACTGCCTCACTTCTCATGCACTAATATTGTCAAAATCAATCAAATGCAGGTAAATTACGTTTGATTATTGAACATGTTTGAAGAAAAAAAGCCTCCATCATAGCTCTTCATTAGTAGATTTTAATTTTATTTTTTACAAAAAGGTTGGCAGGTAATTCTCTCAGTGACAGCCTCAGATTGGTTCTTAGGGTGCTGATCCCCCTTCATTGTCCATATGAAGGGAGAGACAAGAAGACAAATAGGGGATGTGGATATTTCAAGCTTATTACACAAATAAATTATTGGGCTTGTTAACACATCAACTAACGTTTGTTAAAAAAATTGTCATCAACTTTAATTGACTGAATTTATGAAGTAATTGGGCTTATTAACAAATGAAAACGGTGTGTATATTTTTAACTCACCTGTAATGGGAATAATGTTACGCTCAGTGGGAGCAGTGATGCTGCGCTTTGGTCTGAAGGATAGCTGGCAGGTCAGGAGTAAGTTTGGTGGTTGAGATGCGAAGGACGTCACGTAGATGGCTGTCGGTCGTTCTGGTTCTCAGCCTGCTTTTGTTCAGCGTTAACAGAGAGAATGTCTGCTCACATATGTATGTTGAGCCGAACAGACTCATCATTCGTCTTGCATGGCGTCTCGTCAGAGGAAACTTGGCCTTTTCCAAACTCCGGTAGAAGTCAGGTAGGGAGAGAAGCTGATGCTGATTCTTCAGAGAATCATCACACTGAATTTCGATCAGTTCTAATTGCAGACTCTCCTCCACTTCTTTTGCATCCATTGAAAACGGAGCCGCAAACAGTGTGATTTCCTTCTCAATGACAGAAAAATCTTGGAAGCGCTGACTGAATTCTGTCATGAGAGATGTGATCACAGACACATATTCTCCCATTTTTGCAGAGAGCTTGGCATTTGGAAATGCGCATTGATTTCGGTCAGCGTGGGGAAGTGCGCTACATTGAAGTTGCGCAGTTGTGACTCGAAGAGACGGAGCTTCGCACGGAATGCTTTCATGTGCACATACAGCTGTGGTACCAGTTGCTCTTTGCCTTGTAGTCTCTTGTTCGGGGTGTTGAGATGATCAGTGAGATCAACTAAAAAAGCCAAGCCTGCCAACCATAAAGGGTCACTGATCTCATGGAGAGGTCTGCCCTTTTCTTTCAAAAACTTGTCGATATTTGATCTCAGGGAATAAAACCACTGCAGCACGGAGCCGCGACTGAGCCAGCGCACTTGGGAATGGTAGAGTAGGTCCCCGTATTCAGCATCGACATCAGAGAGGAACGCTTGCAATTCTCTGTGGTAAAGCCCTCGGGCCATAATTTTTTGACATTTTTCACAACTGTGTTCATCACATCGCCAAGCTGGATTATCTTGGCACAGAGGGCTTCTTGGTAGATGATACAGTGCATTTTAACAGTCTCACCTCTGCTCTCCTGCACCTTGGCACTCACCATAGAAGCCATTCCTTTGCGCTCGCCTGTCATTGCTGGAGCCCCATCCATTGTAATTCCACACAGCTTGTCCCATTTAAGTCCAGCCTGGTTAATTGAATCTGACACAGCTTCAAAACATATCCTTCCCAGTTGTTGTCCCCTTTAGACTCCGAAGATCAAGCAGTTCCTCCGTAATGCAAAAATTCTCATCAACTCCCCGCAAAAAAATTAACAGCCGTGCAGTGTCCGTGGCATCTGTGCTCTCATCACATGCAATCGAGTAAAAATCGAAAGCACAAGCTTTATCTGACACTTGCTGTTTTAAGTTAGCCGACAAGTCTTCAATTCGCCGCACAACCTTATTTCTGGACATACTAACATCGTTAAAATCCTGCATTTTCTCCAGGCACATTCCCACGACTTTAGTGAGGCACTGTTTGATGAAGTCACCGTCTGAGAAAGGTTTCCCATGTAGGGCAATGAGTTGAGCTACTTCATTGCTGGCTATTGTTGCATTTTCTTGAGCTTTGTTAGCACGGAAAAAAAAACCCTGCTGCTGCGTTAGCAGGCTAGCTTGCCATTTGCTTTACCTTCTCTCTCCGCTCGGCGCCAGTGTAGGACGTGAAGGTCTGATGTTTCGTTTCATAATGCCGTCGTACATTGTACTCTTTCATCACGGCAACACTCTCATTACAAATCAAACAAACACACTTCCCCTTGGTTTCTATGAAAAAACATTCATTTTTCCACCGAGTCTGAAATTTTCTGCACTCGCTTGCAATCTTGCGTCTCTTCGGTTCCGGCATTTTTGGTGACCCTGAGCAAATGTTTTCTTCGATTGCTTGCTTTGTGGAGACGCTGCCTTGTTCAAGACAATAGCGCCATCTAGTGTTTAAATTAAGAAATGCAATACAGTGGGCCATAGTCCATTATATTTTTAAACTTTGATACGGGCCCATTAAAAATGGATGGCGGGCCGCAGTTGGCCCGCGGGCCGTAGTTTGGACACCCCTGGTTTATAGCATGTTATATAATAATAAATAGTATAACATTGTAATGTTTAACATAATTCATAAGGCAATATATAGTATTGTAATTTTATAGTGAATATACAGCTGTGTGGTATACAGTAGGGTTGGTAGAATAATACATAGTGTAATATTACAAGTCCAATATTTTACAGTCTAAAGTATAGGGTAGTCTAAAGTAACGCATTGTGTAATTCAAGGGTGGGTTTGTCTATGGTAGTGTATATTACGGTGTATAGTTGTGTAATGTAGGAAAAAGTTTATTTGGAGACATATCAATATAATGCATAATGTTAGAGCTTACATTGGGCTGTGTATACGGTATTATACAATGTAGTTTAGATTGGAAGGTATAACATTACAAGGTATAGTAGTCTAGTTTATGGCATGGTTGTAATGCAACACAGGACAGAGCAGCACATCGTGGCTGTTTCTCCCCCCTCCTCCGTTCCGAGCATGGATGGACTCGTCCGTCTGAACGAGGCTCGTCGCTCTCCGTGGTGCTAACGTTGGAAAGAAGGAAAAAACCGCCACCCATTTTTTTCGCCATATGGCATTGTAATGTATAACGACTTATTGTTAATAGCTCAGCTGATGGAGAGTATATAGAGTTTATTGATAACATTGATGTAGTTTGTATTTTAGTTTTTAGTAGTTTACTATATGGTATGCATTAGATAGTGTAGTGTATTCCCAGTTACTTTATGTTTATAGCTCAATTTATTGAAGAATATATTGAGTACATTTATTATATTGATGAAGTTTCTACTTAGTTTTTTTTTCACATCGGTTTATTGTATGATAGTTGGGTAGTTGCAGTCCTTTAGCGTCCATATACTAAATGCCTCTGTTGAGATGGAAACTTTGACTTTAACATAGCTATTTCCGTGACCAGTCACATGCTAATCCCTCACATTAACATCATGCTAATCTCCCAGTTACATGCTAATTTCTGACTTTAACACCCTGCTGATCCAACACTTTAACGCAGCTATTTAAATGCTAAATTATCCTGTTTGATATGTAAACTCCTTTGTCAAGGCACTTTACCTCTCCCACCTAGTTTAAACGACACTGCGAATCTTAGCAGCAGTCATTGAAGTGCTGTCGTCCCGACAGTTCTGTTCCTTCACCTGAAGAAGGCTACTTATGTTGTGGCCGAAACGTCGTGAAAATTTTATTTTTTATTACGGTTTTTTTTTCCATTCTACGTTACTTTACCGAAAGAACCAAGAAGATGAATCCCTGCAGTCACGAAAGCTTTAAATCTGAACTTTACGCAATTAAAAATCATAGTGTAAGATAAGACTACAATCGTTGTCTGCTGTGAGGATCTTCTGTACTCAGGGCCCCGAATGTTTGTGGCAAGTGAAAGTTTGTCTCAGCAAAATATAAGATTTCTCACAGTAGCATACCGTATGACCACACGTCGCTCTGCACCTTGTAGAGCCCATGGAACATGCTTTCTGAAGACATCCACTTTACAGGCAGAGGCACCTAATGGACATGACCGCATGGCCACAAGCACAACAACAATACGTTCAGTAAATTCAGTTCAGGCCGATGCATCGCGATTCGTCATACGTTTTTTGTGTCAGGCCATATTCATCTGGCCAAATTAGCGTCATCTAGCCCTCCACTACCCTGAAGGGTTAAATGTGTAGTGACATCACGGGATGGCACTGTGTAGTGCCGGGCCTAGAGAGGCACGGCGTGCGGTGTATTGACATCGCGGATACCACTCTGGTGTGGGTGTAGTACCGGCCCTAGAGGGGCTCGGTCAGCGCTGATTGATCCCGCTGGATGGCATCACGCTTGGCGTGCAGTGCCAGCCCGACAGGGTAGGGTGTGGGAGTGCCGGCCGTAGGAAACGGGTTACTAAATGCCATGGCACTCTGGTTGACCCGAGAGGACACGTGACCGGTTAAGTCTACAAAGGGGCCCCAAGTGGGGGCTAGGGGTGGTCACGTGGTCAGGGTCCAGATCCTGCTGCTCGATGATTCTAGAAGGTGGTCGTGGCCAAGGGCGGAGCCAGCCACGCCACAGAGAATATAAGCCGGGTCCCCCACAGGGACCGGCGTTGTTGTTCATCCTGAAGAACCTTTGTCTACGTCTACGTTCTACCGAGTCTCCAACACATGGACTGGGACCCGAGCTGTGGTCCCGTTCTGTCGTAGCTAGTCATGTTGTAATTAGTGTAGTTAGCCTGGTGGTCACCACCACAGGTTGTTATTCTGGGCCAGTTACCCCGTGTACCACATTGGGGGGGGGAGGAGGAAGGGGATTTGTGAAATTGCCCCATATTTTGAACTGTCGGCAGAGCAGGGAGATTGAATCCAATTGCCGACCTCTGGATTGCAAGTCCAGGGTGGGAGAGCCATTGCACCACCGTGTGTGGCAGCACCCCCCACTCGCTTTTTCTTAGGGGCTGTGCAAAATAAAATAAAAACATTGAGTACAATTAAAGTGATGGGCCTTCCATTCCGATGATGGTGATGACATTGGCGATACTGATAATGATGCTGATGATGCTAAGTAAGGTGAAGGACTCACTTTGCCCTTCACCACGTAGTTGGGGTCAGTCTGGACGTTCCGTGCCAGCCCAAAGTCGCAAATCTTGGCGATGTGTCCATGCGTTACCAGCAAATTCCTCGCAGCCAGGTCGCGGTGGATGCACTAAAAAAAAGAAAAAAAATCCCTGTGTGGCCTTCAACAAACTTGGGGCAACTTCTGTGAAGGTCGGCCACGGTACACGACGGGGTGGGTGCCCAGCACCACGCCCGGCCGCCTTTGTCTCCCCAGTGTAGATGTTTACACACCGCACCAGGTACTCATTTGAGACTGAGTCCATCTGGGGAGGCCCAAGACCGGTTCAGATAATTGTCACTGGTGTTGGCCGTGAGCGTGAATCGAACTCTGGCCATTGGGTTCGTAGTGCAGTGAACTAACCACTGAGCGACCACTCGCCACCCAGACAGACATATTAAGGGCAACAAAGACGTGCACCACAGACACAGTCACATACAAAGACACAGTTAAACACGCACAGTCACAGAGATACAGTTAAACATACTCTTTGGTTCTTTCGGTAAAGTAACATAGGTATAAAATAAAACAAATCACGACGTTTCGGGCGCAACACAAGTGTCCCTCATCAGGTGGGAAAGCATGATCTGCTGCTGAGGCAGACTGTTTTGAAAGGTTTGAAATAGGTGTAGCCTAAGGGTCATAAAGAAGTGGGCGGGGCTAGTGATGTTAATGTGAGAAATTAGCATGTAAATGTAAGATCGGAGAGCAGCCTCCTCGACGAGGGCTTCAAATCAAGACAGTTAAACACGCGCAGTCACACAGATGGTCATGGCCCTGTAGGGATAGAGACAGACAGGCACGGAGATACATACAGAGAGACACAGAGACAGGTTAAAATCATCACGTATTTTCATCATTATGTTCCACCACTCTTTTAACCGAGGAGAGAGGCTCACTGCTGATTCACTCCTTTCGCGACTCACGTTCTTGTGAGCGAGGAAGGCCATACCGCTCGCGACCTGCTCCGAGAAGCTCGGGAGGTTGTCCACCCCGGATGGAGTAGAGTCGCTCACGATCGCTTCTCTCTCCGACGACGACGCGTCCCAGCCTGCGGCGCACAAGGAAGCCCGGACGATTCAGAAATGCCCTAACTATAGAGTATCTATAGTAGATCATCGATTATTCGGCGGCTACGGGGGGGAAGGGGACGCCAAATTTTTTAACAACGCCGGATATTCACTACATAATAATTTTAAAAAGCTAATTTTTTGCACATTCTTGCATAGCATTGTTTTTAAATGTTGTGAATGTTTTGTTGTCTTTTAAATTAGTTTACTATATGAAATTGGTGTGAATAAACATACAAATACACAGAAATAAATATCCTACTGTAAAATGTAACCTATTTACTGTACCGTACTTACCAATCCAATCTCGAAGACTCTGAATGGAGTGATGTATATACGTGCAGTATTGTCATTTTTTTAAAGTTGTATTTAGTGTATAATGTACCGTCCGTAATATTTAACACTGAAATGAAGTCGGTGGCCGCTCTGGTTAATAACGCGGTCTACTTCGCAGTAGACACAGTTAGAGCGAACACGTACATGATTAGAAAAAGAGAGTCGGCCAAGTGTTGTGTGGTGTAATTACCCAAATTTGAGAAATTTACTCGCAAATTATACCATCGGGGAAGCTGCCTAATAACATCACAAACCCACTTGGCAGGGTAAAGCCCGCTTGCAAGGCTGTGGCTGCACAGGGGCAGCTGCCCCCAGTCCATGGAAACTGGTACTGATGTAGTTTACGAATCGCCATGGGCGGCATGGTGGCACATTGGTAAGTAACCCTTGCGCCTTGCAGCAAGAAAGCTGGGTTTGATTCCCGACTCGGGCGCGTTTTGGCGTGGAGTTGTCATCTTCTTTCCCCCTGTTCGTCAGAGTGTGTAAGTGCAATGAAGTGTTTGAGTGAGTGTGTGAGCGAGTGAGTTAGCGTGAATGTGTGAGTGTGTGAAGATTGTATGTTCTCCCCCTCTTCTGGGTCTCCTCCGTGTTCTCGAGTTTCCTCCCATAGTAAAAAAAATACCCAATACAACGAGTCTGGCATTGGGCAAAACATCCCAATACTGAAAAATCACCTGCAAATTACTCAATTGGGACTACACAGTGACAGCAAAAACTTCGCAGGACCCTCATGAAGAAGTCTTGAGTTTTTGCACAGTAAACAAATGTAATAATAAATCTTGACTTAAAGCTTTTGTAACTGCAGGAAGACATTCTTTGGGTCTTTCGGCAACGTCACGTAAATAGGTTCAAATGAAATAACCAAAAATAACAAAAAACTACGACGTTTCGATCACAACACAAGCTTTTGTCATCAGGAAGAAAAAAAGAGAGGGGGACAGCTGCTGAGGCAGACAGTCTGCCTTATCTCAACCGGTGTTGTCCCTATCCTAGGTAAACTCCGTCTTAAATGAGTACCTGGTGCAGTGTGTAGACATGAGCACTGGGGAGACAGAGGTGGCTGCATGCGCGTAGTGCTGGCCACCCACCTCCTCGTGGGCCACGCCGCCTAACAGCAGCACAGTCTGTTAAGGCTTATTTGGGTGATCTTCATCTTTGTTGTACGCTTGTGCCATCTTGTGTGTCCGCTGTCACAGATTCCAGGCTACAACCCTCCGGAGTCCACCCCATGGGGCTCCCCTTCTCCCCGGCCCAAAAAACCCAGACAGTACTCGTGCATCATGCATGCGGTGTCAGCAAGAGGTAAGAGGTGCATGAGTGGGCACACACTCTGGGTTTTACATCTGCAGAGTTAGTTAAGTGTACAGTGTGCTCGCAAGCAGAGGTGAACAATAAAAAAAAATCAGTGGCGGTTATGAGAAACGCTACCCTGAAGTAACGGGCGGTTTTCACTCTGAACTTGCAATCCAGAAGTTACTGGTTCGTTTTCCCATCGCAGCGTTTGAAACAGTGACGCAATTTTCTTAAATTTACAATTTTTACCTTGCCAACCAGTACAAACAGCCAGGTGAGGTGTATAAGCGTCACTATATATGAATAGTTTAGGACATCTTATGCTCACAAACTCACCCGTTCACGCACTCAACCACCAACTCAATCTCACTCAAATCACCAACTCACTCTCACTCAAACCACCAACTCACTCAACCATCAACTCACTCAACCCACCATCTCACTCAAACCACCAACTCACTCAACCATCAACTCACTCAACCCACCATCTCACTCAAACCACCAACTCACTCAAACCACCACCATCTCACTCAAACCACCATCTCACTCAAACCACCATCTCACTGAAACCACCAACTCACTCAAACCACCAACTCACTCAAACCACCACCATCTCACTCAAACCACCATCTCACTCAAACCACCACCATCTCACACAAACCACCAACTCACTCAAACCACCATCTCACTCAAACCACCATCTCACTCAAACCACCATCTCACTCTAAAAGGTTGAAGGTTAAGGTGCAGGCAGCCCTGAAAATATATTGGCTCGTGCCACTGCAAGCTCCCTTCTGGAGGATATGTTGTTGAGCCAGACGTTTGGAAGAGGTGGGAGTAACCCACATTTTACCCCACCACACACGACCTGCCGATGGACTACCCATTGACAGTGCTGAGTGGACAACGGCAGGGCCAGTGAGGGGGGATTTAAGAAACGGTTCAATCACCTGCCGCGCTTGGAGGACGAACCGGCGGCATTTGGGTTGCCAAGCCCAGTGTGATAACCGTCACATTATGGCAGCATCATAATCTGAATATTTTTCCTGGATCAATCCGATGAGCTATAAAGCTCTTTTTCACAGGTGTCCAGCACCACTTCATCATATGGATGAGGGGTTCCTGAATCAGGTGAGAGACAGATTTGTCCTCCTCTACCAGGTGAGGTCAGGCAATTTTACTTCTCACTTCACCTTCCTCACCTCAACTGGTAAGGTAGGAAAATCATTGCTCCTGAACTAGGTGAGAGCCCAATCAGGTGTGACCCGTGGTGCATAAGGGGACCACACCAATGATAAAAAAAATACTAAACTATTTTTTATTTTCTTGGTTCTTTCGGTAAAGTCTCGTAGAAGGGAAATGATAAAAATATAAAACAATACAATTATCACGACGTTTCGACTGCAACACAAGCAATCATCATCGCTTCTACATGACTTTACCGAAAGAACCAAGAATATGAATCCCTGCAGTCACGAAAGCTTTAAATCAAAATGTATTTTTTATTTATTTACCAAGGTCACATCTATAACAGCAGCCACTATACCTGACCAGTGTTACTCATTTCTACTGTTACCTATTATTATTATGATTAGTGTGTGGACCCACCACAATGCGTTATACCCCTGCTACAACTTTATCACCTTAGTTCTCATCTGATCTCCGATGCTAAGCAGAGTTAAGCCTGGGCTTGCCCTGAGCTACAGACGTGTGACTGTCAGGTGACCAGGGGATGGCAGTGCTGAGTGTTTTCTTCAGCTGCAAGCCGAATGTGGGGAGTTGTGTCG
Source organism: Petromyzon marinus (assembly GCF_048934315.1). Taxonomy (NCBI): domain Eukaryota; kingdom Metazoa; phylum Chordata; class Hyperoartia; order Petromyzontiformes; family Petromyzontidae; genus Petromyzon; species Petromyzon marinus. The sequence goes on from NC_133721.1 coordinate 240,718, forward strand.
ACTGACAGGCAAAGCTGTACCAGCTCAGCGCTCAGACCTCTTGAGACACACACCCACATTACGATCATATGATATAATAATGTTTAGTTTTAGGTGGAGCGCCGTTCATGCAAATTGAATGAACAATGTCACTGCAGCCAAGCGGTAAGCCAGCACCAACAATTGCCCAAGCTCTATATACCAATATATTCCAGCCAATGTATGCGTGTTTATTCACGTGGGGGGGCAACACTTTATCCCATACACAAGGGACAGATAATATTAGTCCACATTTTGCTCTGCTGCCTTTTGGCATATCCAGGGTATGGCACTTCCTGCATGCTCACGGGAAAGAAGTTTCGCAACATTTGCGTGATCCATGAATCCCCGCCTCAACGGTGCTGGATTACAGGCGTGCACCACCGCCGCCCGGCTAATGAATGCTCCCCTCGTGTGTATGTTTGCGTGTGTGCTTGCTTCTCAGATTGACCTGCTGGAGGACCCATGCCTGCTTAACGTTGTGATTCTATAGACGGTGTTGCAGGAGATCCGCCATCGCTCCGCTCCTGTCTACAAGAAACTTCGCGACATCATCTCCACTCCGCAGAAACACTTCTACGCCTTCACCAATGAGCACCATCGGTAGGCGCAGCTCTCCAACCGGTCCTAGCCATCTCGCCAATCCAGTGTGCACGGCACACGAATTGACGCCTCTTTACTTCTGAACTGTGGCACACGGTGGCGGTTGGTGGCGCAAAGTCTCGTTGGGACTGTTTCCCAGTGCCATGAGGGCCAGCAGAGTTGGTGGCGTAGTGGCGTTGTGCATAAGGCTGCCCCTGTCCAGATGGCTAAGGATTGGTAGCTGATTTTTTCGCCAGGGCTGAAATTAATTGCACTCCCTTTATTGAATTTTGGCACTCTGTGGGGTGGGGTTTGAATTGTATGTATGTTGAACTTCCTTCACACAGTACATAGCCAACTGTGCTACGTACAGTTGAGATAATAAACTGTGCATCTGATTCGGCTCGTGGGACTGAACGCCCCCGTGGCTTGAGTTACTGAGCAGAAAGGCGTTTTATAAATGTAATTCATGATTATTAAATACATTTCTTGTCATTAAAACTGGATTCCTGAAGGCGTTTGCAGCACTCGGAGGGAAACCTCTGACATTATGCCTAACAACTCACAGGACTACATGATTTACACTTCTCGCAGAGCTGCGCTGATTTTACTGCCCCAGAAGAGGTACAAATTTCCTAGTCGACCTCTTAAGCACCATTTCAACTCCACAACTTTGTTACTGTGACTCGGGTGCAAGTGATTACACAGCAACGCCCAGTGTGATTGTCTAACAGCGCCGTAACTTGATTGTCGTGTGTCTCAGAGACACGTACGTGGAGCAGAAGAAGGGGGATCCTTCCAATGACCGTAACGACCGAGCCATCCGATATTCTGCGTTGACTATTCCACCTGAAGACGGAAGCTTGTGTTGCCTCCAAAACGTCGTGATTGAATTGTTTTCTTTTATTTTTTATTTTATCTACGTGACTTTACCGAATAAAACCAAAGAGTATGAATCCTTGCAGTCACGAAAGCTTCAAATCTTGTCACACTGCTTTTCACATGTAACAGCCCTCTTTTTGAATCCACTGCTGGGTGTGGGCCTCGTTCTGTGCGAGGTTGTGCAAGGTTGTTTGACCGTACGGTATATCCCCGTTGAATGCGCGTTCACACTACGCGTTTTGGCTTTAACACGGTTTTACCTTTTTATGGAAAGTTTCTAGATTTTAACGCTCAACCGCGCTCGCTACATTGCAAGTATAGCGCGTGGTCACGGACTACTTTTCTGAGCGGCGTCGGTGTTAGCAGTGTTGTTGGATGATGCTAGAAGCTGTAGTACTGATGTATGCTGTGATACCCAGCGTACCTTCCTCTTCCTCGGTCTTTGTTCCAGCAGGATCTTTGTGCGCGGAGCGTCATCTTGCTCCATTATATTTTTCACTCACCATATCTCTCACTTGAGATTTAATTAAAGGAGTGTCATACTTAGCATATTGATAGAGATACTATATAAACACAACACATTTTAAAATAAACATGTAAAACAGTGTACTGTGCTATCAAAAACAATTAAATTGCGGGTTGGAACGGCACCCCCACCTTTACCGTTATTTGTTATGGGAACATTACTCCCGCTGAACGCAGATTAGTTTCACTTAGCAATTGTCAGGAACGCAACCCCCGTGTTAAGCGAGGACTTGCTGTATCTCACAACCTTTGGTCAGTGCGGGTTGGTGACGACGATAGCGCGGAACAAAACAATGGACATTGCTTCACCGCCATATGCTGCCCACCACAGCCTATAACAATCTGCTGCGGTCGACTTTACCAAAGGCTGCTTTATAATACTCCAATGGCATGACAACAATACGATGATAATATCCGAGTAGATGGGAGCCTCAGAAAGAACGATTTGCCCCCCAGCTTCACGATTAAATGAATACCACGGCTCGGGGCCGTGATCCCATTTAAGGATCCCTCTCTTTAACAGTGGTAAATGTAGTGCCTCTTACTCTTTGTTTTTTTCCGGTAAAGTCACGTATAAATAAGAAATAATAAAATAACATAATAGCATACGACGTTTCGGTTGCAACACAAGCAGCCATCATCAGGTACAGAAGAGCTAAATTTACGAGAGAGAAGAAACACATAACCCCAGATGTATATACAGACACCCAAGTAGGGGGGAACTAACACAGATACAACAGGGGACACAGAGAGAAGCATACCAAACAAACAGGGTTTAGCAAAATCGCTGGTTGTAATCGCCAGGGAAACGATATACAGTCCTAGAATAAATGACTGTGCATTTGATAAGGCCACGTGAAGGTGTTGTGATCCCCGCTCTCTATTAGGGTGAGGGCTATCTCTTTGCAAACACCCATGACCTTACGACCACAACGAAGAGCATGTAAGAGATGTGTGGCTGGCCAGATGGTGTCGTACACACGTGTCATTTGGCATTGTGGTGAAACAAATTCAGCTCGATTATAATGTGACTGGACATGCTCGGGAACAATGCCCCATATAAACGTGGATGTCCAGCCAGATGAGCTGGCACGCAGCTGTAGGCTGACCCCATAGCCAGGTGATATCACACTCCTCCATAATCTTGTTGATATGCTCAGTTGAGGTGATGCCTACCTGTAGTTCTACTGATCGGAGGCTGACACTCATTGCTCATTTGAAGACGAGAACAATTCACTTTAATGGGCAACATCAAGTGCATAGATCCTCATATGCTGTTATCTAAATTTTGTATCGCCTCGGTGATTTAGTTAAATTGCAATGAAGAGAACTGGTGTATAAATCAGCCAAACGTGTGCTCAACGAGTGTACGGTTGGCAGATATAAATAGATCTTATTGTTTTCTGCTCTACTGACAAACCATGACTTTATTTACCAATATATATTTTAAAATATATATACAGATAAAAAATAGATGTTGTTGCTTGACTGCTGCTGCTTATCTTGTTTAAATTAAGCCTCTTTCATTTCTGGCCCTCACTCTCAGCAATAAAAAAAGACTTGGCACTGACTCCTGGCCCTTTACATGGGGAGATGATCTGAACACTTGCAATGAATACGTTTTCACCCTTAAATGTTAAGTGTTACGTTCACAAAATGTGTCTGTTTCCAATAATATGCGTTAATTGTGTTTTGACCGACCATCTGTTGCTTTATATGGTTTCCAAATTTTCCTAAACCCTGTTTGTTTGGTATGCTTCTGTCTCTGTGTCCCCTGTTGTATCTGTGTTAGTTCCCCCCTACTTGGGTGTCTGTATATACATCTGGGGTTATGTGTTTCCTCTCTCTCGTAAATTTAGCTCTTCTGTACCTGATGATGGCTGCTTGTGTTGCAACCGAAACGTCGTACGCTATTATGTTATTTTATTATTTCTTATTTATACGTGACTTTACCGAAAAAAAACAAAGAGTAATTCCTGCAGTCACGAAAGCTTTGAATCAAGTCTGAACCACTTCTGCGGGGAGGTATGAGGTTTCTGTCTTTGTGTTGTCTCTGCTTGTGTATCTGCCTTTGTGTCTTGGCTTGGATTTGTGTCTCTGTGCTGTCTCTGCCTGTGTGTGGGCCTTGGTGTTTCCGAGTGTGTGCTGCTGCGCCCCCTTTGCTCCATGCATACCTCATGCTAAATTGTCCCATTGTCTCTCAGCCTTACCTTCTCTGCCTATTTAAGGCGACTTCACTGTGTGCGTGTCTGTGCTGGTTCACTCTACTTGGATGTCTATGTGTGTGTGCGCGGTCTGTATTTTAAATTTCATACTTATCTTGCAATTTAGCAATCTTTGAAATAGCGTAATCAACCAGACTATGCGTTAATTGTGTTTTGACCCACCGTCTGTGTTGCTTTATAGGGTTTCCAAATTTTGCTAAACCCTGTTTGTTTGGTATGCTTCTCTCTCTGTGTCCCCTGTTGTATCTGTGTTAGTTCCCCCCTACTTGTGTGTATGTATATACATCTGGGGTTATGTGTTTCCTCTCTCTCGTAAATTTAGCTCTTCTGTACCTGATGATGGCTGCTTGTGTTGCAACCGAAACATCGTACGCTATTATGTTATTTTATTATTTCTTATTTATACGTGACTTTACCGAAAAAAACCAAAGAGTAATTCCTGCAGTCACGAAAGCTTTGAATCAAGTCTGTAGTGCCTCTTGTTAAACAGTGCTTCAGTTAAACAGGAAAATTGATAAATCCAGCAGGCATGACTTGAAAAGTAACAAATTTACATTTTGGGTGGCACTCTAAATCGTCCGGTAAATCGTGTCGCCAATTATAATTTCTGCGTTTATCTGCGCGTGTCTGTGTACCCCCAGTGGAGGAATACGTGCGCAGCTTGCTGGACAACCCTGAGTTGATTGACCGTCTGGCACTGGCCTCGGAGCAGGTGAGACTCCGTATGCGTGCATCAGCTCTGCCCACCCCCTCATATTTATGGTGCGGGCCTGTACCCTTGTCCGACCCCTCACTTCCGCGTTGCATCCAGCTGCCTCACTGAAGAAAGGGACACTTGCCTTGCGCTGAGTACGACGTTTTGCTGGTTGTAATCGCCAGGGAAACGATATACTCGATTTGTAAGTGTTGTGGGTTTACTCTCCAATACACTGGCGTGCTGCAGTAGTAACTAATTGACACGTTTTGTTTTACGTAACAAACCTTACTAATTGTCTGTGCCGGGTTAACTACGCACATTTACGCGCTCTTACCCAAAAAACCTTTATTATGGATAATATTGGTCGCAAAAGAACACGTGTTAAACAGCTCCCGTTTAGAACGTCTCATCCTCACCATCAATGGTCAATCAATCAAATAAATCCTAGATTTATAACGTGGCATATTTACCAAAAAGCAGAGACGGAAGGGTGAAACTCTAGAGGTAGCTCTATGATATCCGCTTTTGTGGAACGTTCTCTAACACGGATGGCCGTACTGCTCTGAGATAAATCAGACTGGATCCTTCGTCTCGTTACGTGATGGCGGTTGCAAAATTGTTGTTGACGCGTGCATGTGCCGTGCGTGTGCTGTGTACGTGTGCAGGATGTGGTGGAGTCCTGGGTAATCTTCCCCGAACATCTCCCGCTGTCCCAGCTGCAGCAAGGTGTGCGCTCCGGCCGGTTTGTCCAGGGAACCTTCCTTGCGAGTCGTGAGAATTACCTGGAGGGGACTCTGAGGGTGCGAGGGGACGGTGACAGTGATAAAGAGGTACACGTTTCACAAGCCTGCGTCTGGAAGGAACAATGCTGTCCGATCGTATCTGTGTGAGTTTTAAAAACAAATTTATAATTAAGCAGTGGCATAGCGTTCTTGGCATGAGCAGTAGCTCTTAACCTTTACTGCAAGGCTGCAGTAAAGGTTAAGAGCTACTGGGCTAAAATATTTGTATTTTGAACGTCTTTTGCACCCTACGTAGGTGTCATAGCCTGGCTCCTGCCCCCCCGGCCTGTGAGTCTTGGTGCAGTTGCACTGCCTGCACACTCGATAGCTACGCCACCACAACTACAGTATATACGTTAATTGTGACTACTTTAATAATAGGGTTTTTCCCTTTTTTTTCTGGCAACAAAACTGAAACCTTTTACAAGGAATCATGTGTGCATTAACCACAATACTTGTGGTCAAAATGCAAACAAAAAACACACTATGATAATCCATGATAAGGCGATCTAACCCAAAAACCTTCATTATGAATAATATTGGTCGCGAAAGCCTACATGTTAAACACACTATGATAATATATGCATTGTCCTTGAGACTGATTGGTCCACACCAGGGACGGCTTTCTTTTGAGCCTCGACCCAATTGGTGCGAGACCAGAGGATGCCAAAAGGCATACGCATATATTGCAAATATTATCAGTGTGTTTTTCTTTGCATTTTGACCACAAGTATTGTGGTTAATGCACACATGATTCCTTGTAAAAGGTTTCAGTTTTGTTGCCAGAAAAAAGGGGAAAAACCCTATTATATTTTGGTACTGGCAAAGCAGGTCTAATGATGGTTGTGACTACTTTGTTAACAAAATGAATGGTCTATTTCCACGTCCAAAATGTAACGTTAAATAACAATTAGGTACATTGGCCCTTTGTTGGAGAAAAAACTCAGTCCAGAAATCGCCCTGCTTGAACATATGTTACTGAAAAACATTGGTTTCAGAAGATTGATGGGCTCATAGTCCTACATTTTAAATTGTTTATTCGTGGTTTTAAAACTCTTGTACAGTAAAACCTTGGATTGCGAGCATAATTCGTTCCGGAAACGTGTTTGTAATCCAAAGCACTCGTATATCAAAGCACTCGTATATCAGTTGTGATCACGTGACGCTCGGCAGTACAAAGCTGCTCGTATTGCAAGACCCTCGCTCGTTTATCAAATTCATATTCATTAAAAATTTTGCTCGTCTTGTAAAACACTCGCAGACCAAGTTACTCGCAATCTAAGGTTTTACTGTATATGCTGCTCTCTAACAGCACTTGGCCCAGCGGTCTGTTCAGGCTATACGGGGGATCTTTTTTGTCTCCGTGCAGGTGTTGATCCAGGGGCTGCAGCATTTAAACCGCGCGATGCACGACGACATCGTGTGCGTGGAGATGTTCCCCGAGGAGTGCTGGGTTGCCCCCTCCTCGCTGGTCCTGCACGATGAGGGCGTCGCAGGGGACGTTGCAGAAGAGAATGAGGAGGATGTGGTGAGTGGAGCGTCAACACTGCTGAACCAAAATCAAACCCAGACACCTGCAGTGTGCGTGTCTCTCTCCCCGTGGTCGCATGGATTTTTCTCCAGGTCCTCCGGCTTTTCCCTCCACAGTTACAATCTGACATGCACTTAGAGTATTTGGCTGCTATCAATTTCAAATGTGATAAGATACTTCATTGAACGATCATTTGTGGCCAGGTCACTTTAAAAGAGCTATGTAGCTCTCAGGGTCCTTACCTGGTAAAGTTAAAATAGTTTATAGTTTTTAAATAGTTTTAATATAGTTTAAACAAAGAATAACAACAAAGACTCAACCACTTCAAGAGAGACCTTAAACATAATGAACACCGTGTGACCAGACAACAATCCACATTAGAGATGCTGTTAGCTTGATTTTGCGTTTATTAAATGACTTTACCTTACATTACTTCAAAATCAAGTCAGGAGTGCTAATCATTTCGTTCTTTTTTGTATGTACGTAGGGGTTATTTGATCATACTTCGGTGCGGGTTGGTGAAGGGGGGGGGCATAGATCAGGAGCATAGAAGGACAGGACAACAGTTCATTTTGCTGTATTGCGCTCTGCTGCCAGCCATTTTGGCGCAGAGCCTATACCACCTGTTATGCATATCCAGGCTCAACACGGCGTCGCTTCCACGGTCTGAGCTGGGTCACAGGGTGGCCTCTATATTGAAAAGTAATTTCTTTAGAACTGCTTTTTGTATTTAGATTGTTGTCCTTTCCGCGCACCTCCGATTAGCATGATTGGCTGTGTACGGTGCGAAATAAGTTCTACATGCATACATACCACAGTGACAAAATGCAAAACATAATAAAGTACAGCAATGAAGTGAATTGAAATTGGCACGAAAACACCCGTGGTTTATGAAAAGTCGACAATTTTTCACAAACATAAACAAGTGTTAGATATTAAATCGCATGTAGTGCAAGTTGGCTTGGGCAGATTATTTATAGACTGATCATTGCACAGTTATACTTATAAAAACGTTACGTAAACATTAAACACATATAGGGTGACTGATGTGCTAAGCAGGTAAGAGAAAATGTCAATCAGTGAAATCATAAAGAATCGAGAGATTAAGCATCAAATTGTGAATTAGATGGGAGGGTAACCTTTGTTGTAGATAATATTGGTCGCAAAAGCCTACGCGGTTTTTTTTTTAACGTGTGGTATCTGATGGGCGTGTTCCGGTTGATTCTATCAATTGCCAGAACTGTTTTAACTTATCAATATTTACGGAGGACTCCTCACTGTGATCTTTTGTCATTTTAACAAAGCGTCAGTCTCATTATTGACATTGATGAGACACAGCATGAAACCACATCCGCAGGTTAAGCGCTATTGTTTTGGATTGCTCCTTCCCCTTCAAGCCAAATTGTATTGTGTTACGCAGTGAGTTGGAAAAAAAATAGTTAATTCATTATTTCAGTGTGTGAGAGAGACGCTACTGTGGTGAGTGCTCATTTGAGTTTGCGTTGTCATCTCCCGGTGCTATCCCAGCTGCTGCTGCTGCTGTCGTCGCTCTTGCTTAGATTACGCAACACGATGTTTGTCCTTTGTTTTGGTCTCCAGCTGAAAGCCGAAAGTGGGAAGATGCGTCGGCCCACTGGCAAAGTGGTCGGCATCATCAAGCGGAACTCGAGGCCGCTGTGCGGCATCCTCATGCCCAGCCCAATCAAGGAGGTGGGCTGATCTGCATGTGTGTGTGTACGTGTGGGGAGCGGTGATGTAGCGGTTAGCGCGCTGCGCTACGAATTCTGGGACCCGAGTTGGATTATATTTATCGCTCATAACCAATAAACAGCGTCAAATGTCTGAACCTGTCTTGGGCCCTTCCCTAGGTCGACTCGGCCATAAATGAGTCTCTGATGTGGCATATAAACATCAGCGCTGTGGAGACAAAGGCGGTCGGGCATGGTGCTGGCCGTACCCACCCCGTCGTTTGCCGTACCAGCTTGAATAGGTGTGTGCTGACGGCACTCGCCCAAACAGTTTGTTGAATGCCTTACTGGGGGCTCTTTGTGCGTGTTGCAGGCCACCCGCCACCTGTTCACGCCCGCGGACCGCCGCATGCCACGAGTGCGGGTGGAGACAAGACAAGCAGCGTCCCTGCAGGCCCACCGCATCGTGGTGGCCATCGATGGCTGGCTGCGACACTCCTGCTACCCGAACGTACGACTGCACCGTGACGCCCCGCACGCCGTGACACCTCATCCGTCCGTCCCGTGGTCGGCATCGTCGGGCTCATCCTTCTGTCTCTTGACGCACGGCCACGCGGCTCTGTATGCAATACAGCCGTCGAACCCAAAACACGAACGGTGACACGGTGAATTGGAAGTCAGGGTGGATGAGCTGGCACCACTGATTTTTTTGTTTGAAAGCATGGCAAACTCACCTGTGATTCAACCTAGGTTATTAAGGTGTTGTAAGTTGATAGTCTCAGCCCAGTCACCAATAACTGCACCAAAAACGATATTAAATTTGGTCGTGCACTTCGATTGTTTAATTTCCATCTCTGAGAAAACTACTGCTTTTGACTGCCATGTGATGAACATTACTTTGATTGGCAGAGTGGTTGGAAAAGCACTGCCCCCTTACAATTTGGACCGCATTTCACTTCATTGGATCTTAGAAGTAGCTCTGTTATGTGTGCTCCTGTGGGTCGTCCTTGACCACGAAGGGTGGTATAGATTGCTTGTCTTGTGTGATACCATTAACACAATGAGAAAAAAAATTGGGGAAAAGCTAAATATATTGTTAAGATGGATTATTTGGGTTGTATCTTTGTTTAAACAGATGCCGGTTAATATTCTACATCATGAACGTTAGGTACAAGGTTGGCATTGTGGTTGTGCTTTTCATACCTATTTGCCACTGCACAACCGAGCGGCACCATGGCTGGCACGGTTTAGTAGGCTGCAGGTTGTTTATTCACTGCAAAAGCGGATCCATGCTATGAACGGTCAATGCTTTGAACAAGTCTAGGCACGTGCAGATGACGCTGTGATGCCACGTTCCCGTGGTGTACCGACTGCCGTCACCCAATTAACGTGTCGCTAGCCCCGCCCCTGGCCCTGCTCGGCCCCCGGATAGATTTGGATGCCTTGTGGGGCCAGCATATCACGGTTTGGTTCCGGTTCGACACGGCAAAAAGCCAGTGGGTGACCACAGACACCTCGAGAGATCTGCGCCGTCTGGGTTCCAATGTATCATTGGAAAAGGGATACCGGTGACGATTGGCCACGTATGTGCATATGCATGTTGAACTTCTTCCGTACCATACGTAGACAACCGTGCTAATCGTCGGTGTGCTTGTGCAGGGCCATTTTGCGCGCTCTCTGGGCGAATGTGGGGATAAGGAGACGGAGACAGGTGCTGCTGCTGGAGCACGACGTGCCACACCAGCCCTTCAGCCAGGCCGTACTTGCATGCCTGTCCCCTCCCACGTTCAGCATCACAGCAGAGGTACGCATGAGACGTGTGACGATATGTCAATTCATCGATTGAGTTCAATTCTTACGCCTGCGGTGTGTTGGTGTGTTTGGTCGTGCATGTGAGAATCCTTTACTTCAATGTTCTTTATTACAAGGCCCACGGGCCACTCGTAGCCTCTGGGTGGCCTTTGGTGTGGCCCATGACGTGTGGCCCCCGACAATAGACAAATGCGAAAACACCCCCCATCATCATCATCGTGCTGTCAAACCTCAATAGTTTCAAGATGTTTGGCCTGCGTAGAATACCTTCTAGAGGGCCTCTCTGGAGCTCTCCCTCCAGTCGAGGTCCTTCCGCTGCACTGGCATGAACGAGAAGCCACGGGGCTCTACACCTTTACCGCAGACCGTATATAGAAAAGCCGTCGACCTGAAAGAAAGTCGATGGCTCGGACACATCATCGTAAGAAGAGAGGAAATTCACATCGGAGGAAGGAAGGCGACGGACTTATGGAAGCACCAGGGCGGAGACCCGAGAGGCAGGCCTCGAGAGATGCGGATCAAAGTGGTGAGCCAGGATGTGGAGGACTCTGCAGTAGCCGTGGAGATGTTCCAGTACAGAAATGAATGGAGCAAGGGGACTACAGACTTTTTTCCTATAACGCTGTACTTGCGTTCCTGAAGAACACCGAATTGTGGAAAAATCGCATAATAAATAAGATAGGGTAAAGCACAGTCCGCGATAACACGTGAGATGCGTACGCAGGCTTAACAAAGACTTTGGGTACGTGAGTAGCATCTAGAAGCATCCAGAAGCATCCCACCTTGTGTGATGCTACACCGAGGCAACCGTACAACCGCTTATTCTGCCTCGCACAACGCAGTTCTGTTCACTCGATCGCCTTTTATCCAATTCGCATCCATGTTATGAAAAAAATGTGTTCCCTAATGCATTCATCGCATTATATCTAATTCACGATATGAAAACACGCGGAGTTATAGGAGAATGGACTGTACTTTCAAAATATTCAGTCGCCTATTGAGAAGCTAGAACGCCATTAGAATGAAGTTGGTTTACCCATGTATGGCTCACCCTGTGTTTTGTTTGTTGTAAGGCAGCGTTTTGTTGAACCTGGTGCTGTGTGTGTCCCGTACAAGGACCAGGCTGGCAGGGAGGACCTCCGTGTGTTGTCCATCTGCAGTGTGGATCCTCCAGGCTGCACAGACATCGACGATGCCCAACACTGCAAACCGCTCGACAATGGGAACGCCGAGGTATTCATTTGGTGGTGGTAATCGTGGTCACGGTCGGGGTAATTCGTGCCTATTCCTTTCATGGTTTTGTCAATGCTAGTGGAGGTGACAAGGGGAGTTTAATGACACAATGATAAGTGCACTGCACATTCATCCTGTCAAGCTGGTTTAGTTCCAGTCATGGCTAACACCGGTACAGAGTGATATCTAAAAAAACTGCCCAAGTTCTCCCCTTCACCACCTGCATTGACCATCGTAACAAAGCAAGGTCAAATGACAATCGCGACCCATTACGGCATGGAGAAGCCCTCATCCTGCAGTGGATTGACAAAGGGGTGGACAATATTCCTGTTTTTAAGTTTCCAAACATTGTTGCCTTAGTGCCCGTATTCTTGGTCTCTGCTCGCCTCAGGACTGACTTCAACATGGCTCGGTTCTGGCTTGATCTGCTCCGTTGCCTCCAAAGAAGCATGAGTGGCTCAGCTGTGCCTTGGCTCACGCTCAGCTCACAGAAATTCTGAGCGTGGCTGGGAGCATGCAGGGATATACGAGGAGGCACAAGGGACACAGAGGCTCAGGGCTGGAACCATGCTTAGAGGCAGCTCGGGTTTTAAGCATTGCTTTGATGTGGCTTATTGAGAATTAGAATCAGAATATTTATACTGGAGGAATCCGATGAGCTATAAAGCTATTTTTCACATGTCCAGTAGAGGCGGGTAAGAACGTTACAACAACAAACAGTACAAAACATAATAGTAGTGCAAAGTACAAGAAAGACAAACAAATAACCCAAACACAAACAAATACAACGAAACCATCCCCATCCTACCAGGCAAAGCCCACTGAGGTATTGATTTATTTTTGATTAGTGACCTGGCCACAAATGAATAGCTGAACAAAGTGGCCCATCATTTGGACATTTATAGCAGCCAAAATAATAGAAATAATATCAATGCATGTTGCGCGAGAGCCAAGCCTGAGCCAAGCCATGGCTAAGACCCCACTGGCCTAAGTGTCCACGTCACTGGCCGAATGCCTGGTTCACAATGAATGCACCAGGTGGTAATGGGTGTGCATTTCATTTCACATTATTGTGCTTTGGTTGGAGTGGCTATGGTGGAGGTTATGCATGCATGTGTAGTGAGCAACTTCCGACAGACGTCTAGTAGAAGGCGTCTTATTTATTAAAAGCACACAGGGGGATACACTTCGTAACGCGGCTACACCTAAGCTGTACAAACACGCAGCCCATCTCCGTCCTGCGTAGCTACGCTGGTTGGTTGACGAGCGTAGCGGCGGAGACAGAGCTGCTCTTGCAGAAGAACCAGCCACGTGGTCGAAGACGAAGAGATGACGACGGTAGCGACGCAACCAGGACCCAGACCCCACGCTAACAGCCCCGAAGTTCTGATTCGGTGCTCTTTATATCTGCCTGGAGTGGCAAAGCTCCACCTCTGGCCACGCCCCCATTCTAGAACCTTCTAGGCCCTTCGGGATGGTTCCCGGAGCTTCTCGACTGACTCCGCCGTTGACCTTTACCCCAGATACGCCCCTTCATAATAAGGCATTATGTAATGCAGCTATAACCTTAATTACCCTTACAGGCCGGCAGGTATCACCCTGTCATTACACATCCATGCATGTGAGGGTGGTGACGGTGTATTAATGTGTGTTCTAGGTTGGGGTACACATCGCCGATGTGAGCTACTTTATCCGGCCGGGGAATGCCTTGGATGAGGAGGCATCTCTGCGTGGTACCACAGTTTACCTGTGTGAGAAGGTGAGATGTGGATTTCTTCTTGCCACAATATCAAGTGTTTTACAACCCGCCGATTTCATCCTTTCATTCTTAACTTTACGACATGATGTAAAATATTATGATGTAATGATCATCGTGGTACCAGTTTCCCCACAACTGTAATTGTAGTTGACATTTTCACCACATTTTTTTGTGTGCTTTTCAGTACTTCCCGTATGAATAACAACAATGCTAAATATTTCTCATGATGTTTTAAACGAGGTGATTTTTGTGGATTTCTTATCATATGATGTACCGTCACATCATGAGCGACAGGCTATCGGCGCAGTGTAACACTCGTGCCTTGCAGCAAGGAGACGCTGGGTTTGATTACTCAACTCTTGTGCCTTTTTGCTTGCTGTTTTGTTTGTTCTCCCCCCTGTTAGTGAATGGGTTTCCTCTGGATTAATCAGATTTCCTCTAAATAAAACCCATACAATCTTAACTGGCATTCGCGAAAACATCCCCTTGCTGAACAGTTACATGCAGGTGATTTAATCATGTGTGGGTTTGCTTGCAAAACACTCGTTGAGTTGGTGCATATGTATTTGCCAGATTGTGTTTATTGATAGAGAAGTGGTTGCGTTTATGTGTTTGTGCACCTGCAGAGGATTGATATGGTGCCAGAGTTATTGAGCTCAAACCTGTGTTCCTTGAGATCCAACGTCGACCGGTGAGATGCACCAACAACTGTGAACTCGCGAGTGCGCACATTGCAACCCATACTCAGCAGCTAACGTGCGTTGTTGCCAGGTGCACATGTAATCCCATGATGCGTGGTACTGCAAAGCTTTTGCAGTCGAACAATGGTTGCTACGTATATATTCCAGTTGAGTAATTTGTAACAACCCAAACCGGTATTTGGCCAAACATCCCGCTGCTGAAAGAATGACTCGACTACCAAAAACTTGGCAAGACCCTCCTGAAAAAGAGTCTCGAGACTTTGCGAGGCTTTCCTGAGTGAACACCCTGCACCACTCCAATGTCGACGACTCCGCCACTCGACGGTGAATGGCGACGGTGCATGTGCTGTGCGCGTGCAGGCTGGCGTTCTCGTGCATATGGGAGATGACTCCAAAGGCTGAGATCGTGAGCACACGTTTTACCAAGAGCATCATCAATTCCAAGGTGATTCCCTCCCCCCCCCCCACAGACGTTCAGTTTTTGTAAAACTCTCGTTTGCTTTCACGTTTATTGTATCAGTGCCTTGCTATGTTAGTGCAGTTGAGGTTTCCGGATGGCTGAGAGGTCAGAGCGTTGAGCTTGCACCTCTGGGTTCACAAGTGGAGCGAGATGAACCGGGTTCACAAGTGGTAGTATGTATGTTGAACTTATTTTGCACCGTACGTAGCCAACTGTGCTAATCGGAGGTGCGAGGTAGGACATGAAAGTAGTGAGTTGATGGTCTCTGTCCAGTCAACAATCACTGCACAAAACACAGAACATGCCAATTCGTCACGAGTACAGCACACCGGTGTGTTGTACCAGTGACGAATTGGCCACGTTCTGTTTATGTGACAACCCTTACTAGTCGGCTGTGTCGGGTGGTGGCGGGTTTAACGACACATTTATGTATTTACACAATCTAACCCAAAAAACCTGTATTATGGATGATATTGGTCACGAAAGCCTACGTGTTAAACTCACTGCACAAAAGACCACCAAATTACATTGCACTAAATTTGGTTAAATTCCAGCTTTGAGAATTCAAAAAATATAAATTTTACTGTCTTTGGGTGAGCGTAACCCTCAGTGGTCATCGGGCGCCACGTAGACATCTGTTGAGTTCTGGCTTGGGCTTGTATCAGGCGTGGGCATTGTGTAATTGCGAGGACCCCATGGTTCACCCGTGGTGTGTTCATCGTATCCCCGCAGGCGTCTCTGACGTACACAGAGGCTCAGCTAATGATGGACGACGCCGGGCGGAAGGACCCGGTCACCAGCAGCTTGCGTGGCCTCAACTCCCTGGCCAAGATCCTCAAGCAGAGGCGCATTCAAAACGGGTAACTCATTGTCAAGATCCTCATCCCCTCCACCGCCTCTGGAGCGCTGAGCAGTATTAATGGGTGCACCACATTTAGTCGATCGGCAGGTCGCCTGTGGCGCGGTAAAGTGTGGTTACTCCCGTGTCTTCTAAGACATCCGGCCAGCGTGGAAGAGTAGGCTAAAATACATTGAGAGGGACTGTAAAAGGGTGTATCTCTAGAGGGGCCCCCTCTTATGGGAGCCCCCTTCCAGCAGTGGCTTGAGCAAGCAATTGCAAAGCTGCACCTGTAGGTTTTTTTGACCCCATGATGCATGAGGCTTGGGTGAATACCATGCACAAACAAGTGTTACAGGATTCATACTCTTTGTTTTTTTTCAGTAAAGTCACGTAGGTAAAACTATAAAATAAAATAACAACTAAATTAAATCACGACATTTCGGGCGCAACACAAGCGTCCTTCTTCAGGTGGGACAACCACAGCCAGAAACAATTGCTGAAGTGGGCAAAAAAGGGCTGTTGTAACAGGCTATATAGGTAAGAGAGTGGGGGGGAGCAAGGGGGGAGAGATATAGAGGGGGGTGTGGGATAGGGGAAGTGGGGTGCTGCTAGAGGGATTAAAGGGGCGAGCACGGCAAAATGCCGGGGGGGGGGGGGGGGGGGAAGTGAGCGGGGCTGGGAGTGGGAGGCTGAAGAAGCTGGAGATGCGGAAAAGAAGGCAACAATAAAGAAGTTAAGGTTTTACCTGGTTAATAACATCCTTCTAGATTGGAGTGTTACAGGCTGCTGCGGGGCTACATTGTGGGCAATAGAGGACAATGCAGTGACATAAATTGTTTTACTCTTCTTAATGCTCCCATGTCTGTGCTCCCCCACCTTTGCCAACGCGTACTGACCACCACGGTTAAGTACGGTAAAACCACCCCACGACCCGTATGACATGGGGGTGGCCCTCATCCAGCAGTGGATTGACTTAACGAGCTCTGCATGTTCAACTAAAATATCTGAGTTTGTGAAGTGTCTTATATTAAGATTCTGTGTTGTTTTGGCTGGACATGATAATCGCTCATGTCCCTTCTCCACCCGTAGGGCATTGGCTCTGGCATCCCCTGAGGTCCGATTCCACATGGACAGCGAAACCCATGACCCGATCGACCTGCAGACCAAGGAACTCAAGTGAGTCTCGTCAAGAAGACACCTCCCATGACTGCAATCCGACTGTTGTGCAGACCTCTCTATCAGAATCAAAATATATATTTCTACTGGAAGAATCCGATGAGCTATAAAGCTCTTTTTTCACAGATGTCCAGTTGGGGCAGGTCACAACGTTACAACAACAAACAATATAAGCACACGTTAAGATTGCAAAGTATTGGAAAGGTAAACAAATAACTTAAACAAATATACAAATAAAACTAAACTATTTTTATCTTTTTAAAAAATCTTACCTGACCACAAATGATAGCTGAACAAAGTGGCTTATCACGTGGGAAATTTATTATCAGCAAAATAATCTAAGATAAAGATTCTTGACCCTTGTGATTGATGTGTTGTGGTGGCGGAAACTGGTGCGTGTACACAGGGAGACCAACTCGATGGTGGAGGAGTTCATGTTGCTCGCCAACATCTCCGTGGCAGAGCGCATCGTAGACGAATTCCCCGAGTGTGCGCTGCTTCGACGCCACCCGGCGCCTCCGCCTTCCAACTACGACATCTTGGTGAAGGCGGCGAAATCAAAGGTAGAGTTAGAACCACTTTTAACGACCACCCTTGTTAACTAATCGCTTAACAACGGACCTCCATAGAGCTCAATGTGTAGGCTTAACCGACCATTTCCCTGTTAACGACGGGCTGTTGTAGGTACAGTAAATATGAATTAATGCCACGTAGAAGGGAAACAATAAAATAATAAGAATATAAAAAATTAAATTCTCACGACGTTTCGACTGCAACACAAGCAATCATCATCAGGTGTGAAAACCACAACAAGAAAATTTGAAAAAAGTGGCAGTTATTTTTAATGTTAGCACCACGGAGAGAGATTTGACAGTTTGTTCAGATGGACGAGTCCATCTATGTTCGGAAAAGAGGAGGGGGGAGACGAAAAATAATGGATGCGGTCTGAAAGCCACCTTGAGCGTGATCAATCAATTAAGACCCGAAATGGTTTATCAAATCTCTCTCCGTGGTGCTAACGTTAAAATAACCGCCACTTTTTTCAAATTTTCTTGTTGTGGTTTTCACACGTGATGATGATTGCTTGTGTTGCAGTCGAAACGTCGTGAGAATTTTATTGTTTTATATTTTTATTATTTTATTGTTTCCCTTCTACGTGAATTTACTGAAAGAACCAAGAATATGAATTCCTGCAGTCACGAAAGCTTTAAATCAAAATGAATTCATGCATTTATTAACAGTGTTTATTTTAATATGATGTGTTTATAATGTTAGTATCTTTATGTATTCATATCCATTGTTTAAATATTATAAAGTACGTGTTTTGGGTGAACAAGGGAAACTTTCGATGCTCGTGTTCGTGGAACCAATTACCGGCTTTAAGAGGGGTTCTATCGTCTCTAGATTGCTGTTAACCTTCCTTCAATATCATCCTCCTCGCAAGGAATTCAGAGGTCGCCGGGTGGCTCAAATTTTTGTTTGAGGTCTTTTGGTTTAACCGGGTGAGAACTCAAGAGACCATAATAGTCTCATTTGCAAGGGTCACCTGGGTCACCCTATGACCCAGAGATTACAGCTGGGACCCTGGCTTCAAAATCCAGCAGCCGCATTGAACACACTGTGTTATCAAGTGTAGGGAGTTGAAGGACTCGGCTCGTTTCCCAGCTACTCCACAGAAATAAGCAACAAAAAACCATCACGATAAATGTAGTACTGTATTTAATTTTAGATAAATTCCAGCACTGAAATGTTGAAATATCAGGTCGACTTATTGTGATGAACATTGTGCTCAAAATGGGTGGGAATGTGCTACCTCCTACTGTGAAGCAGAGGTGCCTTGAAACGATGTCAGTATTGGCCTGAGCGAGCAATTGCAGGGCTGCACCTTTTACCTTTATCTTGAGATGTAGCCGTATAGGTTCCACTCGCCCTTAGAGGCAGAACAACTCAAAAGGTGTGACGAACCACAGACAACGCTGGAAGGCAGCCAGGCACTGTACTGCCTTCTCCTGGCAAGCCAGGTTATGGAAACCTGAATACCCACAGGAAGTGCGCTGAATAACGTTTTCTTTCCAATACACCACAACCCTTGCTGCTTCCCCAGCACTGAACTACAAGCCACGTGCGGGATAGTCACCTCACAAACGCCGGTGTGCCCGATTTTTTTGCGCAGAACATCGAGATCCAGGTGGACTCGGCTAAGGCGTTGGCCGAGTCCCTGGACCGGGCGGCGGTGCCGGGAGCGCCACCATACCTCAACACTCTGCTGCGCATCCTGGCCACGCGCTGCATGATGCAGGCCATCTACTTCTGCTCCGGCATGGAGCCCGACACCCACCACTACGGGCTCGCCACCGCCATCTACACCCACTTCACGTCGCCCATTCGACGGTGACGTGCTCTGGCGTCAGGCACACACGTGAAATCGACCTTCGCGATTATTGAGGGGACTATGTTGTTGTCTTGGTGTGGTCTGGGACTGTGTTGCCTTTCCCAAGTTTAGGAATTTATTAATTAATTGATGTACTTATGCAATGTTAATTTGTCATTATGGCACACCTCCGATTAGCACGATTGGCTACGTACTTGTTTATCTTTTTTCTATTATTTACTTTTAGTGATTTGTTTACCTTTCCTATTCTTAGCACTCCTATCATCTACCTACTGGACATCTGTCAAAAAGAGCGTTTATCGCGAATCGGATTTCTCCAGGATAAAGATTCAGATTTTGACTTATTTTTCTAAAAGGTCCTTTAAACGGGAAGTTTGGCCAATTCCTTAAATGGTTGTTTGGCTTGTGTTGGAGAAAAACTAGAGGATTCGGAGAACACCGACGCCTACAAGGAGGGTGACAGTGTTCCACGTGCAGAATCAAGAATCCATTGCCGTGTTGCAGCGGCGGCCAAAAGTGAATTGCAATTCTGCCATGGATCGCTAACGATTTTGTTGTGGATCTTAAATAAGAACACAGATATGAGCAGGCAGCAATTTGCGTTACATCTGATGACAAATAAAAAGTCCTCAACAAAGAATTAAATTCATACATTAACAAAGATAATTTCCACCAGCAGATGGTGCTAGAACGTGGTATGGCCAGAGTACAGTATTCTATCAGGGTTAAATCCATCTGAGTCATTGTTTGCGTAGCTTTCTGGTGGATCGTGAAACCCGCTGAGATCCAACAGAATGAATCGCGGTGCTTGGTGGATTAATACCGCTGCTCCGTTGGCATCTCGTGGCCATACCGCAGCCTGTATCTACTGTAAATGTAATCTTCATATTAAATAGAGGCTACAACAAATGTGAATATTGTTGTTGTTGTCTCCCTGTACCGTTACAGATACTCGGATGTGATTGTGCACCGGCTGCTGGCCGTGTGCATGGGCGCCGACCCCACGTACCCGGCGCTCACCGACAAGCAGAATCAGCAGCAGCTCTGCAACAACCTCAACTACCGCCACAAGATGGCGCAGTACGCCCAACGGCACCTGATAATGAGTCCATTCGTCTCTTGAAAACCATTTTTAAGGTCACGAAAGCAGGCATCGTATTGTGCGTGTAGTAAGAATCAATTGTTTTCTATTCACACGCTTACGTGTGGTGGTGCCGTGGCTGTACTGGTTGGCTACACTTGACATTGCTTTTCAGCATTCTTCTGTGTTTGCTGAAAAACCTCGTCACTTGGCACATTTGCCCATGATGTGACAACTTTATTTGATTGGCTCTGTCAGGTGATGGAGGATTATAGTCAATACAATTGACATTGTACCTTCACGATTGAACTCAAAATAATCCCCATGACATGATGCCAATAGCACAACTGGAATAAATTAGCGGGGGGATGCGGAAAATTACCTTAAATTTTGTTAAGTAATTATGGGCTTGGTAAGTGATGCGCGTGTGTCTGCTCTTGGCCACGTAGCGGTGATTAACGGCTGTTGTTGTTGTGGTCTCAGTTGTTCTTCAAGAGCAAGGGAGTGGTGAGCGAAGAGGGCTTCGTGCTGTTTGTGCGCAAGAACGCCGTGGTGGTGCTCATTCCCAAGTACGGCTTGGAGGGGACGGTTTTCTTTGACTCCAAAGATCTCAAGCTCAACGTTACCTTCGACGAGGAGGTAGGGCATGTGTTCACTTAACCGGGAGGCATTGGCATTTCCCGAACGGCTGAATTCTGCATTTAAACCCAGGACTGGCTTAATGCACTGGGACCCAAGCCCCCTGACCATCTCTCTACGATTAGGTTTCTATCAGACACACAGACACTTGGTTTAAGGTGGAAGAACGCAGTGAGATACGAAGCTCCGTTTTTTTGCCATTTGGCAGTGTGGACTATTACAGAGGAAGTTACACCGGTGGATACATTAGAGCCGGATGGCTCACAGGGCTATACCAAAATAAACTGAAACTGAATTAAATGATGTAAATGCGTTTCAAATATAAAACGGTCACAATTAAATTTGCTTTGGAAATAACTGCCATGACGGAGCCCGTATTGTCACGGAGAGGACATCACATTAAAAATACAGTAAAATCCCTCAGATCCGGAAGAATTATAGAGAAAATCTAATGCTTTCTGTAAACAATGAGAAACTCGAAGGGCAGAAAAGTACTTGTAGAATAAAAACAAATGAGGGAAATAGTAGTTGATGCAAAAAGTGATCTCTAGATGGCAAAAAGCACATTTGTGATCAGTGGATCCGGTCCTTTCCAGCATGCCTTGTATGCCGCATTACATTGTCACTCTGCGTGGATAATGCACACAGCCTAATTTGGACCAGAAGCTCAAAAGGGTCAACATTTGCAGCCATATTTTAGGTATGTTCTTAACTGCAATTGTACACTCCATATAACCTAAGGGGGGTTGCATCTACTCCTTAATGATGGCCAAATAAGGCTTTAAAATTCCTTGGCTGGCCCGCACATCATGATCCCTCGGTTGGTTTGGTCATTGCAGCCATCGGCTTCTCATGCCTGGTTTTCAGCTCGCGGTGAGGTGGCCCAAGCGGTATTGCATTCGCTGTGTGTTGTGGAGGTTTGTGTTTCAAACTCGGTGGCCACTCCGGTTAATACTGTGGTGTGTATTAAGCGTAAAATATTTACAGGCTATCCGCTTTAACAGTGGACGTTAAAAGATCCTGTAACGTTATTCGTGTGCCAGCATCATGGTCCAAGGTTGGCAAATTACATGCAAATTACTTATTTGGGGAGCACATATTAATCGTTCGCCTCCTTTTACAAAAACGTAGCAGTGACCTTGAATGCAAACGTTTTGAGAATCAGTGAGGCTTTTCTGAGTGACCCTTGTAATTGTATGAATAATAACGTTGGGTTCACGTCAATCCGTACTTGTATGCAGGGCACTTGACAGAGAGCAGTCAGCGGTAGTGTAGCGGTTAGCGTTCTGTGCTACAATCCTGGCGACTTGGGTTCGATTCCTTCGCACGGTCAACACCAGTGATGATTATCTGAACCGGTCCTGGGCCTCCCCTAGGTTGACTCGGAACTCAATTGAATGCCTGGTGCGGTGTGTAAACATCGCCACTGGGGAGACAAAGGCGGCCGGGCATGGGGCTGGCAAACCACCCCCTTGTGTGCCGTGCCGGCCTTCATCTGTGCTCCTCGCCAACAGCACTTGCCCCAACAGTCTGTTAAGGCTACATTAGAGATGTCTTTGTGTTTTGTGTAGGGCCTCACACTGTGCGTGGAGGGCATCGCGCTGAACATGTTCGACCGCGTGCACGTGTCGCTGGATTCGTCCATCCTGCAGCACCAGCGGATCCGCATGCACCTCGTCCGCCCGGAGGTACTCACCGTGCGGCGCGACGCGCAACCTCAGAATACCACCGATTTGTATTGTGACCATGCTGCTGTTGCTGCTTGCTGCGCCAGCAGTAGTGCACAAAAAACAAACGCTCGCCGCATCGGAACGTCAGCGGGCCGAAAATTAATGACACAAGCCACAGCATAGCGCTTGTTGCCATGCAACCCAAACTGCGGGACCGTATAGTAAACCCATAGAGACACAGAGATACATAGGAGATACAGAGAGACCCATTATGATTCCTAGAGATTCATAGAGACTCATACAGATACATAGCAGTGCATTAAAAACAAGCTCCTGTACGATTGTGGCCATGCAACCCAAACTATGGACCACATTTTACACCACTGTAGTCTGCGCTCCTTCAATGGAGGGGGTGGCAAGATGACACAAACTCTCTCCTGAGGCTCTCCCGTGGCTATCAGACCCATCCATTGGCATTTAGCCCCTGAACTTAATACCCTTATAACACAGGAATAAAATATAAACTCCGGTCTTGGATGGAAAAAATATATGTATAGCTAGCATTTTGAGCTGCAGTCTGTTGTCCTATACCTCCTGTAACTGGCAAATTGGATATAACGCGATGATGAATGTATGAGGGAACGCATTTTTTTGTATAACGCGGATCTGAACTGGATTTAACTCGGTTGAATGAATGGAACTACGTCGCGCGATTAGGAATAAGCGGTTGTGTAACGGCTGCCTCGGCGTAGCATCACACAAGGCGGGATGCTGCTGGATGCTTCTAGATGCTACCCACGTTCCTTAGTCTTTGTTCAGCCTGTGTTACGCATCTCACGCGTTATTGCGGAATGCGCTTTACCCCATATAATATATTATTTATTATGACACGATTTTTCCAAAACGCGGTGTTCTTGAGGTACGCAACTACCGTATTATAGAACAGACTGTATATCCAAAGCCTATGGGATACTATCCCTACCTATATCAGTTGTGACTGTCCGTGTGTTTAAATCCAGCTTGAAAACGTCGTTTTTAATTGGCTTTTCCTGGATTCTGATTGGTTATTACTGTGAGGGGAATCATTATGATTAGCTTTTATTACATTTTGCATGCTGTGTAAAGTGTCAGTATCACTGTCATTATTGTTATTATCGGCTTTTACTTTATTTCTATTGGCTTGTATCTATACTTGAGTAGTTTTTTAATGTCCAGTGCTTTTTTGAGATATTTCGATATCCAAGGTGCTGTATAAATTAGATTTTTATTATGGCCCTAGTTCATTGCACAAGAAGGGCCATTATCTGAAACGTGACCTATTTAAATGATCGTTTGGGGCTGTTGTTGATGAATGCGAGTTCTCAAAATACCAAGCTAAGTCAGGGTGTGGGAGCCTTGGTAGATATCAGATGTCTTAACAAAACTCCATGAGTCTGTTCTGCATGGGTTTCCTCCGGGTTCTCTGGTTTCCTCCCATATCTAAAAAGAATCATGCGTTGAAACTGGTATTAAGGTAGTTTACGTATCGCCATGGGCGGCAGGGTGGCACATTGGTAAACCCTTGCGTCTTGCAGCAAGAAAACTGGGTTTGATTCCCAACTAGAGTGTTACTGTGTGGAGTTGTCATCTTCTCTCCCCCTGTTCCTCAAAAGTCTTCAGACTTGGCGAAGTTTTTCAGTGTTAATAAGTGTAATAATAACGTATCACTTGTGTTGGAAATACTCGCATGTGTGTGTGTGTGAGAGCATTGGTGTAGTGGTTAGCACGCTGCGCTATGAACCCGGCAACCCAATTCCCACTCACCGCCAACACCAGTGAGGATTATCTGAACTGCTGTTTTGCCTACCCAAGGTCAACTCTTTCTTAAATGAGTACCTGGTGCAGTGTGTAAACATCAGCACTGGGGAGAGGTGTTGGCCACTTACCCCCTCGTGGGCCATGCCGCCTAACAGCAGCACAGTCTGTTAAAGGCTTATTTGGGTGACTATCTTCGTTGTACGTTTGTGCCATTTGTGTGTCCGCTGTCACAGATTCCAGGCTACAACCCTGCGGAGTCCACCCCATGGGGCTCGCCTTCTCCCCGGCCTAAGAAACCCAGACAGCACTAGTGTATCGTGGATGCGGTGTCAACAAGATGTCGGAGGAGGTGCATGAGTGGGCACACACTCTGGGTTTTACATCTGCAGAGTTAATTAAGTGTACATTGTGCTCGCAAGCAGAGGTGAACAATTGAAAAAAAAGCAGTGGCGGTTATGAGAAATGTTACCCTGAAGTAACAGACGGTTTGCACTCTGAACTTGCAATCCAGAGGTCACCGGTTCTTCGTTCTCCTGTCGCAGCGGTTCAAATGGTAGTACAATCAGCCAATGAAGGTGTATACGCGTCAAGATGTATGAAAGGTTTAGGATATCTTATGCCCCACTTCTTTGCCAGCCAAGACACTGACCCCCTTGTGATGAAGGTGATTTCACAAAAATATTGGTTACTGAATCGGTGGTGTTTATTGACTAACGCAGCAGTGTCCAACCCACAAAGCACTGTGATCCATTCTGGTATATCTCAATATGTTCCGTGATCTACCAGCAATATATGACCAACAGTTACCCGGATGGATTTAACCGACTAATAGAACACTGTAGACATGCCAAGTGCTAGTGCGATCTATTGGTTTAAGATATATATTATTAATCCATTAATTCTTAGTCGGGGATTTTGTTTTGCCATCTGCTATAACAAGAATTGCTTTATATTAGAGGTGTTAATTCCTATTTGTCCAGAGATCCACAATCAAATCTTTTGCGATCATCCACCCATGGATCGCGATTCACATATCGGCTACCACTGATCTAACAGTTGAAAACCAGTTTAACACGTAGGCTTTCGCGACCAATATCCATAACACAGGTTTTTTGGGTTAGATCGCGTAATAAATATTTAAATGTGTCGGTAAACCCACCACCACCCGACACAGCCAATTCGAAAGGTTTGTCACATTAACAGAACGTGCCAATTCGTTACTAGTAACATCACACCGGTGTCTTGGAGAGCAAAGCCCCAACATTTACAATCTGAGTACAATGTTTCACCAGTATTTACAACCAGCTTCATCAGGCGACAGCCATATTCGTGGCGAATCCTCGTTCCTTAATGCGCATGCATAATGTGTGTTGATTAACATATAAATAACCCAATCGGCAATGGATACCCGTAGTCATATGCATTCATTGATTCCCCTCCCAATTCGCGAAAGAAGTGCTCACAAGTGATGGCTGTCGCCTGATGAAGCTAGTTAGTGCTGGCGAAATGTTGTACTTAGATTGTAAATGGTGTGGCTTTGCTCTCCAACACACTGGTGGACTGTACTAGTAACGAATTGACATGTTCTGTTTATGTGACAAACCTTACTAATTGGCTGTCGGGTGGTGGTGGGTTCAACAACACATTTATATATTTAAACGATCTAACCCATAAAACGTGTATTATAGTTGAAAACCTACAATTGTGACAAGTTTGGCCTGTCGGAGTGGGCCATTAGGGTGGCCACTCGGAGGGCAAAGCTCTGGGGAATCCGAGCAAGAGCTTCGAAGTATGATTGTGCACGGTGACACCCGCAGGGGTCTCGTGATGGATGGCAAATGGAAGATATTTTTTTATCGCGAGAGGATTCCCTGCAAGGGATGTTAGGTTACTTATTCTCGTGAGGATGCCATTTACTGTATGAAGGGGCAGCGGTCAGCTGCATAGAACAGAGTATAAAATTCCCCGAGCTGTTGCTGTTTAAATCGTCGGTTTAATGAAGAATTTCACCTCAGGTCTTTTTTACACAGCTACCCCACCCCTCATCGGACTCTGTGCAATCACACAAGGAATGTTTTTGGAAAAAATGTCGGTGTCAGAAAATTTTAAGGTTTAATCGTTTACAAATGCGCATTTCGTTACAGCTTCTCTTGTCCTTTAGACGTGCAAAGATAATTTCTGACAAAATATTGACACGTTTTCAAATTGTTTCGTAAATGGTTATAACTTTCCTCACGTATATACAGTACTTGGGCAATAATTCTGAGCTCCTGGAGTAGTGGTAAAGATTTAAGGGAGTTGATGTCTTTGCGACTTTGTGTAAATGTGTTTTACATTTTTTAGCTGAATCGTATATTCACAAGCATGTACACATGAGTTATACGCGTTTATATACAAAATTAAACCGATTTCTTTTCCATGCATCTTCTGTTATTTTGGTTACTTTAAGTTACGTTTTCCACTGCTGGATGAACATCTCGCCACGTGATGTTGGATGTCAGGTTTAGTTTGACCATACTTCACCATGCTGGTCACTATTGGATGATAATAATGTCCACTTGCAATGCACCACTGCGCAGTATTCACTCGCCTTCGAATCGAGTCCTGCACCGCCGTTTCAGATGCAAATTTGATTCTCAATCCCTGGGCCAACTTGCTCCTGATTAGCATGCGATTTGCCACATTTCGATCTCGGAGGTGATTGAATGCGCCGGCTTCCAGGCTTGTTGAGCCGCTCGGAGCCCAATTAACGAAAATTGTTGCCAAAGCAAAAGCGTGAGCTCGAATGTTTGTCCGTGTTCTTTTCAAACCACCAGTCGAACGCCGGCCTCTGCCCACTCCGACCGTGCGGAGGCCCTGGCCGTCGGGGAGGCCCTCATGGTGCCTCACGGCAAACGTGAGGCCCGGGTGGGCGCGTCGACGGTTGATCGCGTACAGGCGGTGCAACTCCCACAAATGAAACATCACACCTTGCTGATCTCGTGTCCAGGAGCATAAACGATCATCACGCAAACTCCGGTCATCCTCGCAACAGCAGCTCTTGGCCATCGAACAAAGACGATCACCGCTTCCTTCCGATATTAGAAGCCACGAGCTATGAACGACTCGGAGGTTCGAGCAACCACAGCCGAGGAGTGGGAAGGCAGCAGCAGCCCAGGCGGTGAGCCAGCTCCAAAATCCCCCAAGCACTGAAGTTCTCGATTTAGTACATTGAAAAACACGACGGTAAGTGAAACAACGTAAATCGAAACCAATTTTGCCATTCACTTGAGGGGCCATCCATAAATGACGTCACGCAATTTTTGACCTCTCGTCACTCGGCGTCACAAAAAGTCAGACCCCCCCCTCAAATATGACGTCACAAAGCTCTGCCCCCCCCCCCCAAAACCATATTTCCATTTTGAAAATAAAACATGCTTCAACTATTGTCATTGTAGTGCGTGGCGCTGCACTGATGTTGTAGGAGTGTTATAACAATTAGTGTTATAACAATTCTATACTTAAAGTTGCGCATTTTGATGTGACGTCACATTTCTCAAACCCCCCCCTCCCCCTCGTCACAAATGTCTGAACCCCCCCCCCCCGCCCCCGAGGTACATGACCGCGTTACCGTGTTCATTCTGTGGTGAAGGGATGAGGAAAAGGAAAAGGGAAAAGCATCCAGTGT
This sequence comes from Petromyzon marinus, assembly GCF_048934315.1. Classification (NCBI taxonomy): domain Eukaryota; kingdom Metazoa; phylum Chordata; class Hyperoartia; order Petromyzontiformes; family Petromyzontidae; genus Petromyzon; species Petromyzon marinus. The sequence continues at coordinate 268,876 of NC_133721.1, forward strand.
CGCCGCACGCAGGCAACGTGTTTATTACACAGTGGTCAAAATATAAAAATGCATATATATGTAGTGGGTTCCACGGACACTGGAGACGTCTTTAGAGGCAACACGGTTTATTTGTAACTTTGAACAGAACTCCCCTTAACTCCCACTATCTAGGGAGGTACAGCCTCCGGGCTAGCGTGCCCTCGCACTGATCAAACCTGGCTCTCAGCCCTCTGGCTATCTGTGCCCTAGGGGAGGCTAACTGACCCGACCCAGCCAAGGTACGGGTCCTGACCACTGGTCCGAGCTCGGCCCAGCCCTTACAAGGACGTTGGGCTTGAGGTCCCAGGGTCCTAGCTAGGGAGGCTACTCTGACCCGACCCAGCCAAGGTGTGGGTCCTGACCACTGGTCCCCGCTCGGCCCCGACCCTTATAAGGATGTCGGGTCCCAGTGTCCTAGCTAGGCTGGTCTTCTGTTCTTCGTCTTCGGAGCACTGCCCCGAGCTGTCCCAGAGGTGCCCCTTTAATACACCTCTCGGGGGCTCTCCGCCCCCGGTACCGCCCCCTCTCTAGAACCTTCCAGGGGGCTCTGGAAGAACCCCCCAACCCCTCACCTGGGGCCTGGCTCAGGGTGGCACCCCCTATGGGCTTGTGCCCGCAAATGCAGGTAAGTATACCGACGGTATAGGATGTGCATTTATGACGCTACATATATGCGAGAGAGTTTGTGGACAAGAGTCTGCTCTGCGGGAAGCAAGCATTGCCATACGAATGAGATGAGCTCGCGTTTGATGCGGGCAGTCTTGAGGACGACCGTCGACAGGCACGCGTGGAGGCACGCCGTGGTCACAGCGCAGCGCCGACTCGTGTAGGTGGTGATGGCCCAGTTGTAGAGAGGAATGCCGGAGCTTGAAGCAGATGTAGCCGAATGTAGGATAGAGCATCTTGAGGAGCGTTGCCCTCGACCCCCTCCGGGAGGCCGTATGGTTTACTTGGCACTCCCGTCCCTTAGAGTCCAGTCTGATGTAGGCCTCCTCAGGTTCCAGCAGCCTGGCTTCGTAGGTCTTCATTGCACCGCTCTGCTCGTCTAGCATAGTCTGAAGGGTCATATGTGGCTGCCTCCTGAATCTTCACCGTCCTGCAAACCTTACTCGACATCTCGTTGAGGACCCGAAGAAGGGCAGTATTCTCTTTGTTTTGTTTTTTACAAAAGGGCTTGTAAGAGCTCTCGTTCCTCCCACCGCGATCTCTGGTGTCAACTTGAACGGGGGGGGGGGAAGGGGAGACAAAGCTATGGCTTTTTTCCCAGGGGATCTGTCTTCCATGGAGCACAAAGATACAGGCGGAAGGTCCCGTTGGCCTAGCCATGAGGTCAGGCTCGAGTTGCTTACTGAGGACCCTACACCTAAGGAGGCTGTGGATCGTCCTAGGAAGCTCCAAAGTAGAAAACCAGCTTTCCAAGGCCCCCTATAAAGTGCCTGAGTCCAGGTAGAAAAATAGGAAAACTATCAAACAGGAAAGCGAGTGGTTATGTTGGGTCGAAAAAGGTAATGTTCTAATAATGTAGGGGTTGGAGCGGTCATTGCTGCTTACTCGGCCATGACGTCACTGCAACTCGTTTGATTAACACTTTTAAAATAAAAAATCACGACGCGTACTGAACATATTATTCCGAATCGGTTTTACCACTACTACCACCATGACACAGTGGCAAGGCTGGCACATCGCAGTGCAGCTGCTACGCTGAATCATATGAATAAATATAATCAAATCTAGAAATATCCTTTCTGTACCCAGGAGAGCCACATTGAGTCTCGAGACTCATTATTAGCTCCGTGCTGCATTGAGATGTTTGGACAATTTCAAGCATCAGGGTTCGGCACGTAGGAGGAAACCGGAGAAACGCGCAAATGTTGTGAAGCTGGCTTGGTGGTAGAAGTCAGTCCAGAACATTTGGCCCCACACCTATCACTGTAACGAATCAGTGTTCTACGGGGGCATTCTAAGCGAGGACTGATTGTATTAAAATCTACTTTGATCTACGAATCGTAATGTATCAATAATGTTAACGTGTAACATGCCCCACGGTTTTTCTTAAATCTGGAAGGAGAGAACAACGGATGATCTGTATGCTGATGATGTTGGTGATGATCTCGTAATGGCTGTTCACTTCGAGGAGTGGGAGAGTCTGATGGTGAACCTGGATCGTGCCAATAAGAGGTAGGGCCTTACCATTTGCCCTACCAAATAAATCAAAGCAGTACCTGCCTTGATATTTTGTATGTCTTCAAGGACTCCACCCCCTCAACTCCGCATGATAGGTAGTTGTGGAAAGAGTGGAGGTATTCCCATATCTGGGCAGTTGTTTATGACCAGCTCCAATTTCAGAGCGGAGGTCTTACTCTGAATTAGTTCAGTGGCATATCCTTTTTTTCAGCTGTTTAGCGCCGTATAAAAGTTACATGGCCTATCACTTCATACAAAGCTCTGGTTCTTTTCTGCCAAACTTGTCCTCTCCCTCCCAGCTATAACCTCCCGAAAGCAACATGTGACCTTTGTTTTGGCGTGACAAACACCAGTGAAAGCAAAACACCGAAAGTGTAATGACTACACATAATGCAAGAATCTCAATTGTATTTCTCAACGGGTATTGAATATGAAGTCCCAGGAGTGGTGAAGGTGCATCAGCCTGCAGACCCACAGGTGGCAGCGGTGGATTGGCTTGCAGACGTTGGGGTGGTGGTGGATTGGCCTGCAGACGTTGGGGTGGTGGTGGATTGGCATGCAGACGCTGGGGTGGCGGCGGTAGATCGGCCTGCAGACGCAGGGGTGTCGGTGGTGGATCGGCCTGCAGATGTAGGGGTAGCGGCGGTGGATCTTCCAGCAGTAGCCGACCAGTGAAGTTCTCGAATAAATTTACGCAATTTGCCGAACCTGGTGGCTTTGGCACAGGCGGTGGTGGTGGTGGATCTCCCAGCAAAAGCTGGGGAGGCAGTGGTGCATCTGCCAGCATGAGCTGGGTTGGGATGACAGCGTTGGATCTCCCGGCAGCAGCCGGGGTGGTGGTGGCGGTGTTGGAGATGCCAGCAGCAGCCGGGGTGGCAGCGCTGAATCTGCCAACATCAAGCGCCATGGCGGTGGGGGTGAATAATATGCCAGAAGCAGTCGGGGTGGGGGTGGCGATGCATCTCCCAACAGCATCCCTGGTGGTGGCGGCGGAACTGCATGTGGCTGCCAGGATGGCGTTGGAGGCAGTGGTGGTGTTGGTGGAGACCGTGGCCGTGGCTTTCTCCAGCTCCTTGAGCTATCGACGCATCATTTCCAACTGCAGATGGCGCTCCACATTCTCCCGTTTGTATACTTGAGTGCAGGGAAATCATCGACAGTTTGGTCAACATTAGCCCCTACACGAGCCTTCTAATCATCGCAACTCTTCAAACTATATCGCTTATATAATGTACATAATTTCAGTCACAACAAAAATTACATATAACACATCGGGGCTGTGAAAATTACGGCTTCGTATTGTCATGCGAACGGTGAGGAATCAGCCCAGAACTACACGGGAGGATCTTGTCAATGATCTCAAGGCAGCTGGGACCATAGTCTCCAAGAAAACAATTGGCAACACACTACGCCGTGAAGGACTGAAATCCTGCAGCGCCTGCAAGGTCCCCCTGCTCAAGAAAGGTCATATACATGCCCGCCTGAAGTTTGCCAATGAACATCTGAATGATTCAGAGGACAACTGGGTGAAAGTGTTGTGGTCAGATGAGACCAAAATGGAGCTCTTTGACATCAACTCAACTCACCGTGTTTGGAGGAGGAGGAATGCTGCCTATGACCCCAAGAACAGCATCGCAACCGTCAAACATGGAGGTGGAAACATTATGCTTTGGGGGTGTTTTTCTGCCAAGGGGACAGGACAACTTCACCGCATCAAAAGGACGATGGACGGGGCCATGTACCATCAAATCTTGGGTGAGAACCTCCTTCCCTCAGCCAGGGCATTGAAAATGGGTCGTGGATGGTTATTCCAGCATGACAATGACCCAAAACACACGGCCAAGGCAACAAGGGAGTGGCTCAAGAAGAAGCACATTAAGGTCCTGGAGTGGCCTAGCCAGTCTCCAGACCTTAATCCCATAGAAAATCTGTGGAGGGAGCTGAAGGTTCGAGTTGCCAAACGTCAGCCTCGAAACCTTAATGACTTGGAGAAGATCTGCAAAGAAGAGTGGGACAAAATCCCTCCTGAGATGTGTGCAAACCTGGTGGTCCAACTACAAAAAACGTCTGACCTCTGTGATTGCCAACAAGGCTTTTGCCACCAAGTACTAAGTCATGTTTTGCAGAGGGGTCAAATACTTATTTCCCTGATTAAAATGCAACTCAATTTATAACATTTTTAACATGCGTTTTTCTGGATTTTTTTGTTATTCTGTCTCTCACTGTTCAAATAAACCTACCATTCAAATTATAGACTGATCATTTCTTCGTCAGTGGGCAAACGTACAAAATCAGCAGGGGATCAAATACTTTTTTCCCTCACTGTATGTGAGGAGTCTGTGGGTCGCAACATCACGTACGGCTGGAAGTAGGACATTCAGACTAAGAGGGTTCATGATGGCAATGTCAACGACACTGAACCAAGCAATTGTTCAATCAATTAATTTAATCACTACAATTAAAACCAAAGAATCTCCCAGAACAAACACTTCGCACTCTCCTCCGTCAGCCACCTGCATCGACAATAAAAACGCATCAGTCCAGCAGTGGATAAAACCTGGCGTGGGAGGTATGGGGGGGCGGCTTACACTTGCGGTGGACAGCAGGGGGGTGTCTGGATGCAGTAGCCATCGCAGATCAAGCGGTAGTACTTGTCATCGACTGCCATGCATCAGGGTAATGGGCCTCTCCTACACCCACACACATCACACATCCAGCGGCATGCACGTCACACCGAGGAGCACGCACGTCACACACCGAGCAGGTTGCACAGGTCTCCTTTATCAAGACAAACGTGGAGCAGATTACAACTACAACTCTTCTACGCCTGTCACAATGCCCCCCTTTCCCCCCCTCCCCAGTTTATGGGGTGGCGCGGGCCTCACTCCCCCCTTCGCGTCAGCCCCTACTAATAAATGGTTCGGTTCCATTGTGAATGCACCACTCGAATGACGTGCAGTCCCGTGGCGCACTGTAACGGGCTCGTGATTTACTCACTAAAATTCAATGTAAAAAAATAAAAACGATCCCAAGACATTATTTAAAATAAAGGATGGCCATCGTGTGTCAGCATCACAGGCGAAAATTGGCATGTAAAAAAACTTCAATGGGAATCACTCAATTGGGATTGCTCGCAGCAAACAGCACTTGACCTGCTTGCAGGTTAGGTGCTGAATAACCGTGTGTCACACAGAGAACAGTTGCCACTGAGGGTGCCCTTTTCAAATGCTTGAAATGATATGTGATTATCGGGTGTTACTGTGCACACTTAAAAAATGATAAGCGAACTATTATCGTTTCAGGTGGCAGGGTGGTGCAGCGGTGATCTTTGACCCTCGCAACAAGAAGGGCCTTGGCTAATTATCCGACTGACACTTTGCGGAGTTTTCTACGTTCTCCCCTTTGTTCTGTATGGGTTATCCAGTTTGCTCACGTAGCTAGAAAACACACTATCACAATGTAACTGGGTATTGGCCAAGCATCCCAATGCTAAAGTTACCTGCAAATTACTTCACTGGGATGACACTCGGCAGCAGAGCCGGATGATGGCTTGCTGGGGCCCTATGCCATTGTCAAGCTTAAGAGGCCCCTTCTATGAATGCCTGTATATTTTTGTAAGCAGAATGAAAATCACTGCTTTGGAGAGTCTTTTTTCTCACCGATCTTAATTTTTTAAACAATTATGTTAAAACTCGAAACCTTGAGTCCATTTCTTGTTTCGTATTTAGAGCCCCCCCCCCTCTCTTAATGCGAGGCCCTAAGCTGTAAGTGTAGCCGGTGTGAGCTCGCCTGTGATGAATCACACGTATAATTGTGCACTCTTATTTTCTATGGGTGGCCAGGATAATTTATTATTATTCAAGTGAATGCAATGGTGATCAGGGGATTGGACCCAGAGCCCCACGTACACAGTAGAGTACAAGGGAACGCCCACAGTACAGATTTGAGCTGACCTCCAGATTGAGAAATTGAACTGTGTTATGACTTGGAGGGTGTTTCTGAACGCGATAGTTACCGACCCGTCCCGAAGAGAGGAGAGGGGACAGGGTGGACCGGCTGCATGAGCTTACTCTTTGGCACTGCACAGGCGTAGTCTTGGTCGTCACAAGCGAACATTTGTTTCTCCACATTAATTTGTATCCCCGGGTTACCATCAGGGCTGGGCGCTGCAAGCTTAGCTTCTGAGATCTGATGAGACTGGTAGCCGTTTTTTAAAAGGTAATTTCGGCATCTGGAGCCCAAGCATGCAACAACTTTATGCAACTTCTTGGTTCTTTCGGTAAAGTCACGTAGAATGGAAATAAAATAATAAAAATAAAACATAATAAAAATTTAAATTCTCACGACGTTTCGGCCACAACACAAGTAGCCTTCTTCAGGAGAAGGAACAGAACTGTCGGCACGACAGCGCTTGAATAACTGCTGCTAAAATTCGCAGGGTCTTTTAAGTTAGGTGGGAGAGGTAAAGCGCCTTGACAAAGGAGTTTACATATCAAACAGGATAATTTAGCATTGAAATAGCTGTGTTAAAGTGTTGGATCAGCAGGGTGTTAAAGTCAGAAATTAGCATGTAACTGGGAGATTAGCATGATGTTAATGTGAGGGATTAGCATGCGACTGGTCACGGAAATAGCTATGTTAAAGTCAAAGTTTACATATCAACAGAGGCATTTAGTATATGGACGCTAAAGGACTGCAACAACCCAACTATTATACAATGAAACCGATGTGAAAAAAAAACTAAGTATAAACTACATCAATATAATAAATGTACTCAATATATTCTTCAATAAGTTGAGCTATAAACATAAAGTAACTGGGTATACACTACACTATATAATGAATACCATATAGTAAACGAATTAACAAAACTAAAATATAAACTACATCAATGTTATCAATAAACTCCATATACTCTCCAATCAGCTGAGCTACTAACAATAAGTCATTATACATCACAATGCCATATGGCGAAAAAATGGGTGGCGGTTTTTTCCTTCTTTCCAACGTTAGCACCACGGAGAGCGACGAGCCTCGTTCAGACGGACGAGTCCATCCATGCTCGGAACGGAGGAGGGGGGAGAAACAGCCACGATGCGCTGCTCTGTCCTGTGTTGCGTTACAACCATGCCATAAACTAGACTACTATACATTGTAATGTTATACCTTCCAATCTAAACTACATTGTATTATATCGTATACACAGCCCAATGTAAGCTCTAACATTATGCAGTATATTGATATGTCTCCAACTAAAATTTTCCAACATTACACGACTATTCACCATAATATACACTACCATAGACAAACCCACCCTTGAATTATAAAATGCGTTACTTTACACTACCCTATACTTTAGACTGTAAAATGTTAGACTTGTAATATTACACTATGTATTATTCTACCAACCCTACTGTATACCACACTGCTGTATATTCACTATACAATTACGATACTATATATTGCCTTATGAATTATGTTAAACATTACAATGTTATACTATTTATTATTACATAACATGCTATAAACCATACCATTGACCGTCGTGTGAAAGGTATTAAGAGGCAGTGCCAGTGAATGGACTGCGGTCTGAAAGTCACCATAAAATCCAATCAATTAAGAACCGAAATGCTTTATAACATCTTTCCAATGGTTACTAAGCCAGAATCCATCTTCTCGGTTGAAATTGTCTCTGTGTTTGTATATGTGGATGGCCTCATGAACGAATCTCTCATGGTAGCCGGATGGCTTGCAGAGAACGTCCGTCTTAGAGAAGTCAATGTCATGTGAGCCCACTGAATTATAACAGTGATCTGCCACGGCTGAGGTGTTCGTCCTACCATGTTTCAAGTCTGCTTTATGTTCACGGATGCGGTCCGAGATATGTCGTTTGTTTTCTCCAATGTAACTGCTACCACAGAGGCAACTTAGTTTGTAGACGCCCGGGTACTGTATGTCTGGAACCACATCTTTTACAGACGGAACCAGATTACGGATTTTATGTACTGTGTTGAATCGGACCTGGATCTAGTGTTTATTCAGGATTTTGGAGATCTTTTTTGTGACCCCCGCAATGTAGGGTAAGGTGATGGTTTTGAATGGCTCAAGAGGATTCTTCTTCATGGCTGGAGTGATGGCTTTGCGGATTGTGTAGTCGGAGTAACCATTAGCCTTGAGAGCTTGGTGTACGTGCTTGAGTTCACTGGCAATGTGTTCCTGGTAGGAAATGCATTGGGCACAATGGTATAGAGTCTTGATGAGGGAGTTCTTCTGGGATGGATGGTGGTGGGAATCCGGTTTTAAGTAAGCATCCGTATGGGTAGCTTTCCTTTAGACAGAGTGGCTCATTGAACCATCAGGTCTCCTTTTAATAAGGACATACACAAAGGGTAGCTTGCCATCTTTTTCGACTTCCATGGTAAATCTGATGGCTGGGTGTATGGAATTGATGTGGTCGAGTAATTGGTCTAGAGCAGGCCGGCCATGTGGCCAGATGATAAAAGTGTCATCCACGTACCTCTTCCATAACGTCGGGCGTAGAGTGGCAGTCTGGATGGCATCAGTTTCAAATTTCTCCATGAAAACGTTGGCCCCCGTGGTGCCTCACCACAAACGTGGGGCCCGGTCAGCCGCGTCGACTGTCGTGATCGCGTACAGGTGGTGAAACTGCCACACATGAACCATGATACCTTGCTGATCTCGTGTCAAGGAGAATAAACCAGCAGCCCGTCGTTAGCAATGGGAATGATCGGTAAGGGAACACATTGGTCTCTACAGAGGCACTCCACTATTATACACCACTACTATACAGTAAACATTGGGCTCTATGGAGGCCTATCGTTAAGGGATTACCCGTGAACATGGGGTGGTCGTTAAGAGGGGTTCTATTGTATATAACAAGTTTAAATATTTAATAAGTTAATAGAGAGTACTCAACTGAGATGGCGGAGGAGTTTGCTAAACTCACAATACAAAGGCCACTGTCCCAGCCTCTGTGGTTGGACCATCTCTAGCTCCACCCACCTACCTTGATGCACCTATCTCAGGCCTATATAAGACCTTGTCTCAGCAACTTTCTCTCTCACCTGACCTGAAGACGATTGCTTGTGTTGCGATCGAAACGTCGTGATATTTTTATTATTTTTTATCTACGTGGCTTTACCAAAGGACCCATAGAATATAATCATAAACAGGTTACGTCCTCTACATGGACCCCCCCCCCTCATTATTAATCATGAGCAGGTGACGTCCTCCAAATGGACACCCCCCTCCATTGATAATAATTAGCGGGTGACATCACTCCACATGGGGGGGGGGGGGGGGGGCGAAGTGCCTCCTCTCCCCTCCTAAGCGTCAACTTATCAACTCACTACAAAGGCAGAACCCTCACGTAACGCGATCTCCATAACGCTATTGAGACATCTAAGTAAAAAGAACGTCATGATGAACAAGGGATTATAACCTTTAAAGGAAATAGGTCTGTCACCGCGGCCTTACAAATTGCACACAAATGGATGCAATGAATATCACTTTGCGGTCTGCTTTACGCTTGCAAGTTTCAGATTTACTGCAATACACCCATGCTTGGACGGGCAAAAGGCTAGTAAACAAATAATCCCCTCGCCTGTTCCCCACTACGATATCACACAATGATATAGTACTTCCTTGTACAGTATACCCAATAAAGACCAAATCTAATCCCCATGATAGGTAAATTGATATACATAGAGCTTGCCGGCGATAGGTCTAAACCACGAACTATGAACTCGTGATATTCAAGGGTCTCCCGTATTTGGAATTTGCATGTTCTCCCCATGGTCACGTTGAGATAATGACTATGAATTTTCACATAAGCCACCTCGTTGAGCAATCATATGTGGCCAGGCTGCTTCTGGAAAAGAGCTATATATCTCAGTGGGCCTTACCTGGTCAAATAAAAATAGGTTGCTTACAGGAGTTGAATGGATTGCCACATCACAGGGATGTGAGGAATCGCAGCATGGAGAGGGCTTCATCCAGCAGTGGATTGAGTGTTCTTGTTGAAACGTGTGTATTTAATATTTCTCTGATGTTCTTTTAGTCTCGTGCTGATCATTCGTCCTGTTTGCCCAACATAACATTTGCCACAAGTGCAGTTAATCCTGTACAAACCTTCTGTTGATAGCTTAGGTAATACATATTTTATACCAGAAGTCGAGTTCAAGAAACATAAGTACGTTTTTATTTCAACTGAAATGTATATATACATATATAAATATACATGTCCATACAACCACGTCTCAATGTCTATGTCTGGGAGAACATGCTAGTTTCTCCCTCTGTGGAGTCTCCACCACTTCTCTTTCTTCTTGTTTCCCAGCTCCTCGTCTTGTTGCTCCTTCCCTCTGTCTCCTCCTCGTTCATTCTCTTCATCTTTCTCCAGCTGCCGTGTGCAGCACATGAAGCTCCAAATTGCCCAACGCCAGAAACTGTTCTTTCTCTCTCCCTTAGTAGATGGGATGTGCTTAATCACTTTCTTCTCTTCCTGAACACTCTCTGCCCTCCAAGATTGCTCACATCTTCCTTCCTCATTCACCACTTCCTGCTTTGTATCGTCTTCAATCGTGTCCACCTCCTTCAGCTCTACCTCATTTGCCTCTAACTCAATAGCTCCTACTTCTTTTGCGTCTACCTCTATTGCCTCTACATCATTCGCCTCTACCAAAATCGCCTCACTCTCCTCCACCTCAAAATCCCCTACCTCCACTTCTACCTCAATCACCTCTATGTCATTCGCCTCTAACTCATTCGGCTCTACCTCCATAACCACCTCCTGCTTGGCCTCTCCCTCAATCTCCTCTACCTCTTTTGCCACTTCCAGGATGGCATCTACTTCATATGCCTCGACCTCATTTGCCCCTTCCTGCTTTATTTCCTCCACCACGTTCTCAACTTTTTTTGCCATTTCCTGTTTGGCCTTTAGCTCATTCGTGTCTACCTCATTGATCAAGACCTGCATGGCCTTTTCTTCGATCGTGTCGACCTGAATTGCCTCGACCTGTTTCACCAATTCCCGCTTTGTATCTCTCTCAATCCCTTCTACGACATTGGCAACAACCTCTTTCACCACTTCCTGCTTGGCCACTGCATCTACCTCAATCACCGCTACCTCTACCTCACTCGCCACTTCCTTCTTGGGCTCTACATCATTCCCCTCTCCCTCAATCTCGTTTTCCTTCATCTCTTCTACTTCCCGAAATTTCATCTCAGTCCTTCGTAGCTTCCTATTCCTACGTTTCCTCTGAACACCATCCTCTCCCTCTTTCTTTATCTCCACAATATTCTCAACTTTCTCCGCCACTTCCTGTTTGGCCATTCCCTCATTCTGATCGACCTCATTTGGCTCTACCTCTTCTGCTAATACCTGTTTTGCATCTCTCTCAATCCCCTCTATGACATTGGCTGCTATATCTTTCACCACTTCCTGCTTGGCCACTGCTTCTACCTCAATCACCGCTACCTCTGCCTCATTCGCTAATTCCCGCTTGTCATCTCCTTCTAATACCTCTACCTTATTCAACTCTACCTCATTCATCACATCCTCCAAAGCCACTGCCTCAATCATCTCTACCTCAATCGTCCCAACCTCCACCACTTCCTGCATGGGCTCTCCCTCACTCCCCTCTCTATCAGCCACCTCTTCTTTCACTGTCTCCAGAACTTTCTCCTTGTTCTTGTGTTTATTCCTATTCCTACGTTTCCTCTGAACACCATCCTCTCCCTCTTTCTTTGTCTCCACAACATTATCAACTTTCTTAGCCACTTCCTGTTTGGCTATTCCCTTATTCCCATTTACCTCACTTGCCTCTACCTCTTTCCCTAAGTTCTCCTTGGCATCTCTCTCAATCACTTCTACGACATTGGCCACTACCTCTTTCACAAATTCCTGTGTGGCCACTGCATCTACCTCAATCACCGCTACCTCTACCTCATTTGCCTCTACCTCACTCGCCACTTCCTTCTTGGGTTCTCCATCATTCCCCTCTCTCTCAATCTCGTTTTCCTTCATCTCTTCTACTTCCCGAACTTTCATCTCAATCCTTCGTAGCTTCCCATTCCTACGTTTCCTCTGAACACAATCCTCTCCCTCTTTCTTTGTCTCCACAATATTCTCAACTTTCTCCGCCACTTCCTGTTTGGCCATTCCCTCATTCTGATCGACCTCATTTGGCTCTCCCTCTTCTGCTAATACCTGTTTTGCATCTCTCTCAATCCCCTCTATGACATTGGCTGCTATATCTTTCACCACTTCCAGCTTGGCCACTGCTTCTACCTCAATCACTGCTACCTCTGCCTCATTCGCTAATTCCCGCTTGTCATCTCCTTCTAATACCTCTACCTTATTCAACTCTACCTCATTCATCACATCCTCCAAAGCCACTGCCTCAATCATCTCTACCTCAATCGTCCCAACCTCCACCACTTCCTGCATGGGCTCTCCGTCACTCCCCTCTCTCTCAGCCACCTCTTCTTTCACTGTCTCCAGGACTTTCTTCTTGTTCTTGTGTTTCTTCCTATTCCTACGTTTCCTCTGAACACCATCCTCTCCCTCTTTCTTTGTCTCCACAACATTATCAACTTTCTTAGCCACTTCCTGTTTGGCTATTCCCTCATTCCCATCTACCTCACTTGCCTCTACCTCTTTCCCTAAGTCCTCCTTGGCATCTCTCTCAATCCCTTCTATGACATTGGCCATTTCCTCTTTCACAAATTCCTGTGTGGCCACTGCATCTACCTCAATCACCGCTACCTCTACCTCATTTGCCTCTACCTCACTCGCCACTTCCTTCTTGGGTTCTCCATCATTCCCCTCTCTCTCAATCTCGTTTTCCTTCATCTCTTCTACTTCCCGAACTTTCATCTCAATCCTTCGTAGCTTCCTATTCCTACGTTTCCTCTGAACACAATCCTCTCCCTCTTTCTTTGTCTCCACAATATTCTCAACTTTCTCTGCCACTTCCTGTTTGGCCATTCCCTCATTCTGATCGACCTCATTTGGCTCTCCCTCTTCTGCTAATACCTGTTTTGCATCTCTCTCAATCCCCTCTATGACATTGGCTGCTATATCTTTCACCACTTCCTGCTTGGCCACTGCTTCTACCTCAATCATCACTACCTCTGCCTCATTCGCTAATTCCCGCTTGTCATCTCCTTCTAATACCTCTACCTTATTCAACTCTACCTCATTCATCACATCCTCCAAAGCCACTGCCTCAATCATCTCTACCTCAATCGTCCAAACCTCCACCACTTCCTGCATGGGCTCTCCCTCACTCCCCTCTCTCTCAGCCACCTCTTCTTTCACTGTCTCCAGAACTTTCTTCTTGTGTTTATTCCTATTCCTACGTTTCCTCTGAACACCATCCTCTCCCTCTTTCTTTGTCTCCACAACATTATCAACTTTCTTAGCCACTTCCTGTTTGGCTATTCCCTCATTCCCATTTACCTCACTTGCCTCTACCTCTTTCCCTAAGTTCTCCTTGGCATCTCTCTCAATCACTTCTACGACATTGGACACTACCTCTTTCACAAATTCCTGTGTGGCCACTGCATCTACTTCAATCACCGCTACCTCTACCTCACTCGCCACTTCCTTCTTGGGCTCTCCATCATTCCCCTCTCCCTCAATCTCGTTTTCCTTCATCTCTTCTACTTCCCGCACTTTCATCTCAGTCCTTCGTAGCTTCCTATTCCTACGTTTCCTCTGAACACCATCCTCTCCCTCTTTCTTTGTCTCCACAACATTATCAACTTTCTTAGCCACTTCCTGTTTGGCTATTCCCTCATTCCCATCTACCTCACTTGCCTCTACCTCTTTCCCTAAGTCCTCCTTGGCATCTCTCTCAATCCCTTCTATGACATTGGCCACTACCTCTTTCACAAATTCCTGTGTGGCCACTGCATCTACCTCAATCACCGCTACCTCTACCTCATTTGCCTCTACCTCACTCGCCACTTCCTTCTTGGGTTCTCCATCATTCCCCTCTCTCTCAATCTCGTTTTCCTTCATCTCTTCTACTTCCCGAACTTTCATCTCAATCCTTCGTAGCTTCCTATTCCTATGTTTCCTCTGAACACAATCCTCTCCCTCTTTCTTTGTCTCCACAATATTCTCAACTTTCACCGCCACTTCCTGTTTGGCCATTCCCTCATTCCGATCGACCTCATTTGGCTCTACCTCTTCTGCTAATACCTGTTTTGCATCTCTCTCAATCCCCTCTATGACATTGGCTGCTATATCTTTCACCACTTCCTGCTTGGCCACTGCATCTACCTCAATCACCGCTACCTCTACCTCATTTGCCTCTACCTCACTCGCCACTTCCTTCTTGGGTTCTCCATCATTCCCCTCTCTCTCAATCTCGTTTTCCTTCATCTCTTCTACTTCCCGAACTTTCATCTCAATCCTTCGTAGCTTCCTATTCCTACGTTTCCTCTGAACACAATCCTCTCCCTCTTTCTTTGTCTCCACAATATTCTCAACTTTCTCCGCCACTTCCTGTTTGGCCATTCCCTCATTCCGATCGACCTCATTTGGCTCTACCTCTTCTGCTAATACCTGTTTTGCATCTCTCTCAATCCCCTCTATGACATTGGCTGCTATATCTTTCACCACTTCCTGCTTGGCCACTGCTTCTACCTCAATCCCCGCTACCTCTGCCTCATTCGCTAATTCCCGCTTGCCATCTCCTTCTAATACCTCTACCTTATTCAACTCTACCTCATTCATCACATCCTCCAAAGCCACTGCCTCAATCATCTCTACCTCAATCGTCTCAACCTCCACCACTTCCTGCATGGGCTCTCCCTCACTCCCCTCTCTCTCAGCCACCTCTTCTTTCACTGTCTCCAGAACTTTCTTCTTGTTCTTGTGTTTCTTCCTATTCCTACGTTTCCTCTGAACACCATCCTCTCCCTCTTTCTTTGTCTCCACAACATTATCAACTTTCTTAGCCACTTCCTGTTTGGCTATTCCCTCATTCCCATTTACCTCACTTGCCTCTACCTCTTTCCCTAAGTTCTCCTTGGCATCTCTCTCAATCCCTTCTACGACATTGGCCACTACCTCTTTCACAAATTCCTGTGTGGCCACTGCATCTACCTCAATCACCGCTACCTCTACCTCACTCGCCACTTCCTTCTTGGGCTCTCCATCATTCCCCTCTCCCTCAATCTCGTTTTCCTTCATCTCTTCTACTTCCCGAACTTTCATCTCAATCCTTCGTAGCTTCCTATTCCTACGTTTCCTCTGAACACAATCCTCTCCCTCTTTCTTTGTCTCCACAATATTCTCAACTTTCTCCGCCACTTCCTGTTTGGCCATTCCCTCATTCTGATCGACCTCATTTGGCTCTACCTCTTCTGCTAATACCTGTTTTGCATCTCTCTCAATCCCCTCTATGACATTGGCTGCTATATCTTTCACCACTTCCAGCTTGGCCACTGCTTCTACCTCAATCACCGCTACCTCTGCCTCATTCGCTAATTCCCGCTTGTCATCTCCTTCTAATACCTCTACCTTATTCAACTCTACCTCATTCATCACATCCTCCAAAGCCACTGCCTCAATCATCTCTAACTCAATCGTCCCAACCTCCACCACTTCCTGCATGGGCTCTCCCTCACTCCCCTCTCTCTCAGCCACCTCTTCTTTCACTGTCTCCAGAACTTTCTCCTTGTTCTTGTGTTTATTCCTATTCCTACGTTTCCTCTGAACACCATCCTCTCCCTCTTTCTTTGTCTCCACAACATTATCAACTTTCTTAGCCACTTCCTGTTTGGCTATTCCCTTATTCCCATTTACCTCACTTGCCTCTACCTCTTTCCCTAAGTTCTCCTTGGCATCTCTCTCAATCACTTCTACGACATTGGCCACTACCTCTTTCACAAATTCCTGTGTGGCCACTGCATCTACCTCAATCACCGCTACCTCTACCTCATTTGCCTCTACCTCACTCGCCACTTCCTTCTTGGGTTCTCCATCATTCCCCTCTCTCTCAATCTCGTTTTCCTTCATCTCTTCTACTTCCCGAACTTTCATCTCAATCCTTCGTAGCTTCCCATTCCTACGTTTCCTCTGAACACAATCCTCTCCCTCTTTCTTTGTCTCCACAATATTCTCAACTTTCTCCGCCACTTCCTGTTTGGCCATTCCCTCATTCTGATCGACCTCATTTGGCTCTCCCTCTTCTGCTAATACCTGTTTTGCATCTCTCTCAATCCCCTCTATGACATTGGCTGCTATATCTTTCACCACTTCCAGCTTGGCCACTGCTTCTACCTCAATCACTGCTACCTCTGCCTCATTCGCTAATTCCCGCTTGTCATCTCCTTCTAATACCTCTACCTTATTCAACTCTACCTCATTCATCACATCCTCCAAAGCCACTGCCTCAATCATCTCTACCTCAATCGTCCCAACCTCCACCACTTCCTGCATGGGCTCTCCGTCACTCCCCTCTCTCTCAGCCACCTCTTCTTTCACTGTCTCCAGAACTTTCTTCTTGTGTTTATTCCTATTCCTACGTTTCCTCTGAACACCATCCTCTCCCTCTTTCTTTGTCTCCACAACATTATCAACTTTCTTAGCCACTTCCTGTTTGGCTATTCCCTCATTCCCATTTACCTCACTTGCCTCTACCTCTTTCCCTAAGTTCTCCTTGGCATCTCTCTCAATCACTTCTACGACATTGGACACTACCTCTTTCACAAATTCCTGTGTGGCCACTGCATCTACTTCAATCACCGCTACCTCTACCTCACTCGCCACTTCCTTCTTGGGCTCTCCATCATTCCCCTCTCCCTCAATCTCGTTTTCCTTCATCTCTTCTACTTCCCGCACTTTCATCTCAGTCCTTCGTAGCTTCCTATTCCTACGTTTCCTCTGAACACCATCCTCTCCCTCTTTCTTTGTCTCCACAACATTATCAACTTTCTTAGCCACTTCCTGTTTGGCTATTCCCTCATTCCCATCTACCTCACTTGCCTCTACCTCTTTCCCTAAGTCCTCCTTGGCATCTCTCTCAATCCCTTCTATGACATTGGCCACTACCTCTTTCACAAATTCCTGTGTGGCCACTGCATCTACCTCAATCACCGCTACCTCTACCTCATTTGCCTCTACCTCACTCGCCACTTCCTTCTTGGGTTCTCCATCATTCCCCTCTCTCTCAATCTCGTTTTCCTTCATCTCTTCTACTTCCCGAACTTTCATCTCAATCCTTCGTAGCTTCCTATTCCTATGTTTCCTCTGAACACAATCCTCTCCCTCTTTCTTTGTCTCCACAATATTCTCAACTTTCACCGCCACTTCCTGTTTGGCCATTCCCTCATTCCGATCGACCTCATTTGGCTCTACCTCTTCTGCTAATACCTGTTTTGCATCTCTCTCAATCCCCTCTATGACATTGGCTGCTATATCTTTCACCACTTCCTGCTTGGCCACTGCATCTACCTCAATCACCGCTACCTCTACCTCATTTGCCTCTACCTCACTCGCCACTTCCTTCTTGGGTTCTCCATCATTCCCCTCTCTCTCAATCTCGTTTTCCTTCATCTCTTCTACTTCCCGAACTTTCATCTCAATCCTTCGTAGCTTCCTATTCCTACGTTTCCTCTGAACACAATCCTCTCCCTCTTTCTTTGTCTCCACAATATTCTCAACTTTCTCCGCCACTTCCTGTTTGGCCATTCCCTCATTCCGATCGACCTCATTTGGCTCTACCTCTTCTGCTAATACCTGTTTTGCATCTCTCTCAATCCCCTCTATGACATTGGCTGCTATATCTTTCACCACTTCCTGCTTGGCCACTGCTTCTACCTCAATCCCCGCTACCTCTGCCTCATTCGCTAATTCCCGCTTGCCATCTCCTTCTAATACCTCTACCTTATTCAACTCTACCTCATTCATCACATCCTCCAAAGCCACTGCCTCAATCATCTCTACCTCAATCGTCTCAACCTCCACCACTTCCTGCATGGGCTCTCCCTCACTCCCCTCTCTCTCAGCCACCTCTTCTTTCACTGTCTCCAGAACTTTCTTCTTGTTCTTGTGTTTCTTCCTATTCCTACGTTTCCTCTGAACACCATCCTCTCCCTCTTTCTTTGTCTCCACAACATTATCAACTTTCTTAGCCACTTCCTGTTTGGCTATTCCCTCATTCCCATTTACCTCACTTGCCTCTACCTCTTTCCCTAAGTTCTCCTTGGCATCTCTCTCAATCCCTTCTACGACATTGGCCACTACCTCTTTCACAAATTCCTGTGTGGCCACTGCATCTACCTCAATCACCGCTACCTCTACCTCACTCGCCACTTCCTTCTTGGGCTCTCCATCATTCCCCTCTCCCTCAATCTCGTTTACCTTCATCTCTTCTACGTCCCGAACTTTCATCTCAGTCCTTCGTAGCTTCCCATTCCTATGTTTCCTCTTAACACAATCCTGTCCCTCTTTCTTTGTCTCCACAACATTCTCAACTTTCTCCGCCACTTCCTGTTTGACCATTCCTTCATTCCCATTGACCTCATTTGGCTCTACCTCTTCTGCTAATACCTGTTTTGCATCTCTCTCAATCCCCTCTATGACATTGGCCACTATATCTTTCACCACTTCCTGCTTGGCCACTGCTTCTACCTCAATCACCGCTACTTCTGCCTCATTCGCTAATTCCCGCTTGCCATCTCCTTCTAACACCTCTACCTTATTCAACTCTACCTCATTCATCACATCCTCCAAAGCCACTGCCTCAATCATCTCTACCTCAATCGTCCCAACCTCCACCACTTCCTGCATGGGCTTTCCCTCAATCCCCTCTCTCTTAGCCACCTCTTCTTTCACTGTCTCCTCCAGAACTTTCTTCTTGTTCTTATGTTTCTTCCCATTCCCACGTTTTCTCTTCATACCATTTCTCTCCCCCACTTTCTCCATCTCTTCAATCTCGTTCTCAACCTTGTTGCTATTCTGACATGTCTGCTTCACATCCTCATTATTGGTGCTGACTCCTGCCTGCTGCTGCTCTTCTGCCTTTTGCTGCTGCTGCTGCTGCTGGTGGTGGATGATGAAGCTCTTCAGCTCGGTGCTGTTCTGGAATTGCAGCAGCTCCCGCTGATATTTGGCCTGCTGCTGTGCACAATGATCCAGCAGGATCATCTCAAGCTCCAGAATCTGGCGCTTAGCTTCTAGTCTTGTGTCAACAAGGAACCTCTTTCGCTGCCCCTTCGAGCGACGGTCTGGGGAGTCACATGGGGAGGAGAGAGCAGCACCACAATTGATTCGTTAATGGGTATTTGAGTATTTCCTGTATGATAATAGGTTTTTCCCGTTTTTACTGGCAACAAAACAGGTGTTAAGATGTTAAAACACCAAACTGAAACCTTTTACAAGGAATCATGTCTGCATTAACCATGATGCTTGTGGTCAGAATGCAAACAAAAAACATACTCTGATAATATATGCATTATATATTCTTAGTTTTTTCGGTAAAGTCACGTTGAAGAGAAACAACAAAATAACAAAATATATATAAAACAATAAAAAATTCTCACGACGTTTCGACCATAACTCAAACGGTCATCATCAGGTGTGTCGGTTTGCATAAATTTATTTTGAAAACGGCATATTTATTTATATATATATATAAATAACGTTTGCGTCACGCGCAACGATTGGCAGTTTGCCCAGGACTAGTCCATCTATTTTTTGAAAAGAGGAGGGGGGAGACGAAATTTGTTTTTATGTATGCTGTCTGAAAGCCACTGTAAGCGTGAACAATCAATCAAGAACTGAAATGATTTATCAAATCTTTCCAATGATTGCTAAGATAGAATCCATCTTCTCGGTTGAAATTGTCTCTGTGCTTGTATATGTGGATAGCCTCATGAACGAATCTCTCATGGAAGCCAGATGGCTTACAAAGAACCTCCGTCTTGGAAAAGTCAATGGCATGTGAGCCTACTGAATTAGAACAATGATCTGCTACGGCCGAGGTGTTGGTCCTACCGTGTTTAAGGTCTGCTTTATGTTCACGAATGCGGTCCGAGATATGGCGTTTGGTTTCTCCAATGTAACTACTACCACAGAGGCAACTTAGTTTGTAGACACCAGGGTATTGTATGTCCGGAATCACATCTTTTACAGACGGAACCAGATCACGGATTTTATGTAATGTGTTGAAACGGACCTGGATCTTGTGTTTATTCAAGATTTTGGAGATCTTTTTTGTGATCCCAGCAATGTAGGGTAAAGTGATGGTTTTGAAAGGCTCCTCAAGAGGGTTCTTCTTCATGGTTTGAGTGATAGCTTTGCGGATTGTATAGTCGGAGTAACCATTAGCCCTAAGAGCTTGGTGTACGTGCTTGAGTTCACTGCTTATGTGTTCCTGGTCGGATATGCATTGGGCTCTATGATACAGAGTCTTGATGAGAGAATTCTTCTGTGATGGATGGTGGTGGGAATCCGGTTTCAGATAAGCATCCGTATGGGTAGCTTTCCTGTAGACAGAGTGGCTCATTGAACCATCAGGTCTCTTTTTAATTAGGACATCCAAAAAAGGTATCTTGCCATCTATTTCGACTTCCATGGTAAATCTGATGGCTGGGTGTATTGAATTGATGTGGTCGAAGAATTGGTCTAGAGCAGGCCGGCCATGTGGCCAGATGACAAAAGTGTCATCCACGTACCTCTTCCATAAGGTTGGGCGCAGAGTGGCAGTCTGGATGGCGTCAGTCTCAAATTTCTCCATGAAAATGTTAGCTATAACTGGAGAAAGGGGGGAGCCCATTGGGGTGCCCTCAGTTTGTTTGTAGAAAGTTCCATTCCAAGTGAAGTATGTATTGGTTAAACAGTGTCTCACCAGGGGGGGTACCTCAGTGTTTAGTCCTTGATGAACCAAGTCTTCAATGATTGCAATGGTGTCAGGTACAGGAACCTTGGTGAATAAGGAAACTACATAAAAACTGACAAGCAGGTCGTCTGGGGACAGGGAAATACCCTTAATTGTTGATACCAGGTGAGTAGAATTTTGTACCGCAGAGGTGGTCTTTCCAGTGAAAGGACGCAGGATTTCAGACAAAAAACGAGCTAGTTTGTAGGTGGGGGAGCTGATAGAGACTATGGGACGAAGAGGTGTATCAACTTTATGTATTTTTGGTAAGCCGTATAATCTTGGTGGCCTGGCAGCAGAAGGTTTCAACGAAAACTGTTTAGATTGATCAATTAATGCGGTTGAATCAGAAATTATTTTGTTGGTTTGTGTGACGAGGCTGTTGGTGGGATCTCTTTTTATTTTTGTATAACTACCATCGTCGAGTAATTCTTTAATTTTGTTGTTGTATTCTATTTTATCCATGATGACAGTAGCATTGCCTTTGTCAGCTGAGAGAACTACAATATCATTCCTCTTTTTTAATTTATATAATTCAAAACGCTCATCTTTGCTGAGGTTGCTAGCTGGCATCTTAGCGTTTTTGAGGGTTGCAGCGATTTCAGATCTTGCTACGTCTGCAGCGATGTGACCCAGGCCCCTGAGAGCAACGTCTACTTGGGCAATTATATCATTAACTGGTATGTGTTTAGGTGTGACTGCAAAGTTTAGACCTTTAGCTAAAACGGATTTCAGACCATCGGAAATAGAACTGTTACTGCGATTAATTACGACTTTATTAACGTCTAACTTTTTGGTGTGTGGGTCCGGTCTTTTGTTGAAGAGGAGGTTAAATTTGGAAATCAGGTTTTCCTTACATTTGGTCGACATAGTAGCAGCTGAAGAGGCAGTCATATTGTCTACATGTTCCCAATCCGATGTGGACATTATTGCCGTCAATGATAAGTGTGATTTGTAGAGTGTCTTGTCTAACTGATCTAGTTCTGTGCGTATAAGTCTGATTTTTTCTGAGATAAGAGCTAAGCTAGTTTTGAAAAGAATTCGTTTCGCATTAGAAGAAGTTACAGTAGCAGAGGTGAGTGTAAATGCGATTGGTATTACCCCAGAGTCGCGGCATCTCTTCAGGAAGGTGAGAGACTCGATCAGCTGAGCTTTCTTATCCCGGAGTTTGTTGAAGGATCTTAAAGTTATGTGAAAACCCTCCCCGTAGAGGCGATTAAATTTTGATTTAAAGCTTTCGTGACTGCAGTAATTCATATTCTTAGTTTTTTCGGTAAAGTCACGTTGAAGAGAAACAACAAAATAACAAAATATATATAAAACAATAAAAAATTCTCACGACGTTTCGACCATAACTCAAACGGTCATCATCAGGTGTGTCGGTTTGCATAAATTTATTTTGAAAACGGCATATTTATTTATTTATATATATATATATATAAAAAATAACGTTTGCGTCACGCGCAACGATTGGCAGTTTGCCCAGGACTAGTCCATCTATTTTTTGAAAAGAGGAGGGGGGAGACGAAATTTGTTTTTATGTATGCTGTCTGAAAGCCACTGTAAGCGTGAACAATCAATCAAGAACTGAAATGATTTATCAAATCTTTCCAATGATTGCTAAGATAGAATCCATCTTCTCGGTTGAAATTGTCTCTGTGCTTGTATATGTGGATAGCCTCATGAACGAATCTCTCATGGAAGCCAGATGGCTTACAAAGAACCTCCGTCTTGGAAAAGTCAATGGCATGTGAGCCTACTGAATTAGAACAATGATCTGCTACGGCCGAGGTGTTGGTCCTACCGTGTTTAAGGTCTGCTTTATGTTCACGAATGCGGTCCGAGATATGGCGTTTGGTTTCTCCAATGTAACTACTACCACAGAGGCAACTTAGTTTGTAGACACCAGGGTATTGTATGTCCGGAATCACATCTTTACAGACGGAACCAGATCACGGATTTTATGTAATGTGTTGAAACGGACCTGGATCTTGTGTTTATTCAAGATTTTGGAGATCTTTTTTGTGATCCGAGCAATGTAGGGTAAAGTGATGGTTTTGAAAGGCTCCTCAAGAGGGTTCTTCTTCATGGTTTGAGTGATAGCTTTGCGGATTGTATAGTCGGAGTAACCATTAGCCCTAAGAGCTTGGTGTACGTGCTTGAGTTCACTGCTTATGTGTTCCTGGTCGGATATGCATTGGGCTCTATGATACAGAGTCTTGATGAGAGAATTCTTCTGTGATGGATGGTGGTGGGAATCCGGTTTCAGATAAGCATCCGTATGGGTAGCTTTCCTGTAGACAGAGTGGCTCATTGAACCATCAGGTCTCTTTTTAATTAGGACATCCAAAAAAGATATCTTTCCATCTATTTCGACTTCCATGGTAAATCTGATGGCTGGGTGTATGGAATTGATGTGGTCGAAGAATTGGTCTAGAGCAGGCCGGCCATGTGGCCAGATGACAAAAGTGTCATCCACGTACCTCTTCCATAAGGTTGGGCGCAGAGTGGCAGTCTGGATGGCGTCAGTCTCAAATTTCTCCATGAAAATGTTAGCTATAACTGGAGAAAGGGGGGAGCCCATTGGGGTGCCCTCAGTTTGTTTGTAGAAAGTTCCATTCCAAGTGAAGTATGTATTGGTTAAACAGTGTCTCACCAGGGGGGGTACCTCAGTGTTTAGTCCTTGATGAACCAAGTCTTCAATGATTGCAATGGTGTCAGGTACAGGAACCTTGGTGAATAAGGAAACTACATCAAAACTGACAAGCAGGTCGTCTGGGGACAGGGAAATACCCTTGATTGTTGATACCAGGTGAGTAGAATTTTGTACCGCAGAGGTGGTCTTTCCAGTGAAAGGACGCAGGATTTCAGACAAAAAACGAGCTAGTTTGTAGGTGGGGGAGCTGATAGTAGAGACTATGGGACGAAGAGGTGTATCAACTTTATGTATTTTTGGTAAGCCGTATAATCTTGGTGGCCTGGCAGCAGAAGGTTTCAACGAAAACTGTTTAGATTGATCAATTAATGCGGTTGAATCAGAAATTATTTTGTTGGTTTGTGTGACGAGGCTGTTGGTGGGATCTCTTTTTATTTTTGTATAACTACCATCGTCGAGTAATTCTTTAATTTTGTTGTTGTATTCTATTTTATCCATGATGACAGTAGCATTGCCTTTGTCAGCTGAGAGAACTACAATAAAATTCCTCTTTTTTAATTTATATAATTCAAAACGCTCATCTTTGCTGAGGTTGCTAGCTGGCATCTTAGCGTTTTTGAGGGTTGCAGCGATTTCAGATCTTGCTACGTCTGCAGTGATGTGACCCAGGCCCCTGAGAGCAACGTCTACTTGGGCAATTATATCATTAACTGGTATGTGTTTAGGTGTGACTGCAAAGTTTAGACCTTTAGCTAAAACGGATTTCAGACCATCGGAAATAGAACTGTTACTGCGATTAATTACGACTTTATTAACGTCTAACTTTTTGGTGTGTGGGTCCGGTCTTTTGTTGAAGAGGAGGTTAAATTTGGAAATCAGGTTTTCCTTACATTTGGTCGACATAGTAGCAGCTGAAGAGGCAGTCATATTGTCTACATGTTCCCAATCCGATGTGGACATTATTGCCGTCAATGATAAGTGTGATTTGTAGAGTGTCTTGTCTAACTGATCTAGTTCTGTGCGTATAAGTCTGATTTTTTCTGAGATAAGAGCTAAGCTAGTTTTGAAAAGAATTCGTTTCGCATTAGAAGAAGTTACAGTAGCAGAGGTGAGTGTAAATGCGATTGGTATTACCCCAGAGTCGCGGCATCTCTTCAGGAAGGTGAGAGACTCGATCAGCTGAGCTTTCTTATCCCGGAGTTTGTTGAAGGATCTTAAAGTTATGTGAAAACCCTCCCCGTAGAGGCGATTAAATTTTGATTTAAAGCTTTCGTGACTGCAGTAATTCATATTCTTAGTTTTTTCGGTAAAGTCACGTTGAAGAGAAACAACAAAATAACAAAATATATATAAAACAATAAAAAATTCTCACGACGTTTCGACCATAACTCAAATGGTCATCATCAGGTGTGTCGGTTTGCATAAATTTATTTAGAAAACGGCATATTTATTTATTTATATATATAAAAAATAACGTTTGCGTCACGCGCAACGATTGGCAGTTTGCCCAGGACTAGTCCATCTATTTTTTGAAAAGAGGAGGGGGGAGACGAAATTTGTTTTTATGTATGCTGTCTGAAAGCCACTGTAAGTGTGAACAATCAATCAAGAACTGAAATGATTTATCAAATCTTTCCAATGATTGCTAAGATAGAATCCATCTTCTCGGTTGAAATTGTCTCTGTGCTTGTATATGTGGATAGCCTCATGAACGAATCTCTCATGGAAGCCAGATGGCTTACAAAGAACCTCCGTCTTGGAAAAGTCAATGGCATGTGAGCCTACTGAATTAGAACAATGATCTGCTACGGCCGAGGTGTTGGTCCTACCGTGTTTAAGGTCTGCTTTATGTTCACGAATGCGGTCCGAGATATGGCGTTTGGTTTCTCCAATGTAACTACTACCACAGAGGCAACTTAGTTTGTAGACACCAGGGTATTGTATGTCCGGAACATAAAGCAGACCTTAAACACGGTAGGACCAACACCTCGGCCGTAGCAGATCATTGTTCTAATTCAGTAGGCTCACATGCCATTGACTTTTCCAAGACGGAGGTTCTTTGTAAGCCATCTGGCTTCCATGAGAGATTCGTTCATGAGGCTATCCACATATACAAGCACAGAGACAATTTCAACCGAGAAGATGGATTCTATCTTAGCAATCATTGGAAAGATTTGATAAATCATTTCAGTTCTTGATTGATTGTTCACGCTTACAGTGGCTTTCAGACAGCATACATAAAAACAAATTTCGTCTCCCCCCTCCTCTTTTCAAAAAATAGATGGACTAGTCCTGGGCAAACTGCCAATCGTTGCGCGTGACGCAAACGTTATTTTTTATATATATATATATATAAATAAATATGCCATTTTCAAAATACATTTATGCAAACCGACACACCTGATGATGACCGTTTGAGTTATGGTCGAAACGTCGTGAGAATTTTTTATTGTTTTATATATATTTTGTTATTTTGTTGTTTCTCTTCAACGTGACTTTACCGAAAAAACTAAGAATATGAATTACTGCAGTCACGAAAGCTTTAAATCAAAATTTAATATATGCATTGTCCTTGAAACTGATTGGTCCACACCAGGGACAGCTTTCTTTTGAGCCTCGTCTCAAACGGTGTTAGACCAGAGGACGCCAAAAGGCGTATTTCCTGTATGTTATTTTGGTAAAGAAACTTGGCACCATTGACAGGAATCTAACTTAACTTGAGACCGATGTAACAATGATAACACTGTAGGGAGGTCTGGAGGTTGACTCATGTGCCGGAGACACCTCCTCCTCCAAATAACTTCATTAGGATTATGGGCTGGTTGGGGAGGCCATATTAAGTTTGCGAGGTCTTTAAACTCCACGGCAAACATAGATAAACTTCCGTTATCTCAGAAAAAGTAAGATGGATTGATGGGCAAGCTGTGGAGGTCTGGCTAAATTTATAAGATGTCCATTGTTTCACAAGAGAGAACATGAATTGGATAAGAAATACACTATTAATTCTTATACACTGGTCCATTCATACAATTAGTATATTAGTGGGCTACGTTAGAGAAGATAAAGGGAGGAGAGGAGAAGAGGAGGGCCGGGGTGCCCGGAGCCCAGAGAGTGCCCAGAGGGGCCAGAGAGCCAAGGGCAACCCTGATGTTTCTGTTGGCTGGATAGCATGTGCTCCCGTGCATGTGAGGTTGCTCTCAACAGAAGTCATTCCTTGCACGAGAATGGCTGAAACGCTGAGTAACCACTCAGAGGTATAGTGGTTAAGCAGTGGAGACGGTATAGTGGTAAAACAGTGGAGATTTTAAAAGCAAAGTTTAAGATTTGCATTTGTCAATTTATATTGAGCCGATACATATGGCAAGTGAAATTAAGAAGACTTAAAGTGAGTTTTGCAGAAAGAGAGGATACATGTGTGTCTCTTGGAGAAGGAAAGGCATTGCTCAAAACTGTGCTGCAAGGTCACGTGCCATGAATCACATGAGTTTAGAAAAAACGTGACTGTAAACCAACAAGCCTGTGAATAATTATCATGGTGAAGACACCTCTATACGTTGGATACTGAAGGAAATCCATCGTGCTACACATCGTCAAAGCCCGACAACACCTGACATTCGAGAAAGAAGTACAATTGCATCGTTCTACACATCGTCAATACCCCACCACATCTGGAGAGTCACCAGCTGCATCAAGCACCTGACTGTTGTATTGTTCGAAAGACACTGTGTGTAACGACTTTACATCCGCCGGCACTGCAGGTTTCTAAACGCCTGCCATGTCACCTTCTCAACATTAGCGTCTGAGACCGTCTGATACAGACTGAAAGCTTATTTCCTTTGTTGCACTGTTTGTCTTTTCATGAATGTCATATTGTGCACTGGGTTATGCCTTATTAACCTAAATTCTGAATTTAGCTATTCATGTATTTCTATTACAGTATCACATATTCTTTGGACCAAGTGTCAATTGCCTATTTGATGACTGGTACTCTGATTCTTTTTTTTACAAATCAGGGACTTGTTTTAATTAAAATGTGTCTGTGTATGTGGTTGAACGGTGTAACAAATCCATGCGTTACATGTGTAGTGTTGCAGCGCCGACCTGGTCAAGGCCTATGATACAATCAGTAGGCCAGGGCTCTGGATTGTTACTCGTATTTCCGGAGTCCCTAACCCTCTGCTCACAATCATTAAGGACCTTCACGATGGTGGGCAGGCCCGGATAAAGTTGCGTGCCCGGGAGTCAGAGCAATTTCTTGTTTACAGTGGGGTGCGACAGGGATCTACTCTGGCTGACACATTATTTAGCATCATCTTCGACCACATAGTTCGAGAAGTTTTTTTATGGCTGTACCGGTGGATTTTTTAATATTTGCTACAGATACAATGGGAGGCTGATTGATGCCTGGGTGAGGTCAAGGGATGGCTCCCTACTGGTCAACCATGTTATGTACACTGATCAAGTTGATGCTCACACTGAAAAATAGTTGGAGGTTCTGCTGCTAAGCCTGGAGCGTGTGACAAAGAGGTGGTGCCTTACCATCAGCCCCACCAAAACTAAGCACCCGCCTGAGTATTTTGTGTAATTTAATACTCCGCCCCCTCAACTACTCTTGAGTGATGGGGTAATTGTAGAGAGAAGTTTACGTACCTGGATAGTGTGCTTATGCAAAAATTCTGGTTTGGCAGCAGAGGTCTCACTCCGAATCGGTCAACTGGCATATTTTCATCAGCTTCGTAACACTTTGGGGTATCTACCTGGTCTGTCACTCGACACAAAACGCTGGGTCTTCTTGGCCAATGATAGAATAAATACAAAATATGAACCAGCTTTACACTTTCAGACTGGCCTGCCTACGATCCACCCTGGGTTTAACTAGGCTGGAATGTGTGAAGAGCTCACAGTGAGCTCCACTGGTGGGCAGGGCTGCATTGCCTGGGTCATGTAGCCTGCTTGCTCAGCCACCGCATGCCCAAGCAGCCTCTGTTTTTCCAGATAGAGGTGGCTAAATGGGCGTGACATGGCCTGGAGAAGAGATGGACTGATGCAGTACAGGAGGATACGGAACTAAGTGGACTTGCCAAAGACTGGTACCACTGGTGTCAAGATCTGCCTCTATGGAGGAAGCTCGTGAAGGATGCTTATGGGAAGTTGGTGGCAGTTGCCCTCAAGCAAAAAAGGAGGGTGAGAGGAGCGACGCTCACAACAACAGACGGTGCACTGGATGACTAAAACGCAGCAAGTTGGCACAGTAGGATGCAAAGGTGGTGCGTCTGCCAGTCATCTCAGTCAGTCAACCCATCGCACTGGGGTCTGTCCCCTGATCTCCTGTCGGCAAGCCTTCGACACTTCAAGTGGCCTCGGAGTGCACCAGGCCTGGCACAAGCGCCATGGTGACGTCTCCGTCACTTAGTGGCGAATGAGGGCTGTTGTTGTTATCTGAGTCGGTTAGGGGCCTCCCCTAGGTCCACTCAGCCTCAAATAAGTATCTGATACGGTGTGTAAACATCGCCACTTGGGAGACAAATACGGACAAGTGTGGTGCTGGCAACCCACCCCTCGTGTGTGGTGCCGGCCGTCATAGGTGCTTACTAACAGCACTTGCTCCTACAGTGTTTCAAGGCTATACACAAGATTTCTGTCTTTGTTTGTGTCTATGTGCAGTGTCTGTATGAGTGGTTGGGAGCAGTTGTGTCTGTGGGGATCGACCTGAGTTCGATTCCCATTCACAACCATCAGTGACTAATAAATAAAAACGGTCGTGTGCCTCCCCTACATCTACTCAAACTTAAAATAGTACCTCGTGCAACGTATAAACATCAACACTGGGGAGACAAAGGCATCCGGATGCGGTGCTGACCACCCACCCCATCATAGGTGCTAACTCGCTAACAGCACTTGACTCAATAGTCTGTTAAGGCTATACGGGGATCTGTCTTTGTATACAGGTGCATGTGTCGGTTAGCACGCTGCGCTATGAACCTGGCGACCCGGGTTCGATTCCCGCTCACGGCCAACACCAGTGACGATTATCTGAACCGGTCCCGGGCCTCCCCTAGGTCGACTCAGCCTAAAATGAGTACCTGGTGCGGTGTGTAAACATTGCCACTAGGGAGACAAAGGCGGTCGGGCGTGGTGCTGGCCACCCACCCCCTCGTGTACCGTTCCGGCCTTCAAAGGTGCTCGCTAACAGCACTTGCCCCTACAGTCTGTTAAGGCTATATGGGGGATCTTTGTCTTTGTTTGTTTGTCTGTGTGTGGAATTACAGTACTCACTTCCCGTCGGCTTACTCATCTCTCCACCCTGCAACAAAATCACAGCAGCGCACGTGAGACTCCAATCATATCACAGCTTACAACCACCACCACCATCATCATTACCGTCCTCATCATTAAACATTTCGAACAGACACACATTCACATATAGATGTTCTCTCAGATTAATGTTATCCTGATACAGCGCGCGTGTGGATGTACTCACGGAAGATATCGCCTTGAAGGCAGAACGAGAAGTCACGGATGGTCACGTTTTGTCAATAGATTTCGTTAACTGTGTTAATGAAGAGTTCAACCTCACGGATGTTTGTCAATGAGGTTCACCAAGTAATTTAACCGCGTTATCGATGTTCACTGACGACGTTGTCGAAGTGTGCTCCCGAATGCGATCTTTAAGCACACAGAGCGCGCGTCCACCTCCGTCTGTAATGATCGACCGTTGCTAGGGAAGTGACGTCACTTGTTAAGGTAACGAACCCCGGAAACCACGTGGTCCACTGTATCCTCCAGGCCTGATTAGTTACACGACTGTCAAATTTTTACTTTAAACTTTCGTAACTTGCAGGAATTCATATTTTTGGTTCTTTCGGTAAAGTCACGTAGATAGAAAATAACATTTTAAGTGAAGGCAAAAAACCCACGAGGTTTCGGTGGCAACACAAGCGGTCTTCATCACGTGTTGCGATCGAAACGTCGTGGGTTTTTTTTCTTTTATTTTAATTTATTTTTATTGTTATTATTTTCTATCTACGTGACTTTACCTGAAAGAACCAAGAATATAGTAAGGATTGTACCCTGGTCGCCACGGATGAAGAGGCCGAGCGGGCTCGGTTCGACTGTTGCCAGGTACCTCCACCACTCAGCTCGCAGCACACACACACAGTGTCCACTATGTAAAAATCAGGCTAAACTAAACCTTTCTAGAAGTTACTAAAATAATGCTATAAAAACAATGCAACAGTGATCATAAGAAATGTGATTGAAAGTTAACAATAGCGACATATATAACATATATTACTAAACCTAGCATCCTTCGCTAGCTGTTTGAGTCAATCCATAATAGCAGGAGTAACAATTATGTATGTTGATTAACTGCGAATAACCCAATCAATAACAGATATCCATTGTAATTTACATCAATACATTACCCCCCCTCCCCCCCCGTCTTCGTATCGGATCTGCTTACAAGCGACGACGTCACATTTATCCCCCGTCTACGTCTATTAAAGACCGAAACAGGGGAAGGATTTCACCACAACTCTGGCTGTCACCTGACGAGGCGGGTTGTTGTTGTAGTTACAGGCGAAACGTCACGGTACTTGAATTGTAAATGTTGTGGGTTTACTCTCCAACACACCGATGTGCTGAATTAGTCACTAATTGGCATGTTTTGTTTACGTGACAAACTTGACTAAGATTTACGCGAGCTAACCCAAACAAACAAAAACACCCTCTAATAAGTAAATATTTGTATTAATTCCATGAATGGACCTTGGCCTGGGACTGTGGGGATTGAGAAGTTATGGATGCAGCTTCTGTTTGTGCTGCCATCAGAATGACCAACAAATAAATAAATAATACACACGGATTGGTGACTACAGTACTAGACCCCCAGTGCTTTTATATTTAAAAGTGTATGTGCTTTGTGGTTGCTTTATTGCGCGTGTGTACGTACTGTGTAACACTTGTTTGAACGCAGGTGATGGGGTTGTCCATGTTGGGTGTCATTACAGCCAAAAACAAGCAGCAGTACGAAGACCAGGACGCCGTGGCCGACCATGAGGACGGAAATTGGCCTCGCCCGGTCACAACGTAAGACAGCAGTACAGGTTTCCCTCCACACATGCACACACCTACGAGTTTCCCACTACAGAGACGAAGGTCCCCCATATAGCCTTAACAGACTGTTGTGGCAAGTGCTGTTCGCAAGCACCAATGAAGGTCGGCATGGTATATCAGGGGGTAGGTGGCCAACACCACACCCGGCCGCCTTTGTCTCCCAAGTGGTGACGTATACACACACCGCTCCAGGTATTTATTTGAGGTTGAGTCGACCCAGGACCGGTTCAGATAAATAATCGTCACTGGCGTTGGCCATGAGCGGGACTCCAACTCGCATGTTTACGGGGTTTGGAGCGTAGCATACTATCCACTGCGCCACTGCTACCTTCACATAACGCACACAGAAACAACACACAGGGACCCACACGCACGGACACACAGGGACCTGCTCAACATTGAAATGTGCAGCCCTTGCGTGGCGGCCTGCATTGAATTTGGGCGTTCATCTCGTCACCCATACAAAAGGTCTCGACAATCAATGGCAGTCCCCCTTGCCCTGCCTGGCACGCACATCGGGCCAGTCACCCCACGCACAGCACACACAACGTGCGCGTCGCGTATGCCAAATCAAGAGTCGTCCCCGAGTGTCCGGCAAATTGGACCGACTATCCCGGGCCCCGCGCTTCGGGGGAGGCCCCACGTGTAGACATCAGTGTCACATGTAATGCTTCCGGTTTAGTTTGAAGGCATCGGGGGGGGGGGGCCCACGCACCCCCTATGGACGGCCCTGGTCAAAGCACACGGCAGCGCGGAGCACGCGCGTCACGCGCACGGGCCACGTGCGTCACGGGTACGTGACATCTACAAGGCAAGCACCTGCATCGCGTGGTCATCACTTGTAAGGCATGCCCTTTGTGCATGGGACGTGCGTAGTGTGTGCAACACGTGGCACATGTATGTCACACATGCGCATCGCAATGTGATGTCATGTGTACGTGGACATTTGAATCGCATGTAGCTGTCTGGTGGGCAGGACGGATCTACGCGTGGGCAAGTAAGGGGGTGGCTGAGTAAGACTGATACGGAGACACGTCAAGCCACACACTCACCACACACTCACCGGCACACTCACACACACCACATTCACCGCACACTCACTTACCGGCACACTCGCACACTGGCACTCACTGCACACTCACACACCGCACACTCACCACGCACTCGCTTACCGGCACACTGACTGCACATTCACACACACTCACCGCTCTCACCACGCACTCACTTACCGGCACACTGACTGCACATTCACACTCACACACCGCACACTCACCACGCACTCACCGGCACACTGACTGCACATTCACACACACTCAGCGCTCTCACCACGCACTCACTTACCGGCACACTGACTGCACATTCACACACTCACCGCACACTCACTTACCAACACTCTGACTGCACATTCACACACACCGCACTCACACCGCATTCACACACACTCACACACACTCACACCGCACTCATTCACTCACACACACTCACTCACACACACTCACACAAATTTACACACACTCACCACACACTCACACACACTCACACTCACCGGCACACTCGTGTGCAAGCACACTAGTGAGCTTCCACAAGATGTGCTGCACATTAGTGAGGCCACACACCAGCAGGTTTACACATCAGTGAGCTTACACACTAGTGTGCACACACACAGTCGTAAGCTTACAGATTAGATAGCGTACACACCAGCTCACCGGTGAGGTGAGCTACACACTGGTGAGTTAACACACCCACCTGTTCACGTGCGCAAAGCTCTTAACCCTAAACCTAACATATCCCAAATGCCATGGCTAAAGTTATTTTACACACGCACGTCCATACACGCATGCGCATATGAAGGCACGCATGCACACATACGTGCACACAAACACACATGCACGCACATGTTTAAACATATACAATTCCATGGCGTTGGACTTGAGACTCCCAGAAGTGGAATCAGGACTCCTGAGTGTGCGATATAGCTCAGTGGGCCTTACTTGGTAAAATTTAAATAATTAATTTAGCTTCAGGATGTAGGGTTCTGAAGATATTTCATCTTTCAGTCCTTTCTGACCGTTTGAGTGTGGGTGAGTGAGTGACAACTACTTATGCATTTTTGGTTATTACAAATACAAGCATTTCCAGCTATTGACATGAAATGTATTAACTCTGGAAGATGATGGTGATACAGGTGGTGGGTAGTGGTAGTGTAGCGTTTAGCACGCTGCGCTACGAACCCGGCGACCCGAGTTAAATTCTCGCTCATGCGCAATGCAGGTAACGACTCTCTGAACCGGTCATGGGCCTCCCCTAGGTCGACTCAGCTTCAAATGAGTACTTGGTGTGGTGTAAACATCACTACTGGGGAGACAAAGGCGGCCGGGCGTGGTGTTGGCCACCCACCCCTCGTGGGCCATGCTGGCCTTCACAGGTACTTGCTTACAGCACTTGCCCCAATAGTCTATTCGGGCTATACGGGGAGTCTTTGCTTTGGTGGTGATAATACAGATGGTGATTGATTATACAGATGGTTAGGATGATGATAATGATACATTTGGTGATGATGGTGGTGATGATGGGACTGTAAGAGTGGTCCTTGAAGATATTTACTGTGTAATATTAAGACACACTAATATAAATGTAATCATTAAAGCACAATATATAACACTTGTAATTTCTGTTGAAAGCATGTGCTTTTAATGGTCACGTGTATTTGTACGTGGTTGTGCATGAATGCACGTGTTTTTATTTTCTGTATTAGGTGCTTGACGACAGCCCTTGGCCCAACAGTCTATATTGGTTGTACAGGAAATCTTTGTGTTTTGATTTACGAATGTTCCATTCACGAAATGTAGTGAAAACGAAATTGACAAATTAAGGATACTTTTCGACTTACAAAATAGAATTTCAGCGGAAACAATATATCACATGGCACGCGCCATGAGATCATCAAGCAAGAAGCTGTCATCCATTCACGACAGTGTCACGGTATCCCCATAGTGCAAAAGTAACGCCTCGTCACCTCTCCAGTCATTCCAACATGCAGATCTATTGGTGAGTTCCTTGAAGATGTTAATTATTTTTGTTTTAAATTGATTATTATTCAACCGTTGTAATATTTGTTCTCTATTATTTTTTGCATTGTGAAATATTGGTGTTTATTTTGGGTTTATAGTAGAAATGACTGTCTGAAACACATCACAAGTTTTTCGTATTCAATTAATGGGAAAAGCCATTCCGATTTGCGATATTTTGTTTTACGGGCGTTTTTAGAAGAACGCATCCCTTTCGTAAGTAGAGGCATACATGTACAGGAATCCATTGCCAACCGCTAATTTACCAACCACGAAATTTTAGTAAACACGGATTGACTACTGGACACCTGTTTACTAACCACGAGCATCTCGCTTTGAGTATTCGCGAGTCGCGCCGAGTAGTGAAATCAAAACAACACGATGTACCTTATGGGGGGGGGGGGTTCTTGTATTTGTTCTCGTATTTGTACGAGCTGTTGTTTGTTTATGTTACCGATGTTTACGGGGAGCGTTAGTGCAGCGGGTTAGCGAGCTGTACTATGAATCCATTAATCCTGGTATAATTTCTGCTCATGGCCAACACCAGTGGCAATTATCTGAACCATTCCTGGACCTACCCTCGGCCTCAAATGAGTACTTGGTGCATTGTGAAAACATCAGCACTGGCAGAGACAAACCCCATATGCTGTGCTGGCCTGCATAAGTGCTCATAACGGCACTTACCCAACAGTCTGTTACATGGGGGGATCTTAGTCTTGGCGTGTAAGTGAGAGTTTGTGGACTTTGCATGTTCTTCCCCTGTTGTGCACGCGTTTTCTCAGGGTTCTCAGCTTTCAAAAAAGAACAACCAATTCTAACTGTAAGATATTACCTGCAAATTACTTAAACAAGGATTACACACCGTGGCAACATCGCCCCCTTCTGTGAAAGCTGGACAGGACCCTCCTGCAAAAGAGTGAGACTTCTCTGAATAAACAAATGTAGCACGGCAATCTTTGAGATAATAAAAAAAAAACTATTCACCCCTAGAGTGGACAAGGTAGCGAGGGCGATCCTAGCAAGCGAGGGAGCTGTACTCAGACGGAACGGACGACGGCTCCCAGCCGACCTCTTCGCCTTTGTCGATCTTGTCATCGTTGGAGGCCGGTCTCAGCTCTGCGAGGATCGCCTCAAACTTGGGGCGCTCTAACGGCGCGTGGCTCCAGCAGCGGTGCATCACCTTGCGGCTGTGGGGCGAGGGGAGGGTGCAGTGAGGGTGTGAGGAAGGCGAATCGTGCACAAGCTCGGACTGCGCTTTCACCTCTTCCAGTGTGCGTTCGTTCTCAGAATGGTTGAATGAGTGCCGATGATGTTAATGACGTCACAGAGGGGGATGAAGGGGGTCAGGTGGCGAGGGGGGTGAGGGGGGGGTGAGTAGGTAGAGGGTCATGAAGGCATAAAATATCTACAGAATGGATTCACACAGCGGCGTCTAAATGGCACTGCATCTCCATACGTAGTGCAGAAACACTGATCATGTTTATCTTGTAGAGAGAGAAGCAGTCTGTGGGTCTCTACAGTGAGGGAAAAAAGTATTTCATCCCCTGCTGATTTTGTATGTTTGCCCACTGACAAAGAAATGATCAGTCTATCATTTTAATTGTAGGTTTATTTGAACAGTGAGAGACAGAATAACAACAAAAAATCCAGACAAAACGCATGTCAAAAATGTTATGAATTTATTTGCATTTTAATGAGGGAAATAAGTATTTGACCCCTCTGCAAAACATGACTTAGTACTTGGTGGCTAAACCCTTGTTGGAAATCACAGAGGTCAGACGTTTCTTGTAGTTGGCCACCAGGTTTGCACACATCTCAGGAGGGATTTTGTCCCACTCCTCTTTGCAGATCTTCTCCAAGTCATTAAGGTTTCGAGGCTGACGTTTGGCAACGCGAACCTTCAGCTCCCTCCACAGATTTTCTATGGGATTAAGGTCTGGAGACTGGCTAGGCCACTCCAGGACCTTAATGTGTTTCTTCTTGAGCCACTCCTTTGTTGCCTTGGCCGTGTTTTTGGTTATTGTCATGCTTGAATACCCATCCACAACCCATTTTCAATGCCCTGGCTGAGGGAAGGAGGTTCTCACCCAAGATTTGATGGTACATGGCCCCGTCCATCGTCCCTTTGATGCGGTGAAGTTGTCCTGTCCCCTTAGCAGAAAAACACCCCCAAAGCATAATGTTTCCACCTCCATGCTTGACGGTGGGGATTGTGTTCTTGGGGTCATAGGCAGCATTCCTCCTCCTCCAAACACGGCGAGTTGAGTTGATGCCAAAGAGCTCCATTTTGGTCTCATCTGACCACAACACTTTCACCCAGTTGTCCTCTGAATCATTCAGATGTTCATTGGCAGGGAAAAAAGTATTTGATCCCCTGCTGATTTTGTACGTTTGCCCACTGACAAAGAAATTATCAGTCTATAATTGATGAGTCTATATTTTTAATGGTAGGTTTATTTGAACAGTGAGAGACAGAATAACAACAAAAAAATCCAGAAAAATGCATGTCAAAAATGTTATAAATTAATTTGCATTTTAATGAGGGAAATAAGTATTTGACCCCCTCTCAATCAGAAAGATTTCTGGCTCCCAGGTGTCTTTTATACAGGTAACGAGCCGAGGTTAGGAGCACACTCTTAAAGGGAGTGCTCCTAATCTCAGCTTGTTACCTGTATAAAAGACACCTGTCCACAGAAGCAATCAATCAATCAGATTCCAAACTCTCCACCATGGCCAAGACCAAAGAGCTCTTCAAGGATGTCGGACAAGATTGTAGACCTACACAAGGCTGGAATGGGCTACAAGACCATTGCCAAGCAGCTTGGTGAGAGGTGAGAAGAGTTAAAGCGATTATTCGCAAATGGAAGAAACACAAAAGAACGGTCAATCTCCCTTGGTCTGGGGCTCCATGCAAGATCTCACCTCGTGGAGTTGCAATGATCATGAGAACGGTGAGGTCGTGGATGGGTATTCCAGCATGACAATGACCCAAAACACACGGCCAAGGCAACAAAGGAGGGGCTCAAGAAGAAGCACATTAAGGTCCTGGAGTAGCCTAGCCAGTCTCCAGACCTTAATCCCATGGAAAATCTGTGGAGGGAGCGGAAGGTTCGAGTTGCCAAACGTCAGCCTCGAAACCTTAATGACTTGGAGAAGATCTGCAAAGAGGAGTGGGACAAAATCCCTCCTGAGATGTGTGCAAACCTGGTGGCCAACTACAAGAAACGTCTGACCTCTGTGATTGCCAACAAGGGTTTTGCCACCAAGTGCAGAGGGGTCAAATACTTATTTCCATCATTATAATGCAAATCAATTCATAACATTTTTGACATGCATTTTTCTGGATTTTGTTGTTATTCTGTCTCTCACTGTTCAAATAAACCTACCATTAAAAATATAGACTGATCATTTCTTTGTCAGTGGGCAAACGTACAAAATCAGCAGGGGATCAAATACTTTTTTCCCTCAATGTATATGTGCTTTCTTGAGCAGGGGGACCTTGCGTGCGCTGCAGGATTTCAGTCCTTAACGGCGTAGTGTGTTACCAATTGTTTTCTTGGTGACTATGGTCCCAGCTGCCTTGAGATCATTGACAAGATCCTCCCGTGTAGTTCTGGGCTGATTCCTCACCGTTCTCATGATCATTGCAATTCCACGAGGTGAGATCTTGCATGGAGCCCCAGGCCGAGGGAGATTGACAGTTCTTTTGTGTTTCTTCCATGATGCGCACCAACTGTTGTCACCTTCTCACCAAGCTGCTTGGCAATGGTCTTGTAGCCCATTCCAGCCTTGTGTAGGTCTATAATCTTGTCCCTGACATCCTTGGAGAGCTCTTTGGTCTTGGCCATGGTGGAGAGTTTGGAATCTGATTTATTGATTGCGTCTGTGGACAGGTGTCTTTTATACAGGTAGCAAGCTGAGATTAGGAGCACTCCCTTTAAGAGTGTGCTCCTAATCTCAGCTCGTTACCTGTATAAAAGACACCTGGGAGCCGCTTTCTGATTGAGAGGGGGTCAAATACTTATTTCCCTCATTAAAATGCAAATCAATTTATAACATTTTTGACATGCGTTTTTCCGGATTTTTTTGTTGTTTTTCTGTCTCTCACTGTTCAAATAAACCTACCATTAAAATTATAGACTGATAATTTCTTTGTCAGTGGGCAAACGTACAAAATCAGCAGGGGATCGAATACTTTTTTCCCTCATTGTATGTGAGGAGTCTGTGGGTCGCAACAGCACGTACGTCTGGAAGTAGGACATTCCAGACTAAGAGGGTTCATAATGGCCGTGTCAACGAGACTGAACCAGCCAGCACAACTCACTGCTAATAACACATCACATAATTCACCCTTAAGCAATTGTTCAATCAATTAATTAAATCACTACAATTAAAATCAAAGAATATCCCAGAACAAACACTTCGCACTCTCCTCCGTCAGCCACCTGCATCGACAATAGAAACACATCAGTCCAGCAGTGGATAAAACCTGGTGTGGGAGGTATGGGGGGGCGGCTTACACTTGTGGTGGACAGCAGGGGGGTGGCTGCATGCAGTAGCCATCGCAGATGAAGCGGTAGAACTTGTCATCGACTGCCATGCACCAGGGTAAGGGGCCTCTCCTACACCCACACATATCACACACCGAGCGGTACACACGTCACACCGAGGAGCACGCACGTCACACACCGAGCAGGTTGCACAGGTCTCCTTTATCAAGACAAACATGGAGCAGATTACAACTACAACTCTTCTACGCCTGTCACAATGCCCCCCTCTCCCCCCCCCCCCCCCAGTTTATGGGGGGGCGCGGGCCTCACTCCCCCCTTCGCGTCAGCCCCCCCTAATAAATGGTCCGGTTTCATTGTGAATGCACCACTCGAATGACGTGCAGTCCCGTGGCGCACTGTAACGGGCTCGTGATTTACTCAATAAAATTCAACGTAAAAAAATAAAACGATCCCAAGACATTATTTAAAATAATGTATGGCCATCGTGTGTCAGCATCACAGGCGAAAATTGGCATGTAAAAAAAAACTTCACTGCGACTCACTCAATTGGGATTGCTCGCAGCAAACAGCACTTAACCTGCTTACAGGTTAGGTGCTGAATAACCGTGTGTCACACAGAGAACAGTTGCCACTGAGGCTGCCCTTTTCAAATGCTTGAGATGAGATGTGATTATCGCGTGTAAATGTACACACTAAAATAACGAAAAAATTATAAGCGAACTATTATCGTTTCAGGTGGCAGGGTGGTGCAGCGGTGATCTTTGACCCTCGCAACAGGAAAGGCCTTGGTTAATGATCCGACTGGCACTTTGCGGAGTTTTCTACGTTCTCACCTTTGTTCTGTATGGGTTATCCAGTTTGCTCACATAGCTAGAAAACACACAATCACAATGTAACTGGGTATTGGCCAAGCATCCCAATGCTAAAGTTACCTGCAAATTACTTCATTGGGATGACACTCGGCAGCAGAGCCGGATGATGGCATTGCTGGGGCCCTATGCCATTGTCAAGTTTAAGAGGCCCCTTCTATGAATGCCTGTATATTTTTGTCAGCAGAATGAAAATAACTGCTTTGGAGAGTCTTTTTTTCTCACCCATCTTTATTTATTAAGCAATTATGTTAAAACTCGAAACCTCGTGTCCATTTCTTGTTTCGTATTTAGAGATCCCCCCCCCCTCTCTTAATGCGAGGCCCTAAGCTGCAAGTGTAGCCGGTCTGAGCTCGCCTGTGATGAATCACACGTATAATTGTGCACTCTAATTTTCTATGGGTGGCCAGGAGAATTTATTATTATTTAAGTGAATGCAATGGTGATCAGGGGATTGGATCCAGAGCCCCACGTACACAGTAGAGTACAAGGGAACGCCCACAGTACAGATTTGAGCTGACCTGCGGATTGAGAAATTGAACTGTTTTGTGACGTGGAGGGTGTTTCTGACCGCTATTATGACCGACCCGTCCCGACGGGAGGAGAGAGGACAGGGTGGACCGGCTGCATGAGCTTACTCTCCGGCACTGCACAGCACAACATCGCCTCCCTACTGCAAAAATACTCGGCAGGACCCTCCTGAAAATGAAAGTCTTCGGAATCAGTGAGGCCTGTCCTTGGGAGGACAGGCGTAGTCTTGGTCGTCACAAGCGAACATTTGTTTCTCCACATGAATTTGTATCCCCGGGTTACCATCAGGGCTGGGCGCTGCAAGCTTAGCTTCTGAGATCTGATGAGACTGGCCGTTTTTTAAAAGGTAATTTCGGCATCTGGAGCCCAAGCATGCAACAACTTTATGCAACTTCTTGGTTATTTTGATAAAGTCACGTAGAATGGAAATAAAATAATAAAAATAAAACGTAATAAAAAATAAAATTCTCACGACGTTTCTGCCAAAACACAAGTAGCCTTCTTCAGGTGAAGGAACAGAACTGTCGGGACAACAGCGCTTCAATAACTGCTGCTAAGATTCCCAGCGTCTTTTAAGCTAGGTGGGAGAGGTAAAGCGCCTTGACAAAGGAGTTTACATATCAAACAGGAGAATTTAGCATTGAAATAGCTGTGTTAAAGTGTTGGATCAGCAGCGTGTTAAAGTCAGAAATAAGCATGTAACTGGGAGATTAGCATGATGTTAATGTGAGGGATTAGCATGTGACTGGTCACGGAAATAGCTATGTTAAAGTCAAAGTTTACATCTCAACAGAGGCGTTTAGTATATGGACGCTAAAGGACTGCAACTACCCAACTATCATACAATAAACCGATGTGAAAAAAATAAGTATAAACAACATCAATATAATAAATGTACTCAATATGTTCTTCAATACGTTGAGCTATAAACATAAAGTAACTGAGTATACACTACACTATATAATGAATACCATATAGTAAACGAATTAATAAAACTAAAATATAAACTACATCAATGTTATTAATAAACTCTATATACTCTCCAATCAGCTGAGCTACTAACAATAAGTCATTATACATTACAATGCCATATGGCGAAAAAAAGGGTGGCGGTTTTTTCCTTCTTTCCAACGTTAGCACCACGGAGAGCGACGAGCCTCGTTCAGACGGACGAGTCCATCCATGCTCGGAACGGAGGAGGGGGGAGAAACAGCCACGATGTGCTGCTCTGTCCTGTGTTGCGTTACAACCATGCCATAAACTAGACTACTATACATTGTAACGTTATACCTTCCAATCTAAACTACATTGTATAATATCGTATACACAGCCCAATGTAAGCTCGAACATTATGCAGTATATTTATATGTCTTCAACTAAACTTTTTCCTACATTACACGACTATACACCGTAATATACACTACCATAGACAAACCCACCCTTGAATTATAAAATGCGTTACTTTACACTACCCTATACTTTAGACTGTAAAATGTTAGACTTGTAATATTACACTATGTATTATTCTACCAACCCTACTGTATACCACACTGCTGTATATTCACAATACAATTACGATACTATATATTGCCTTATGAATTATGTTAAACATTACAATGTTATACTATTTATTATTATGTAACATGCTATAAACCATACCATTGACCGTCGTGTGAAGAGGCAGTGCCAGCGAATGGACTGCAGTCTGAATGTCACCATAAAATACAATCAATTAAGAACTGAAATTGTTTATAACGTCTTTCCAATGAAATTTTGATTTAAAGCTTTTGTGACTGCAGTAATTAATATGCTTAGTTCTTTCGGTAAAGTCACGTTGAAGGGAAACAACAAAATAATAAAATATATATAAAACAATAAAAATTCTCACGACGTTTCGACCATAACACAAACCAATTCCTCAACCACATCAATTCCATACACCCAGCCATCAGATTCACCATGGAGGTCGAAAAAGATGGCAAGCTACCCTTTTTGGATGTCCTAATTAAAAGGAGACTTGATGGTTCAATGAGCCACTCTGTCCACAGGAAAGCTACGCATACGAATGCTTACTTAAAACTGGATTTCCACCACCATCCATGTCAGAAGAACTCCCTCATCAAGACTCTATAGCATAGAGCCCAATGCATTTCCGACCAGGAACACATTGCCAGTGAACTTAAGCACGTACACCAAGCTCTCAAGGCTAATGGTTACTCCGACTACACAATCCGCAAAGCCATCACTCCAGCCATGAAGAAGGATCCTCTTGAGGAGCCATTCAAAACCATCACCTTACCCTACATTGCGGGGGTCACAAAAAAGATCTCCAAAATCCTGAATAAACACAAGATCCAGGTCCGATTCAACACAGTACATAAAATCCGTGATCTGGTTCCGTCTGTAAAAGATGTGGTTCCAGACATACAGTACCCGGGCGTCTACAAACTAAGTTGCCTCTGTGGTAGCAGTTACATTGGAGAAACCAAACGACATATCTGGGACCGCATCCGTGAATATAAAGCAGACTTGAAACACGGTAGGACGAGCACCTCAGCCGTGGCAGATCACTGTTATAATTCAGTGGGCTCACATGACATTGACTTCTCCAAGACGGACGTTCTCTGCAAGCCATCCGGCTACCATGAGAGATTCGTTCATGAGGCCATCCACATATACAAACACAGAAACAATTTCAACCGAGAAGATGGATTCTGGCTTAGTAACCATTGGAAAGATGTTATAAACCATTTTGGTACTTAATTGATTGTATTTTATGGTGACTTTCAGATCGCAGCCCATTCGCTGCCACTGCCTCTTAATACCTTTCACACGACGGTCAATGGTATGGTTTATAGCAGGGGTGTCCAAACTTTTGTTTCCCGAGGGCCACATACAGAAAAATATACGAAGGATTGGGCCACTCACTAGACGTGAGGTATACTGCCTCACTTCTCATGCACTAATATTGTCAAAATCAATCAAATGCAGGTAAATTACGTTTGATTTTTGAACATGTTTGAAGAAAAAAAGCCTCCATCATAGCTCTTCATTAGTAGATTTAATTTTATTTTTTACAAAAAGGTTGGCAGGTAATTCTCTCAGTGACAGCCTCAGATTGGTTCTTAGGGTGCTGATCCCCCTTCATTGTCCATATGAAGGGAGAGACAAGAAGACAAATAGGGGATGTGGATATTTCAAGCTTATTACACAAATAAATTATTGGGCTTGTTAACACATCAACTAACGTTTGTTAAAAACATTGTCATCAACTTTAATTGAC
Organism: Petromyzon marinus; assembly: GCF_048934315.1. Taxonomy (NCBI): domain Eukaryota; kingdom Metazoa; phylum Chordata; class Hyperoartia; order Petromyzontiformes; family Petromyzontidae; genus Petromyzon; species Petromyzon marinus. Next base: position 313,034 of record NC_133721.1, read on the forward strand.
TGAATTTATGAAGTAATTGGGCTTATTAACAAATGAAAACGGTGTGTATATTTTTAACTCACCTGTAATGGGAATAATGTTACGCTCAGTGGGAGCAGTGATGCTGCGCTTTGGTCTGAAGGATAGCTGGCAGGTCAGGAGTAAGTTTGGTGGTTGAGATGCGAAGGACGTCACGGAGATGGCTGTCGGTCGTTCTGGTTCTCAGCCTGCTTTTGTTCAGCGTTAACAGAGAGAATGTCTGCTCACATATGTATGTTGAGCCGAACAGACTCATCATTCGTTTTGCATGGCGTCTCGTCAGAGGAAACTTGGCCTTTTCCAAACTCCGGTAGAAGTCAGGTAGGGAGAGAAGCTGATGCTGATTCTTCAGAGTATCATCACACTGAATTTCGATCAGTTCTAATTGCAGACTCTCCTCCACTTCTTTTGCATCCATTGAAAACGGAGCCGCAAACAGTGTGATTTCCTTCTCAATGACAGAAAAATCTTGGAAGCGCTGACTGAATTCTGTCATGAGAGATGTGATCACAGACACATATTCTCCCATTTTTGCAGAGAGCTTGGCATTTGGAAATGCGCATTGATTTCGGTCAGCGTGGGGAAGTGCGCTACATTGAAGTTGCGCAGTTGTGACTCGAAGAGACGGAGCTTCGCACGGAATGCTTTCATGTGCACATACAGCTGTGGTACCAGCTGCTCTTTGCCTTGTAGTCTCTTGTTCGGGGTGTTGAGATGATCAGTGAGATCAACTAAAAAAGCCAGGCCTGCCAACCACAAAGGGTCACTGATCTCATGGAGAGGTCTGCCCTTTTCTTTCAAAAACTTGTCGATATTTGATCTCAGGGAATAAAACCACTGCAGCACGGAGCCGCGACTGAGCCAGCGCACTTGAGAATGGTAGAGTAGGTCCCCGTATTCAGCATCGACATCAGAGAGGAATGCTTGCAATTCTCTGTGGTAAAGCCCTCGGGCCATATTTTTTTTGACATTTTTCACAACTGTGTTCATCACATCGCCAAGCTGGATTATCTTGGCACAGAGGGCTTCTTGGTAGATGATACAGTGCATTTTAACAGTCTCACCTCCGCTCTCCTGCACCTTGGCACTCACCATAGAAGCCATTCCTTTGCGCTCGCCTGTCATTGCTGGAGCCCCATCCGTTGTAATTCCACACAGCTTGTCCCATTTAAGTCCAGCCTGGTTAATTGAATCTGACACAGCTTCAAAACATATCCTTCCCAGCTGTTGTCCCCTTTAGACTCCGAAGATCAAGCAGTTCCTCCGTAATGCAAAAATTCTCATCAACTCCCCGCAAAAAAATTAACAGCCGTGCAGTGTCCGTGGCATCTGTGCTCTCATCACATGCAATCGAGTAAAAATCGAAAGCACAAGCTTTATCTGACACTTGCTGTTTTAAGTTAGCCGACAAGTCTTCAATTCGCCGCACAACCTTATTTCTGGACATACTAACATCGTTAAAATCCTGCATTTTCTCAAGGCACATTCCCACGACTTTAGTGAGGCACTGTTTGATGAAGTCACCGTCTGAGAAAGGTTTCCCGTGTAGGGCAATGAGTTGAGCTACTTCATTGCTGGCTATTGTTGCATTTTCTTGAGCTTTGTTAGCATGGAAAAAAAAACCCTGCTGCTGCGTTAGCAGGCTAGCTTGCCATTTGCTTTACCTTCTCTCTCCGCTCGGCGCCAGTGTAGGACGTGAAGGTCTAATGTTTCGTTTCATAATGCCGTCGTACATTGTACTCTTTCATCACGGCAACACTCTCATTACAAATCAAAGAAACACACTTCCCCTTGGTTTCTATGAAAAAAAAATCATTTTTCCACCGAGTCTGAAATTTTCTGCACTCGCTTGAAACCTTGCGTCTCTTCGGTTCCGGCATTTCTGGTGACCCTGAGCAAATGTTTTTTTCGATTGCTTGCTTTGTGGAGACGCTGCCTTGTTCAAGACAATATCGCCATCTAGTGTTTAAATTAAGAAATGCAATACAGTGGGCCATAGTCCATTATATTTTTAAACTTTGATACGGGCCAATTAAAAATGGATGGCGGGCCCTAGTTTGGACACCCCTGGTTTATAGCATGTTATATAATAATAAATAGTATAACATTGTAATGTTTAACATAATTCATAAGGCAATATATAGTATTGTAATTTTATAGTGAATATACAGCTGTGTGGTATACAGTAGGGTTGGTAGAATAATACATAGTGTAATATTACAAGTCTAATATTTTACAGTCTAAAGTATAGGGTAGTCTAAAGTAACGCATTGTATAATTCAAGGGTGGGTTTGTCTATGGTAGTGTATATTACGGTGTATAGTTGTGTAATGTAGGAAAAAGTTTATTTGGAGACATATCAATATAATGCATAATGTTAGAGCTTACATTGGGCTGTGTATACGATATTATACAATGTAGTTTAGATTGGAAGGTATAACATTACAATGTATAGTAGTCTAGTTTATGGCATGGTTGTAATGCAACACAGGACAGAGCAGCACATCGTGGCTGTTTCTCCCCCCTCCTCCGTTCCGAGCATGGATGGACTCGTCCATCTGAACGAGGCTCGTCGCTCTCCGTGGTGCTAACGTTGGAAAGAAGGAAAAAACCGCCACCCATTTTTTCGCCATATGGCATTGTAATGTATAATGACTTATTGTTAGTAGCTCAGCTGATGGAGAGTATATAGAGTTCATTGATAACATTGATGTAGTTTGTATTTTAGTTTTTTTATTAGTTTACTATATGGTATTCATTAGATAGTGTAGTGTATACCCAGTTACTTTATGTTTATAGCTCAATTTATTGAAGAATATATTGAGTACATTTATTATATTGATGAAGTTTCTACTTAGTTTTTTTCACATCGGTTTATTGTATGATAGTTGGGTAGTTGCAGTCCTTTAGCGTCCATATACTAAATGCCTCTGTTGAGATGGAAACTTTGACTTTAACATAGCTATTTCCGTGACCAGTCACATGCTAATCCCTCACATTAACATAATGCTAATCTCCCAGTTACATGCTAATTTCTGACTTTAACACCCTGCTGATCCAACACTTTAACACAGCTATTTCAATGCTAAATTATCCTGTTTGATATGTAAACTCCTTTGTCAAGGCGCTTTACCTCTCCCACCTAGTTTAAACGACACTGCGAATCTTAGCAGCAGTCATTGAAGTGCTGTCGTCCCGACAGTTCTGTTCCTTCACCTGAAGAAGGCTACTTGTGTTGTGGCCGAAACGTCGTGAAAATTTTATTTTTTATTACGTTTTTTTTTCCATTCTACGTTACTTTACCGAAAGAACCAAGAGGATGAATCCCTGCAGTCACGAAAGCTTTAAATCTGAACTTTATGCAATTAAAAATCATAGTGTAAGATAAGACTACAATCGTTGTCTGCTGTGAGGATCTTCTGTACTCAGGGCCCCGAATGTTTGTGGCAAGTGAAAGTTTGTCTCAGCAAAATATAAGATTTCTCACAGTAGCATACCGTATGACCACACGTCGCTCTGCACCTTGTAGAGCCCATGGAACATGCTTTCTGAAGACATCCACTTTACAGGCAGAGGCACCTAATGGACATGACCGCATGGCCACAAGCACAACAACAATACGTTCAGTAAATTCAGTTCAGGCCGATGCATCGCGATTCGTCATACGTTTTTTGCGTCAGGCCACATTCATCTGGCCAAATTAGCGTCATCTAGCCCTCCACTACTCTGAAGGGTTAAATGTGTAGTGACATCACGGGATGTCACTGTGTAGTGCCGGCCCTAGAGAGGCACGGCGTGCGGTGTATTGACATCGCGGATACCACTCTGGTGTGGGTGTAGTACCGGCCCTAGAGGGGCTCGGTCAGCGCTGATTGATCCCGCTGGATGGCATCACGCTTGGCGTGCAGTGCCAACCCAACAGGATAGGGTGTGGGAGTGCCGGCCGTAGGAAACGGGTTACTAAATGCTATGGCACTCTGGTTGACCCGAGAGGACACGTGACCGGTTAAGTCTACAAAGGGGCCCCAAGTGGGGTCTAGGGGTGGTCACGTGGTCGGGGTCCAGATCCTGCTGTTCGATTATTCTAGAAGGTGGTCGTGGCCAAGGGCGGAGCCAGCCACGCCACAGAGAATATAAGCCGGGTCCCCCAGAGGGACCGGCGTTATTGTTCATCCTGAAGAACCTTTGTCTACGTCTACGTTCTACCGAGTCTCCAACACATGGACTGGGACCCGAGCTGTGGTCCCGTTCTGTCGTAGCTAGTCATGTTGTAATTAGTGTAGTTAGCCTGGTGGTCACCACCACAGGTTCTTATTCTGGGCCAGTTACCCCGTGTACCACATGGGGTGGGGAGGAGGAAGGGGATTTGTGAAATTGCCCCATATTTTGAACTGTCGGCAGAGCAGGGAGATTGAATCCAATTGCCGACCTCTGGATTGCAAGTCCAGGGTGGGAGAGCCATTGCACCACCGTGTGTGGCAGCACCCCCGCTCTTTTTTTCTTAGGGGCTGTGCAAAATAAAATAAAAACATTGAGTACAATGAAAGTGATGGGCCTTCCATTCCGATGATGGTGATGACATTGGCGATACTGATAATGATGCTGATGATGCTAAGTAAGGTGAAGGACTCACTTTGCCCTTCACCACGTAGTTGGGGTCAGTCTGGACGTTCCGTGCCAGCCCAAAGTCGCAAATCTTGGCGATGTGTCCATGCGTTACCAGCAAATTCCTCGCAGCCAGGTCGCGGTGGATGCACTAAAAAAAAGAAAAAAATTCCCTGTGTGGCCTTCAACAAACTTGGGGCAACTTCTGTGAAGGTCGGCCACGGTACACGACGGGGTGGGTGCCCAGCACCACGCCCGGCCGCCTTTGTCTCCCCAGTGTAGATGTTTATACACCGCACCAGGTACTCATTTGAGACTGAGTCCATCTGGGGAGGCCCATGACCGGTTCAGATAATTGTCACTGGTGTTGGCCGTGAGCGGGAATCGAACTCTGGCCATTGGGTTCGTAGTGCAGTGAACTAACCACTGAGCGACCACTCGCCACCCAGACAGACATATTAAGGGCAACAAAGACGTGCACCACAGACACAGTCACATACAAAGACACAGTTAAACACGCACAGTCACAGAGATACAGTTAAACATACTCTTTGGTTCTTTCGGTAAAGTAACATAGGTATAAAATAAAACAAATCACGACGTTTCGGGCGCAACACAAGTGTCCCTCATCAGGTGGGAAAGCATGATCTGCTGCTGAGGCAGACTGTTTTAAAAGGTTTGAAATAGGTGTAGCCTAAGGGTCATAAAGAAGTGGGCGGGGCTAGTGATGTTAATGTGAGAAATTAGCATGTAAATGTAAGATCGGAGAGCGGCCTCCTCGACGAGGGCTTCAAATCAAGACAGTTAAACACGCGCAGTCACACATGGTCAAATTGAAACACAGAGGTGAATTTCCGGAGGTTCTTAAAGATGGTCATGGCCCTGTAGGGATAGAGACAGACAGGCACGGAGATACATACAGAGAGACACAGAGACAGGTTAAAATCATCACGTATTTTCATCATTATGTTCCACCACTCTTTTAACCGAGGAGAGAGGCTCACTGCTGATTCACTCCTCTCGCGACTCACGTTCTTGTGAGCGAGGAAGGCCATACCGCTCGCGACCTGCTCCGAGAAGCTCGGGAGGTTGTCCACCCCGGATGGAGTAGAGTCGCTCACGATCGCTTCTCTCTCCGACGACGACGCGTCCCAGCCTGCGGCGCACAAGGAAGCCCGGACGATTCAGAAATGCCCTAACTATAGAGTATCTATAGTAGATCATCGATTATTCGGCGGCTACGGGGGGGAAGGGGACGCCAAATTTTTTAACAACGCCGGATATTCACTACATAATAATTTTAAAAAGCTAATTTTTTGCACATTCTTGCATAGCATTGTTTTTAAATGTTGTGAATGTTTTGTTGTCTTTTAAATTAGTTTACTATATGAAATTGGTGTGAATAAACATACAAATACACAGAAATAAATATCCTACTGTAAAATGTAACCTATTTACTGTACCGTACTTACCAATCCAATCTCGAAGACTCTGAATGGAGTGATGTATATACGTGCAGTATTGTCATTTTTTAAAGTTGTATTTAGTGTATAATGTACCGTCCGTAATATTTAACACTGAAATGAAGTCGGTGGCCGCTCTGGTTAATAACGCGGTCTACTTCGCAGTAGACACAGTTAGAGCGAACACGTACATGATTAGAAAAAGAGAGTCGGCCAAGTGTTGTGTGGTGTAATTACCCAAATTTGAGAAATTTACTCGCAAATTATTCCATCGAGGAAGCTGCCTAATAACATCACAAACCCACTTGGCAGGGTAAAGCCCGCTTGCAAGGCTGTGGCTGCACAGGGGCAGCTGCCCCCAGTCCATGGAAACTGGTACTGATGTAGTTTACGAATCGCCATGGGCGGCATGGTGGCACATTGGTAAGTAACCCTTGCGCCTTGCAGCAAGAAAGCTGGGTTTGATTCCCGACTCGGGCGCGTTTCGGCGTGGAGTTGTCATCTTCTCTCCCCCTGTTCGTCAGAGTGTGTAAGTGCAATGAAGTGTTTGAGTGAGTGTGTGAGCGAGTGAGTTAGCGTGAATGTGTGAGTGTGTGAAGATTGTATGTTCTCCCCCTCTTCTGGGTCTCCTCCGTGTTCTCGAGTTTCCTCCCATAGTAAAAAAAATACCCAATACAACGAGTCTGGCATTGGGCAAAACATCCCAATACTGAAAAATCACCTGCAAATTACTCAATTGGCACTACACAGTGACAGCAAAAACTTCGCAGGACCCTCATGAAGAAGTCTTGAGTTTTTGCACAGTAAACAAATGTAATAATAAATCTTGACTTAAAGCTTTTGTAACTGCAGGAAGACATTCTTTGGGTCTTTCGGTAACGTCACGTAAATAGGTTCAAATGAAATAACCAAAAATAACAAAAAACTACGACGTTTCGATCACAACACAAGCTTTTGTCATCAGGAAGAAAAAAAGAGAGGGGGACAGCTGCTGAGGCAGACAGTCTGCCTTATCTCAACCGGTGTTGTCCCTATCCTAGGTAAACTCTGTCTTAAATGAGTACCTGGTGCAGTGTGTAGACATGAGCACTGGGGAGACAGAGGTGGCTGCATGCGCGTAGTGCTGGCCACCCACCTCCTCGTGGGCCACGCCGCCTAACAGCAGCACAGTCTGTTAAGGCTTATTTGGGTGATCTTCATCTTTGTTGTACGCTTGTGCCATCTTGTGTGTCCGCTGTCACAGATTCCAGGCTACAACCCTCCGGAGTCCACCCCATGGGGCTCCCCTTCTCCCCGGCCCAAAAAACCCAGACAGTACTCGTGCATCATGCATGCGGTGTCAGCAAGAGGTAAGAGGTGCATGAGTGGGCACACACTCTGGGTTTTACATCTGCAGAGTTAGTTAAGTGTACAGTGTGCTCGCAAGCAGAGGTGAACAATAAAAAAAAATCAGTGGCGGTTATGAGAAACGCTACCCTGAAGTAACGGGCGGTTTGCACTCTGAACTTGCAATCCTGAAGTTACTGGTTCGTTTTCCCATTGCAGCGTTTGAAACAGTGGCGCAATTTTCTTAAATTTACAATTTTTACCTTGCCAACCAGTACAAACAGCCAGGTGAGGTGTATAAGCGTCACTATATATGAATAGTTTAGGACATCTTATGCTCACAAACTCACCCGTTCACGCACTCAACCACCAACTCAATCTCACTCAAATCACCAACTCACTCTCACTCAAACCACCAACTCACTCAACCATCAACTCACTCAACCCACCATCTCACTCAAACCACCAACTCACTCAACCATCAACTCACTCAACCCACCATCTCACTCAAACCACCAACTCACTCAAACCACCACCATCTCACTCAAACCACCAACTCACTCAAACCACTATCTCAAACCACCATCTCAAACCACCAACTCACTCAAACCACCATCTCACTCAAACCACCATCTCACTCAAACCACCATCTCACTGAAACCACCAACTCACTCAAACCACCAACTCACTCAAACCACCACCATCTCACTCAAACCACCATCTCACTCAAACCACCACCATCTCACACAAACCACCAACTCACTCAAACCACCATCTCACTCAAACCACCATCTCACTCAAACCACCATCTCACTCTAAAAGGTTGAAGGTTAAGGTGCAGGCAGCCCTGAAAATATATTGGCTCGTGCCACTGCAAGCTCCCTTCTGGAGGATATGTTGTTGAGCCAGACGTTTGGAAGAGGTGGGAGTAACCCACATTTTACCCCACCACACACGACCTGCCGATGGACTACCCATTGACAGTGCTGAGTGGACAACGGCAGGGCCAGTGAGGGGGGATTTAAGAAACGGTTCAATCACCTGCCGCGCTTGGAGGATGAACCGGCGGCATTTGGGTTGCCAAGCCCAGTGTGATAACCGTCACGTTATGGCAGCATCATAATCTGAATATTTTTCCTGGATCAATCCGATGAGCTATAAAGCTCTTTTTCACAGGTGTCCAGCACCACTTCATCATATGGATGAGGGGTTCCTGAATCAGGTGAGAGACAGATTTGTCCTCCTCTACCAGGTGAGGTCAGGCAATTTTACTTCTCACTTCACCTTCCTCACCTCAACTGGTAAGGTAGGAAAATCATTGCTCCTGAACTAGGTGAGAGCCCAATCAGGTGTGACCCGTGGTGCATAAGGGGACCACACCAATGATAAAAAAAATACTAAACTATTTTTTATTTTCTTGGTTCTTTCGGTAAAGTCTCGTAGAAGATAAATAATAAAAATATAAAACAATACAATTCTCACGACGTTTCGACTGCAACACAAGCAATCATCATTCCTTCTACGTGACTTTACCGAAAGAACCAAGAATATGAATGCCTGCAGTCACGAAAGCTTTAAATCAAAATGTATTTTTTATTTATTTACCAAGGTCACATCTATAACAGCAGCCACTATACCTGACCAGTGTTACTCATTTCTACTGTTACCTATTATTATGATTAGTGTGTGGACCCACCACAAAATTTCATACTTAACTTGCAGTTCATCAATCTTTGTAATAGCGTAATCAACCAGACTATGCGTTAATTGTGTTTTGACCGACCGTCTGTGTTGCTTTATATGGTTTCCAAATTTTGCTAAATACTGTTTGTTTGGTATGCTTCTCTCTCTGTGTCCCCTGTTGTATCTGTGTTAGTTTCTCCCTACTTGTGTGTCTGTATATACATATGGGGTTATGTGTTTCCTCTCTCTCGTAAATTTAGCTCTTCTGTACCTGATGATGGCTGCTTGTGTTGCAACCGAAACGTCGTACGCTATTATGTTATTTTATTATTTCTTATTTATACGTGACTTTACCGAAAAAAAACAAAGAGTAATTCCTGCAGTCACGAAAGCTTTGAATCAAGTCTGTAGTGCCTCTTGTTAAACAGTGCTTCAGTTAAACAGGAAAATTAATAAATCCAGCAGGCATGACTTGAAAAGTAACACATTTACATTTTGGGTGGCACTCTAAATCGTCCGGTAAATCGTGTCGCCAATTATAATTTCTGCGTTTATCTGCGCGTGTCTGTGTACCCCCAGTGGAGGAATACGTGCGCAGCTTGCTGGACAACCCTGAGTTGATTGACCGTCTGGCACTGGCCTCGGAGCAGGTGAGACTCCGTATGCGTGCATCAGCTCTGCCCCCCCCTCATATTTATGGTGTGGGCCTGTACCCTTGTCCGACCCCTCACTTCCGCGTTGCATCCAGCTGCCTCACTGAAGAAAGGGACACTTGCCTTGCGCTGAGTACGACGTTTCGCTGGTTGTAATCGCCAGGGAAACGATATACTCGATTTGTAAGTGTTGTGGGTTTACTCTCCAATACACTGGCGTGCTGCAGTAGTAACTAATTGACACGTTTTGTTTTACGTAACAAACCTTACTAATTGTCTGTGCCGGGTTAACTACGCACATTTACGCGCTCTTACCCAAAAAACCTTTATTATGGATAATATTGGTCGCAAAAGAACACGTGTTAAACAGCTCCCGTTTAGAACGTCTCATCCTCACCATCAATGGTCAATCAATCAAATAAATCCTAGATTTATAACGTGGTATATTTACCAAAAAGCAGAGACGGAAGGGTGAAACTCTAGAGGTAGCTCTATGATATCCGCTTTTGTGGAACGTTCTCTAACACGGATGGCCGTACTGAGATAAATCAGACTGGATCCTTCGTCTCGTTACGTGATGGCGGTTGCAAAATTGTTGTTGACGCGTGCATGTGCCGTGCGTGTGCTGTGTACGTGTGCAGGATGTGGTGGAGTCCCGGGTAATCTTCCCCGAACATCTCCCGCTGTCCCAGCTGCAGCAAGGTGTGCGCACCACAATACTTGTGGTCAAAATGCAAACAAAAAACACACTATGATAATATATGCATTGTCCTTGAGACTGATTGGTTCACACCAGGGACGGCTTTCTTTTGAGCCTCGACCCAATTGGTGCGAGACCAGAGGACGCCAAAAGGCGTACGCATATATTGCAAATATTATCAGTGTGTTTTTGTTTGCATTTTGACCACAAGTATTGTGGTTAATGCACACCTGATTCCTTGTAAGAGGTTTCAGTTTTGTTGCCAGAAAAAAGGGGAAAAACCCTATTATATTTTGGTACTGGCAAAGGAGGTCTAATGATGGTTGTGACTACTTTGTTAACAAAATGAATGGTCTATTTCCACCTCCAAAATGTAACGTTAAATAACAATTAGGTACATTGGCCCTTTGTTGGAAAAAAAAACCCAGTCTAGAAATTGCCCTACTTGAACATATGTTACTGAAAAACATTGGTTTCAGAAGATTCATGGGCTCATAGTCCTACATTTTAAATTGTTTATTCGTGGTATTAAAACTCTTGTACAGTAAAACCTTGGATTGCGAGCATAATTCGTTCCGGAAACGTATTTGTAATCCAAAGCACTCGTATATCAAAGCACTCGTATATCAGTTGTGATCACGTGACGCTCGGCAGTACAAAGCTGCTCGTATTGCAAGACCCTCGCTCGTTTATCAAATTAATATTTATTAAAAATTTTGCTTGTCTTGTAAAACACTCGCAGACCAAGTTACTCGCAATCCAAGGTTTTACTGTATATGCTGCTCTCTAACAGCACTTGGCCCAGCGGTCTGTTAAGACTATACGGGGGATCTTTTTTGTCTGCGTGCAGGTGTTGATCCAGGGGCTGCAGCATTTAAACCGCGCGATGCACGACGACATCGTGTGCGTGGAGATGTTCCCCGAGGAGTGCTGGGTTGCCCCCTCCTCGCTGGTCCTGCACGATGAGGGCGTCGCAGGGGACGTTGCAGAAGAGAATGAAGAGGATGTGGTGAGTGGAGCGTCAACACTGCTGAACCAAAATCAAACCCAGACACCTGCAGTGTGCGTGTCTCTCTCCCCGTGGTCGCATGGATTTTTCTCCAGGTCCTCCGGCTTTTCCCTCCACAGTTACAATCTGACATGCACTTAGAGTATGTGGCTGCTATCAATTTCAAATGTGATAAGATACTTCACTGAACGATCATTTGTGGCCAGGTCACTTAAAAAGAGCTATAGAGCTCTCAGGGTCCTTACCTGGTAAAGTTATTTAGTTTATAGTTTTTAAATAGTTTTAATATAAATTTTGATTTAAAGCTTTCGTGACTGCAGTAATTCATATTCTTAGTTTTTTTTCGGTAAAGTCACGTTGAAGGGAAACAACAAAATAATAAAATATATAAAACAATAAAAACATTCTCACGACGTTTCGACCATAACTCAAACGGTCGTCTTCAGGTGTGTTGGTTTGCATAAATTTATTTTTAAACGGCGCATTTATTTATTTATAAAAACGTTAGCGCCACGCGCAACGATTTGGCAGTTTATTTAGGACTAGCCCATCTATATTCTGAAAAGAGGAGGGGGGAGACGAATTTTTTTTATAATGTATGCTGTCTGAAAGCCACTGTAAGCGTGAACAATCAATTAAGACCTGAAATGGTTTATCAAATCTTTCCAATGATTGCTAAGATAGAATCCATCTTCTCCGTTGAAATTGTCTCTGTGCTTGTATATGTGGATAGCCTCATGAACGAATCTCTCATGGAAGCCAGATGGCTTACAAAGAACCTCTGTCTTGGAAAAGTCAATGGCATGTGAGCCTACTGAATTAGAACAATGATCTGCCACGGCCGAGGTGTTGGTCCTACCGTGTTTAAGGTCTGCTTTGTGTTCACGAATGCGGTCCGAGACATGGCGTTTGGTTTCTCCAATGTAACTACTACCACAGAGGCAACTTAGTTTGTAGACACCAGGGTATTGTATGTCCGGAATCACATCTTTTACAGACGGAACCAGATCACGGATTTTATGTAATGTGTTGAAACGGACCTGGATCTTGTGTTTATTCAGGATTTTGGAGATCTTTTTTGTGACCCCCGCAATGTAGGGTAAAGTGATGGTTTTGAAAGGCTCCTCAAGAGGGTTCTTCTTCATGGTTTGAGTGATAGCTTTGCGGATTGTATAGTCGGAGTAACCATTAGCCCTAAGAGCTTGGTGTACGTGCTTGAGTTCACTGCTTATGTGTTCCTGGTCGGATATGCATTGGGCTCTATGATACAGAGTCTTGATGAGAGAATTCTTCTGTGATGGATGGTGGTGGGAATCCGGTTTCAGATAAGCATCCGTATGGGTAGCTTTCCTGTAGACAGAGTGGCTCATTGAACCATCAGGTCTCTTTTTAATTAGGACATCCAAAAAAGGTATCTTGCCATCTATTTCGACTTCCATGGTAAATCTGATGGCTGGGTGTATGGAATTGATGTGGTCGAAGAATTGGTCTAGAGCAAGCCGGCCATGTGGCCAGATGACAAAAGTGTCATCCACGTACCTCTTCCATAAGGTTGGGCGCAGAGTGGCAGTCTGGATGGCGTCAGTCTCAAATTTATCCATGAAAATGTTAGCTATAACTGGAGAAAGGGGGGAGCCCATTGGGGTGCCCGCAGTTTGTTTGTAGAAAGTTCCATTCCAAGTGAAGTATGTATTGGTTAAACAGTGTCTCACCAGGGGGGGTACCTCAGTGTTTAGTCCTTGATGAACCAAGTCTTCAATGATTGCAATGGTGTCAGGTACAGGAACCTTGGTGAATAAGGAAACTACATCAAAACTGATAAGCAGGTCGTCTGGGGACAGGGAAATACCCTTGATTGTCGATACCAGGTGAGTCGAATTTTGTACCACAGAGGTGGTCTTTCCAGTGAAAGGACGCAGGATTTCAGACAAAAAACGAGCTAGTTTTGTAGGTGGGGGAGCCGATAGTAGAGACTATGGGACGAAGGGGTGTATCTACTTTATGTATTTTTGGTAAGCCGTATAATCTTGGTGGCCTGGCAGCAGAAGGTTTCAACGAAAACTGTTTAGATTGATCAATTAATGCGGTTGAATCAGAAATTATTTTGTTGGTTTGTGTGACGAGGCTGTTGGTGGGATCTCTTTTTATTTTTGTATAACTACCATCGTCGAGTAATTCTTTAATTTTGTTGTTGTATTCTATTTTATCCATGATGACAGTAGCATTGCCTTTGTCAGCTGAGAGGACTACAATATCATTCCTCTTTTTTAATTTATATAATTCAAAACGCTCATCTTTGCTGAGGTTGCTAGCTGGCATCTTAGCGTTTTTGAGGGTTGCAGCGATTTCAGATCTTGCTACGTCTGCAGCGATGTGACCCAGGCCCCTGAGAGCAACTTCTACTTGGGCAATTATATAATTAACTGGTATGTGTTTAGGTGTGACTGCAAAGTTTAGACCTTTAGCTAAAACGGATTTCAGACTATCGGAAATAGAACTGTTACTGCGATTAATTACGACTTTGTTAACGTCTAACTATAAATGCACCGTTTAAAAATAAATTTATGAAAACCAACACACCTGAAGACGACCGTTTGAGTTATATTCGAAACGTCGTGAGAATTTTTTATTGTTTTATATATATTTTATAATTTTGTTGTTTCCCTTCAACGTGACTTTACCGAAAAAAAAAACTAAGATTATAGTTTTAATATAGTTTAAACAAAGAATAACAACAAAAACTCAACCACTTCAAGAGAGACCTTAAACATAATGAACACCGTGTGACCAGACAACAATCCACATTAGAGATGCTGTTAGCTTGATTTTGCGTTTATTAAATGACTTTACATTACATTACTTCAAAATCAAGTCAGGAGTGCTAATCATTTCATACTATTTTTGTATGTACGTAGGGGTTATTTGACCATACTTCGATGCGGGTTGGTGAACGGGGGGGGGGGGGGCATAGATCAGGAGCATAGAAGGACAGGACAACAGTTCATTTTGCTGTACTGCGCTCTGCTGCCTGCCATTTTGGCGCAGAGCCTATACCACCTGTTATGCATATCCAGGCTCAACACGGTGGCGCTTCCACGGTCTGAGCTCCTTTTTAATGTTTATTTTAATTAACTTAATTAGAACTCAAGAGATCAGGACACGTATCATTTGCGAGAGTGACCTGGGTCACAGGGTGGCCTCTATATTGAAAACTAATTTCTTTAGAACTGCTTTTTGTATTTAGATTGTTGTCCTTTCCGCGCACCTCCGATTAGCATGGTTGGCTGTGTACGGTGCGAAATAAGTTCTACATGCATACATACCACAGTGACAAAATGCAAAACATAATAAAGTACAGCAATGAAGTTAATTGAAATTGGCACGAAAACAACTGTGGTTTATGAAAAGTCGACAATATTGCACAAACATAAACAAGTGTTAGATATTAAATCGCATGTAGTGCAAGTTGGCTTGGGCAGATTATTTATAGGCTGATCATTGCACAGTTATACTTATTAAAACGTTACGTAAACATTAAACACATATAGGGTGACTGATGTGCTAAGCAGGTAAGAGAAAATGTCAATCAGTGAAATCATAAAGAATCGAGAGATTAAGCATCAAATTGTGAATTAGATGGGAGGGTAACCTTTGTTGTAGATAATATTGGTCGCAAAAGCTTACGCGTTTTTTTTTAAACGTGTGGTATCTGATGGGCGTGTTCCGGTTGATTCTATCAATCGCCAGAACTGTTTTAACTTATAAATATTTACGGAGGACTCCTCACTGTGATCTTTTGTCATTTTAACAAAGCGTCAGTCTCATTATTGACATTGATGAGACACAGCATGAAACCACATCCGCAGGTTAAGCGCTATTGTTTTGGATTGCTCCTTCCCCTTCAAGCCAAATTGTATTGTGTTATGCAGTGAGTTGGTAAAAAAAATAGTTATTTCATTATTTCAGTGTGTGAGAGAGACGCTACTGTGGTGAGTGCTCATTTGAGTTTGCGTTGTCATCTCCCGGTGCTATCCCAGCTGCTGCTGTTGTCGTCGCTCTTGCTTAGATTACGCAACACGATGTTTGTCCTTTGTTTTGGTCTCCAGCTGAAAGCCGAAAGTGGGAAGATGCGTCGGCCCACTGGCAAAGTGGTCGGCATCATCAAGCGGAACTCGAGGCCGCTGTGCGGCATGCTCATGCCCAGCCCAATCAAGGAGGTGGGCTGATCTGCATGTGTGTGTGTACGTGTGGGGAGCGGTAATGTAGCGGTTAGCGCGCTGCGCTACGAATCCTGGGACCCGAGTTGGATTATATTTATCGCTCATAACCAATAAACAGCGCCAAATGTCTGAACCTGTCTTGGGCCCTTCCCTAGGTCGACTCGGCCATAAATGAGTCTCTGATGTGGCATGTAAACATCAGCGCTGTGGAGACAAAGGCGGTCGGGCATGGTGCTGGCCGTACCCACCCCGTCGTTTGCCGTACCAGCTTGAATAGGTGTGTGCTGACGGCACTTGCCCAAACAGTTTGTTGAATGCCTTACTGGGGGCTCATTGGGCGTGTTGCAGGCCACCCGCCACCTGTTCACGCCCGCGGACCGCCGCATGCCACGAGTGCGGGTGGAGACAAGACAAGCAGCGTCCCTGCAGGCCCACCGCATCGTGGTGGCCATCGGTGGCTGGCTGCGACACTCCCGCTACCCGAACGTACGACTGCACCGTGACGCCCCGGACGCCGTGACACCTCACCCGTCTGTCCCGTGGTCGGCATCGTCGGGCTCATCCTTCTGTCACTTGACGCGCGGCCACGCGGCTCTGTATGCAATACAGCCGTCGAACCCAAAACACGAACGGTGACACGGTGAATTGGAAGTCAGGGTGGATGAAGTGGCACCACTGTGATATTTTTTTGTTTGAAAGCATGGCAAACTCACCTGTGATTCAACCTAGGTTATTAAGGTGTTGTAAGTTGATAGTCTCAGCCCAGTCACCAATAACTGCACCAAAAACGATATTAAATTTGGTCGTGCACTTCGATTGTTTGATTTCCATCTCTGAGAAAACTACTGCGTTTGACTGCCATGTGATGAACATTACTTTGATTGGCAGAGTGGTTGGAAAAGCACTGCCCCCCTACAATTTGGACTGCATTTCACTTCAATGGATCTTAGAAGTAGCTCTGTTATGTCTGCTCCTGTGGGTCGTCCTTGACCACGAAGGGTTTGTATAGATTGCTTGTCTTGTGCAATACCATTAACACAATGAGAAACAAAATTGGTGAAAAGTTAAATATATTGTTAAGATGTATTCTTTGGGTTGTATCTTTGTTTAAACAGATGTCGGTTAATATTCTGCATAATGTACGTTAGGTACAAGGTTGGCATTGTGGTTGTGCTTTTCATACCTATTTGCCACTGCACAACCGAGCGACACCATGGCTGGCACGGTTTAGTAGGCTGCAGGTTGTTTATCCACTGCAAAAGCGGATCCATGCCATGGACGGTCAATGCTTTGAACAAGGCTAGGCACGTGCAGATGACGCTGTGGTGCCACGTCCCCGCGGTGTACCGACTGCCGTCACACAATTAACGTGTCGCTAGCCCCGCCCCTGGCCCTGCTCGGCCCCCGGATATATTTGGATGCCTTGTGGGGCCAGCATACTACGGTTTGGTTCTGGTTCGACACGGCAAAAAGCCAGTGGGTGACCACAGACACTTCGAGAGATCTGCACTGTCTGGGTTCCAATGTACCAGTGGAAAAGGGATACCGGTGACGATTGGCCACGTATGTGCATATGCATGTTGAACTTCTTCCGTACCATACGTAGACAACCGTGCTAATCGTCGGTGTGCTTGTGCAGGGCCATTTTGTGCGCTCTCTGGGCGAATGTGGGGATAAGGAGACGGAGACGGAGGTGCTGCTGCTGGAGCACGACGTGCCACACCAGCCCTTCAGCCAGGCCGTACTTGCATGCCTGCCCCCTCCCACGTTCAGCATCACAGCAGAGGTACGCATGAGACGTGTGACGATATGTCAATTCATCGATTGAGTTCAATTCTTACGCCTGCGGTGTGTTGGTGTGTTCGGTCGTGCATGTGAGAATCCTTTACTTCAATGTTCTTTATTACAAGGCCCACGGGCCACTGGTGGCCCCTGGGTGGTCTTTGGTGTGGCCCATGACGTGTGGCCCCCGACGTATAGGCCCCCGACAATAGACAAATGCGAAAACACCCCCCATCATCATCATCGTGCTGTCAAACCGCAATAGTTTCAAGATGTTTGGCCTGCGTAGAATACCTTCTAGAGGACCTCTCTGGAGCTCTCCCTCCAGTCGAGGTCCTACCGCTGCACTGGCATGAACGAGAAGCCACGGGGCTCTACACCTTTACCGCAGACCGTATATAGAAAAGCCGTCGACCTGAAAGAAAGTCGATGGCTCGGACACATCATCGTAAGAAGAGAGGAAATTCACATCGGAGGAATGAAGGCGATGGACTTATGGAAGCACCAGGGCGGAGACCCGAGAGGCAGGCCTCGAGAGATGCGGATCAAAGTGGTGAGCCAAGATATGGAGGACTTTGCAGTAGCCGTGGAGATGGTCCAGTACATAAATGAATGGAGCAAGGGGACTACAGACTTTTTTCCTATAACGCTGTACTTGCGTTCCTGAAGAACACCGAATTGTGGAAAAATCGCATAATAAATAATATAGGGTAAAGCACAGTCCGCGATAACACGTGAGATGCGTACGCAGGCTTAACAAAGACTTCGGGTACGTGAGTAGCATCTAGAAGCATCCAGAAACATCCCGCCTTGTGTGATGCTACACCGAGGCAACCGTACAACCGCTTATTCTGCCTCGCACAACGCAGTTCTGTTCACTCGATCGCCTTTTATCCAATTCGCATCCATGTTATGAAAAAAATGTGTTCCCTAATGCATTCATCGCATTATATCTAATTCACGATATGAAAACACGCAGAGTTAGGAGAACGGACTGTACTTTCAGAATATTCAGTCGCCTATTGAGAAGATAGAACGCCATTAGAATGAAGTTGGTTTACCCATGTATGGCTCACCCTGTGTTTTGTTTGTTGTAAGGCAGCGTTTTGTTGAACCTGGTGCTGTGTGTGTCCCGTACAAGGACCAGGCTGGCAGGGAGGACCTTCGTGCGTTGTCCATCTGCAGTGTGGATCCTCCAGGCTGCACAGACATCGACGATGCCCTACACTGCAAACCGCTCGACAATGGGAACACCGAGGTATTCATTTGGTGGTGGTAATCGTGGTCACGGTCGCGGTAATTCGTGCCTATTCCTTTCATGGTTTTGTCAATGCTAGCGGAGGTTACAAGGGGAGTTTAAGTGGCAGAATGATAAGTGCACTGCACATTCATCCTGTCAAGCTGGTTTAGTTCCAGTCATGGCTAACACCGGTCAGGACTGATTTCAACATGGCTTGATTCTGGCTTGATCTGCTCCGTTGCCTCCAAAGAAGTATGAGTGGCTCAGCTGTGCCTTGGCTCAGGCTCAGCTCACGGAAATTCTGAGCGTGGCTGGGAGCATGCAGAGATATACGTGGAGGCACAAGGGACACGGAGGCTCAGGGCTGTAACCATGCTTAGAGGCAGCTTGGGTTTTAAGCGTTGCTTTGATGTGGCTTATTGAGAATTAGAATCAGAATATTTATACTGGAGGAATCCAATGAGCTATAAAGCTATTTTTCACATGTCCAGTAGAGGCGGGTAAGAACGTTACAACAGCAAACAGTACAAAAACATAATAGTAGTGCAAAGTACAAGAAAGATCAACAAATAACCCAAACACAAACAAATACAACTAAACCATCCCCATCTTACCAGGAAAAGCCCACTGAGGTATTGATTTATTTTTGATTAGTGACCTGGCCACAACTGAATAGCTCAACAAAGTGGCCCATCATTTGGACATTTATAGCAGCCAAAATAATAGAAATAATCTCAATGCATGTTGCGCGAGAGCCAAGCCTGAGCCAAGCCATGGCTAAGACCCCACTGGCCTAAGTGTCCACGTCACTGGCCGAATGCCTGGTTCACAATGAATGCACCAGGTAGTAATGGGTGTGCATTTCATTTCACATTATTGTGCTTTGGTTGGAGTGGCTATGGTGGAGGTTATGCATGCATGTGGAGTGAGCGACTTCCGCCAGACGTCTAGTAGAAGGCGTCTTATTTATTAAAAACACACAGGGCGATACACTTCGTAACGCGGCTACACCTAGGCTGTACAAACACGCAGCCCATTTGCGTCCTGCGTAGCTACGCTGGCTGGTTGACGAGCGTAGCGGCGGAGACAGAGCTGCTCTTGCAGAAGAACCAGCCACGTGGTCGGAGACGAAGAGATGACGACCGTAGCGACGCAACCAGGACCCAGACCCCACGCTAACAGCCCCGAAGTTCTGATTCGGTGCTCTTTATATCTGCCTGGAGTGGCCAAGCTCCACCTCTGGCCACGCCCCCTTTCTAGAACCTTCTAGGCCCTTCGGGATGGTTCCCGGAGCTTCTCGACTGACTCCGCCGTTGACCTTTACCCCAGATACGCCCCTTCATAATAAGGCATTATGTAATGCAGCTATAACCTTAATTACCCTTACAGGCCGCAGGTATCACCCTGTCATTACACATCCATGCATGTGAGGGTGGTGACGGTGTGTTAATGTGTGTTCTAGGTTGGGGTACACATCGCCGATGTGAGCTATTTTATCCGGCCGGGGAATGCCTTGGATGAGGAGGCATCTCTGCGTGGTACCACAGTTTACCTGTGTGAGAAGGTGAGATGTGGATTTCTTCTTGCCACAATATCAAGTGTTTTACGACCCGCCGATTTCATCCTTTCATTCTTAACTTTACGACATGATGTAAAATATTACGATGTAACGATCATCGCGGTACCAGTTTCCCCACAACTTTGTAATTGTATTTGACATTTTCATCACATTTTTTTGCGTGCTTTTCAGTACTTCCCGTATGAATAACGATAACTTAAAAATGAATTAGAATTTAAAAAATGTGCAACAACAATGCTAAATATCTCTCATGATGTTTTAAACGAGGTGATTTTTGTGGATTTCTTATAATATGATGTACCGTGACATCATGAGCGGCAGGCTATCGGCGCAGTGGTAACACTCGTGCCTTGCAGCAAGGAGACGCTGGGTTTGATTACTCAACTCTTGTGCCTTTTTGCTTGCAGCTTTGTTTGTTCTCCCCCCTGTTAGTGAATGGGTTTCCTCTGGATTCATCAGATTTCCTCTAAATAAAACCCATACAATCTTAACTGGCATTCGCGAAAACATCCCCTTGCTGAACAGTTACCTGCAGGTGACTTAATCATGTGTGGGTTTGCTTGCAAAACACTCGTTGAGTTGGTGCATATGTATTTGCCAGATTGTGTTTATTGACAGAGAAGTTGTTGCGTTTATGTGTTTGTGCGCCTGCAGAGGATTGATATGGTGCCAGAGTTATTGAGCTCAAACCTGTGTTCCTTGAGATCCAACGTCGACCGGTGAGATGCACCAACAACTGTGAACTCGCGAGTGTGCACATTGCAACCCATACTCAGCAGCTAACGTGCGTTGTTGCCAGGTGCACATGTAATCCCATGATGCGTGGCACTGTTTAAGTGTCATTGTACAGATCCACACAAGCATGTGTACATACATAAGCAGCCAAACCAGGATGGCACAATGGTAACACATGTCTCACAGCAAGAATGGCCTAAGATTGATGCCCGACTTGGTTGCCTTTCCATGTAGATTTTGTATGTTCTCCCCCTATTTAGCATGGGTTGACTCCAGGTTATCAGGTTTCCTCTCATCGCTAACATAAACGTGTTATTACTACTATGATCCTTAACCATGGAAAGCCTCACTGAATCTCATAACTTCGGGAGGGTACTGCAAAGCTTTTGCAGTCGAACAATGGTTGCTACATATATATTCCAGTTGAGTAATTTGTAACAACCCAAACCGGTATTTGGCCAAACATCCCGCTGCTGAAAGAATGACTCGACTACCAAAAACTTGGCAAGACCCTCCTGAAAAAGAGTCTCGAGACTTTGCGAGGCTTTCCTGAGTGAACACCCTGCACCACTCCAATGTCGACGACTCTGCCACTCGACGGTGAATGGCGACGGTGCATGTGCTGTGCGCGTGCAGGCTGGCGTTCTCGTGCATATGGGAGATGACTCCAAAGGCTGAGATTGTGAGCACACGTTTTACCAAGAGCATCATCAATTCCAAGGTGATTCCCCCCCCCCCCCCCCCCCCCCACAGACGTTCAGTTTTTGTAAAACTCTCGTTTGCTTTCACGTGTATTGTATCGGTGCCTTGCTATGTTAGTGCAGTTGAGGTTTCCGGATGGCTGAGAGGTCAGAGCGTTGAGCTTGCACCTCTGAGTTCACAAGTGTAGCGAGATGAAACGGGTTCACAAGTGGTAGTATGTATGTTGAACTTCTTTCGCACCGTACGTAGCCAACTGTGCTAATCGGAGGTGCGAGGTAGGACATGAAAGTAGTGAGTTGATGGTCTCTGTCCAGTCAACAATCACTGCACAAAACACAGGTTTGTTTTTTTAGGTTAGATCGTGTAAATATGTAAATGTGTCATTAAACCCACCCCCACCCGACACAGCCAACTAATAAGGGTTGTCACGTAAACAGAACATGCCAATTCGTCACGAGTACAGCACACCGGTGTGTTGTACCAGTGACGAATTGGCCACGTTCTGTTTATGTGACAACCCTTACTAGTCGGCTGTGTCGGGTGGTGGCGGGTTTAACGACACATTTATGTATTTACACAATCTAACCCAAACAACCTGTATTATGGATGATATTGGTCACGAAAGCCTACGTGTTAAACTCACTGCATGAAAGACCACCAAATTACATTGCACTAAATTTGGTTAAATTCCAGCTTTGAGAATTAAAAAAATATATCAATTTTACTTTCTTTGGGTGAGCGTAACTCTCAGTGGTCATCGGGAGCCACGTAGACATCTGTTGAGTTCTGGCTTGGGCTTGGATCAGGCGTGGGCATTGTGTAATTGCGAGGACCCCATGGTTCACCCGTGGTGTGTTCATCGTATCCCCGCAGGCGTCTCTGACGTACGCAGAGGCTCAGCTAATGATGGACGACGCTGGGCGGAAGGATCCGGTCACCAGCAGCTTGCGTGGCCTCAACTCCCTGGCCAAGATCCTCAAGCAGAGGCGCATTCAAAACGGGTAACTCATTGTCAAGATCCTCATCCCCTCCACCGCCACTGGAGCGATGAGCCGTATTAATGTGTGCACCGCATTTAGTCGATCGGCAGGTCGCCTGTGGCGCGGTAAAGTGTGGTTACTCCCGTGTCTTCTAAGACATCCGGCCAGCGTGGAAGAGTAGGCTAAAATACATTGAGAGGGACTGTAAAAGGGTGTATCCCTAGAGGGGCCGCCTCTTATGGGAGCCCCCTTCTTCCAGCAGTGGCTTGAGCAAGCAATTGCAAGGCTGCACCTGTTGCTTTTTTGACCCCATGATGCATGAGGCTTGGGTGAATATCATGCACAAACAAGTGTTACAGGATTCATACTCTGGTTTTTTTCGGTAAAGTCACGTAGGTAAAACTATAAAATAAAATAACAACTAAATTAAATCACGACGTTTCGGGCGCAACACAAGCATCCTTCTTCAGGTGGGACAACCACAGCCAGAAACAATTGCTGAAGTGGGCAAAAAAGGGCTGTTGTAACAAGAGGCTATATAGGTAAGAGAGTGGGGGGGAGCAAGGGGGGAGAGATAGAGATGGGGGGTGTGGGGTAGGGGAAGTGGGGTGCTGCTAGAGGGATTAAAGGGGCGAGCACGGCAAAATGCCGGGGGGGGGGGAAGTGAGCGGGGCTGGGAGTGGGAGGCTGAAGAAGCTGGAGATGCGGAAATGAAGGCAACAATAAAGAAGTTAAGGTTTTACCTGGTTAATAACATCCTTCTAGATTGGAGTGTTACAGGCTGCTGCGGGGCTACATTGTGGGCAATAGAGGACAATGCAGTGACATACATTTTTTACTCTTCTTAATGCTCCCATGTCTGTGCTCCCCCACCTTTGCCAACGCGTACTGACCACCACGGTTAAGTACGGTAAAACCACCCCACGACCCGTATGACAGGGGGCGGCCCTCATCCAGCAGTGGATTGACTTAACGAGCTGTGCATGTTCAACTCAAATATCTGAGTTTGTGAAGTGTCTTATATTAAGATTCTGTGTTGTTTTGGCTGGACATGATAATCGCTCATGTCCCTTCTCCACCCGTAGGGCATTGACTCTGGCATCCCCTGAGGTCCGATTCCACATGGACAGCGAAACCCACGACCCGATCGACCTGCAGACCAAGGAACTCAAGTGAGTCTCGTCAACAAGACACCTCCCATGACTGCGATCCGACTGTTGTGCAGATCTCTCTATCAGAATCAAAATATATATTTCTACTGGAAGAATCCGATGAGCTATAAAGCTCTTTTTTCACAGATGTCCAGTTGGGGCAGGTCACAACGTTACAACAACAAACAATACAAGCACACGTTAGGATTGCAAAGTATTGGAAAGGTAAACAAATAACTTAAACAAATATACAAATAAAACTAAACTATTTTTATCTTACCAAGTAAAACCCTGACCACAAATGATAGCTGAACAAAGTGGCTTATCACGTGGGAAATTTATTATCAGCAAAATAATCTAAGATAAAGAATCTTGACCCTTGTGGTTGATGTGTTGTGGTGGCGGAAACTGGTGCGTGTACACAGGGAGACCAACTCGATGGTGGAGGAGTTCATGTTGCTCGCCAACATCTCCGTGGCGGAGCGCATCGTAGGCGAATTCCCCGAGTGTGCGCTGCTCCGACGCCACCCGGCGCCTCCGCCTTCCAACTACGACATCTTGGTGAAGGCGGCGAAATCAAAGGTAGAGTTAGAACCCCTTTTAACGACCACCCTTGTTAACTAATCGCTTAACAACGGGCCTCCATAGAGCTCAATGTGTAGGCTTAACCGACCATTTCCCTGTTAACGACGGGCTCTTGTAGGTACAGTAAATATGAATTAATGCCACGTAAAAGGAAAACAATAAAATAAATATAAAACAATAAAATTATCACGACGTTTCGACTGCAACACAAGCAGTCATCATCAGGTGTGAAAACCACAACAAGAAAATTTGAAAAAAGTGGCAGTTATTTTTAACGTTAGCACCACGGAGAGAGATTTGACAGTTTGTTCAGATGGACGAGTCCATCTATGTTCGGAAAAGAGGAGGGGGGAGACAAAAAATAATGGATGTGTTCTGACACCCACCTTAAGCGTGATCAATCAATTAAGACCCGAAATGGCTTATCAAATCTCTCTCCGTGGTGCTAACGTTAAAATAACCGCCACTTTTTTCAAATTTTCTTGTTGTGGTTTTCACACCTGATGATGATTGCTTGTGTTGCAGTCGAAACGTCGTGAGAATTTTATTGTTGTATATTTTTATTATTTTATTGTTTCCCTTCTACGTGAATTTACCGAAAGAACCAAGAATATGAATCCCTGCAGTCACGAAAGTTTTAAATCAAAATGAATTCATGCATTTATTAACAGTGTTTATTTTAATATGATGTGTTTATAATGTTAGTATCTTTATGTATTAATATCCATTGTTTAAATATTATAAAGTACGTTTTTTGGGTGAACAAGGGAAACTTTCGATGCTATCGGAACGAATTAAGCTTTTAACACGTATTTCCTATACTCGCTTAATGACCAAATCCTTTAATGCTCGTGTTCGTGGAACCAATTACCGTCTTTAAGAGGGGTTCTACTGTCTCTAGATTGCTGTTAACCTTCCTTCAATATCATCCTCCTCGCAAGGAATTCAGAGGTCGTCGGGTGGCTCAAATTTTTGTTTGAGGTCTTTTGGTTTAACCGGGTGAGAACTCAAGAGAACATAATAGTCTCATTTGCAAGGGTCACCTGGGTCACCCTATGACCCAGAGATTACAGCTGGGACCCTGGCTTCAAAATCCAGCAGCCACATTGAACATACTGTGTTATCAAGTGTAGGGAGTTGAAGGACTCGGCTCGTTTCCCAGCTACTCCACAGAAATAAGCAACAAAAAACCATCACGATAAATGTAGTACTGTATTTAATTTTAGATAAATTCCAGCAATGAAATGTTGAAATATCAGGTCGACTTATTGTGATGAACATTATGCTCAAAATGGGTGGGAATGTGCTACCCCCTACTGTGAAGCAGAGGTGTCTTGAAACGATGTCAGTATTGGCCTGAGCGAGCAATTGCAGGGCTGCACCTTTTACCTTTATCTTGAGATGTAGCCGTATAGTTTCCACTCGCCCTTAGAGGCAGAACAACTCAAAAGGTGTGACGAACCACAGACAACGCTGGAAGGCAGCCAGGCACTGTGCCAGATGTAGATTAATCCACTTGCTGTACTGCCTTCTCCTGGCAAGCCAGGTTATGGAAACCTGAATGCCCACAGGAAGTGCGCTGAATAACGTTTTTTTTCCAATACACCACAACCCTTGCTGCTTCCCCAGCACTGAACTACAAGCCACGTGCGGGATAGTCACCTCACAAACGCCGGTGTGCCCGATTTTTTTGCGCAGAACATCGAGATCCAGGTGGACTCGGCTAAGGCGTTGGCCGAGTCCCTGGACCGGGCGGCGGTGCCGGGAGCGCCACCATACCTCAACACTCTGCTGCGCATCCTGGCCACGCGCTGCATGATGCAGGCCATCTACTTCTGCTCCGGCATGGAGCCCGACACCCACCACTACGGGCTCGCCACCGCCATCTACACCCACTTCACGTCGCCCATTCGACGGTGACGTGCTCTGGCGTCAGGCACACGCGTGAAATCGACCTTCGCGATTATTGAGGGGACTATGTTGTTGTCTTGGTGTGGTCTGGGACTGTGCTGCCTTTCCCAAGTTTAGGAATTTATTTATTAATTGATGTACTTATGCAATGTTAACTTGTGATTACGGCACACCTCCAATTAGCACGGTTGGCTACGTACGGTGCGAATTAAGTTTAACATACAACTTGTATATCTTTTTTCTATTATTTACTTTTACTGATTTGTTTACCTTTCCTCTTCTTAGCACTCCTATCATATACCTACTGGACATCTGTCAAAACGAGCTTTTATCGCGAATCGGATTTCTCCAGGATAAAGATTCAGATTTTGAGTTATTTTTCTAAAAGGTCCTATAAACGGGAAGTTTGGCCAATTCCTTAAATGGTTGTTTGGCTTGTGTTGGGGAAAAACTAGAGGATCCGGAGAACACCAACGCCTACAAGGAGGGTGACAGTGTTCCACGTGCAGAATCAAGAATCCATTGCCGTGTTGCAGCGGCGGCCAAAAGTGAAATGCAATTCTGCCATGGATCGCTAACGATTTTGTTGTGGATCTTAAATAAGAACACAGATATGAGCAGGCAGCAATTTGCGCTACATCTGTTGACAAATAAAAAATCCTCAACAAAGAATTAAATTCATACATTAACAAAGATAATTTCCACCAGCAGATGGTGCTAGAACGTGGTATGGCCAGAGTACAGTATTCTATCACAGCGTTAAATCCATCTGAGTCATTGTTTGCGTAGCTTTCTGGTGGATCGTCAAACCCGCTGAGATCCACCAGAATGAATCGCGGTGCTTGGTGGATTAATACCGCTGCTCCGTTGGCATCTCGTGGCCATACCGCAGCCTGTATCTACTGTAAATTTAATCTTCATATTAAATAGAGGCTACAACAAATGTGAATATTGTTGTTGTTGTTGTCTCCCTGTACCGTTACAGATACTCGGATGTGATTGTGCACCGGCTGCTGGCCGTGTGCGTGGGCGCCGACCCCACGTACCCGGCGCTCACCGACAAGCAGAATCAGCAGCAGCTCTGCAACAACCTCAACTACCGCCACAAGATGGCGCAGTACGCCCAACGCTCGTCTGTAGCTTTCCACATGCAGGTGGGAGGCGGAAGTGTGGGCCACGTGGAGCTTGCACGGCGTGTGCTTAGGCACCTGATAATGCGTCCATTCGTCTCTTGAAAACCATTTTTTAAGGTCACGAAAGCAGGCATCGTATTGTGCGTGTAGTAAGAATCAATTGTTTTCTATTCGCACGCTTACGTGTGGTGGTGCCGTGGCTGTACTGGTTGGCTACACTTGACATTGCTTTTCAGCATTCTTCTGTGTTTGCTGAAAAACCTGTTTACTTGGCACATTTGCCCATGATGTGACAACTTTATGTGATTGGCTCTGTCAGGTGATGGAGGATTATAGTCAATACAATTGACATTGTACCTTCACGATTGAACTCAAAATAATCCCCATGACATGATGCCAATAGCACAACTGGAATTAATTAGCGGGGGGATGCAGAAAAATACCTTAAATTTTGTTAAATAATTGTGGGCCTGGTAAGTGATGCACGTGTGTCTGCTCTTGGCAACGTAGCGGTGATTAACGGCTGCTGTTGTTGTGGTCTTAGTTGTTCTTCAAGAGCAAGGGAGTGGTGAGCGAAGAGGGCTTCGTGCTGTTTGTGCGCAAGAACGCCGTGGTGGTGCTCATTCCCAAGTACGGCTTGGAGGGGACGGTTTTCTTTGACTCCAAAGATCTCAAGCTCAACGTTACCTTCGACGAGGAGGTAGGGCATGTGTTCACTTAACCGGGAGGCATTGGCATTTACCGAACGGCTGAATTCTGCATTTAAACCCAGGACTGGCTTAATGCACTGGGACCCAAGCCCCCTGACCATCTCTCTACGATTAGGTTTCTATCAGACACACAGACACTTGATTTAAGGTGGAAGAACGCAGTGAGATACGAAGCTCCGTTTTTTTGCCATTTGGCAGTGTGGACTATTACAGAGGAAGTTACACCGGTGGATACATTAGAGCCGGATGGCTCACAGGGCTATACCAAAATAAACTGAAACTGAATTTAATGATGTAAATGCGTTTCAATTATAAAACGGTCACAGTTAAATATGCTTTGGAAATAACTGCCATGACGGAGCCCGTATTGTCACGGAGAGGACATCAGATTAAAAATACAGTAAAATCCCTCAGATCCGGAAGAATTATAGAGAAAATCTAATGCTTTCTGCAAACAATGAGAAACTCAAAGGGCAGAAAAGTACTTGTAGAATAAAAACAAATGAGGGAAATAGTAGTTGATGCAAAAAGTGATCTCTAGATGGCAAAAAGCACATGTGTGACCAGTGGATCCGGTCCTTTCCAGCATGCCTTGCATGCCGCATTACATTGTCACTCTGCGTGGATAATGCACACAGCCTAATTTGGACCAGAAGCTCAAAAGGGCTTCTCATGCCTGGTTTTCAGCTCGCGCTGAGGTGGCCCAAGCGGTATTGCATTCGCTGTGTGTTGTGGAGGTTTGCGTTTCAAACTCGGTGGCCACTCCGGTTAATACTGTGGTGTGTATTAAGCGTAAAATATTTACAGGCTATCCGCTTTAACAGTGTACGTTAAAAGATCCTGTAACGTTATTCGTGTGCCAGCATCATGGTCCAAGGTTGGCAAATTACATGCAAATTACTTATTTGGGGAGCACATATCAATCGTTCGCCTCCTTTTACAAAGACGTAGCAGTGACCTTGAATGCAAACGTTTTGAGAATCAGTGAGGCTTTTCTGAGTGACCCATGTAATAGTATGAATAATAACGTTGGGTTTACGTCAATCCGTGCTTGTGTGCAGGGCACTTGGCAGAGAGCAGTCAGCGGTAGTGTAGTGGTTAGCGCTCTGCGCTACAATCCCGGCGACTTGGGTTCAATTCCTTCGCACGGTCAACACCAGTGATGATTATCTGAACCGGTCCTGGGCCTCCCCTAGGTTGACTCGGAACTCAATTGAATGCCTGGTGCGGTGTGTAAACATCGCCACTGGGAAGACAAAGGCGGCCGGGCATGGCGCTGGCGACCCACCCCCTTGTGTGCCGTGCCGGCCTTCATCTGTCCTCCTCGCCAACAGCACTTGCCCCAACAGTCTGTTAAGGCTACATTGGAGATATGTCTTTGTGTTTTGTGTAGGGCCCCACGCTGTGCGTGGAGGGCATCGCGCTGAACATGTTCGACCGCGTGTGCGTGCGCGTGTCGCTGGATTCGTCCAACCTGCAGCACCAACGGATCCGCATGCACCTCGTCCGCCCGGAGGTACTCACCGTGCGGCGCGACGCGCAACCTCGGAATACCACCGATTTGTATTGTGACCATGCTGCTGTTGCTGCTTGCTGCGCCAGCAGTAGTGCACAAAAAACAAACGCTCGCCGCATCGGAACGTCAGCGGGCCGAAAATTAATGACACAAGCCACAGCATAGCGCTTGTTGCCATGCAACCCAAACTGTGGGACCGTATAGTAAACCCATAGAGACACAGAGATACATAGGAGATACAGAGAGACCCATTATGATTCCTAGAGATTCATAGAGACTCATACAGATACATAGCAGTGCATTAAAAACAAGCTACTGTACGATTGTGGCCATGCAACCCAAACTATGGACCACATTTTACACCACTGTAGTCTGCGCTCCTTCAATGGAGGGGGTGGCAAGATGACACAAACTCTCTCCTGAGGCTCTCCCGTGGCTATCAGACCCATACATTGGCATTTAGCCCCTGAACGTAATACCCTTATAACACAGGAATAAAATATAAACTCCG
Organism: Petromyzon marinus; assembly: GCF_048934315.1. Lineage (NCBI taxonomy): Eukaryota > Metazoa > Chordata > Hyperoartia > Petromyzontiformes > Petromyzontidae > Petromyzon > Petromyzon marinus. The sequence goes on from NC_133721.1 coordinate 343,246, forward strand.
GTCTTGGATGGAAAAAATATATGTTTAGCTAGCATTTTGAGCTGCAGTCTGTTGTCCTATACCTCCTGTAACTGGCAAATTGGATATAACGCGATGATGAATGTATGAAGGAACGCATTTTTTGTATAACGCGGATCCGAACTGGATTTAACTCGGTTGAATGAATGGAACTACGTCGCGCGAGTAGGAATAAGCGGTCGTATCGGCTGTCTCGGCGTAGCATCACACAAGGCGGGATGCTGCTGGATGCTTCTAGATGCTACCCACGTTCCTTAGTCTTTGTTCAGCCTGTGTTACGCATCTCACGCGTTATTGCGGACTGCGCTTTACCCCATATAATATATATTATTTATTATAACACGATTTTTTCAAAACGTGGTGTTCTTGAGGTACGCAACTACCGTATTATAGAACAGACTGTATATCCAAAGACTATGGGATACTATCCCTACCTATATCAGTTGTGACTGTCCGTGTGTTTAAATCCAGCTTGAAAACGTCGTTATTATTTGGCTTTTCCTGGATTCTGATTGGTTATTACTGTGAGGGGAATCATTATAATTAGCTTTTATTGCATTTTGCATGCTGTGTAAAGTGTCAGTATCACTATCATTGTTATTATCGGCTTTTACTTTATTTGTATTGGCTTGTATCTATACTTGAGTAGTTTTTTAATGTCCAGTGCTTTTTTGAGATGTTTCGATATGCAAGGTACTGTATAAAATAGATTTGTATTATGGCCCTAGTTCATTGCACAAGAAGGGCCATTATCTGAAACGTGACCTATTTAAATGATCGTTTGGGGCTGTTGTTGATGAATGCGAGTTCTCAAGATACCAAGCTAAGTCAGGGTGTGGGAGCCTTGGTAGATATCAGATTTCTTAACAAAACTCCATGAGTCTGTTCTGCATGGGTTTCCTCCGGGTTCTCTGGTTTCCTCCCATATCTAAAAATAAGCATGCGTTGAAACTGGTATTAAGCTAGTTTACGTATCGCCATGGGCGACAGGGTGGCACATTGGTAAACCCTTGCGTCTTGCAGCAAGAAAACTCGGTTTGATTCCCAACTAGAGTGTTACTGTGTGGAGTTGTTAAGTTTTTCAGTGTTAATAAGTGTAATAATAACGTATCACTTGTGTTGGAAATACCTGCATGTGTGTGTGTGAGAGCATTGGTGTAGTGGTTAGCACGCTGCGCTATGAACCCGGCAACCCAATTCCCACTCACCGCCAACACCAGTGAGGATTATCTGAACTGCTGTTTTGCCTACCCAAGGTCAACTCTTTCTTAAATGAGTACCTGGTGCAGTGTGTAAACATCAGCACTGGGGAGAGGTGTTGGCCACTTACCCCCTCGTGGGCCATGCCGTCTAACAGCAGCACAGTCTGTTAAAGGCTTATTTGGGTGACTATCTTCGTTGTACGTTTGTGCCATTTGTGTGTCCGTTGTCACAGATTCCAGGCTACAACCCTGCGGAGTCTACCCCATGGGGCTCGCCTTCTCCCCGGCCTAAGAAACCCAGACAGCACTAGTGTATCGTGGATGCGGTGTCAACAAGATGTCGGAGCAGGTGCATGAGTGGGCACACACTCTGGGTTTTACATCTGCAGAGTTAATTAAGTGTACATTGTGCTTGCAAGCAGAGGTGAACAATTGAAAAAAGCAGTGGCGGTTATGAGAATTGCTACCCTGAAGTAACAGACGGTTTGCACTCTGAACTTGCAATCCAGAGGTCACTGGTTCTTTGTTCTCCTGTCGCAGCGGTTCAAACGGTAGCGCAATTTTTTTATTTAGAATTTTTACCTTGCCAACCAGTACAATCAGCCAATTAAGGTGTATACGCATCAAGATGTATGAAAGGTTTAGGATATATTCTTAGTTCTTTCGGTAAAGTCGTGTTGAAGGGAAACAATAAAATAATATATATTTTATTATTATTACGTTGAAGGGAAACAATAACATAATAAAATATATATTTTATTATTATTTTATTGTTTCCCTTCAACGTGACTTTACCGAAAGAACTAAGAATATGAATTACTGCAGTCACGAAAGCTTTAAATCAAAGGTTTAGGATATCTTATGCCCAACTTCTTTGCCAGCCAAGACACTGACCCCCTTGTGATGAAGGTGATTTCACAAAAATATTGGTTACTGAATCGGTGGTGTTTATTGACTAACGCAGCAGCGTCCAACCCACAAAGCACTGTGATCCATTCTGGTATATCTCAACATGTTCCGTGATCTACCAGCAATATATGACCAGCAGTTACCCGGATGGATTTAACCGACTAATAGAACACTGTAGACATGCCAAGTGCTAGTGCAATCTATTGGTTTAAAATATATATTATTAATCCATTAATTCTTAGTCGGGGATTTTGTTTTGCCATCTGCTATAGCAAGAAATGCTTTATATTAGAGGTGTTTATTCCTATTTGTCCCGAGATCCACAATCAAAATCTTTTGCGATCATCCACCCATGGATCGCGATTCACATATCGGCTACCACTGATCTAACAGTTGAAAACCAGTTTAACACGTAGGCTTTCGCGACCAATATCCATAACACGGGTTTTTTGGGTTAGATCGCGTAATAAATATTTAAATGTGTCGGTAAACCCGCCACCACCCGACACAGCCAATTCGAAAGGTTTGTCACATTTACAATCTGAGTACAATGTTTCACCAGTATTTACAACCAGCTTCATCAGGCGACAGCCAGATTCGTGGAGAATCCTCGTCTTTTAATGCGCATGCATAATGTGTGTTGATTAACATATAAATAACCCAATCGGCAATGGATACCCATAGTCAATGCATTCATTGATTCCCCTCCCAATTCGCGAAAGAAGTGCTCACAAGTGATGGCTGTCGCCTGATGAAGCTAGTTAGTGCTGGCGAAATGTTGTACTTAGATTGTAAATGGTGTGGCTTTGCTCTCCAACACACTGGTGGACTGTACTAGTAACGAATTGACATGTTCTGTTTACGTGACAAACCTTACTAATTGGCTGTCGGGTGGTGGTGGGTTTAACAACACATTTATATATTTAAACGATCTAACCCATAAAATGTGTATTATAGTTGAAAACCTACAATTGTGCCAGGTTTGGCCTGTCGGAGTGGGCCATTAGGGTGGCCACTCGGAGGGCAAAGCTCTGGGGAATCCGAGCAAGAGCTTCGAAGTATGATTGTGCACGGTGATACCCGCAGGGGTCTCGTGATGGATGGCAAATTGAAGATTTTTTATCGCGAGAGGATTCCCTGCAAGGGATGTTAGGTTACTTATTCTTGTGAGGATGCCATTTACTGTATGAAGGGGCAGCGGTCAGCTGCATAGAACATAGTATAAAATTCCCCGAGCTGTTGCTGTTTAAATCGTCGGTTTAACGGAGAATTTCACCTCAGGTTTTTTTACACAGCTGCCCCACCCCTCATCGGACTCTGTGCAATCACACAAGGAATGTTTTTTGGAAAAAATGTCGGTGTCAGAAAATTTTAAGGTTTAATCGTTTACAAATGCGCATTTCGTTACAGCTTCTCTTGTCCTTTAGACGTGCAAAGATAATTTCTGACAAAATATTGACACGTTTTCAAATTGTTTCGTAAATGGTCATAACTTTGCTCACGTATATACAGTACTTGGGCAATAATTCTGAGCTCCTGGAGTACTGGTAAAGATTTAAGCGAGTTGATGTCTTTGCGACTTTGTGTAAATGTGTTTAACATTTTTTAGCTGAATCGTATATTTACAAGCATGTACACATGAGTTATACGCGTTTATATACAAAATTAAACCGATTTATTTTCCATGCATCTTGTTATTTTGGTTACTTTAAGTTACGTTTTCCACTGCTGGATGAACATCTCGCCACGTGATGTTGGATGCCAGCTTTAGTTTGACCATACTTCACCATGCTGGTCACTGTTGGATGATAATAATGTCCACTTGCAATGCACCACCGCGCAGTATTCACTCACCTTCGAATCGAGTCCTGCACCGCCGTTTCACATGCAAATTTGATTCACAATCCCTGGGCCAACTTGCTCCTGATTAGCATGCGATTTGCCACATTTCGATCTCGGAGGTGATTAAATGCGCCGGCTTCCAGGCTTGTTGAGCCGCTCGGAGCCCAATTAACGAAAATTGTTGCCAAAGCAAAAGCGTGAGCTCGAATGTTTGTCCGTGTTCTTTTCAAACCACCAGTCGAACGCCGGCCTCTGCCCACTCCGACCGTGCGGAGGCCCTGGCCGTCGGGGAGGCCCTCATGGTGCCTCACGGCAAATGTGGGGCCCGGGTGGGCGCGTCGACGGTTGATCGCGTACAGGCGGTGCAACTCCCACAAATGAAACATCACACCTTGCTGATCTCGTGTCCAGGAGCATAAACGATCATCACGCAAACTCCGGTCATCCTCGCAGCAGCAGCTCTTGGCCATCGAACAAAGACGATCACCGCTTCCTTCCGATATTAGAAGCCACGAGCTATGAACGACTCGGAGGTTCGAGCAACCACAGCCGAGTGGGAAGGCAGCAGCAGCCCAGGCGGTGAGCCAGCTCCAAAATCCCCCAAGCACTGAAGTTCTCGATTTAGTACATTGAAAAACACGACAGTAAGTGAAACAACGTAAATCGAAACCAATTTTGCCATTCACTTGAGGGGCCGTCCATAAATGACGTCACGCAATTTTTGACCTCGTCACTCGGCGTCACAAAAAGTCAGACCCCCCCCCCCTCAAATATGGTGTCACAAAGCTCTGCCCCCCCCCCAAAACCATATTTCCATTTTGAAAATAAAACATGCTTCAACTATTGCCATTGTAGTGCGTGGCGCTGCACTGATGTTGTAGGAGTGTTATAACAATTAGTGTTATAACAATTCTATACTTAAAGTTGCGCATTTTGATGTGACGTCACATTTCTCAAACCCCCCCCTCCCCCTCGTCACAAATGTCTGAACCCCCCCCCGAGGTGCATGACCGCGTTACCGTGTTCATTCTGTGGTGAAGGGATGAGGAAAAGGAAGAGGGAAAAGCATCCAGCGTCGCCGCACGCAGGCAACGTGTTTATTACACAGTGGTCAAAATATAAAAATGCATATATATGTAGTGGGTTCCACGGAGACTGGAGACGTCTTTAGAGGCAACACGGTTTATTTGTAACTATGAACAGAACTCCCCTTAACTCCCACTATCTAGGGAGGTACAGCCTCCGGGCTAGCGTGCCCTCGCACTGATCAAACCTGGCTCTCAGCCCTCTGGCTATCTGTGCCCTAGGGGAGGCTAACTAACCCGACCCAGCCAAGGTACGGGTCCTGACCACTGGTCCGAGCTCGGCGCGGCCCTTACAAGGACGTTGGGCTCGAGGTCCCAGGGTCCTAGCTAGGGAGGCTACTCTGACCCGACCCAGCCAAGGTGCGGGTCCTGACCACTGGTCCGTGCTCGGCCCCGACCCTTATAAGGATGTCGGGTCCCAGGGTCCTAGCTAGGATGGTCTTCTGTTCTTCGTCTTCGGAGCACTGCCCCGAGCTGTCCCAGAGGTGCCCCTTTAATACACCTCTCGGGGGCTCTCCGCCCCCGGTGCCGCCCCCTCTCTAGAACCTTCCAGGGGGCTCTGGAAGAACCCCCCAACCCCTCACCTGGGGCCTGGCTCTCTCTGTCCTTCCCCAGCTCAGGGTGGCACCCCCTATGGGCTTGTGCCCGCAACTGCAGGTAAGTATACCGACGGTATAGGATGTGCATTTATTACGCTACATCTATGCGAGAGAGGTTGTGGACAAGAGTCTGCTCTGCGGGAAGCAAGCATTGCCATACGAATGAGATGAGCTCGCGTTCGATGCGGGCAGTCTTGAGGACGACCGTCGACAGGCACGCGTGGAGGCACGCCGTGGTCACAGCGCAGCGCCAACTAGTGTAGGTGGTGATGGCCCAGTTGTAGAGAGGAATGCCGGAGCTTCGAGCAGATGTAGCCGAATGTAGGATAGAGCATCTTGAGGAGCGTTGCACTCGACCCCCTCCGGGAGGCCGTATGGTTTACTTGGCACTCCCGTCCCTTAGAGTCCAGTCTGATGTAAGCCTCCTCAGGTTCCAGCAGCCTGGCTTCGTAGGTCTTCATTGCACCGCTCTGCTCGTCTAGCATAGTCTGAAGGGTCATATGTGGCTGCCTCCTGAATCTTCACCCTCCTGCAAACCTTACTCGACATCTCGTTGAGGACCCGAAGAAGGGCAGTATTCTCTTTGGTTTTTTTTTTTTACAAAAGGGCTTGTAAGAGCTCTCGTTCCTCCCACCGGGATCTCTGGTGTCAACTTGAACGGGGTGGGGGGGGGGAGACAAAGCTATGGCTTTTTTCCCAGGGGATCTGTCTTCCATGGAGCACAAAGATACAGGCGGAAGGTCCCCTTGGCCTAGCCATGAGGTCAGGCTCGAGTTGCTTAGTGAGGACCCTACACCTAAGGAGGCTGTGGATCGCCCTAGGAAGCTCCAAAGTAAAAAAAACAGCTTTCCAAGGCCCCCTATAAAGTGCCTGAGGCCAGGTAAAAAAATAAGAAAACTATCAAACAGGAAAGCGAGTGGTTATGTTGGGTCGAAAAAGGTAATGTTCTAATGTAGGGGTTGGAGCGGTCATTGCTGCTTACTCGACCATGACGTCATTGCAACTCGTTTGATTAACACTTTTAAAAGAAAAAATCACAACGCGCACTGAACATATTATTCCGAATCGGTTTTACCACCACTACCACCATGACACAGTGGCAAGGCTGGCACATCGCAGTGCAGCTGCTAGGCTGAATCATATGAATAAATATAATCAAATCTAGAAATATCTTGTATGTACCCAGGAGAGCCACTTTGAGTCTCGAGACTCATTATTAGCTCCGTGCTGCATTAAGATGTTTGGACAATTTCAAGCATCAGGGTTCGGCACGTAGGAGGAAACCGGAGAAACGTGCAGATGTTGTGAAGCTGGCTTGGTGGTAGAAGTCAGTCCAGAACATTTGGCTCCACACCTATCACTGTAACGAATCAGTGTTCTACGGGAGCATTCTAAGCGAGGACTGATTGTATTAAAATCTACTTTGATCTACGAATCGTAATGTATCAATAATGTTAACGTGTAACATGCCCCATGGTTTTTCTTAATCTGGAAGGAGGGAACAACGGATGATCTGTGTGCTGATGATGTTGGTGATGATCTCGTAATGGCTGTTCACTTCAAGGAGTGGGAGAGTCTGATGGTGAACCTGGATCGTGCCAATAAGAGGTAGGGCCTTACCATTCGCCCTACCAAACAAATCAAAGCAGTACCTGCCTTGATATTTTGTATGTCTTCAAGGACTCCACCCCCTCAACTCCGCATGATAGGTAGTTGTGGAAAGAGTGGAGGTATTCCCATATCTGGGCAGTTGTTTATGACCCGCTCCGATTTCAGAGCGGAGGTCTTACTCTGAATTAGTTCAGTGGCATATCCTTTTTTTCAGCTGCTTAGTGCTGTATAAAAGTTACATGGCCTATCACTTCATACAAAGCTCTGGTTCTTTTCTGCCACACTTGTCCTCTCCCTCCCAGCTATAACCTCCCGAAAGCAACATTTGACCTTTGTTTTGGCGTGACAAACACCAGTGAAAGCAAAACACCGAAAGTATAATGACTACACGTAATGCAAGAATCTCAGTTGTATTTCTCAACGGGTATTGAATATGAAGTCCCAGGAGTGGTGAAGGTGCATCAACCTGCAGACCCACAGGTGGCAGCGGTGGATTGGCCTGCAGACGTTGGGGTGGTGGTGGATTGGCCTGCAGACCTTGGGGTGGTGGTGGATTGGCCTGCAGACGCTGGGGTGGCGGCGGTAGATCGGCCTGCAGATGTAGGGGTAGCGGCGGTGGATCTTCCAGCAGTAGCCGACCAGTGAAGTTCTCGAATAAATTTACGCAATTTGCCGAACCTGGTGGCTTTGGCACAGGCGGTGGTGGATCTCCCAGCAAAAGCTGGGGAGGCAGTGGTGCATCTGCCAGCATGAGCTGGGTTGGGATGACAACGTTGGATCTCCCGGCAGCAGCCGGGGCGGTGGTGGCGGTGTTGGAGATGCCAGCAGCAGCCGGGGTGGCAGCGCTGAATCTGCCAACATCAAGCGCCATGGCGGTGGGGGTGAATAATATGCCAGAAGCAGTCGGGCTGGGGGTGTCGATGCATCTCCCAACAGCATCCCTGGTGGTGGCGGCGGAACTGCATGTGGCTGCCAGGATGGCGTTGGAGGCAGTGGTGGTGTTGGTGGAGACCGTGGCCGTGGCTTTCTCCAGCTCCTTGAGCTATCGACGCATCATTTCCAACTGCAGATGGCGCTCCACATTCTCCCGTTTGTATACTTGAGTGCAGGGAAACATTCTACAGTTTGATCAACATTAGCCCCTACACGAGCCTTCTAATCATCGCAACTCTTCAAACTATATCGCTTATATAATGTACATCATTTCAGTCACAACAAAAATTACATAAACACATCGGGGCTGTGAAAATTACGGCTTCGTATTACCAATATCTTGCCTGTCCAGAGAAGCCCATGAACTAACGTTGTACATACAAACTCATAGACTCAGAGGCCCATAGACTGAGTCACAAATAGCAGTGGATAGGGCCCGGAACGGTGTGGTGTTAGTGAAAATATGAACCCAACTGCGTCCTTTTCAATGGAACCAGGGACCCAAGTGTCATCATAGGCTTTCCCTCGCAATCGAGGATTGCCTTCCAGAGAAAATTTGGATTTTCTGTGGGTCCAAAGATGGCTGAAGAGACCAATCTGGGATCGACAGATTCTGCCGCAACTCTGGCACATGTGTCCAGAAATAGTGGTGGGTGGAACTGCATTAGTCGGGCTGCAGGCTGTTCCGCCATTCCCACTTTTTCTGTTTCTGCTATTAAGTTTTAAAATGTTTGGCTTCTTGAAATAGACTGTCTCCATCTGAGGTGATCCTGGGAAAGATACTCCCTTGAGTTAGTGTCGATGGAGCACTTCTTCATGTTGGACTTGAGGACATCCTTGAAGCACTTTCTCTGACGAACTACATTCTCCCACTTTTGGTTAATCAAGTTTGACAGTTTTTCATTGAGGCATTGGTGGAAGAGGTCTTGCTTAATGGAGTCCTATAAAGCTTCAATGTTAATCTTCTGTAGACATCTCTTCTGATGAAGCCGTCACTTGCGAGCCAGTTTTATGAGCATGGTTGAGCAGATGAGTCAATGATCAGTCCAGCCACCAGCAGCTACTAGAACAGCCTGGATGATGCAGACATCTTTGGGATCCTGTTCATGGACAATGACGTAATCGATCAAGTGGCGGTGCTTAGATCACGGATGATGTTATGATGTTTTGTATTTGTTTTTTCTGGCGTAACAGGGTGTTGATTATGATGACTCCATTTTCCGTGCATTTAGTCAAGGGAAGGATGCCGTTGGAATTGACTTTACCCACTCCTTCTTTCCCGATGGTTCCATTACAGAGGTTTATGTTTCTTCCAACTCTGGCATGCATATCACCGAGCAGAATAAGTTTGTCTCCCACAGGAACAGTAGAAAGGACCTGATCAAGGTTGACGTAACATTCATAATCGGAGTGAAGAATCAGGGCATATATGCTGATGACAGTAGAATATTGGCTCCCCACCAGTTTGAGACATAGAGTCATGAGGCGCTCACTCATCAAGTAAATTCTTGATGGAGAAACCAACTCTGTGCAGCCGCCGCTGTTCTTCCTGTCTGCCTTTCCAGAAGAGGGTACAGCCAGCTCCTTGTTCCTTGAGCTGCCCCTTCTCTTCTCGTCGAGTATCATTGAGGGCAGCTACGTCAGTGTTGTGTCGTCTGAGTTTCCGGGCCACGATTAAGGTGCAGCATTCTGGGCGTTCACTTTTAGTCTTGTCCATAAGGGTCCTGACATTCCAGTTCCCAAAGGTAATTATCTGACTTTTAGTTTTGTTTCCACCACAGTAATGGGGATCCTTCTGAACGTGGTTATCCAGTCCGGAAGAAGTGAGACAGACTATGTTTAGGGCCACTTTCCTAGCTCCTTCCCCACGTGGGGTGAGCAGAGTGGATCATTTGAAAGGACTTCTTAGTCGCAGGTACAGCTGCAGAAACACACTCTTGTTTCTGCTGAGTGTTAGACGACCTTCTTGTAGCTGCCACTAGAAGCTTCCAGACTTCACAATCAAGCTCCCGTCGTCACTAGCTGGTCACCAAAAACACTGTATTGAATGGGCCAGAAGATGTTGTTCCTTTAATGAAACACGCCTGTGCATGATTTATTTTATTGTGGAGAAGCTAATAATTGTTTTTTTACCCTGTTATCTGGCAACAAAACTGACACCTGTTTTTTACAAGGAGTCATGTTTGCATTGACCACAATACCCGCGGTCGGAATGCAAACAAAAAACATAACTCTGATAATGTATGCACTGTCCTTGAAATTGATTGGTCCACACCCGAGACAGCGTTCCTTAGAGCCTAGTCTCACATGGTGTTGGACCAGATGACGCCAAAAAGCTGTTGTACAGTAGCTTCCACACAGTTCTTGAGAGAATGGGACCATGAATCCAATGGCAAGGAGACCAGTACGATTGGAGATATCGTTCTGCTGCAGTCTTGGTCCGCCTTCACAGCTGTTGAGATGTTAACATCTTCTTCCTCCTGCTCTGCTGTTGAGGACTTGTTAACCCATGGCTGGTGGCAGACATGCTTATTATAATGGCGGCCTATACTCGCCATGTGGAAGCATCGTTAAAGGGTATATGTCGCTTTTCAAGAGGAAAACCATTGGCATTTTCAGTCCTAACCACACCCTGATGGTGCTGTCACTGCTTGGTCCACAACTGCTTATCCGCCAGGGTTGCCGCTGCTTATTTTGCAGCTAAAGTTCACAGAAGGTCGTTCCACTATCCACCACCTGCGGATACGCTGGGTCCCTGATATACAATACCCTGGCGTCTACAAACTAAGCCGTGTCTGTGGCAGTAGTTACATTGGGGAAACTAACCGACATGTCTCGGACTGTGTTCATGAGCATAAGGAAGATTTGAAACACGGTAGGACCAACACGGTAGCCTTGGCTGATCATTGTTTTAATGCGGTTGGCTCACACGCCAATTGATTTCTCTAAGACGAAGGTACTTTGTAAGCCCACTGGCTATCAAAAAAATTCGTTCATGAAGCCATCCACATATACAGACACAGTCACATTTTCGACCGAGACGATGGGTACAAACTCAGCAATCATTGGAAGAACGTCATCAACCAGTTTAAGTCATAACTGGTGTTGTTCTCATCCTGCCACCTTCCGATGTTAGTTTTTATTTTCCCCGTAGGTTCGGCTCTCCGATCTTACATTAACAGGTGAAACAAATTTCACACCAACATAGCCCCTTCCGCATGCTGACCTAGACGTGGCGGCAGCTCTGCGATCTTACATTAACATGCCAATCTCTCACATTAACCTAACCACCTCCGCGCCCTCGTCATGAAGGCCGCTCTCCGATCTTACATTAATGTGCTAATTTCTCACATTAACATCACTAGCCACGTCGTTTATGACCCTTGGGCTACACCCATTTTCAACCTTTAAAACAGTCTGCCTCAGCAGCTTTCCCCCTCTTTCTTCTTCCTGATGACGATCACTTGTGTTGTGATTAAAACGTCAGAGCTTTTTTGTTTATTTTATTTTTATTAATTTGAACCTATCTATGTGACTTTACCGAAAGACCCAAATAATATGAATTCCTGCAGTCACGAAAGCTTTAAGTCAAGATTTATAGTAATAACTCTTCCTCAGATCTAATTAGATGAAATCATTACCGGATGTATTTGCACCATTCCTACAATGCAAGGCTCTCACGAAGGTGATATGTTTTACAGACGGGTAGAGTGTGCCATGGTTTCACATTAAGGGCAATGCTGCTCTGTGGTTTTAACCAATTGGATAATTGGAAAGTATTATTTAAAGTCTGGTAAATTTGGACTGTGGCACTGACGCAAATGGCCGACTCTTTTTTGAATAACAACCACCATTAAATTTCGATTTAAAGCTTTCGTGACTGCAATGATTCATCTTCTTTGGTTCTTTCGGTAAAGTCACGTAGAATGAGAATAAAATAATAAATTGATAAAATAAAATAACACAATAATATTCTCACGACGTTTCGGCCACAATGAAGGTGTTTAAAGTATCTGTTTATCTTCTTTGGTTCTTTCAGTAACCACCATTAGTTTAACAAGCCTAACTGATGAAACCCAAATGGGAGCCGGTATAATTATATTGCTTAAAACAAATGCTGCTGGGGAATGTTGGTGGGAAAAGCCATTAGGCTGATGTATTTAAACATCGTATTCTGATTTATGTGGAGACACAAAAAGCGAGTTATGCTTCTACAGTATTTGCTTGTGCAAAGCATGGACAATCATTGCCACAGAGACTGAATCAGCTCGGTGGCTAGGAGATGTTAACTACCTCACCTGGTATGGAGGAGGCCGAGGGTTTGATCCCGACCCTGATGCCTTTATAAGGAGTACCTTGGATATCGAGGTGGTTACATTTTTGGAAAGTGTAGCAAAAGCCAAAAGCGTGATATTCAATACTTAAGCTTGACCTAAATAATGAGCTTACATACACGCAACCAAAAATAGACACATCACAATGGAAATGTGCTGTACTGAATGCCAAATTTACTACTATAATGAGCCAATAATGTCTGTGTCCCGCACGTGACGTCACTCCACGTCGAGCAGGCCCCCTCATTAATACTCATGAATAGACTAATCTCTCACAATACAAAGGCCACTGCCACAGCCATTGACATGCTAATCTTACAATACAAAGGCCACTGCCCCAGCCTCTGTGGTTGGACCATCTCTAGCTCCACCCACCTACCTTGATGCACTCATCTCAGGCCTATATAAGACCTTGTCTCAGCAACTTTTGGGTGACGTCACTCCACATGGGGGGGGGGGGGCGAGGTGCCTCCTCCCCCCTCCTCAGCGTCAACTTAGAAACTCACTACAAAGGCAGAACCCTCACGTCACGCGATCTCCCTAACGCTATTGAGACATCAAAGTAAAAAGGACGTCATGATGAACAAGGGATTATAACCTTTAAATGAAATAGGTCTGTCACCGCGGCCTTACAAATTGCACACAAATGGATGCAATGAATATCATTTCGCGGTCTGATTTACTGCAATAGATTTACTGCAATACACCCATCCTTGGACGGGCAAAAGGCTAGTAAACAAATAATCCCCTCGCCTGCTCCCCACCACAATATCACACAATGATATAGTACTTCCTTGTACAGTATACCCGCTAAAGACCAAAACTAATCCCCATGATAGGTAAATTGATATACATAGAGCTTGCCGGCGATAGGTCTAAACCACGAACTATGAACTCGTGATATTCAAGGGTCTCCCGTATTTGGAGTGTGCATGTTCTCCCCATGGTCACGTATCCTTTTCTCCAGGTCCTCCGGTTTTTTTCTCCACATCTAAAAACATGCGTTAAGATAATTACTGCTATAAATATTCACATAAGCCACTACGTTGAGCAATCATATGTGGCCAGGCTGCTTCTGGAAAAGAGCTATATATCTCGGTGGGCCTTACCTGGTCAAATAAAAATAGGTCGCTTACAGGAGCTGAATGGATTGCCATATCACAGGGACGCAAGGAATCGCAGCATGGAGAGGGCTTCATCCAGCAGTGGATTGATCCTGGTTTATGTTTTGCAAATAGTAAACGTAAGCGTGCACTTCCAAATGAAGGTGTTTAAAGTATCTGTTTATCTTCTTTGGTTCTTTCAGTAAAGTCACGTAGAATGAGAATAAAATAATAAAATAAAAATAAGACAATAAAATTCTCACAACGTTTCGGCCGCAACACAAGCGGCCTTCTTCAGGTGAAAGAACAGAACTGTCGGGACGACAGTGCTTCAATGAGTGCTGCTGAGATTCGTGGCGTCTTTTAAGCTCGGTGATAGGTGTTAATGACCTCGAAAGCAGGAGAATTTAGCATTGAAATAGCTAGGGATTAGCTTGTGACAAAAAATAGCTGTGTTAAAGTCAAAGTTTACATATCAACAGAGGCATTTAGTATATGGACGCTAAAGGGCCTCCAACTACCCAACTATCATACAGTAAACCAATGTGGGAAAAAACTAAGTCTATATTACATCAGTATAATAATTGTACTTGATATATTCTTCAATAAGCTGAGCTATTAATCACAAAGCAACTGGGTATACACTACACTATATAAACAGGTCCCTGCAGGGTGGGCTGGTAGGAACATTGGAATTTTGTCTATTGCAGGTTGGTACACTCAGTTTACAACTTCGTTCCTTCCAGTATTAATACCATATAGTAAAACCAATGAAAACCAAAATATAAACTACCTCAATGTTTTGATTTAAAGCTTTCGTGACTGCAGTAATTCATATTCTTAGTTTTTTCGGTAAAGTCACGTTGAAGGGAAACAACAAAATAATAATATATATATAAAACAAAAAATTCTCACGACGTTTCGACCATAACTCAAACGGTCGTCTTCAGGTGTGTTGGTTTGCATAAATTTATTTTTAAACGGCGCATTTATTTATTTATAAAAACGTTAGCGCCACGCGCAACGATTTGGCAGTTTATTTAGGACTAGTCCATCTATATTCTGAAAAGAGGAGGGGGGAGACGAAATTTTTTATAATGTATGCTGTCTGAAAGCCACTGTAAGCGTGAACAATCAATTAAGACCTGAAATGGTTTATCAAATCTTTCCAATGATTGCTAAGATAGAATCCATCTTCTCGGTTGAAATTGTCTCTGTGCTTGTATATGTGGATAGCCTCATGAACGAATCTCTCATGGAAGCCAGATGGCTTACAAAGAACCTCTGTCTTGGAAAAGTCAATGGCATGTGAGCCTACTGAATTAGAACAATGATCTGCCACGGCCGAGGTGTTGGTCCTACCGTGTTTAAGGTCTGCTTTGTGTTCACGAATGCGGTCCGAGACATGGCGTTTGGTTTCTCCAATGTAACTACTACCACAGAGGCAACTTAGTTTGTAGACACCAGGGTATTGTATGTCCGGAATCACATCTTTTACAGACGGAACCAGATCACGGATTTTATGTAATGTGTTGAAACGGACCTGGATCTTGTGTTTATTCAAGATTTTGGAGATTTTTTTGTGATCCCCGCAATGTAGGGTAAAGTGATGGTTTTGAAAGGCTCCTCAAGAGGGTTCTTCTTCATGGTTTGAGTGATAGCTTTGCGGATTGTATAGTCGGAGTAACCATTAGCCCTAAGAGCTTGGTGTACGTGCTTGAGTTCACTGCTTATGTGTTCCTGGTCGGATATGCATTTATAAATAAATAAATGAGCCGTTTAAAAATAAATTTATGCAAACCAACACACCTGAAGACGACCGTTTGAGTTATGGTCGAAACGTCGTGAGAATTTTTTAGTGTTTTATATATATTTTATTATTTTGTTGTTTCCCTTCAACGTGACTTTACCGAAAAAACTAAGAATACCTCAATGTTATCAATAAACTCTATATACTCTCCAATCAGCTGAGCCACCAACAATAAGTCGTTATATATCACAATGCCATATTGCAAAAAATGGCGGTTTTTCTTCCCATCAACGACCAGCACCACGGACAACGAACGAGCTTCGTTCAGACGGACGACTCAATCCATGCTCGGGAACGGAAGAGGGAGAGAGACAGCCATAATGCGTTGTTATACTCCATGTTATAAACCATACCATTAACCGTGGTGTGAGAGGTATTAAGAGGCAATATCAGCGAAAGAGCTGTGGTCTGACGGTAACCGTAAAATACAATTAATTAAGAACCATTGTAAAGATGTTTTAAACCATTTCGGAACTTCATTAGATTTATTGGCTGGTTGGGGAGGCTATATTAAGTTTGCAAGGTCTGAAACTCCAGGCCAAACATAAACTTCCGTTATCTCCGAAAAAGTAAGATGGATTGATGACCAAGCTGTGGAGGTCTGCCTAAATTCATGAGATGTCCATTGTTTCACAAGAGATAGCATGACTCGGATAAGAAATACACTATTAATTCTTATACACTGGTCCATGCATACAATTAGTATATTAGTGGACTACGTTAGAGAAGGAGAAGATCAAGGGAGTAGAGGAGAAGAGGAGGGCCGGGGTGCCCGGAGCCCAGAGAGTGCCCAGAGGGGCCAGAGAGCCAGGGGCAACCCTCATGTTTATGTTGGCTGGATAGCATGTGCTCCCGTGCATGTGAGGTTGCTCTCAACAGAAGTCGTTCCTTGCACGAGAATGGCTGAAACGCTGAGAGGTATAGTGGTTAAGCAGTGGAGACGATATAGTGGAAAAACAGTGGAGATTTCTGAAATATAGAAGACTTAAAGTGTGTTGCTAAAAAAATCTTGGAGGAAAGAGAGGATACATGTGTGCCTCTTGGAGAAGGAAAGGCATTGCTCAAAACTGTGCTGCAAGGTCACGTGCCATGAATCACATGAGTTTAGAAAAAACGTGACTGTAAACCAACAAGCTTGTGAATAATTATCATGGTTAAGACACCTCTATACGTTGGATACTGAAGGAAAACCATCGTGCTACGCATCGTCAAAGCACAACAACACCTGACATTTGAGAAGTACAATTTCATCGTTCTACACATCGTCAATACCCTACAACACCTGGAAAGTCACCAGCTGCATCAAGCATCTGACTGTTGTATTGTTCGAAAGACACTGTGTGTAACGACTTTACATCCACTGGCACAGCGGATTTCTAAACGCCTGCCATGTCACCTTCTCAACACTAGCGTCAGAGACCGTCTGATACAGACTGAAAGCTGATTTCCTTTGTTGCACTGTTTGTCTTTTCATGAATGTCATATTGTGCACTGGGTTATGCCTTATTAACCTAAATTCTGAATTTAGCTATTCATGTATTTCTATTACAGTATCACATATTCTTTGGACCAAGTGTCAATTGCCTATTTGATGACTGGTACTCTGATTATTTTTTACAAATAAGGAACTTGTTTTATTTAAAATGTGTATGTGTGTGTGGTTGAACAGTGTAACAAATCCATGCGTTACATGTGTAGTGTTGCAGCGCCGACCTGGGCAAGGCCTATGATACAATCAGTAGGCCATGGCTCTGGATTGTTATTCGTGTTTTCAGAGTCCCTTACCATCTGCTCACAATGAGTAAGGACCTTCACGATGGTGGGCAGGCCCGGATAAAGTTGCGTGCCCGGGAGTCAGATCAATTGCCTGTTTACAGTGGGGTGTGACAGGGATCTACAGTGAGGGAAAAAGTATTTGATCCCCTGCTGATTTGTACGTTTGCCCACTGACAAATACATCATCAGTCTATAATTTTAATATTAGGTTTATTTGAACAGTGAGAGACAGAATAACAACAACAAAATCCAGTAAAACGCATGTCAAAGATGTTATAAATTGATTTGCATTTTAATGAGGGAAGTGAGTATTCGACCCCCTCTCAATCAGAAATATTTCTGGCTATCAGATGTATTTTATACAGGTAATGAGCTGAGATTAGGAGCACACTCTTTAAGGGAGTGTTCCTAATCTCAGCTTGTTACCTGTATAAAAAACACCTGTCCACAGAAGCAATCAATCAATCAGATTCCAAACTCTCCACCATGGCCAAGACCAAAGAGCTCTCCAAGGATGTCAGGGACAAGATTGTAGACCTACACAAGGCTGGAATGGGCTACAAGACCATTGCCAAGCAGCTTGGTGCGAAGGTGACAACAGTTGGTGTGATTATTCGCAAATGGAAGAAACACAAAAGAACTGTAAATCTCCCTCGGCCTGGGGCTCCATGCAAGATCTCACCTCGTGGAGTTGCAATGATCATGAGAACGGTGAGGAATCAGCCCAGAACTACACGGGAGGACCTTGTCAATGATCTCAAGGCAGCTGGGACCATAGTCACCAAGAAAACAATTGGCAACACACTACGCCGTGAAGGACTGAAATCCTGCAGCGCCCGCAAGGCCCCCCTGCTCAAGAAAACTCATATACATGCCCGTCTGAAGTTTGCCAATGAACATCTGAATGATTCAGAGGACAACTGGGTGAAAGTGTTGTGGTCAGATGAGACCAAAATGGAGCTCTTTGGCATCAACTCAACTCACCGTGTTTGGAGGAGGAGGAATGCTGCCTATGACCCTAAGAACACCATCGCCACCGTCAAACATGGAGGTGGAAACATTATGCTTTGGGGGTGTTTTTTATGCCAAGGGGACAGGACAACTTCACCGCATCAAAGGGACGATGGACGGGGCCATGTATAGTCAAATCTTGGGTGATAACCTCCTTCCCTCAGCCAGGGCATTGAAAATGGGTCATGGATGGGTATTCCAGCATGACAATGACCCAAAACACACGGCCAAGGCAACAAAGTGGTGGCTCAAGAAGAAGCACATTAAGGTCCTGGAGTGCCCTAGCCAGTCTCCAGACCTTAATCCCATAGAAAATCTGTGGAGGGAGCTGAAGTTTCGAGTTGCCAAACGTCAGCCTCGAAACCTTAATGACTTGGAGATGATCTGCAAAGAGCAGTGGAACAAAATCCCTCCTGAGATGTGTACAAACCTGGTGGTCCAACTACAAGAAACGTCGAACCTCTGTGATTGCCAACAAGGCTTTTGCCACCAAGTACTAAGTCATGTTTTGCACACGGGTCAAATGCTTATTTCCCTGATTAAAATGCAAATCAATTTATAACATTTTTTACATGCGTTTTTCTGGATTTTGTTGTTATTCTGTCTCTCACTGTTCAAATAAACCTACCATTAAAATTATAGACTGATCATTTCTTCGTCAGTGGTCAAACGTACTAAATCAGCAGGGGATCAAATACTTTTTCCTCTCAATGTATGTGAGGAGTCTGTGGGTCGCAACATCACGTACGGCTGGAAGTAGGACATTCCAGACTAAGAGGGTTAATGATGGCAATGTCAACGATACTGAACCAGCCAGCACAACTCACTGCCAATAACACATATCACATAATTCACCCTTAAGCAATTGTTCAATCAATTAATTGAATCACTACAATTAAAACCAAAGAATCTCCCAGAACAAACACTTCGCACTCTCCTCCGTCAGCCACCTGCATCGACAATATAAACGCATCAGTCCAGCAGTGGATAAAACCTGGCGTCGGAGGTATGGGGGGGGCGGCGGCTTACACTTGCGGTGGACAGCAGGGGGGTGGCTGGATGCAGTAGCCATCGCAGATCAAGCGGTAGAACTTGTCATCGACTGCCATGCGCCAGGGTAATGGGCCTCTCCTACACCCACACACATCACACTGAGCGGCACACACGTCACACCGAGGAGCACGCACGTCACACACCGAGGAGCACGCACATCACACACCGAGCAGGTTGCACAGGTCTCCTTTATCAAGACAAACGTGGAGCAGATTACAACTACAACTCTTCTACGCCTGTCACAATGCCCCCCTCTCCTCCCCCCCCCAGTTTATGGGGGGCCGAGGGCCTCACTCCACCCCTTCGCGTCAGCCCCCCCTAATAAATGGTCCGGTTGCATTGTGAATGCACCACTCGAATGACGTGCAGTCCCGTGGAGCACTGTAACGGGCTCGTGATTTACTCACTAAAATTCAATGTAAAAAAATAAAAACGATCCCAAGACATTATTTAAAATAAAGTATGGCCATCGTGTGTCAGCATCACAGGCGAAAATTGGCATGTAAAAAAAAACTTCACTCCGAATCACTCAATTGGGATTGCTCGCAGCAAAGAGCACTTGACCTGCTTGCAGGTTAGGTGCTGAATAACCGTGTGTCACACAGAGAACAGTTGCCACTGAGGGTGCCCTTTTAAAATGCTTGAGATGAGATGTGATTATCGCGTGTAAATGTGCACACTAAAATAAAAAAAAATCATAATTATAAGCGAACTATTATCGTTTCAGGTGGCAGGGTGTTGCAGCGGTGATCTTTGACCCTCGCAACAAGAAGGGCCTTGGTTAATCATCTGACTGGCACTTTGCGGATGTATGGGTTATCCACTTTGCTCACGTAGCTAGAAAACACACAATCACAATGTAACTGGGTATTGGCCAAGCATCCCAATGCTAAAGTTACCTGCAAATTACTTCACTGGGATGACACTCGGCAGCAGAGCCGGATGATGACATTGCTGGGGCCCTATGCCATTGTCAAGCTTAAGAGGCCCCTTCTATGAATGCCTGTATATTTTTGTCAGCAGAATGAAAATAACTGCTTTGGAGAGTCTTTTTATCTCACCGATCTTAATTTTTTTAAACAATTATGTTAAAACTCGAAACCTCGTGTCCATTTCTTGTTTCGTATTTAGAGCCCCCCCCCCCCCCCCCTCTCTTAATGCGAGGCTCTAAGCTGTAAGTGTAGCCGGTGTGAGCTCGCCTGTGATGAATAACACGTATAATTGCGCACTCTTATTTTCTATGGGTGGCCAGGAGAATGTATTATTTAAGTGAATGCAATGGTGATCAGGGGATTGGACCCAGAGCCCCACGTACACAGTAGAATACAAGGGAACGCCCACAGTACAGATTTGAGCTGACCTCCGGATTGAGAAATTGAACTGTGTTGTGACGTGGAGGGTGTTTCTGAACGCTATTGTGACCGACCCGTCCCGACGGGAGGAGAGAGGACAGGGTGGACCGGCTGCATGAGCTTACTCTCCGGCACTGCACAGCACAACATCGCCACCCTACTGCAAAAAAACTCGGCAGGACCCTCCTGAAAATAAAAGTCTTCGGAATCAGTGAGGCCTGTCCTTGGGAGGACAGGCGTAGTCTTGGTCGTCACAAGCGAACATTTGTTTCTCCATATTAATTTGTATCTCCGGGTTACCATCAGGGCTGGGCGCTGCAAGCTTAGCTTCTGAGATCTGATGAGACTGGTAGCCGTTTTTTAAAAGGTAATTTCGGCACGTGGAGCCCAAGCATGCAACAACTTTATGCAACTTCTTGGTTCTTTCGGTAAAGTCACGTAGAATGGAAATAAAATAATAAAAAATAAAACATAAAAAAATTCTCACGACGTTTCGGCCACAACACAAGTAGCCTTCTTCAGGTGAAGGAACAGAACTGTCGGGACGACAGCGCTTCAATAACTGCTGCTAAGATTCGCAGCGTCTTTTAGGCTAGGTGTGAGAGGTAAAGCGCCTTGACAAAGGAGTTTACATATCAAACAGGAGAATTTAGCATTGAAATAGCTGTGTTAAAGTGTTGGATCAGCAGGGTGTTAAATTCAGAAATTAGCATGTAACTGGGAGATTAGCATGATGTTAATGTGAGGGTTTAGCATGTGACTGGTCACGGAAATAGCTATGTTAAAGTCAAAGTTTACATCTCAACAGAGGCATTTTGTATATGGACGCTAAAGGACTGCAACTACCCAACTATCATACAATAAACCGATGTGGAAAAAAAACTAAGTATAAACTACATCAATGTCATCAATAAACTCTATATACTCTCCAATCAGCAGAGCGCTTCATTGAACGGTGCTAAGATTCGCAGCGCCTTTTAGGCTAGGTGTGAGAGGTAAAGCGCCTTGACAAAGGAGTTTACATATCAAACAGGATAATTTAGCATTGAAATAGCTGTGTTAAAGTGTTGGATCAGCAGGGTGTTAAAGTCAGAAATTAGCATGTAACTGGGAGATTAGCATGATGTTAATGTGAGAGATTAGCATGCGACTGGTCACGGAAATAGCTATATTAAAGTCAAAGTTTACATATCAAGCGAGGCATTTAGTATATGGACGCTAAAGGACTGCAACTACCCAACTATCATACAATAAACCGATGTGAAAAAAAAACTAAGTATAAACTACATCAATATATTTTTCAAAAAGTTGAGCTATAAACATAAAGTAACTAGGTATACACTACACTATATAATGAATACCATATAGTAAACGAATTAATATAACTAA
This sequence comes from Petromyzon marinus, assembly GCF_048934315.1. Classification (NCBI taxonomy): domain Eukaryota; kingdom Metazoa; phylum Chordata; class Hyperoartia; order Petromyzontiformes; family Petromyzontidae; genus Petromyzon; species Petromyzon marinus. Next base: position 365,273 of record NC_133721.1, read on the forward strand.
AATATAACTACATCAATGTTATCAATAAACTCTATATACTCTCCCATCAGCTGAGCTACTAACAATAAGTCATTATACATTACAATGCCCTATGGCGAAAAAATGGGTGGCGGTTTTTTCCTTCTTTCAAACGTTAGCACCATGGAGAGCGACGAGCCTCGTTCAGACGGACGAGTCCATCCATGCTCGGAACGGAGGAGGGGGGAGAAACAGCCACGATGCGCTGCTTTGTCCTGTGTTGCGTTACAACCATGCCATAAACTAGACTACTATACATTGTAATGTTATACCTTCCAATCTAAACTACATTGTATAATATCGTATACACAGCCCAATGTAAGCTCGAACATTATGCATGATATTGATATGTCTCCAACTAAAATTTTCCAACATTACACGACTATTCACCATAATATACACTACCATAGACAAACCCACCCTTGAATTATACAATGCGTTACTTTACACTACCCTATACTTTAGACTGTAAAATGTTAGACTTGTAATATTACACTATGTATTATTCTACCAACCCTACTGTATACCACACTGCTGTATATTCACTATACAATTACGATACTATATATTGCCTTATGAATTATGTTAAACATTACAATGTTATACTATTTATTATTATATAACATGCTATAAACCATACCATTGACCGTCGTGTGAAAGCTATTAAGAGGCAGTGCCAGCGAATGGACTGCGGTCTGAAAGTCACCATAAAATACAATCAATTAAGAACCGAAATGGTTTATAACATCTTTCCAATGGTTACTAAGCCAGAATCCATCTTCTCGGTTGAAATTGTCTCTGTGTTTGTATATGTGGATGGCCTCATGGACGAATCTCTCATGGTAGCCGGATGGCTTGCAGAGAACGTCCGTCTTGGAGAAGTCAATGTCATGTGAGCCCACTGAATTATAACAGTGATCTGCCATGGCTGAGGTGTTCGTCCTACCATGTTTCAAGTCTGCTTTATGTTCACGGATGCAGTCCGAGATATGTCGTTTGTTTTCTCCAATGTAACAGCTACCACAGAGGCAACTTAGTTTGTAGACGCCCGGGTACTGTATGTCTGGAACCACATCTTTTACAGACGGAACCAGATCACGGATTTTATGTACTGTGTTGAATCGGACCTGGATCTAGTGTTTATTCAGGATTTTGGAGATCTTTTTTGTGACCCCCGCAATGTAGGGTAAGGTGATGGTTTTGAATGGCTCCTCAAGAGGAGTCTTCTTCATTGCTGGAGTGATGGCTTTGCGGATTGTGTAGTCGGAGTAACCATTAGCCTTGAGAGCTTGGTGTACGTGCTTGAGTTCACTGGCAATGTGTTCCTGGTCGGAAATGCATTGGGCACTATGGTATAGAGTCTTGATGAGGGAGTTCTTCTGGGATGGATGGTGGTGGGAATCCGGTTTTAAGTAAGCATCCGTATGGGTAGCTTTCCTGTAGACAGAGTGGCTCATTGAACCATCAGGTCTCCTTTTAATAAGGACATACACAAAGGGTAGCTTGCCATCTTTTTCGACTTCCATGGTAAATCTGATGGCTGGGTGTATGGAATTGATGTGGTCGAGGAATTGGTCTAGAGCAGGCCGGCCATGTGGCCAGATGATAAAAGTGTCATCCACGTACCTCTTCCATAACGTCGGGCGTAGAGTGGCAGTCTGGATGGCATCAGTTTCAAATTTCTCCATGAAAACGTTGGCCCCCGTGGTGCCTCACCACAAACGTGGGGCCCGGTCAGCCGCGTCGACTGTCGTGATCGCGTACAGGTGGTGAAACTGCCACACATGAACCATGATACCTTGCTGATCTCGTGTCAAGGAGAATAAACCAGCAGCCCGTCGCTAGCAATGGGAATGATCGGTAAGGGAACACATTGGGCTCTACAGAGGCACTCCACTATTATACACCACTACTATACAGTAAACATTGGGCTCTATGGAGGCCTGTCGTTAAGGGATTACTCGTTAACATGGGGTGGTCGTTAAGAGGGGTTCTATTGTATATAACAAGTTTAAATATTTAATAAGTTAATAGAGAGTACTCAACTGAGATGGCGGAGGAGTTTGCTAAACTCACAATACAAAGACCACTGTCCCAGCCTCTGTGGTTGGACCATCTCTAGCTCCACCAACCTACCTTAATGCACCTATCTCAGGCCTATATAAGACCTTGTCTCAGCAACTTTCTCTCTCACCTGACCTGAAGACGATTGCTTGTGTTGCGATCGAAACGTCGTGATATTTTTATTATTTTTTATCTACGTGGCTTTACCAAAGGACCCATAGAATATAATCATAAACAGGTTACGTCCTCTACATGGACCCCCCCCCCTCATTATTAATCATGAACAGGTGACGTCCTCCAAATGGACACCCCCCTCCATTGATAATAATTAGCGGGTGACATCACTCCACATGGGGGGGGGGGCGAGGTGCCTCCTCTCCCCTCCTAAGCGTCAACTTATAAACTCACTACAAAGGCAGAACCCTCAAGTAACACGATCTCCATAACGCTATTGAGACATCTAAGTAAAAACAACGTCATGATGAACAAGGGATTATAACCTTTAAATGAAATAGGTCTGTCACCGCGGGCTTACAAATTGCACACAAATGGATGCAATGAATATCACTTCGCGGTCTGCTTTGCGCTTGCAAGTTTCAGATTTACTGCAATACACCCATGCTTGGACGGGCAAAAGGCTAGTAAACAAATAATCCCCTCGCCTGCTCCCCACCACGATATCACACGATGATATAGTACTTCCTTGTACAGTATACCCAATAAAGACCAAATCTAATCCCCATGATAGGTAAATTGATATACATAGAGCTTGCCGGCGATAGGTCTAAACCACGAACTATGAACTCGTGATATTCAAGGGTCTCCCGTATTTGGAGTTTGCATGTTCTCCCCATGGTCACGTTGGGATAATGACTGCTATGAATTTTCACATAAGCCACCTCGTTGAGCAATCATATGTGGCCAGGCTGCTTCTGGAAAAGAGCTATGTATCTCAGTGGGCCTTACCTGGTCAAATAAAAATAGGTTGCTTACAGGAGTTGAATGGATTGCCACATCACAGGGATGTGAGGAATCGCAGCATGGAGAGGGCTTTATCCCTCAGTGGATTGAGTGTTCTTGTTGAAACGTGTGTATTTAATATTTCTCTGATGTTCTTTTAGTCTCGTGCTGATCATTTGTCCTGTTTGCCCAACATAACATTTGCCACAAGTGCAGTTAATCCTGTACAAACCTTCTGTTGATAGCTTAGGTAATACATATTTTATACCAGAAGTCGAGTTCAAGAAACATAAGTACGTTTTTATTTCAACTGAAATGTATATATACATATATAAATATACATGTCCATACAACCACGTCTCAATGTCTATGTCTGGGAGAACACGCTAGTTTCTCCCTCTGTGGAGTCTCCACCACTTTTCTTTCTTCTTGTTTCCCAGCTCCTCGTCTTGGTGCTCCTTCCCTCTGTCTCCTCCTCGTTCATTCTCCTCTTCATCTTTCTCCAGCTGCCGTGTGCAGCACATGAAGCTCCAAATTGCCCAACGCCAGAAACTGTTCTTTCTCTCTCCCTTAGAAGATGGGATGTGCTTAATCTCTTTCTTCTCTTCCTGAACACTCTCTGCCCTCCAAGGTTGCTCACATCTTCCTTCCACATTCACCACTTCCTGCTTTGTACCGTCTTCAATCGTGTCGACCTCCTTCAGCTCTACCTCATTTGCCTCTAACTCAATAGCTCCTACTTCTTTTGCGTCTACCTCTATTGCCTCTACATCATTCGCCTCACTCTCCTCCACCTCAATATCCCCTACCTTCACTTCTACCTCAATCACCTCTACGTCATTCGCCTCTAACTCATTCGGCTCTACCTCCATAACCACCTCCTGCTTGGCCTCTCCCTCAATCTCCTCTACCTCTTTTGCCACTTCCTGGATGGCATCTACTTCATATGCCTCAACCTCATTTGCCCCTTCCTGCTTTATTTCCTCCACCACGTTCTCAACTTTTGTTGCCATTTCCTGTTTGGCCTTTAGCTCATTCTTGTCTACCTCATTGATCAAGACCTGCATGGCCTTTTCTTCGATCGTGTCGACCTGAATTGCCTCGACCTGTTTCACCAATTCCTGATTTGTATGTCTCGCAATCCCTTCTACGACATTGGCCACAACCTCTTTCACCACTTCCTGCTTGGCCACTGCATCTACATCAATCACCGCTACCTCTACCTCACTCGCCACTTCCTTCTTGGGCTCTACATCATTCCCCTCTCCCTCAATCTCGTTTTCCTTCATCTCTTCTACTTCGCGAAATTTCATCTCAGTCCTTCGTAGCTTCCTATTCCTACGTTTCCTCTGAACACCATCCTCTCCTTCTTTCTTTGTCTCCACAACATCATCAACTTTCTTAGCCACTTCCTGTTTGGCTATTCCCTCATTCCCATCTACCTCACTTGCCTCTACCTCTTTCCCTAAGTCCTCCTTGGCATCTCTCTCAATCCCTTCTACGACATTGGCCACTACCTCTTTCACAAATTCCTGTGTGGCCACTGCATCTACCTCAATCACCGCTACCTCTACCTCATTTGCCTCTACCTCACTCGCCACTTCCTTCTTGGGTTCTCCATCATTCCCCTCTCTCTCAATCTCGTTTTCCTTCATCTCTTCTACTTCCCGAACTTTCATCTCAATCCTTCGTAGCTTCCTATTCCTACGTTTCCTCTGAACACAATCCTCTCCCTCTTTCTTTGTCTCCACAATATTCTCAACTTTCTCCGCCACTTCCTGTTTGGCCATTCCCTCATTCCGATCGACCTCATTTGGCTCTACCTCTTCTGCTAATACCTGTTTTGCATCTCTCTCAATCCCCTCTATGACATTGGCTGCTATATCTTTCACCACTTCCTGCTTGGCCACTGCTTCTACCTCAATCACCGCTACCTCTGCCTCATTCGCTAATTCCTGCTTGTCATCTCCTTCTAATACCTCTACCTTATTCAACTCTACCTCATTCATCACATCCTCCAAAGCCACTGCCTCAATCATCTCTACCTCAATCGTCCCAACCTCCACCACTTCCTGCATGGGCTCTCCCTCACTCCCCTCTCTCTCAGCCACCTCTTCTTTCACTGTCTCCAGAACTTTCTTCTTGTTCTTGTGTTTATTCCTATTCCTACGTTTCCTCTGAACACCATCCTCTCCCTCTTTCTTTGTCTCCACAACATTATCAACTTTCTTAGCCACTTCCTGTTTGGCTATTCCCTTATTCCCATTTACCTCACTTGACTCTACCTCTTTCCCTAAGTTCTCCTTGGCATCTCTCTCAATCACTTCTACGACATTGGCCACTACCTCTTTCACAAATTCCTGTGTAGCCACTGCATCTACCTCACTCACCGCTACCTCTACCTCACTCGCCACTTCCTTCTTGGGCTCTCCATCATTCCCCTCTCCCTCAATCTCGTTTTCCTTCATCTCTTCTACTTCCCGCACTTTCATCTCAGTCCTTCGTAGCTTCCTATTCCTACGTTTCCTCTGAACACCATCCTCTCCCTCTTTCTTTGTCTCCACAACATTATCAACTTTCTTAGCCACTTCCTGTTTGGCTATTCCCTCATTCCCATCTACCTCACTTGCCTCTACCTCTTTCCCTAAGTCCTCCTTGGCATCTCTCTCAATCCCTTCTATGACATTGGCTACTACCTCTTTCACAAATTCCTGTGTGGCTACTGCATCTACCTCAATCACCGCTACCTCTACCTCATTTGCCTCTACCTCACTCGCCACTTCCTTCTTGAGCTCTACATCATTCCGCTCTCTCTCAATCTCGTTTACCTTCATCTCTCCTACTTGCCGAATTTTCATCTCAATCCTTCGTAGCTTCCTATTCCTATGTTTCCTCTGAACACAATCCTCTCCCTCTTTCTTTGTTTCCAAAACATTCTCAACTTTCTCCGCCACTTCCTGTTTGGCCATTCCCTCATTCCCATCGACCTCATTTGGCTCTACCTCTTCTGCTAATACCTGTTTTGCATCTCTCTCAATCCCCTCTATGACATTGGCCGCTATATCTTTCACCACTTCCTGCTTGGCCACTGCTTCTACCTCAATCACCGCTACCTCTGCCTCATTCGCTAATTCCCGCTTGCCATCTCCTTCTAACACCTCTACCTTATTCAACTCTACCTCATTCATCACATCCTCCAAAGCCACTGCCTCAATCATCTCTACCTCAATCGTCCCAACCTCCACCACTTCCTGCATGGGCTCTCCCTCACTCCCCTCTCTCTCAGCCACCTCTTCTTTCAATGTCTCCAGAACTTTCTTCTTGTTCTTGTGTTTATTCCTATTCCTACGTTTCCTCTGAACACCATTCTCTCCCTCTATCTTTGTCTCCACAACATTATCAACTTTCTTAGCCACTTCCTGTTTGGCTATTCCCTCATTCCCATTTACCTCACTTGCCTCTACCTCTTTCCCTAAGTTCTCCTTGGCATCTCTCTCAATCCTTTCTACGACATTGGCCACTACCTCTTTCACAAATTCCTGTGTGGCCACTGCATCTACCTCAATCACCGCTACCTCTACCTCATTTGCCTCTACCTCACTCGCCACTTCCTTCTTGGGTTCTCCATCATTCCCCTCTCTCTCAATCTCGTTTTCCTTCATCTCTTCTACTTCCCGAACTTTCATCTCAATCCTTCGTAGCTTCCTATTCCTACGTTTCCTCTGAACACAATCCTCTCCCTCTTTCTTTGTCTCAACAATATTCTCAACTTTCTCCGCCACTTCCTGTTTGGCCATTCCCTCATTCCGATCGACCTCATTTGGCTCTACCTCTTCTGCTAATACCTGTTTTGCATCTCTCTCAATCCCCTCTATGACATTGGCTGCTATATCTTTCACCACTTCCTGCTTGGCCACTGCTTCTACCTCAATCACCGCTACCTCTGCCTCATTCGCTAATTCCTGCTTGTCATCTCCTTCTAATACCTCTACCTTATTCAACTCTACCTCATTCATCACATCCTCCAAAGCCACTGCCTCAATCATCTCTACCTCAATCGTCCCAACCTCCACCACTTCCTGCATGAGCTCTCCCTCACTCCCCTCTCTCTCAGCCACCTCTTCTTTCACTGTCTCCAGAACTTTCTTCTTGTGCTTGTGTTTATTCCTATTCATACGTTTCCTCTGAACACCATCCTCTCCCTCTTTCTTTGTCTCCACAACATTATCAACTTTCTTAGCCACTTCCTGTTTGGCTATTCCCTTATTCCCATTTACCTCACTTGACTCTACCTCTTTCCCTAAGTTCTCCTTGGCATCTCTCTCAATCACTTCTACGACATTGGCCACTACCTCTTTCACAAATTCCTGTGTAGCCACTGCATCTACCTCAATCACCGCTACCTCTACCTCACTCGCCACTTCCTTCTTGGGCTCTCCATCATTCCCCTCTCCCTCAATCTCATTTTCCTTCATCTCTTCTACTTCCCGCACTTTCATCTCAGTCCTTCGTAGCTTCCTATTCCTACGTTTCCTCTGAACACCATCCTCTCCCTCTTTCTTTGTCTCCACAACATTATCAACTTTCTTAGCCACTTCCTGTTTGGCTATTCCCTCATTCCCATCTACCTCACTTGCCTCTACCTCTTTCCCTAAGTCCTCCTTGGCATCTCTCTCAATCCCTTCTATGACATTGGCCACTACCTCTTTCACAAATTCCTGTGTGGCTACTGCATCTACCTCAATCACCGCTACCTCTACCTCATTTGCCTCTACCTCACTCGCCACTTCCTTCTTGAGCTCTACATCATTCCGCTCTGTCTCAATCTCGTTTACCTTCATCTCTCCTACTTCCCGAACTTTCATCTCAATCCTTCGTAGCTTCCTATTCCTATGTTTCCTCTGAACACAATCCTCTCCCTCTTTCTTTGTTTCCAAAACATTCTCAACTTTCTCCGCCACTTCCTGTTTGGCCATTCCCTCATTCCCATCGACCTCATTTGGCTCTACCTCTTCTGCTAATACCTGTTTTGCATCTCTCTCAATCCCCTCTATGACATTGGCCGCTATATCTTTCACCACTTCCTGCTTGGCCACTGCTTCTACCTCAATCACCGCTACCTCTGCCTCATTCGCTAATTCCCGCTTGCCATCTCCTTCTAACACCTCTACCTTATTCAACTCTACCTCATTCATAACATCCTCCAAAGCCACTGCCTCAATCATCTCTACCTCAATCGTCCCAACCTCCACCACTTCCTGCATGGGCTCTCCCTCACTCCCCTCTCTCTCAGCCACCTCTTCTTTCAATGTCTCCAGAACTTTCTTCTTGTTCTTGTGTTTATTCCTATTCCTACGTTTCCTCTGAACACCATCCTCTCCCTCTATCTTTGTCTCCACAACATTATCAACTTTCTTAGCCACTTCCTGTTTGGCTATTCCCTTATTCCCATTTACCTCACTTGACTCTACCTCTTTCCCTAAGTTCTCCTTGGCATCTCTCTCAATCACTTCTACGACATTGGCCACTACCTCTTTCACAAATTCCTGTGTAGCCACTGCATCTACCTCAATCACCGCTACCTCTACCTCACTCGCCACTTCCTTCTTGGGCTCTCCATCATTCCCCTCTCCGTCAATCTCGTTTTCCTTCATCTCTTCTACTTCCCGCACTTTCGTCTCAGTCCTTCGTAGCTTCCTATTCCTACGTTTCCTCTGAACACCATCCTCTCCCTCTTTCTTTGTCTCCACAACATTATCAACTTTCTTAGCCACTTCCTGTTTGGCCATTCCCTCATTCCCATCGACCTCATTTGGCTCTACCTCTTCTGCTAATACCTGTTTTGCATCTCTCTCAATCCCCTCTATGACATTGGCCGCTATATCTTTCACCACTTCCTGCTTGGCCACTGCTTCTACCTCATTCACCGCTACCTCTGCCTCATTAGCTAATTCCCGCTTGCCATCTCCTTCTAACACCTCTACCTTATTCAACTCTACCTCATTCATCACATCCTCCAAAGCCACTGCCTCAATCATCTCTACCTCAATCGTCCCAACCTCCACCACTTCCTGCATGGGCTCTCCCTCACTCCCCTCTCTCTCAGCCACCTCTTCTTTCACTGTCTCCAGAACTTTCTTCTTGTTCTTGTGTTTCTTCCTATTCCTACGTTTCCTCTGATCATCATCCTCTCCCTCTTTCTTTGTCTCCACAACATTATCAACTTTCTTAGCCACTTCCTGTTTGGCTATTCCCTCATTCCCATTTACCTCACTTTCCTCTACCTCTTTCCCTAAGTTCTCCTTGGCATCTCTCTCAATCCTTTCTACGACATTGGCCACTACCTCTTTCACAAATTCCCGTGTGGCCACTGCATCTACCTCAATCACCACTACCTCTACCTCACTCGCCACTTCCTTCTTGGGCTCTCCATCATTCCCCTCTCCCTCAATCTCGTTTTCCTTCATCTCTTCTACTTCCCGCACTTTCATATCAGTCCTTCGTAGCTTCCTATTCCTACGTTTCCTCTGAAGACCATCCTCTCCCTCTTTCTTTGTCTCCACAACATTATCAACTTTCTTAGCCACTTCCTGTTTGGCCATTCCCTCATTCCGATCGACCGCATTTGGCTCTACCTCTTCTGCTAATACCTGTTTTGCATCTCTCTCAATCCCGTCTATGACATTGGCCGCTATATATTTCACCACTTCCTGCTTGGCCACTGCTTCTACCTCAATCACCGCTACCTCTGCCTCCTTCGCTAATTCCCGCTTGCCATCTCCTTCTAACACCTCTACCTTATTCAACTCTACCTCATTCATCACATCCTCCAAAGCCACTGCCTCAATCATCTCTACCTCAATCGTCCCAACCTCCACCACTTCCTGCATGGGCTCTCCCTCACTCCCCTCTCTCTCAGCCACCTCTTCTTTCACTGTCTCCTCCAGAACTTTCTTCTTGTTCTTATGTTTCTTCCTACTCCCACGTTTTTTCTTCATACCATTTCTCTCCCCCACTTTCTCCATCTCTTCGATCTCGTTCTCAACCTTGTTGCTATTCTGCATTGTCTGCTTCACATCCTCATTATTGGTGCTGACTTCTGCCTGCTGCTGCTCTTCTGCCTTTTGCTGCTGCTGCTGGTGGTGGATGATGAAGCTCTTCAGCTCGGTGCTGTTCTGGAATTGCAGCAGCTCCCGCTGATATTTGGCCTGCTGCTGTGCACAATGATCCAGCAGGATCATCTCAAGCTCCAGAATCTGGCGCTTAGCTTCTAGTCTTGTGTCAACGAGGAACCTCTTTCGCTGCCCCTTCGAGCGATGGTCTGGGGAGTCACATGGGGAGGAGAGAGCAGCACCACAATTGATTCGTTAATGGATATTTGAGTATTTCCTGTATGATAATAGGTTTTCCCGTTTTTACTGGCAACAAAACAGGTGTTAAGATGTTAAAACACCAAACTGAAACCTTTTACAAGGAATCATGTCTGCATTAACCATGATGCTTGTGGTCAGAATGCAAACAAAAAACATACTCTGATAATATATGCATTGTCCTTGAAACTGATTGGTCCACACCAGGAACAGCTTTCTTTTGAGCCTCGTCTCAAACGGTGTTAGACCAGAGGACGCCAAAAGGCGTATTTCCTGTATGTTATTTTGGTAAAGAAACTTGGCACCATTGACAGGAATCTAACTTAACTTGAGACCGATGTAACAATGATAACACTGTAGGGAGGTCTGGAGGTTGACTCATGTGCCGGAGACACCTCCTCCTCCAAATAACTTCATTAGGATTATGGGCTGGTTGGGGAGGCCATATTAAGTTTGCGAGGTCTGGAAACTCCAGGCCAAACATAGAAAAACTTCCGTTATCTCAGAAAAAGTAAGATGGATTTATGGGCAAGCTGTGGAGGTCTGGCTAAATTTAAAAGATGTCCATTGTTTCACAAGAGAGAACATGAATTGGATAAGAAATACACTATTAATTCTTATACACTGGTCCATTCATACAATTAGTATATTAGTGGGCTACGTTAGAAAAGATAAAGGGAGGAGAAGAGGAGGGTGCCCAAAGGGGCCAGAGAGCCAGGGGCAACCCTAATGTTTATGTTGGCTGGATAGCATGTGCTCCCGTGCATGTGAGGTTGCTCTCAACAGAAGTCATTCCTTGCATGAGAATGGCTGAAACGCTGAGTAACCACTCAGAGGTATAGTGGTTAAGCAGTGGAGACGGTATAGTGGTAAAACAGTGGAGATTTTAAAAGCAAAGTTTAAGATTTGCATTTGTCACTTTATATTGAGCCGATACATATGGCAAGTGAAATTAAGAAGACTTAAAGTGAGTTTTACAGAAAGAGAGGATACATGTGTGTCTCTTGGAGAAGGAAAGGCATTGCTCAAAACTGTGCTGCAAGGTCACGTGCCATGAATCACATGAGTTTAGAAAAAACGTGACTGTAAACCAACAAGCCTGTGAATAATTATCATGGTGAAGACACCTCTATACGTTGGATACTGAAGGAAATCCATCGTGCTACACATCGTCAAAGCCCGACAACACCTGACATTCGAGAAAGAAGTACAATTGCATCGTTCTACACATCGTCAATACCCCACCACATCTGGAAAGTCACCAGCTGCATCAAGCACCTGACTGTTGTATTGTTCGAAAGACACTGTGTGTAACGACTTTACATCTGCCGGCACTGCGGGTTTCTAAACGCCTGCCATGTCACCTTCTCAACACTAGCGTCTGAGACCGTCTGATACAGACTGAAAGCTTATTTCCTTTGTTGCACTGTTTGTCTTTTCATGAATGTCATATTGTGCACTGGGTTATGCCTTATTAACCTAAATTCTGAATTTAGCTATTCATGTATTTCTATTACAGTATCACATATTCTTTGGACCAAGTGTCAATTGCCTATTTGATGACTGGTACTCTGATTCTTTTTTTTACAAATCAGGGACTTGTTTTAATTAAAATGTGTCTGTGTGTGTGGTTGAACGGTGTAACAAATCTATGCGTTACATGTGTAGTGTTGCAGCGCCGACCTGGTCAAGGCCTATGATACAATCAGTAGGCCAGGGCTCTGGATTGTTACTCGTATTTCCGGAGTCCCTAACCCTCTGCTCACAATCATTAAGGACCTTCACGATGGTGGGCAGGCCCGGATAAAGTTGCGTGCCCAGGAGTCAGAGCAATTTCCTGTTTACAGTGGGGTGCGACAGGGATCTACTCTGGCTGACACATTATTTAGCATCATCTTCGACCACATAGTTCGAGAAGTTTTTTTTTATGGCTGTACCGGTGGATTTTTTAATATTTGCTACAGATACAATGGGAGGCTGATTGATGCCTGGGTGAGGTCAAGGGATGGCTCCCTACTGGTCAACCATGTTATGTACACTGATCATTTGGAAGTTGATGCTCACACTGAAAAATAATTGGAGGTTCTGCTGCTAAGCCTGGAGCGTGTGACAAAGAGGTGGTGCCTTACCATCAGCCCCACCAAAACTAAGCACCCGCCTGAGTATTTTGTGTAATTTAATACTCCGCCCCCTCAACTACTCTTGAGTGATGGGGTAATTGTAGAGAGAAGTTTACGTACCTGGATAGTGTGCTTATGCAAAAATTCTGGTTTGGCAGCAGAGGTCTCACTCCGAATCGGTCAAGTGGCATATTTTCATCAGCTTCGTAACACTTTGGGGTATCTACCTGGTCTGTCACTCGACACAAAACGCTGGGTCTTCTTGGCCAATGATAGAATAAATGAAAAATCTGAACCAGCTTTACACTTTCAGACTGGCCTGCCTACGATCCACCCTGGGTTTAACTAGGCTGGAATGTGTGAACAGCTCACAGTGAGCTCCACTGGTGGGCAGGGCTGCATTGCCTGGGTCATGTAGCCTGCTTGCTCAGCCACCGCATCCCCAAGCAGCCTCTGTTTTTCCAGATAGAGGGGGCTAAATGGGCGTGGCACGGCCTGGAGAAGAGATGGACTGATGCAGTACACGAGGATACGGAACTAAGTGGACTTGCCAAAGACTGGTACCACTGGTGTCAAGATCTGCCTCTATGGAGGAAGCTCGTGAAGGATGCTTATGGGAAGTTGGTGGCAGTTGCCCTCAAGCAAAAAAGGAGGGTGAGAGGAGCGACGCTCACAACAACAGACGGTGCACTGGATGACTAAAACGCAGCAAGTTGGCACAGTAGGATGCAAAGGTGGTGCGTCTGCCAGTCATCTCAGTCAGTCAACCCATCGCACTGGGGTCTGTCCCCTGATCTCCTGTCGGCAAGCCTTCGACACTTCAAGTGGCCTCGGAGTGCACCAGGCCTGGCACAAGCGCCATGGTGACGTCTCCGTCACTTAGTGGCGAATGAGGGCTGTTGTTGTTATCTGAGTCGGTTAGGGGCCTCCCCTAGGTCCACTCAGCCTCAAATAAGTATCTGATACGGTGTGTAAACATCGCCACTTGGGAGACAAAGACGGACAAGTGTGGTGCTGGCAACCCACCCCTCGTGTGCGGTGCCGGCCGTCATAGGTGCTCACTAACAGCACTTGCTCCTACAGTGTTTCAAGGCTATACACAAGATTTATGTCTTTGTTTGTGTCTATGTGCAGTGTCTGTATGAGTGGTTGGGAGCAGTTGTGTCTGTGGGGATCGACCTGAGTTCGATTCCCATTCACAACCATCAGTGACTAATAAATAAAACCGGTCGTGTGCGTCCCCTACATCTACTCAAACTTAAAATAGTACCTCGTGCAACGTATAAACATCAACACTGGGGAGACAAAGGCATCCGGATGCGGTGCTGACCACCCACCCCATCATAGGTGCTAACTCGCTAACAGCACTTGACTCAATAGTCTGTTAAGGCTATACGGGGATCTGTCTTTGTATACAGGTGCATGTGTCTGTGTGTATGTCTGTGTGTGGAATTACAGTACTCACTTCCCGTCGGCTTGCTCATCTCTCCACCCTGCAACAAAATCACAGCAGCGCACGTGAGACTCTAATCATATCACAGCTTACAACCACCACCACCATCATCATTACCGTCCTCATCATTAAACATTTCGAACAGACACACATTCACATATAGATGTTCTCTCAGATTAATGTTATCCTGATACAGCGTGCGTGTGGATGTACTCACGGAAGACATCGCCTTGAAGGCAGAACGAGAAGTCACGGATGGTCACGTTTTGTCAATAGATTTCGTTAACTGTGTTAATGAAGTGTTCAACCTCACGGATGTTTGTCAATGAGGTTTACCAAGTAATTTAACCGCGTTATCGATGTTCACTGACAACGTTGTTGAAGTGTGCTCCCGAATGCGATCTTTAAGCACACAGAGCGCGCGTCCACCTCCGTCTGTAACGATCGACCGTTGCTAGGGAAGTGACGTCACTTGTAACGAACCCCGGAAACCACGTGGTCCACTGTATCCTCCAGGCCTGATTAGTTACACGACTGTCAAATTTTTACTTTAAACTTTCGTAACTTGCAGGAATTCATATTTTTGGTTCTTTCGGTAAAGTCACGTAGATAGAAAATAACATTTAAAGTGAAGGCAAAAAACCCACGACGTTTCGATGGCAACACAAGCGGTCTTCATCACGTGTTGCGATCGAAACGTCGTGGGTTTTTTGCTTTTATTTTAATTTATTTTTATTTTATTGTTGTTATTTTCTATCTACGTGACTTTACCTGAAAGAACCAAGAATATAGTAACGATTGTACCCTGGTCGCCACGGATGAAGAGGCCGAGCGGGCTCGGTTCAACTGTTGCCAGGTACCTCCACCACTCAGCTCGCAGCACACACACACACAGTGTCCACTATGTAAAAATCAGGCTAAACTAAACCTTTCTAGAAGTTACTAAAATAATGCTATAAAAACAATGCAACAGTGATCATAAGAAATGTGATTGAAAGTTAACAATAGCGACATATATAACATATATTACTAAACCTAGCATCCTTCGCTAGCTGCTTGAGTCAATCCATAATAGTAGGAGTAACAATTATGTATGTTGATTAACTGCGAATAACCCAATCAATAACAGATATCCATTGTAATTTACATCAATACATTACCCCCCCTCCCCCCCGTCTTCGTATCGGATCTGCTTACAAGCGACGACGTCACATTTATCCCCCGTCTACGTCTATTAAAGACCGAAACAGGGGAAGGATTTCACCACAACTCTGGCTATCACCTGACGAGGCGGGTTGTTGTTGTAGTTACAGGCGAAACGTCACGGTACTTGAATTGTAAATGTTGTGGGTTTACTCTCCAACACACCGATGTGCTGAATTAGTCACTAATTGGCATGTTTTGTTTACGTGACAAACTTGACTAAGATTTACGCGATCTAACCCAAACAAACAAAGACACCCCCTAATAAGTAAATATTTGTATTAATTCCACGAATGGACCTTGGCCTGGGACTGTGCGGATTGAGAAGTTATGGATGCAGCTTCTGTTTGTGCTGCCATCAGAATGACCAACAAATAAATAAATAATACACACGGATTGGTGACTACAGTACTAGACCCCCAGTGCTTTTATATTTAAAAGTGTATGTGCTTTGTGGTTGCTTTATTGCGCGTGTGTACGTACTGTGTAACACTTGTTTGAACGCAGGTGATGGGGTTGTCCATGTTGGGTGTCATTACAGCCAAAAACAAGCAGCAGTACGAAGACCAGGACGCCGTGGCCGACCATGAGGACGGGAATTGGCCTCGCCCGGTCACAACGTACGACAGCAGTACAGGTTTCCCTCCACACATGCACACACCTACGAGTCTCCCACTGCAGAGACGAAGATCCTCCATATAGCCTTAACAGACTGTTGTGGCAAGTGCTGTTCGCAAGCACCAATGAAGGTCGGCATGGTATACCAGGGGGTAGGTGGCCAACACCACACCCGGCCGCCTTTGTCTCCCAAGTGGTGACGTATACACACACCGCTCCAGTTATTCATTTGAGGTTGAGTCGACCCAGGACCAGTTCAGATAAATAATCGTTATTGGTGTTGGCCATGAGCGGGACTCCAACTCGGATGTTTGTGGGGTTCGGAGCGTAGCGTACTATCCACTGCGCCACTGCTACCCTCACATAACGCACACAGAAACAACACACAGGGACCCACATGCACGGACACACAGGGGCCTGCTCAACATTGAAATGTGCAGCCCTTGTGTGGCGGCCTGCGTTGAATTTGGGCGTTCATCTCGTCACCCATACAAAAGGTCTCGACACAATCAATGGCAGTCCCCCTTGCCCTGCCTGGCACGCACATCGGGCCAGTCACCCCACGCACAGCGCACACAACGTGCGCGTCGCGTATGCCAAATCAAGAGTCGTCCCCGAGTGTCCGGCAAATTGGACCGACTATCTCGGGCCCCGCGCTTCGGGGGAGGCCCCACGTGTAGACATCAGTGTCACATGTAATGCTTCCGGTTTAGTTTGAAGGCATCGGGGGGGGGCCCACGCACCCCCTATGGACGGCCCTGGTCAAAGCACACGGCAGCGCGGAGCACGCGCGTCACGCGCACGGGCCACGTGCGTCACGGGTACGTGACATCTACAAGGCAAGCACCTGCATCGCGTGGTCATCACTTGTAAGGCATGCCCTTTGTGCATGGGACGTGCGTAGTGTGTGCAACACGTTGCACATGTATGTCACACATGCGCATCGCAATGTGATGTCATTTGTACGTGGACATTTGATTCGCATGTAGCTGTCTGGTGGGCAGGACGGATCTACGCGTGGGCAAGTAAGGGGGTGGCTGAGTAAGACTGATACGGAGACACGTCAAGCCACACACTCACCACGCACTCACCGGCACACCCACACACACCACATTCACCGCACACTCACTTGCTGGCACACTCGCACACTGGCACTCACTGCACACTCACACACCGCTCTCACCACGCACTCACTTACCGGCACACTGACTGCACATTCACACACACTCACCACTCTCACCACGCACACACTTACCGGCACACTGACTGCACATTCACACACTCACTGGACCCTCACTGCACACTCACCACGCACTCACCGGCACACTGACTGCACATTCACACACACTCACCGCACACTCACCAACACTCTGACTGCACACTCACACACACCGCACTCACACCGCATTCACACACACTCACACACACTCACACTGCACTCATTCACTCACACACA
This sequence comes from Petromyzon marinus, assembly GCF_048934315.1. Lineage (NCBI taxonomy): Eukaryota > Metazoa > Chordata > Hyperoartia > Petromyzontiformes > Petromyzontidae > Petromyzon > Petromyzon marinus. Next base: position 382,535 of record NC_133721.1, read on the forward strand.
CTCACTCACACACACTCACACAAATTTACACACACTCACCGCACACTCACACACACTCACACTCACCAGCACACTCGTGTGCAAGCACACTAGTGAGCTTCCACAAAATGTGCTGCACATTAGTGAGGCCACACACCAGCAGGTTTACACATCAGTGAGCTTACACACTAGTGTGCACACACACAGTGGTAAGCTTACATATTAGATAGCGTACACACCAGCTCACCGGTGAGGTGAGCTACACACTGGTGAGTTAACACACCCACCTATTTACGTGCGCAAAGCTCTTAACCCTAAACCTAACATATCCCAAATGTCATGGCTCAAGTTATTGTACACACGCACGTGCATACACACGCACGTGCATACACGCATGCGTTTATGAAGGCACGCATGCACACATACGTGCACACAAACACACATGCACGCACATGGCGTTGGACTTGAGACTCCCAGAAGTGGAATCAGGACTCCTGAGTGTGCGATATAGCTCAGTGGGCCTTACTTGGTAAAATTGAAATAATTAATTTAGTTTCAGGATGTAGGGTTCTGAAGATATTTCATCTTTCAGTCCTTTCTGACCGTTTGAGTGTGGGTGAGTGAGTGACAACTGCTTATGCATTTTTTTTTATTACAAATACAAGCATTTCCAGCTATTGACATGAAATGTATTAACTCTGGAAAATGATGGTGATACAGGTGGTGGGTAGCGGTAGTGTAGCGTTTAGCACGCTGCGTTACGAACCCGGCGACCTGAGTTAAATTCTCGCTCATGCCCAACGCAGGTAACGACTCTCTGAACCAGTCATGGGCCTCCCCTAGGTAGACTCAGCCTCAAATGAGTACTTGGTGTGGTGTAAACATCACTACTGGGGAGACAAAGGCGGCCGGGCGTGGTGTTGGCCACCCACCCCTCGTGTGCCATGCTGGCCTTCACAGGTACTCGCTAACAGCACTTGCCCCAACAGTCTATTCGGGCTCTACGGGGAGTCTTTGCTTTGGTGGTGATGATACAGATGGTGATTGATTATACAGATGGTTAGGATGATGATAATGATACATTTGGTGATGATGGTGGTGATGATGGGACTGTAAGAGTGGTCCTTGAAGATATATACTGTGTAATATTAAGACACACTAATATAAAATGTAATCATTAAAGCACAATATATAACATTTGTAATTTCTGTTGAAAGCATGTGCTTATAATGGTCACGTGTATTTGTACGTGGTTGTGCATGAATGCACGTGTTTTTATTTTCTGTATTAGATGCATTACGACAGGACTTGGCCCAACGGTCTATATTGGTTGTACAGGAAATCTTTGTGTCTTGATTTACGAATGTTCCATTCACGAAATTTAGTGAAAACGAAATTTACAAATTAAGGATACTTTTCGACTTACGAAATAGAATTTCAGTGGAAACAATATATCACATGGCACGTGCCATGAGATCATCAAGCAAAAAGCTGTCATCCATCCACGACAGTGTCACGGTATCCCCATAGTGCAAAAGTAACGCCTCGTCACCTCTCCAGTCATTCCAACATGCAGATCTTTTGGTGAGTTCCTTGAAGATGTTAATTATTTTTGTTTTAAATTGATTATTATTCAACCGTTATAATATTTGTTCTTTATTATTTTTTGCATTGTGAAATATTGGTGTTTATTTTGGGTTTATAGTAGAAATGACTGAAACACATCGCAAGTTTTTCGTATTCAATTAATGGGAAAAGCCATTCCGATTTACGATATTTTGTTTTATGTGCGTTTTTCGAAGAACGCATCCCTTTCGTAAGTAGAGGCATACATGTACAGGAATCCATTGCCAACCGCTAATTTACCAACCACGATATTTTAGTAAACACTGATTGACTACTGGACACCTGTTTACTAACCACGAGCATCTCGCTTTGAGTATTCGCGAGTCGCGCCGAGTCGTGAAATCAAAACAACACGATGTACCTTATGGGGGGGGGTTCTTGTGTTTGTTCTTGTATTTGTACGAGCTGTTGTTTGTTTATGTTACCGATGTTTACGGGGAGCGTTAGTGCAGCGGGTTAGCGAGCTGTACTATGAAGCCGTAAATTCCTGCTCATGGCCAACACCAGTGGCAATTATCTGAACCATTCCTGGACCTACCCTCGGCCTCAAATGAGTACTTGGTGCATTGTGAAAACATCAGCACTGGCAGAGACAAACCCCATATGCTGTGCTGGCCTGCATAAGTGCTCATAATGGCACTTATCCCAACAGTCTGTTACATGGGGGGATCTTAGTCTTGGCGTGTAAGTGAGAGTTTGTGGACTTTGCATGTTCTTCCCCTGTTGTGCACGCGTTTTCTCAGGGTTCTCAGCTTTCAAAAAAGAACAACCAATTCTAACAGTGAGATTTTACTTGCAAATTACTTAAACAGGGATTACACACCGTGGCAACATCGCCCCCTTCTGTGAAAGCTGGACAGGACCCTCCTTGCAAAAGAGTTAGACTTCCCTGAATAAACAAACGTAGCACGGTAATCTTTGAAATAATAAAATAAACTTCACCCCTAGAGTGGAGCTATGTATCTCAGTGGGCCTTACCTGGTCAAATAAAAATAGGTTGCTTACAGGAGTTGAATGGATTGCCACATCACAGGGATGTGAGGAATCGCAGCATGGAGAGGGCTTTATCCAGCAGTGGATTGAGTGTTCTTGTTGAAACGTGTGTATTTAATATTTCTCTGATGTTCTTTTAGTCTCGTGCTGATCATTTGTCCTGTTTGCCCAACATAACATTTGCCACAAGTGCAGTTAATCCTGTACAAACCTTCTGTTGATAGCTTAGGTAATACATATTTTATACCAGAAGTCGAGTTCAAGAAACATAAGTACGTTTTTATTTCAACTGAAATGTATATATACATATATAAATATACATGTCCATACAACCACGTCTCAATGTCTATGTCTGGGAGAACACGCTAGTTTCTCCCTCTGTGGAGTCTCCACCACTTTTCTTTCTTCTTGTTTCCCAGCTCCTCGTCTTGGTGCTCCTTCCCTCTGTCTCCTCCTCGTTCATTCTCCTCTTCATCTTTCTCCAGCTGCCGTGTGCAGCACATGAAGCTCCAAATTGCCCAACGCCAGAAACTGTTCTTTCTCTCTCCCTTAGAAGATGGGATGTGCTTAATCTCTTTCTTCTCTTCCTGAACACGCTCTGCCCTCCAAGGTTGCTCACATCTTCCTTCCTCATTCACCACTTCCTGCTTTGTATCGTCTTCAATCGTGTCGACCTCCTTCAGCTCTACCTCATTTGCCTCTAACTCAATAGCTCCTACTTCTTTTGCGTCTACCTCTATTGCCTCTACATCATTCGCCTCTACCAAAATCGCCTCACTCTCCTCCACCTCAATATCCCCTACCTTCACTTCTACCTCAATCACCTCTACGTCATTCGCCTCTAACTCATTCGGCTCTACCTCCATAACCACCTCCTGCTTGGCCTCTCCCTCAATCTCCTCTACCTCTTTTACCACTTCCTGGATGGCATCTACTTCATATGCCTCAACCTCATTTGCCCCTTCCTGCTTTATTTCCTCCACCACGTTCTCAACTTTTGTTGCCATTTCCTGTTTGGCCTTTAGCTCATTCTTGTCTACCTCATTGATCAAGACCTGCATGGCCTTTTCTTCGATCGTGTCGACCTGAATTGCCTCGACCTGTTTCACCAATTCCTGCTTTGTATGTCTCGCAATCCCTTCTACGACATTGGCCACAACCTCTTTCACCACTTCCTGCTTGGCCACTGCATCTACCTCAATCACCGCTACCTCTACCTCACTCGCCACTTCCTTCTTGGGCTCTACATCATTCCCCTCTCCCTCAATCTCGTTTTCCTTCATCTCTTCTACTTCGCGAAATTTCATCTCAGTCCTTCGTAGCTTCCTATTCCTACGTTTCCTCTGAACACCATCCTCTCCTTCTTTCTTTGTCTCCACAACATCATCAACTTTCTTAGCCACTTCCTGTTTGGCTATTCCCTCATTCCCATCTACCTCACTTGCCTCTACCTCTTTCCCTAAGTCCTCCTTGGCATCTCTCTCAATCCCTTCTACGACATTGGCCACTACCTCTTTCACAAATTCCTGTGTGGCCACTGCATCTACCTCAATCACCGCTACCTCTACCTCATTTGCCTCTACCTCACTCGCCACTTCCTTCTTGGGTTCTCCATCATTCCCCTCTCTCTCAATCTCGTTTTCCTTCATCTCTTCTACTTCCCGAACTTTCATCTCAATCCTTCGTAGCTTCCTATTCCTACGTTTCCTCTGAACACAATCCTCTCCCTCTTTCTTTGTCTCCACAATATTCTCAACTTTCTCCGCCACTTCCTGTTTGGCCATTCCCTCATTCCGATCGACCTCATTTGGCTCTACCTCTTCTGCTAATACCTGTTTTGCATCTCTCTCAATCCCCTCTATGACATTGGCTGCTATATCTTTCACCACTTCCTGCTTGGCCACTGCTTCTACCTCAATCACCGCTACCTCTGCCTCATTCGCTAATTCCTGCTTGTCATCTCCTTCTAATACCTCTACCTTATTCAACTCTACCTCATTCATCACATCCTCCAAAGCCACTGCCTCAATCATCTCTACCTCAATCGTCCCAACCTCCACCACTTCCTGCATGGGCTCTCCCTCACGCCCCTCTCTCTCAGCCACCTCTTCTTTCACTGTCTCCAGAACTTTCTTCTTGTTCTTGTGTTTATTCCTATTCCTACGTTTCCTCTGAACACCATCCTCTCCCTCTTTCTTTGTCTCCACAACATTATCAACTTTCTTAGCCACTTCCTGTTTGGCTATTCCCTTATTCCCATTTACCTCACTTGACTCTACCTCTTTCCCTAAGTTCTCCTTGGCATCTCTCTCAATCACTTCTACGACATTGGCCACTACCTCTTTCACAAATTCCTGTGTAGCCACTGCATCTACCTCAATCACCGCTACCTCTACCTCACTCGCCACTTCCTTCTTGGGCTCTCCATCATTCCCCTCTCCCTCAATCTCGTTTTCCTTCATCTCTTCTACTTCCCGCACTTTCATCTCAGTCCTTCGTAGCTTCCTATTCCTACGTTTCCTCTGAACACCATCCTCTCCCTCTTTCTTTGTCTCCACAACATTATCAACTTTCTTAGCCACTTCCTGTTTGGCTATTCCCTCATTCCCATCTACCTCACTTGCCTCTACCTCTTTCCCTAAGTCCTCCTTGGCATCTCTCTCAATCCCTTCTATGACATTGGCCACTACCTCTTTCACAAATTCCTGTGTGGCTACTGCATCTACCTCAATCACCGCTACCTCTACCTCATTTGCCTCTACCTCACTCGCCACTTCCTTCTTGAGCTCTACATCATTCCGCTCTCTCTCAATCTCGTTTACCTTCATCTCTCCTACTTCCCGAACTTTCATCTCAATCCTTCGTAGCTTCCTATTCCTATGTTTCCTCTGAACACAATCCTCTCCCTCTTTCTTTGTTTCCAAAACATTCTCAACTTTCTCCGCCACTTCCTGTTTGGCCATTCCCTCATTCCCATCGACCTCATTTGGCTCTACCTCTTCTGCTAATACCTGTTTTGCATCTCTCTCAATCCCCTCTATGACATTGGCCGCTATATCTTTCACCACTTCCTGCTTGGCCACTGCTTCTACCTCAATCACCGCTACCTCTGCCTCATTCGCTAATTCCCGCTTGCCATCTCCTTCTAACACCTCTACCTTATTCAACTCTACCTCATTCATCACATCCTCCAAAGCCACTGCCTCAATCATCTCTACCTCAATCGTCCCAACCTCCACCACTTCCTGCATGGGCTCTCCCTCACTCCCCTCTCTCTCAGCCACCTCTTCTTTCAATGTCTCCAGAACTTTCTTCTTGTTCTTGTGTTTCTTCCTATTCCTACGTTTCCTCTGAACACCATCCTCTCCCTCTATCTTTGTCTCCACAACATTATCAACTTTCTTAGCCACTTCCTGTTTGGCTATTCCCTCATTCCCATTTACCTCACTTGCCTCTACCTCTTTCCCTAAGTTCTCCTTGGAATCTCTCTCAATCCTTTCTACGACATTGGCCACTACCTCTTTCACAAATTCCTGTGTGGCCACTGCATCTACCTCAATCACCGCTACCTCTACCTCAATCGCCACTTCCTTCTTGGGCTCTCCATCATTCCCCTCTCCCTCAATCTCGTTTTCCTTCATCTCTTCTACTTCCCGCACTTTCATATCAGTCCTTCGTAGCTTCCTATTCCTACGTTTCCTCTGAAGACCATCCTCTCCCTCTTTCTTTGTCTCCACAACATTATCAACTTTCTTAGCCACTTCCTGTTTGGCCATTCCCTCATTCCGATCGACCTCATTTGGCTCTACCTCTTCTGCTAATACCTGTTTTGCATCTCTCTCAATCCCCTCTATGACATTGGCTGATATATCTTTCACCACTTCCTGCTTGGCCACTGCTTCTACCTCAATCACCGCTACCTCTGCCTCATTCGCTAATTCCCGCTTGCCATCTCCTTCTAACACCTCTACCTTATTCAACTCTACCTCATTCATCACATCCTCCAAAGCCACTGCCTCAATCATCTCTACCTCAATCGTCCCAACCTCCACCACTTCCTGCATGGGCTCTCCCTCACTCCCCTCTCTCTCAGCCACCTCTTCTTTCAATGTCTCCAGAACTTTCTTCTTGTTCTTGTGTTTCTTCCTATTCCTACGTTTCCTCTGAACACCATCCTCTCCCTCTATCTTTGTCTCCACAACATTATCAACTTTCTTAGCCACTTCCTGTTTGGCTATTCCCTCATTCCCATTTACCTCACTTGCCTCTACCTCTTTCCCTAAGTTCTCCTTGGAATCTCTCTCAATCCTTTCTACGACATTGGCCACTACCTCTTTCACAAATTCCTGTGTGGCCACTGCATCTACCTCAATCACCGCTACCTCTACCTCAATCGCCACTTCCTTCTTGGGCTCTCCATCATTCCCCTCTCCCTCAATCTCGTTTTCCTTCATCTCTTCTACTTCCCGCACTTTCATATCAGTCCTTCGTAGCTTCCTATTCCTACGTTTCCTCTGAAGACCATCCTCTCCCTCTTTCTTTGTCTCCACAACATTATCAACTTTCTTAGCCACTTCCTGTTTGGCCATTCCCTCATTCCGATCGACCTCATTTGGCTCTACCTCTTCTGCTAATACCTGTTTTGCATCTCTCTCAATCCCCTCTATGACATTGGCTGATATATCTTTCACCACTTCCTGCTTGGCCACTGCTTCTACCTCAATCACCGCTACCTCTGCCTCATTCGCTAATTCCCGCTTGCCATCTCCTTCTAACACCTCTACCTTATTCAACTCTACCTCATTCATCACATCCTCCAAAGCCACTGCCTCAATCATCTCTACCTCAATCGTCCCAACCTCCACCACTTCCTGCATGGGCTCTCCCTCACTCCCCTCTCTCTCAGCCACCTCTTCTTTCACTGTCTCCAGAACTTTCTTCTTGTTCTTGTGTTTATTCCTATTCCAACGTTTCCTCTGAACACCATCCTCTCCCTCTTTCTTTGTCTCCACAACATTATCAACTTTCTTAGCCACTTCCTGTTTGGCTATTCCCTTATTCCCATTTACCTCACTTGACTCTACCTCTTTCCCTAAGTTCTCCTTGGCATCTCTCTCAATCACTTCTACGACATTGGCCACTACCTCTTTCACAAATTCCTGTGTAGCCACTGCATCTACCTCAATCACCGCTACCTCTACCTCACTCGCCACTTCCTTCTTGGGCTCTCCATCATTCCCCTCTCCCTCAATCTCGTTTTCCTTCATCTCTTCTACTTCCCGCACTTTCGTCTCAGTCCTTCGTAGCTTCCTATTCCTACGTTTCCTCTGAACACCATCCTCTCCCTCTTTCTTTGTCTCCACAACATTATCAACTTTCTTAGCCACTTCCTGTTTGGCTATTCCCTCATTCCCATCTACCTCATTTGCTTCTACCTCTTTCCCTAAGTCCTCCTTGGCATCTCTCTCAATCCCTTCTATGACATTGGCCACTACCTCTTTCACAAATTCCTGTGTGGCTACTGCATCTACCTCAATCACCGCTACCTCTACCTCATTTGCCTCTACCTCACTCGCCACTTCCTTCTTGAGCTCTACATCATTCCGCTCTCTCTCAATCTCGTTTACCTTCATCTCTCCTACTTCCCGAACTTTCATCTCAATCCTTCGTAGCTTCCTATTCCTATGTTTCCTCTGAACACAATCCTCTCCCTCTTTCTTTGTTTCCAAAACATTCTCAACTTTCTCCGCCACTTCCTGTTTGGCCATTCCCTCATTCCCATCGACCTCATTCCCATCGACCTCATTTGGCTCTACCTCTTCTGCTAATACCTGTTTTGCATCTCTCTCAATCCCCTCTATGACATTGGCCGCTATATCTTTCACCACTTCCTGCTTGGCCACTGCTTCTACCTCAATCACCGCTACCTCTGCCTCATTCGCTAATTCCCGCTTGCCATCTCCTTCTAACACCTCTACCTTATTCAACTCTACCTCATTCATCACATCCTCCAAAGCCACTGCCTCAATCATCTCTACCTCAATCGTCCCAACCTCCACCACTATCTGCATGGGCTCTCCCTCACTCCCCTCTCTCTCAGCCACCTCTTCTTTCAATGTCTCCAGAACTTTCTTCTTGTTCTTGTGTTTCTTCCTATTCCTACGTTTCCTCTGAACACCATCCTCTCCCTCTATCTTTGTCTCCACAACATTATCAACTTTCTTAGCCACTTCCTGTTTGGCTATTCCCTCATTCCCATTTACCTCACTTGCCTCTACCTCTTTCCCTAAGTTCTCCTTGGCATCTCTCTCAATCCTTTCTACGACATTGGCCACTACCTCTTTCACAAATTCCTGTGTGGCCACTGCATCTACCTCAATCACCGCTACCTCTACCTCACTCGCCACTTCCTTCTTGGGCTCTCCATCATTCCCCTCTCCCTCAGTCTCGTTTTCCTTCATCTCTTCTACTTCCCGCACTTTCATATCAGTCCTTCGTAGCTTCCTATTCCTACGTTTCCTCTAAAGACCATCCTCTCCCTCTTTCTTTGTCTCCACAACATTATCAACTTTCTTAGCCACTTCCTGTTTGGCCATTCCCTCATTCCGATCGACCTCATTTGGCTCTACCTCTTCTGCTAATACCTGTTTTGCATCTCTCTCAATCCCCTCTATGACATTGGCTGATATATCTTTCACCACTTCCTGCTTGGCCACTGCTTCTACCTCAATCACCGCTACCTCTGCCTCATTCGCTAATTCCCGCTTGCCATCTCCTTCTAACACCTCTACCTTATTCAACTCTACCTCATTCATCACATCCTCCAAAGCCACTGCCTCAATCATCTCTACCTCAATCGTCCCAACCTCCACCACTTCCTGCATGGGCTCTCCCTCACTCCCCTCTCTCTCAGCCACCTCTTCTTTCACTGTCTCCAGAACTTTCTTCTTGTTCTTGTGTTTATTCCTATTCCTACGTTTCCTCTGAACACCATCCTCTCCCTCTTTCTTTGTCTCCACAACATTATCAACTTTCTTAGCCACTTCCTGTTTGGCTATTCCCTTATTCCCATTTACCTCACTTGACTCTACCTCTTTCCCTAAGTTCTCCTTGGCATCTCTCTCAATCACTTCTACGACATTGGCCACTACCTCTTTCACAAATTCCTGTGTAGCCACTGCATCTACCTCAATCACCGCTACCTCTACCTCACTCGCCACTTCCTTCTTGGGCTCTCCATCATTCCCCTCTCCGTCAATCTCGTTTTCCTTCATCTCTTCTACTTCCCGCACTTTCGTCTCAGTCCTTCGTAGCTTCCTATTCCTACGTTTCCTCTGAACACCATCCTCTCCCTCTTTCTTTGTCTCCACAACATTATCAACTTTCTTAGCCACTTCCTGTTTGGCTATTCCCTCATTCCCATCTACCTCGTTTGCTTCTACCTCTTTCCCTAAGTCCTCCTTGGCATCTCTCTCAATCCCTTCTATGACATTGGCCACTACCTCTTTCACAAATTCCTGTGTGGCTACTGCATCTACCTCAATCACCGCTACCTCTACCTCATTTGCCTCTACCTCACTCGCCACTTCCTTCTTGAGCTCTACATCATTCCGCTCTCTCTCAATCTCGTTTACCTTCATCTCTCCTACTTCCCGAACTTTCATCTCAATCCTTCGTAGCTTCCTATTCCTATGTTTCCTCTGAACACAATCCTCTCCCTCTTTCTTTGTTTCCAAAACATTCTCAACTTTCTCCGCCACTTCCTGTTTGGCCATTCCCTCATTCCCATCGACCTCATTTGGCTCTACCTCTTCTGCTAATACCTGTTTTGCATCTCTCTCAATCCCCTCTATGACATTGGCCGCTATATCTTTCACCACTTCTTGCTTGGCCACTGCTTCTACCTCAATCACCGCTACCTCTGCCTCATTCGCTAATTCCCGCTTGCCATCTCCTTCTAACACCTCTACCTTATTCAACTCTACCTCATTCATCACATCCTCCAAAGCCACTGCCTCAATCATCTCTACCTCAATCGTCCCAACCTCCACCACTATCTGCATGGGCTCTCCCTCACTCCCCTCTCTCTCAGCCACCTCTTCTTTCAATGTCTCCAGAACTTTCTTCTTGTTCTTGTGTTTCTTCCTATTCCTACGTTTCCTCTGAACACCATCCTCTCCCTCTATCTTTGTCTCCACAACATTATCAACTTTCTTAGCCACTTCCTGTTTGGCTATTCCCTCATTCCCATTTACCTCACTTGCCTCTACCTCTTTCCCTAAGTTCTCCTTGGCATCTCTCTCAATCCTTTCTACGACATTGGCCACTACCTCTTTCACAAATTCCTGTGTGTCCACTGCATCTACCTCAATCACCGCTACCTCTACCTCACTCGCCACTTCCTTCTTGGGCTCTCCATCATTCCCCTCTCCCTCAGTCTCGTTTTCCTTCATCTCTTCTACTTCCCGCACTTTCATATCAGTCCTTCGTAGCTTCCTATTCCTACGTTTCCTCTGAAGACCATCCTCTCCCTCTTTCTTTGTCTCCACAACATTATCAACTTTCTTAGCCACTTCCTGTTTGGCCATTCCCTCATTCCGATCGACCTCATTTGGCTCTACCTCTTCTTCTAATACCTGTTTTGCATCTCTCTCAATCCCCTCTATGACATTGGCTGATATATCTTTCACCACTTCCTGCTTGGCCACTGCTTCTACCTCAATCACCGCTACCTCTGCCTCATTCGCTAATTCCCGCTTGCCATCTCCTTCTAACACCTCTACCTTATTCAACTCTACCTCATTCATCACATCCTCCAAAGCCACTGCCTCAATCATCTCTACCTCAATCGTCCCAACCTCCACCACTTCCTGCATGGGCTCTCCCTCACTCCCCTCTCTCTCAGCCACCTCTTCTTTCACTGTCTCCAGAACTTTCTTCTTGTTCTTGTGTTTATTCCTATTCCTACGTTTCCTCTGAACACCATCCTCTCCCTCTTTCTTTGTCTCCACAACATTATCAACTTTCTTAGCCACTTCCTGTTTGGCTATTCCCTTATTCCCATTTACCTCACTTGACTCTACCTCTTTCCCTAAGTTCTCCTTGGCATCTCTCTCAATCCTTTCTACGACATTGGCCACTACCTCTTTCACAAATTCCTGTGTGGCCACTGCATCTACCTCAATCACCACTACCTCTACCTCACTCGCCACTTCCTTCTTGGGCTCTCCATCATTCCCCTCTCCCTCAATCTCGTTTTCCTTCATCTCTTCTACTTCCCGCACTTTCATATCAGTCCTTCGTAGCTTCCTATTCCTACGTTTCCTCTGAAGACCATCCTCTCCCTCTTTCTTTGTCTCCACAACATTATCAACTTTCTTAGCCACTTCCTGTTTGGCTATTCCCTTATTCCCATTTACCTCACTTGACTCTACCTCTTTCCCTAAGTTCTCCTTGGCATCTCTCTCAATCACTTCTACGACATTGGCCACTACCTCTTTCACAAATTCCTGTGTAGCCACTGCATCTACCTCAATCACCGCTACCTCTACCTCACTCGCCACTTCCTTCTTGGGCTCTCCATCATTCCCCTCTCCGTCAATCTCGTTTTCCTTCATCTCTTCTACTTCCCGCACTTTCGTCTCAGTCCTTCGTAGCTTCCTATTCCTACGTTTCCTCTGAACACCATCCTCTCCCTCTTTCTTTGTCTCCACAACATTATCAACTTTCTTAGCCACTTCCTGTTTGGCTATTCCCTCATTCCCATCTACCTCGTTTGCTTCTACCTCTTTCCCTAAGTCCTCCTTGGCATCTCTCTCAATCCCTTCTATGACATTGGCCACTACCTCTTTCACAAATTCCTGTGTGGCTACTGCATCTACCTCAATCACCGCTACCTCTACCTCATTCGCCTCTACCTCACTCACCACTTCCTTCTTGAGCTCTACATCATTCCGCTCTCTCTCAATCTCGTTTACCTTCATCTCTCCTACTTCTTGAACTTTCATCTCAATCCTTCGTAGCTTCCTATTCCTATGTTTCCTCTGAACACAATCCTCTCCCTCTTTCTTTGTTTCCAAAACATTCTCAACTTTCTCCGCCACTTCCTGTTTGGCCATTCCCTCATTCCCATCGACCTCATTTGGCTCTACCTCTTCTGCTAATACCTGTTTTGCATCTCTCTCAATCCCCTCTATGACATTGGCCGCTATATCTTTCACCACTTCCTGCTTGGCCACTGCTTCTACCTCATTCACCGCTACCTCTGCCTCATTCGCTAATTCCCGCTTGCCATCTCCTTCTAACACCTCTACCTTATTCAACTCTACCTCATTCATCACATCCTCCAAAGCCACTGCCTCAATCATCTCTACCTCAATCGTCCCAACCTCCACCACTTCCTGCATGGGCTCTCCCTCACTCCCCTCTCTCTCAGCCACCTCTTCTTTCACTGTCTCCAGAACTTTCTTCTTGTTCTTGTGTTTCTTCCTATTCCTACGTTTCCTCTGAACACCATCCTCTCCCTCTTTCTTTGTCTCCACAACATTATCAACTTTCTTAGCCACTTCCTGTTTGGCTATTCCCTCATTCCCATTTACCTCACTTTCCTCTACCTCTTTCCCTAAGTTCTCCTTGGCATCTCTCTCAATCCTTTCTACGACATTGGCCACTACCTCTTTCACAAATTCCTGTGTGGCCACTGCATCTACCTCAATCACCACTACCTCTACCTCACTCGCCACTTCCTTCTTGGGCTCTCCATCATTCCCCTCTCCCTCAATCTCGTTTTCCTTCATCTCTTCTACTTCCCGCACTTTCATATCAGTCCTTCGTAGCTTCCTATTCCTACGTTTCCTCTGAAGACCATCCTCTCCCTCTTTCTTTGTCTCCACAACATTATCAACTTTCTTAGCCACTTCCTGTTTGGCCATTCCCTCATTCCGATCGACCGCATCTGGCTCTACCTCTTCTGCTAATACCTGTTTTGCATCTCTCTCAATCCCCTCTACGACATTGGCCGCTATATATTTCACCACTTCCTGCTTGGCCACTGCTTCTACCTCAATCACCGCTACCTCTGCCTCCTTCGCTAATTCCCGCTTGCCATCTCCTTCTAACACCTCTACCTTATTCAACTCTACCTCATTCATCACATCCTCCAAAGCCACTGCCTCAATCATCTCTACCTCAATCGTCCCAACCTCCACCACTTCCTGCATGGGCTCTCCCTCACTCCCCTCTCTCTCAGCCACCTCTTCTTTCACTGTCTCCTCCAGAACTTTCTTCTTGTTCTTATGTTTCTTCCTACTCCCACGTTTTTTCTTCATACAATTTCTCTCCCCCACTTTCTCCATCTCTTCGATCTCGTTCTCAACCTTGTTGCTATTCTGCATTGTCTGCTTCACATCCTCATTATTGGTGCTGACTTCTGCCTGCTGCTGCTCTTCTGCCTTTTGCTGCTGCTGCTGCTGGTGGTGGATGATGAAGCTCTTCAGCTCGGTGCTGTTCTGGAATTGCAGCAGCTCCCGCTGATATTTGGCCTGCTGCTGTGCACAATGATCCAGCAGGATCATCTCAAGCTCCAGAATCTGGCGCTTAGCTTCTAGTCTTGTGTCAACGAGGAACCTCTTTCGCTGCCCCTTCGAGCGACGGTCTGGGGAGTCACATGGGGAGGAGAGAGCAGCACCACAATTGATTTGTTAATGGGTATTTGAGTATTTCCTGTACGATAATAGGTTTTTCCCGTTTTTACTGGCAACAAAACAGGTGTTAAGATGTTAAAACACCAAACTGAAACCTTTTACAAGGAATCATGTCTGCATTAACCATGATGCTTGTGGTCAGAATGCAAACAAAAAACATACTCTGATAATATATGCATTGTCCTTGAAACTGATTGGTCCACACCAGGGACAGCTTTCTTTTGAGCCTCGTCTCAAACGGTGTTAGACCAGAGGACGCCAAAAGGCGTATTTCCTGTATGTTATTTTGGTAAAGAAACTTGGCACCATTGACAGGAATCTAACTTAACTTGAGACCAATGTAACAATGATAACACTGTAGGGAGGTCTGGAGGTTGACTCATGTGCCGGAGACACCTCCTCCTCCAAATAACTTCATTAGGATTATGGGCTGGTTGGGGAGGCCATATTAAGTTTGCGAGGTCTGGAAACTCCAGGCCAAACATAGAAAAACTTCCGTTATCTCAGAAAAAGTAAGATGGATTTATGGGCAAGCTGTGGAGGTCTGGCTAAATTTAAAAGATGTCCATTGTTTCACAAGAGAGAACATGAATTGGATAAGAAATACACTATTAATTCTTATACACTGGTCCATTCATACAATTAGTATATTAGTGGGCTACGTTAGAAAAGATAAAGGGAGGAGAAGAGGAGGGTGCCCAAAGGGGCCAGAGAGCCAGGGGCAACCCTAATGTTTATGTTGGCTGGATAGCATGTGCTCCCGTGCATGTGAGGTTGCTCTCAACAGAAGTCATTCCTTGCACGAGAATGGCTGAAACGCTGAGTAACCACTCAGAGGTATAGTGGTTAAGCAGTGGAGACGGTATAGTGGTAAAACAGTGGAGATTTTAAAAGCAAAGTTTAAGATTTGCATTTGTCACTTTATATTGAGCCGATACATATGGCAAGTGAAATTAAGAAGACTTAAAGTGAGTTTTACAGAAAGAGAGGATACATGTGTGTCTCTTGGAGAAGGAAAGGCATTGCTCAACACTGTGCTGCAAGGTCACGTGCCATGAATCACATGAGTTTAGAAAAAACGTGACTGTAAACCAACAAGCCTGTGAATAATTATCATGGTGAAGACACCTCTATACGTTGGATACTGAAGGAAATCCATCGTGCTACACATCGTCAAAGCCCGACAACACCTGACATTCGAGAAAGAAGTACAATTGCATCGTTCTACACATCGTCAATACCCCACCACATCTGGAAAGTCACCAGCTGCATCAAGCACCTGACTGTTGTATTGTTCGAAAGACACTGTGTGTAACGACTTTACATCTGCCGGCACTGCGGGTTTCTAAACGCCTGCCATGTCACCTTCTCAACACTAGCGTCTGAGACCGTCTGATACAGACTGAAAGCTTATTTCCTTTGTTGCACTGTTTGTCTTTTCATGAATGTCATATTGTGCACTGGGTTATGCCTTATTAACCTAAATTCTGAATTTAGCTATTCATGTATTTCTATTACAGTATCACATATTCTTTGGACCAAGTGTCAATTGCCTATTTGATGACTGGTACTCTGATTCTTTTTTTTACAAATCAGGGACTTGTTTTAATTAAAATGTGTCTGTGTGTGTGGTTGAACGGTGTAACAAATCCATGCGTTACATGTGTAGTGTTGCAGCGCCGACCTGGTCAAGGCCTATGATACAATCAGTAGGCCAGGGCTCTGGATTGTTACTCGTATTTCCGGAGTCCCTAACCCTCTGCTCACAATCATTAAGGACCTTCACGATGGTGGGCAGGCCCGGATGAAGTTGCGTGCCCAGGAGTCAGAGCAATTTCCTGTTTACAGTGGGGTGCGACAGGGATCTACTCTGGCTGACACATTATTTAGCATCATCTTCGACCACATAGTTCGAGAAGTTTTTTTTTATGGCTGTACCGGTGGATTTTTTAATATTTGCTGCAGATACAATGGGAGGCTGATTGATGCCTGGGTGAGGTCAAGGGATGGCTCCCTACTGGTCAACCATGTTATGTACACTGATCATTTGGAAGTTGATGCTCACACTGAAAAATAGTTGGAGGTTCTGCTGCTAAGCCTGGAGCGTGTGACAAAGAGGTGGTGCCTTACCATCAGCCCCACCAAAACTAAGCACCCGCCTGAGTATTTTGTGTAATTTAATACTCCGCCCCCTCAACTACTCTTGAGTGATGGGGTAATTGTAGAGAGAAGTTTACGTACCTGGATAGTGTGCTTATGCAAAAATTCTGGTTTGGCAGCAGAGGTCTCACTCCCAATCGGTCAAGTGGCATATTTTCATCAGCTTCGTAACACTTTGGGGTATCTACCTGGTCTGTCACTCGACACAAAACGCTGGGTCTTCTTGGCCAATGATAGAATAAATGAAAAATCTGAACCAGCTTTACACTTTCAGACTTGCCTGCCTACGATCCACCCTGGGTTTAACTAGGCTGGAATGTGTGAACAGCTCACAGTGAGCTCCACTGGTGGGCAGGGCTGCATTGCCTGGGTCATGTAGCCTGCTTGCTCAGCCACCGCATCCCCAAGCAGCCTGTTTTTCCAGATAGAGGGGGCTAAATGGGCGTGGCACGGCCTGGAGAAGAGATGGACTGATGCAGTACACGAGGATACGGAACTAAGTGGACTTGCCAAAGACTGGTACCACTGGTGTCAAGATCTGCCTCTATGGAGGAAGCTCGTGAAGGATGCTTATGGGAAGTTGGTGGCAGTTGCCCTCAAGCAAAAAAGGAGGGTGAGAGGAGCGACGCTCACAACAACAGACGGTGCACTGGATGACTAAAACGCAGCAAGTTGGCACAGTAGGATGCAAAGGTGGTGCGTCTGCCAGTCATCTCAGTCAGTCAACCCATCGCACTGGGGTCTGTCCCCTGATCTCCTGTCGGCAAGCCTTCGACACTTCAAGTGGCCTCGGAGTGCACCAGGCCTGGCACAAGCGCCATGGTGACGTCTCCGTCACTTAGTGGCGAATGAGGGCTGTTGTTGTTATCTGAGTCGGTTAGGGGCCTCCCCTAGGTCCACTCAGCCTCAAATAAGTATCTGATACGGTGTGTAAACATCGCCACTTGGGAGACAAAGACGGACAAGTGTGGTGCTGGCAACCCACCCCTCGTGTGCGGTGCCGGCCGTCATAGGTGCTCACTAACAGCACTTGCTCCTACAGTGTTTCAAGGCTATACACAAGATTTATGTCTTTGTTTGTGTCTATGTGCAGTGTCTGTATGAGTGGTTGGGAGCAGTTGTGTCTGTGGGGATCGACCTGAGTTCGATTCCCATTCACAACCATCAGTGACTAATAAATAAAACCGGTCGTGTGCGTCCCCTACATCTACTCAAACTTAAAATAGTACCTCGTGCAACGTATAAACATCAAATGTGGGGAGACAAAGGCATCCGGATGCGGTGCTGACCACCCACCCCATCATAGGTGCTAACTCGCTAACAGCACTTGACTCAATAGTCTGTTAAGGCTATACGGGGATCTGTCTTTGTATACAGGTGCATGTGTCTGTGTGTATGTCTGTGTGTGGAATTACAGTACTCACTTCCCGTCGGCTTGCTCATCTCTCCACCCTGCAACAAAATCACAGCAGCGCACGTGAGACTCTAATCATATCACAGCTTACAACCACCACCACCATCATCATTACCGTCCTCATCATTAAACATTTCGAACAGACACACATTCACATATAGATGTTCTCTCAGATTAATGTTATCCTGATACAGCGCGCGTGTGGATGTACTCACGGAAGACATCGCCTTGAAGGCAGAACGAGAAGTCACGGATGGTCACGTTTTGTCAATAGATTTCGTTAACTGTGTTAATGAAGTGTTCAACCTCACGGATGTTTGTCAATGAGGTTTACCAAGTAATTTAACCGCGTTATCGATGTTCACTGACGACGTTGTCGAAGTGTGCTCCCGAATGCGATCTTTAAGCACACAGAGCGCGCGTCCACCTCCGTCTGTAACGATCGACCGTTGCTAGGGAAGTGACGTCACTTGTTAAGGTAACGAACCCCGGAAACCACGTGGTCCACTGTATCCTCCAGGCCTGATTAGTTACACGACTGTCAAATTTTTACTTTAAACTTTCGTAACTTGCAGGAATTCATATTTTTGGTTCTTTCGGTAAAGTCACGTAGATAGAAAATAACATTTTAAGTGAAGGCAAAAAACCCACGAGGTTTCGGTGGCAACACAAGCGGTCTTCATCACGTGTTGCGATCGAAACGTCGTGGGTTTTTTTCTTTTATTTTAATTTATTTTTATTTTATTGTTATTATTTTCTATCTACGTGACTTTACCTGAAAGAACCAAGAATATAGTAAGGATTGTACCCTGGTCGCCACGGATGAAGAGGCCGAGCGGGCTCGGTTCGACTGTTGCCAGGTACCTCCACCACTCAGCTCGCAGCACACACACACACAGTGTCCACTATGTAAAAATCAGGCTAAACTAAACCTTTCTAGAAGTTACTAAAATAATGCTATAAAAACAATGCAACAGTGATCATAAGAAATGTGATTGAAAGTTAACAATAGCGACATATATAACATATATTACTAAACCTAGCATCCTTCGCTAGCTGTTTGAGTCAATCCATAATAGGAGTAACAATTATGTATGTTAACTGCGAATAACCCAATCAATAACAGATATCCATTGTAATTTACATCAATACATTACCCCCCCCCCCCCGTCTTCGTATCGGATCTGCTTACAAGCGACGACGTCACATTTATCCCCCGTCTACGTCTATTAAAGACCGAAACAGGGGAAGGATTTCACCACAACTCTGGCTGTCACCTGACGAGGCGGGTTGTTGTTGTAGTTACAGGCGAAACGTCACGGTACTTGAATTGTAAATGTTTTGGGTTTACTCTCCAACACACCGATGTGCTGAAACAGTCACTAATTGGCATGTTTTGTTTACGTGACAAACTTGACTAAGATTTACGCGATCTAACCCAAACAAACAAAAACACCCTCTAATCAGTAAATATTTGTATTAATTCCACGAATGGACCTTGGCCTGGGACTGTGCGGATTGAGAAGTTATGGATGCAGCTTCTGTTTGTGCTGCCATCAGAATGACCAACAAATAAATAAATAATACACACGGATTGGTGACTACAGTACTAGACCCCCAGTGCTTTTATATTTAAAAGTGTATGTGCTTTGTGGTTGCTTTATTGCGCGTGTGTACGTACTGTGTAACACTTGTTTGAACGCAGGTGATGGGGTTGTCCATGTTGGGTGTCATTACAGCCAAAAACAAGCAGCAGTACGAAGACCAGGACGCCGTGGCCGACCATGAGGACGGAAATTGGCCTCGCCCGGTCACAACGTACGACAGCAGTACAGGTTTCCCTCCACACATGCACACACCTACGAGTTTCCCACTGCAGAGACGAAGATCCTCCATATAGCCTTAACAGACTGTTGTGGCAAGTGCTGTTCGCAAGCACCAATGAAGGTCGGCATGGTATACCAGGGGGTAGGTGGCCAACACCACACCCGGCCGCCTTTGTCTCCCAAGTGGTGACGTATACACACACCGCTCCAGTTATTCATTTGAGGTTGAGTCGACCCAGGACCAGTTCAGATAAATAATCGTTATTGGTGTTGGCCATGAGCGGGACTCCAACTCGGATGTTTGCGGGGTTCGGAGCGTAGCGTACTATCCACTGCGCCACTGCTACCCTCACATAACGCACACAGAAACAACACACACAGGAACTCACACGCACGGACACACAGGGACCTGCTCAACATTGAAATGAGCAGCCCTTGTGTGGCGGCCTGCGTTGAATTTGGGCGTTCATCTCGTCACCCATACAAAAGGTCTCGACACAATCAATGGCAGTCCCCCTTGCCCTGCCTGGCACGCACATCGGGCCAGTCACCCCACGCACAGCGCACACAACGTGCGCGTCGCGTATGCCAAATCAAGAGTTGTCCCCGAGTGTCCGGCAAATTGGACCGACTATCCCGGGCCCCGCGCTTCAGGGGAGGCCCCACGTGTAGACATCAGTGTCACATGTAATGCTTCCGGTTTAGTTTGAAGGCATCGGGGGGGGGCCCACGCACCCCCTATGGACGGCCCTGGTCAAAGCACACGGCAGCGCGGAGCACGCGCGTCACGCGCATGGGCCACGTGCGTCACGGGTACGTGACATCTACAAGGCAAGCACCTGCATCGCGTGGTCATCACTTGTAAGGCATGCCCTTTGTGCATGGGACGTGCGTAGTGTGTGCAACACGTGGCACATGTATGTCACACATGCACATCGCAATGTGATGTCATGTGTACGTGGACATTTGAATCGCATGTAGCTGTCTGGTGGGCAGGACGGATCTACGCGTGGGCAAGTAAGGGGGTGGCTGAGTAAGACTGATACGGAGGCACGTCAAGCCACACACTCACCACACACTCACCGGCACACTCACACACACCACATTCACCGCACACTCACTTACCAGCACACTCGCACACTGGCACTCACTGCACACTCACACCTCACACTCACCACGCACTCACTTACCGGCACACTGACTGCACATTCACACACACTTACCACACACTCACCACGCACTCACTTACCGGCACTCTGACTGCACATTCACACACACCGCACTCACACCACATTCACACACTCACACACACTCACACCGCACTCATTCACTCACACACATTTCCACACACTCACCGCACACTCACAGACACTCACTTACACACACCGCACACACTCACACCACCTATTTACGTGCGCAAAGCTCTTAACCCTAAACCTAACATATCCCAAATGTCATGGCTCAAGTTATTGTACACACGCACGTGCATACAAACGCACGTGCATACACGCATGCGTTTATGAAGGCACGCATGCCCACATACGTGCACACAAACACACATGCACGCACATGGCGTTGGACTTGAGACTCCCAGAAGTGGAATCAGGACTCCTGAGTGTGCGATATAGCTCAGTGGGCCTTACTTGGTAAAATTGAAATAATTAATTTAGTTTCAGGATGTAGGGTTCTGAAGATATTTCATCTTTCAGTCCTTTCTGACCGTTTGAGTGTGGGTGAGTGAGTGACAACTACTTATGCATTTTTTTTTATTACAAATACAAGCATTTCCAGCTATTGACATGAAATGTATTAACTCTGGAAGATGATGGTGATACAGGTGGTGGGTAGCGGTAGTGTAGCGTTTAGCACGCTGCACTACGAACCCGGCGACCCGAGTTAAATTCTCGCTCATGCCCAACGCTGGTAACGACTCTCTGAACCGGTCATGGACCTCCCCTAGGTCGACTCAGCCTCAAATGAGTACCTGGTGTGGTGTAAACATCACTACTGGGGAGACAAAGGCGGCCGGGCGTGGTGTTGGCCACCCACCCCTCGTGTGCCATGCTGACCTTCACAGGTACTCGCTAACAGCACTTGCCCCAACAGTCTATTCGGGCTATACAGGGAGTCTTTGCTTTGGTGGTGATGATACAGATGGTGATTTATTATACAGATGGTTAGGATGATGATAATGATACATTTGGTGATGATGGTGGTGATGATGGGACTGTAAGAGTCGTCCTTGAAGATATTTACTGTGTAATATTAAGACACACTAATATAAAATGTAATCATTAAAGCACAATATATAACATTTGTAATTTCTGTTGAAAGCATGTGCTTATAATTGTGACGTGTATTTGTACGTGGTTGTGCATGAATGCACGTGTTTTTTATTTTCTGTATTAGGTGCTTGACGACAGCACTTGGCCCAACAGTCTATATTGGTTGTACAGGAAATCTTTGTGAATGTTCCATTCACGAAATTTAGTGAAAACGAAATTGACAAATTAAGGATACTTTTCGACTTACGAAATAGAATTTCAGCGGAAACAATATATCACATGGCACGTGCCATGAGATCATCAAGCAAAAAGCTGTCATCCATCCACGACAGTGTCACGGTATCCCCATAGTGCAAAAGTAACGCCTCGTCACCTCTCCAGTCATTCCAACATGCAGATCTTTTGGTGAGTTCCTTGAAGATGTTAATTATTTTTGTTTTAAATTGATTATTATTCAACCGTTGTAATATTTGTTCTTTATTATTTTTTGCATTGTGAAATATTGGTGTTTATTTTGGGTTTATAGTAGAAATGACTGAAACACATCGCAAGTTTTTCATATTCAATTAATGGGAAAAGCCATTCCGATTTATGATATTTTGTTTTATGTGCGTTTTTCGAAGAACGCATCCCTTTCGTAAGTAGAGGCATACATGTACAGGAATCTATTGCCAACCGCTAATTTACCAACCACGATATTTTAGTAAACACGGATTGACTACTGGACACCTGTTTACTAACCACGAGCATCTCGCTTTGAGTATTCGCGAGTCGCGCCGAGTCGTGAAATCAAAACAACACGATGTACCTTATGGGGGGGGGGGGGGTTCTTGTGTTTGTTCTTGTATTTGTACGAGCTGTTGTTTGTTTATGTTACCGATGTTTACGGGGAGCGTTAGTGCTGCGGGTTAGCGAGCTGTACTATGAAGCCGTAAATCCTGGTATAATTCCTGCTCATGGCCAACACCAGTGGCAATTATCTGAACCATTCCTGGACCTACCCTCGGCCTCAAATGAGTACTTGGTGCATTGTGAAAACATCAGCACTGGCAGAGACAAACCCCATATGCTGTGCTGGCCTGCATAAGTGCTCATAATGGCACTTACCCCAACAGTCTGTTACATGGGGGGATCTTAGTCTTGGCGTGTAAGTGAGAGTTTGTGGACTTTGCATGTTCTTCCCCTGTTGTGCACGCGTTTTCTCAGGGTTCTCAGCTTTCAAAAAAGAACAACCAATTCTAACAGTGAGATTTTACTTGCAAATTACTTAAACAGGGATTACACACCGTGGCAACATCGCCCCCTTCTGTGAAAGCTGGACAGGACCCTCCTTGCAAAAGAGTTAGACTTCCCTGAATAAACAAACGTAGCACGGTAATCTTTGAAATAATAAAATAAACTTCACCCCTAGAGTGGACAGGGTAACGAGGGCGATCCTAGCAAGTGAGGGAGCTGTACTCGGACGGAACGGACGACGGCTCCCAGCCGACCTCTTCGCCTCTGTCGATCTTGTCATCGTTGGAGGCCGGTCTCAGCTCTGCTAGGATCGCCTCAAACGTGGGGCGCTCTAACGGCGCGTGGCTCCAGCAGTGGTGCATCACCTTGCGGCTGTGGGGCGAGGGGAGGGTGCGGTAAGGGTGCGAGGAAGGCGAATCGTGCACAAGCTCGGACTGCGCTTTCACCTCTTCCAGTGCGCGTTCGTTCTCAGAATGGTTGAATGAGTGCCGATGATGTTAATGACGTCACAGAGGGGGATGAAGGGGGTCAGGTGGCGAGGGGGGTGAGGGGGGGTGAGTAGGTAGAGGGTCATGAAGGCATAAAATATCTACAGTATGGATTCACACAGCGGCGTCTAAATGCCACTGCATCTCCATACGTAGTGCAGAAGCACTGGTCATGTTTATCTTGTAGAGAGAGAAGCAGTCTGTGGGTCTCTATGTGAGGAGTCTGTGGGTCGCAACAGCACGTACAGCTGGAAGTAGGACATTCCAGACTAAGAGGGTTCATCATGGCCGTGTCAACGACACTGAACCAGCCAGCACAACTTACTGCCAATAACACATATCACATAATTCACCCTTAAGCAATTGTTCAATCATATAATTGAATCACTACAATTGAAACCAAATAATCTCCCAGAACAAACACTTCGTACTCTCCTCCGTCAGCCACCTGCATCGACAATAGAAACGCATCAGTCCAGCAGTGGATAAAACCTGGTGTGGGTGGTATGGGGGGGGCGGCTTACACATTCGGTGGACAGCCGGGTGGTGGCTGCATGCAGTAGTCATCGCAGATCAAGCGGTAGAACTTGTCATCGACTGCCATGCGCCAGGATAACGGGCCTTTCCTACACCCACACACATCACACACCGAGCGGCACACACGTCACACCAAGGAGCACGCACATCACACACCGAGCAGGTTGCACAGGTCTCCTTTATCAAGACAAACGTGGAACAGATTACACCTACAACTCTACGCCTGTCACAATGCCCCCCTCTCCCCCCCCCCCCCAGTTTATGGGGTGGCGCGGGCCTCACTCCCCCCTTCGCGTCAGCCCCTACTAATAAATGGTCCGGTTGCATTGTGAATGCACCACTCGAATGACGTGCAGTCCCGTGGCGCACTGTAACAGGCTCGTGATTTACTCAATACAATTCAACGTAAAAAAGTAAAAACGATCCCAAGACATTTTAAATAATGTATGGCCATCGTGTGTCAGCATCACACGCGAAAATTGGCATGTAAAAAAAAACTTCAATGCGAAACACTCAATTGGGATTGCTCGCAGCAAACAGCACTTGACCTGCTTGCAGGTTAGGTGTTGAATAACCGTGTGTCACACAGAGAACAGTTGCCACTGAGGGTGCCCTTTTCAAATGCTTGAGATGAGATGTGATTATTGCGTGTAAATGTGCACACTAAAATAAAAATATAAGCGAACTATTATCGTTTCAGGTGGCAGGATGGTGCAGCGGTGATCTTTGACCCTCGCAACAAGAAGGGCCTTGGTTAATTATCCGACTGGCACTTTGCGGAGTTTTCTACGTTCTCCCCTTTGTTCTGTATGGGTTATCCAGTTTGCTGACATAGCTTGAAAACACACAATCACAATGTAACTGGGTATTGGCCAAGCATCCCAATGCTAAAGTTACCTGCAAATTACTTCACTGGGATGACACTCGGCAGCAGAGCCGGATGATGGCATTGCTGGGGCCCTATGCCATTGTTAAGCTTAAGAGGCCCCTTCTATGAATGCCTGTATATTTTTGTCAGCAGAATGAAAATAACTGCTTTGGAGAGTCTTTTTTCTTACCGATCTTTATTTTTTAAACAATTATGTTAAAACTCGAAACCTCGTGTCCATTACTTCTTTTGTATTTAGAGCCCCCCCCCCCTCTCTTAATGCAAGGCCCTAAGCTGTAAGTGTCGCCGGTGTGAGCTCGCCTGTGATGAATCACACGTATAATTGTGCACTCTTACTTTCTATGGGTAGCCAGGATAATTGTTTATTTAAGTGAATGCAATGGTGATCAGGGGATTGGATCCAGAGCCTCACGTACACAGTAGAGTACAAGGGAAAGCCCACAATACAGATTTGAGCTGACCTCCGGATTGAGAAATTGAATTGTGTTGTGATGTGGAGGGTGTTTCTGATCACTATTGCGACCGTCCTGTCCCGACGGGAGGAGAGAGGACAGGGTGGACCGGCTACATGAGCTTACTCTCCGGCACTGCACAGCACAACATCGCCTCCCTACTGCAAAAAACTCGGCAGGACCCTCCTGAAAAAAAAGTCTTCGGAATCAGTGAGGCCTGTCCTTGCGAGGACAGGCGTATTCTTGGTCGTCACAAGCGAACATTTGTTTCTCCACATTAATTTGTATCCCCGGGTTGCCATCAGGGCTGGGCACTGCAAGCTTAGCTTCTGAGATCTGATGAGACTGGTAGCCGTTTTTTAAAAGGTAATTTCGGCATCTGGAGCCCAAGCACGCAACAACTTTATGCAATTAAAAATAATAGTGTAAGCTAAGACTATTATTGTTGTCTGCTGTGAGTATGTTCTGTACTCAGGGCCCCGAATGTTTGTGGCAAGTGAAAGTTTGTCTCAGCAAAATATAAGATTTCTCACAGTAGCACGCCGTATGACCACACGTCGCTCTGCACCTTGTAGAGCCCATGGAACATGCTTTCTGGAGACATCCGCTTTACAGGCAGAGGCACCTAACGGACATGACCGCATGGCCACAAGCACAACAACAATACGTTCAGTAAATTCAGTTCAGGGCGATGCTTCGCGATTCGTCATACGTTTTTTGCGTGAGGCCACATATTCATCTGGCCAAATTAGCGTCATCTAGCCCTCCACTACCCTGAAGGGTTAAATGTGTAGTGACATCACGGGATGTCACTGTGTAGTGCCGGCCCTAGAGAGGCACGGCGTGCGGTGTATTGACATCGCGGATACCACTCTGGTGTGGGTGTAGTACCGGCCCTAGAGGGGCTCGGTCAGCGCTGATTGATCCCGCTGGATGGCATCACGCTTGGCGTGCAGTGCCAGCCCGACAGGATAGGGTGTGGGAATGCCGGCCGTATGAAAGGGGTTACTAAAGGCCATGGCACTCTGGTTGACCCGAGAGGACACGTGACCGGTTAAGTCTACAAAGGGGCCCCAAGTGGGGGCTAGGGGTGGTCACGTGGTCGGGGTCCAGATCCTTCTGCTCGAGGATTCTAGAAGGTGGTCGTGGCCAAGGGCGGAGCCAGCCACGCCACAGAGAATATAAGCCGGGTCCCCCAGAGGGACTGGCGTTGTTGTTCATCTTGAAGAAACCTTTGTCTGCGTCTACGTTCTACCGAGTCTCCAACACGTGAACCTGGACCCGAGCTGTGGTCCCGGTCTGTCGTAGCTAGTCATGTTGTAATTAGTGTAGTTAGCCTGGTGGTCACCACCACAGGTTATTCTGGGCCAGAGTTACCCCGTGTACCACATGGTGGGGTGGGGGGGGGAGGAGGAAGGCGATTTGTGAAATTGCCCCATATTTTAAACTGTCGGCAGAGCAGAGAGATTGAATCCAATTACCGACCTCTAGATTGCAAGTCTAGGGTGGGGAAGCCATTACACCCCCGTGTGTGGCAGCATCCCCCTCTCTTTTTTTTCTTAGGGGCTGTGCAAAATAAAATAAAAACATTGAGTACAATTAAAGTGATGGGCCTTCTATCCCGATGATGGTGATGACATTGGCGATACTGATAATGATGCTGATGATGCTAAGTAAGGTTAGGACTCACATTGCCCTGCACGTATTTGGGGTCAGTCTGGACGTCCCGTGCCAGCCCAAAGTCGCAAATTTTGGTGATGTGTCCATGCGTTACCAGCAATTTCCTCACAGCCAGGTCCCCTGTTGTATCTGTGTTCCCCCCTACTTGGGTGTCTGTATATACATCTGGGGTTATGTGTTTCCTCTCTCTCGTAAATTTAGCTCTTTTGTACCTGATGATGGCTGCTTGTGTTGCAACCGAAACGTCGTACGCTATTATGTTATTTTATTATTTCTTATTTATATGTGACTTTACCGAAAAAACCAAAGAGTAATTCCTGCAGCCACGAAAGCTTCGAATCAAGTCTGAACCACCTTTACGGGGAGGTATGAGGCTTGTGTCTTTGTGTTGTCTCTGCTTGTGTATCTGCCTTTGTGTCTTGGCTTGGATTTGTGTCTCTGTGCTGTCTCTGCCTGTGTGTGGGCCTTGGTGTTTCCGAGTGTGTGCTGCTGCGCCCCCTTTGCTCCATGCATACCTCATGCTAAATTGTCCCATTGTCTCTCAGCCTTACCTTCTCTGCCTATTTAAGGCGACTTCACTGTGTGCGTGTCTGTGCTGGTTCGCTCTACTTGGATGTCTATGTGTGTGTGCGCGGTCTGTATTTTAAATTTCATACTTAACTTGCAATTTAGCAATCTTTGAAATAGCGTAATCAACCAGACTATGCGTTAATTGTGTTTTGACCGACCGTCTGTGTTGCTTTATATGGTTTCCAAATTTTGCTAAACCCTGTTTGTTTGGTATGCTTCTCTCTCTGTGTCCCCTGTTGTATCTGTGTTAGTTCCCCCCTACTTGTGTGTATGTATATACATCTGGGTTTATGTGTTTCCTCTCTCTCGTAAATTTAGCTCTTCTGTACCTGATGATGGCTGCTTGTGTTGCAACCGAAACGTCGTACGCTATTATGTTATTTTATTATTTCTTATTTATACGTGACTTTACCGAAAAAAAAACAAAGAGTAATTCCTGCAGTCACGAAAGCTTTGAATCAAGTCTGTAGTGCCTCTTGTTAAACAGTGCTTTAGTTAAACAGGAAAATTAATAAATCCAGCAGGCATGACTTGAAAAGTAACAAATTTACATTTTGGGTGGCACTCTAAATCGTCCGGTAAATCGTGTCGCCAATTATAATGTCTGCGTTTATCTGCGCGTGTCTGTGTACCCCCAGTGGAGGAATACGTGCGCAGCTTGCTGGACAACCCTGAGTTGATTGACCGTCTGGCACTGGCCTCGGAGCAGGTGAGACTCCGTATGCGTGCATCAGCTCTGCCCACCCGCTCATATTTATGGTGCGGGCCTGTACCCTTGTCCGACCGCTCACTTCCGCGTTGCATCCAGCTGCCTCACTGAAGAAAGGGACACTTGCCTTGCGCTGAGTACGACGTTTCGCTGGTTGTAATCGCCAGGGAAACGATATACTCGATTTGTAAGTGTTGTGGGTTTACTCTCCAATACACTGGCGTGCTGCAGTAGTAACTAATTGACAGGTTTTGTTTTACGTAGCAAACCTTACTAATTGGCTGTACCGGGTTAACTACACACATTTACGCGCTCTTACCCAAAAAACCTTTATTATGGATAATATTGGTCGCGAAAGAATACGTGTTAAACAGCTCCCTTTTAGAACGTCTCATCCTCACCAGCAATGGTCAATCAATCAAATAAATCCTAGATTTATAACGTGGAATATTTAGCAAAAAGCAGAGATGGAAGGGTGAAACTCTAGAGGTAGCTCTATGATATCCGCTTTTGTGGAACGTTCTCTAACACAGATGGCTGTACTGCTCTGAGATAAATCAGACTGGATCCTTCGTCTCGTTACGTGATGGCGGTTGCAAAATTGTTGTTGACGCGTGCATGTGCCGTGCGTGTGCTGTGTACGTGTGCAGGATGTGGTGGAGTCCCGGGTAATCTTCCCCGAACATCTCCCGCTGTCCTAGCTGCAGCAAGGTGTGCGCTCCGGCCGGTTTGTCCAGGGAACCTTCCTTGCGAGTCGTGAGAATTACCTGGAGGGGACTCTGAGGGTGCGAGGGGACGGTGACAGTGATAAAGAGGTACACGTTTCACAAGCCTGCGTCTGGAAGGAACAATGCTGTTCGATCGTATCTGTGTGAGTTTTAAAAACAAATTTATAATGAAGCAGTAGCATAGCGTTCTTGGCATGAGCAGTAGCTCTTAACCTTTACTGCAAGGCTGCAGTAAAGGTTAAGAGCTACTGGGCTAAAATATTTGTATTTTGAACGTCTTTTGCACCCTACGTAGGTGTCGTAGCCTGGCTCCTGCCGCCCCGGCCTGTGGGTCCTGGTGCAGTTGCACTGCCTGCACACTCGATAGCTACGCCACCACAACTACAGTATATACGTTATTGTGACTACTTTAATAATAGGGGTTTTCCCTTTTTTTCTGGCAACAAAACTGAAACCTTTTACAAGGAATCATGTGTGCATTAACCACAATACTTTTGGTCAAAATGCAAACAAAAAACACACTATGATAATCCATGATAAGGCGATCTAACCCAAAAACCTTCATTATGAATAATATTGGTCGCGAAAGCCTACATGTTAAACACACTATGATAATATATGCATTGTCCTTGAGACTGATTGGTCCACACCAGGGACGGCTTTCTTTTGAGCCTCGACCCAATTGGTGCGAGACCAGAGGATGCCAAAAGGCATACGCATATATTGCAAATATTATCAGTGTGTTTTTCTTTGCATTTTGACCACAAGTATTGTGGTTAATGCACACATGATTCCTTGTAAAAGGTTTCAGTTTTGTTGCCAGAAAAAAGGGGAAAAACCCTATTATATTTTGGTACTGGCAAAGCAGGTCTAATGATGGTTGTGACTACTTTGTTAACAAAATGAATGGTCTATTTCCACGTCCAAAATGTAACGTTAAATAACAATTAGGTACATTGGCCCTTTGTTGGAGAAAAAACTCAGTCCAGAAATCGCCCTGCTTGAACATATGTTACTGAAAAACATTGGTTTCAGAAGATTGATGGGCTCATAGTCCTACATTTTAAATTGTTTATTCGTGGTATTAAAACTCTTGTACAGTAAAACCTTGGATTGCGAGCATAATTCGTTCCGGAAACGTGTTTGTAATCCAAAGCACTCGTATATCAAAGCACTCGTATATCAGTTGTGATCACGTGACGCTCGGCAGTACAAAGCTGCTCGTATTGCAAGACCCTCGCTCGTTTATCAAATTCATATTCATTAAAAATTTTGCTTGTCTTGTAAAACACTCGCAGACCAAGTTACTCGCAATCTAAGGTTTTACTGTATATGCTGCTCTCTAACAGCACTTGGCCCAGCGGTCTGTTCAGGCTATACGGGGGATCTTTTTTGTCTCCGTGCAGGTGTTGATCCAGGGGCTGCAGCATTTAAACCACGCGATGCACGACGACATCGTGTGCGTGGAGATGTTCCCCGAGGAGTGCTGGGTTGCCCCCTCCTCGCTGGTCCTGCACGATGAGGGCGTCGCAGGGGACGTTGCAGAAGAGAATGAGGAGGATGTGGTGAGTGGAGCGTCAACACTGCTGAACCAAAATCAAACCCAGACACCTGCAGTGTGCGTGTCTCTCTCCCCGTGGTCGCATGGATTTTTCTCCAGGTCCTCCGGCTTTTCCCTCCACAGTTACAATCTGACATGCACTTAGAGTATTTGGCTGCTATCAATTTCAAATGTGATAAGATACTTCATTGAACGATCATTTGTGGCCAGGTCACTTAAAAAGAGCTATGTAGCTCTCAGGGTCCTTACCTGGTAAAGTTAAAATAGTTTATAGTTTTTAAATAGTTTTAATATAGTTTAAACAAAGAATAACAACAAAGACTCAACCACTTCAAGAGAGACCTTAAACATAATGAACACCGTGTGACCAGACAACAATCCACATTAGAGATGCTGTTAGCTTGATTTTGAGTTTATTAAATGACTTTACCTTACATTACTTCAAAATCAAGTCAGGAGTGCTAATCATTTCGTTCTTTTTTTGTATGTACGTAGGGGTTATTTGATCATACTTCGGTGCGGGTTGGTGAAGGGGGGGGGCATAGATCAGGAGCATAGAAGGACAGGACAACAGTTCATTTTGCTGTACTGCGCTCTGCTGCCAGCCATTTTGGCGCAGAGCCTATACCACCTGTTATGCATATCCAGGCTCAACACGGCGTCGCTTCCACGGTCTGAGCTGGGTCACAGGGTGGCCTCTATATTGAAAAGTAATTTCTTTAGAACTGCTTTTTGTATTTAGATTGTTGTCCTTTCCGCGCACCTCCGATTAGCATGATTGGCTGTGTACGGTGCGAAATAAGTTCTACATGCATACATACCACAGTGACAAAATGCAAAACATAATAAAGTACAGCAATGAAGTTAATTGAAATTGGCACGAAAACACCCGTGGTTTATGAAAAGTCGACAATTTTTCACAAACATAAACAAGTGTTAGATATTAAATCGCATGTAGTGCAAGTTGGCTTGGGCAGATTATTTATAGACTGATCATTGCACAGTTATACTTATAAAAACGTTACGTAAACATTAAACACATATAGGGTGACTGATGTGCTAAGCAGGTAAGAGAAAATGTCAATCAGTGAAATCATAAAGAATCGAGAGATTAAGCATCAAATTGTGAATTAGATGGGAGGGTAACCTTTGTTGTAGATAATATTGGTCGCAAAAGCCTACGCGGTTTTTTTTTTTACGTGTGGTATCTGATGGGCGTGTTCCGGTTGATTCTATCAATTGCCAGAACTGTTTTAACTTATCAATATTTACGGAGGACTCCTCACTGTGATCTTTTGTCATTTTAACAAAGCGTCAGTCTCATTATTGACATTGATGAGACACAGCATGAAACCACATCCGCAGGTTAAGCGCTATTGTTTTGGATTGCTCCTTCCCCTTCAAGCCAAATTGTATTGTGTTACGCAGTGAGTTGGAAAAAAAATAGTTAATTCATTATTTCAGTGTGTGAGAGAGACGCTACTGTGGTGAGTGCTCATTTGAGTTTGCGTTGTCATCTCCCGGTGCTATCCCAGCTGCTGCTGCTGCTGTCGTCGCTCTTGCTTAGATTACGCAACACGATGTTTGTCCTTTGTTTTGGTCTCCAGCTGAAAGCCGAAAGTGGGAAGATGCGTCGGCCCACTGGCAAAGTGGTCGGCATCATAAAGCGGAACTCGAGGCCGCTGTGCGGCATGCTCATGCCCAGCCCAATCAAGGAGGTGGGCTGATCTGCATGTGTGTGTGTACGTGTGGGGAGCGGTGATGTAGCGGTTAGCGCGCTGCGCTACGAATTCTGGGACCCGAGTTGGATTATATTTATCGCTCATAACCAATAAACAGCGGCAAATGTCTGAACCTGTCTTGGGCCCTTCCCTAGGTCGACTCGGCCATAAATGAGTCTCTGATGTGGCATATAAACATCAGCGCTGTGGAGACAAAGGCGGTCGGGCATGGTGCTGGCCGTACCCACCCCGTCGTTTGCCGTACCAGCTTGAATAGGTGTGTGCTGACGGCACTCGCCCAAACAGTTTGTTGAATGCCTTACTGGGGGCTCTTTGTGCGTGTTGCAGGCCACCCGCCACCTGTTCACGCCCGCGGACCGCCGCATGCCACGAGTGCGGGTGGAGACAAGACAAGCAGCGTCCCTGCAGGCCCACCGCATCGTGGTGGCCATCGGTGGCTGGCTGCGACACTCCCGCTACCCGAACGTTCGACTGCACCGTGACGCCCCGCACGCCGTGACACCTCATCCGTCCGTCCCGTGGTCGGCATCGTCGGGCTCATCCTTCTGTCTCTTGACGCACGGCCACGCGGCTCTTTATGCAATACAGCCGTCGAACCCAAAACACGAACGGTGACACGGTGAATTGGAAGTCAGGGTGGATGAGCTGGCACCACTGTGATTTTTTTGTTTGAAAGCATGGCAAACTCACCTGTGATTCAACCTAGGTTATTAAGGTGTTGTAAGTTGATAGTCTCAGCCCAGTCACCAATAACTGCACCAAAAACGATATTAAATTTGGTCGTGCACTTCGATTGTTGAATTTCCATCTCTGAGAAAACTACTGCTTTTGACTGCCATGTGATGAACATTACTTTGATTGGCAGAGTGGTTGGAAAAGCACTGCCCCCCTACAATTTGGACCGCATTTCACTTCATTGGATCTTAGAAGTAGCTCTGTTATGTCTGCTCCTGTGGGTCGTCCTTGACCACGAAGGGTGGTATAGATTGCTTGTCTTGTGTGATACCATTAACACAATGAGAAAAAAAATTGGGGAAAAGCTAAATATATTGTTAAGATGTATTCTTTGGGTTGTATCTTTGTTTAAACAGATGCCGGTTAATATTCTACATCATGAACGTTAGGTACAAGGTTGGCATTGTGGTTGTGCTTTTCATACCTATTTGCCACTGCACAACCGAGCGGCACCATGGCTGGCACGGTTTAGTAGGCTGCAGGTTGTTTATTCACTGCAAAAGCGGATCCATGCCATGAACGGTCAATGCTTTGAACAAGTCTAGGCACGTGCAGATGACGCTGTGGTGCCACGTCCCCGTGATGTACCGACTGCCGTCACCCAATTAACGTGTCGCTAGCCCCGCCCCTGGCCCTGCTCGGCCCCCGGATATATTTGGATGCCTTGTGGGGCCAGCATATCACGGTTTGGTTCCGGTTCGACACGGCAAAAAGCCAGTGGGTGACCACAGACACCTCGAGAGATCTGCGCCGTCTGGGTTCCAATGTATCATTGGAAAAGGGATACCGGTGACGATTGGCCACGTATGTGCATATGCATGTTGAACTTCTTCCGTACCATACGTAGACAACCGTGCTAATTGTCGGTGTGCTTGTGCAGGGCCATTTTGCGCGCTCTCTGGGCGAATGTGGGGATAAGGAGACGGAGACAGAGGTGCTGCTGCTGGAGCACGACGTGCCACACCAGCCCTTCAGCCAGGCCGTACTTGCATGCCTGTCCCCTCCCACGTTCAGCATCACAGCAGAGGTACGCATGAGACGTGTGACGATATGTCAATTCATCGATTGAGTTCAATTCTTACGCCTGCGGTGTGTTGGTGTGTTTGGTCGTGCATGTGAGAATCCTTTACTTCAATGTTCTTTATTACAAGGCCCACGGGCCACTCGTAGCCTCTGGGTGGCCTTTGGTGTGGCCCATGACGTGTGGCCCCCGACAATAGACAAATGCGAAAACACCCCCCATCATCATCATCGTGCTGTCAAACCTCAATAGTTTCAAGATGTTTGGCCTGCGTAGAATACCTTCTAGAGGACCTCTCTGGAGCTCTCCCTCCAGTCGAGGTCCTTCCGCTGCACTGGCATGAACGAGAAGCCACGGGGCTCTACGCCTTTACCGCAGACCGTATATAGAAAAGCCGTCGACCTGAAAGAAAGTCGATGGCTCGGACAC
This sequence comes from Petromyzon marinus, assembly GCF_048934315.1. Taxonomy (NCBI): domain Eukaryota; kingdom Metazoa; phylum Chordata; class Hyperoartia; order Petromyzontiformes; family Petromyzontidae; genus Petromyzon; species Petromyzon marinus. The sequence goes on from NC_133721.1 coordinate 417,297, forward strand.
ATCATCGTAAGAAGAGAGGAAATTCACATCGGAGGAATGAAGGCGATGGACTTATGGAAGCACCAGGGCGGAGACCCAAGAGGCAGGCCTCGAGAGATGCGGATCAAAGTGGTGAGCCAGGATATGGAGGACTTTGCAGTAGCCGTGGAGATGGTCCAGTACATAAATGAATGGAGCAAGGGGACTACAGACTTTTTTCCTGTAACGCTGTACTTGCGTTCCTGAAGAACACCGAATTGTGGAAAAATCGCATAATAAATAATATAGGGTAAAGCACAGTCCGCGATAACACGTGAGATGCGTACGCAGGCTTAACAAAGACTTCGGGTACGTGAGTAGCATCTAGAAGCATCCAGAAACATCCCGCCTTATGTGATGCTACACCGAGGCAACCGTACAACCGCTTATTCTGCATCGCACAACGCAGTTCTGTTTACTCGATCGCCTTTTATCCAATTCGCATCCATGTTATGAAAAAAATGTGTTCCCTAATGCATTCATCGCATTATATCTAATTCACGATATGAAAACACGCAGAGTTATAGGAGAACGGACTGTACTTTCAGAATATTCAGTCGCCTATTGAGAAGATAGAACGCCATTAGAATGAAGTTGGTTTACCCATGTATGGCTCACCCTGTGTTCTGTTTGTTGTAAGGCAGCGTTTTGTTGAACCTGGTGCTGTGTGTGTCCCGTACAAGACCAGGCTGGCAGGGAGGACCTTCGTGCGTTGTCCATCTGCAGTGTGGATCCTCCAGGCTGCACAGACATCGACGATGCCCTACACTGCAAACCGCTCGACAATGGGAACACCGAGGTATTCATTTGGTGGTGGTAATCGTGGTCACGGTCGCGGTAATTCGTGCCTATTCCTTTCATGGTTTTGTCAATGCTAGCGGAGGTTACAAGGGGAGTTTAAGTGGCACAATGATAAGTGCACTGCACATTCATCCTGTCAAGCTGGTTTAGTTCCAGTCATGGCTAACACCGGTACAGAGTGATATCTAAAAAAAACTGCCCAAGTTCTCCCCTTCACCACCTGCATTGACCATCGTAACAAAGCAAGGTCAAATGACAATCGCAACCCATTACGGCATGGAGAAGCCCTCATCCTGCAGTGGATTGACAAAGGGGTGGACAATATTCCTGTTATTAAGTTTCCAAACATTGTTGCCTTAGTGCCCGTATTCTTGGTCTCTGCTCGGCTCAGGACTGACTTCAACATGGCTTGGTTCTGGCTTGATCTGCTCCGTTGCCTCCAAAGAAGTATGAGTGGCTCAGCTGTGCCTTGGCTCAGGCTCAGCTCACGGAAATTCTGAGCGTGGCTGGGAGCATGCAGAGATATACGTGGAGGCACAAGGGACACGGAGGCTCAGGGCTGGAACCATGCTTAGAGGCAGCTTGGGTTTTAAGCGTTGCTTTGATGTGGCTTATTGAGAATTAGAATCAGAATATTTATACTGGAGGAATCCAATGAGCTATAAAGCTATTTTTCACATGTCCAGTAGAGGCGGGTAAGAACGTTACAACAGCAAACAGTACAAAAACATAATAGTAGTGCAAAGTACAAGAAAGATCAACAAATAACCCAAACACAAACAAATACAACTAAACCATCCCCATCTTACCAGGAAAAGCCCACTGAGGTATTGATTTATTTTTGATTAGTGACCTGGCCACAACTGAATAGCTCAACAAAGTGGCCCATCATTTGGACATTTATAGCAGCCAAAATAATAGAAATAATCTCAATGCATGTTGCGCGAGAGCCAAGCCTGAGCCAAGCCATGGCTAAGACCCCACTGGCCTAAGTGTCCACGTCACTGGCCGAATGCCTGGTTCACAATGAATGCACCAGGTAGTAATGGGTGTGCATTTCATTTCACATTATTGTGCTTTGGTTGGAGTGGCTATGGTGGAGGTTATGCATGCATGTGGAGTGAGCGACTTCCGCCAGACGTCTAGTAGAAGGCGTCTTATTTATTAAAAGCACACAGGGCGATACACTTCGTAACGCGGCTACACCTAGGCTGTACAAACACGCAGCCCATTTGCGTCCTGCGTAGCTACGCTGGCTGGTTGACGAGCGTAGCGACGGAGACAGAGCTGCTCTTGCAGAAGAACCAGCCACGTGGTCGGAGACGAAGAGATGACGACGGTAGCGACGCAACCAGGACCCAGACCCCACGCTAACAGCCCCGAAGTTCTGATTCGGTGCTCTTTATATCTGCCTGGAGTGGCCAAGCTCCACCTCTGGCCACGCCCCCTTTCTAGAACCTTCTAGGCCCTTCGGGATGGTTCCCGGAGCTTCTCGACTGACTCCGCCGTTGACCTTTACCCCAGATACGCCCCTTCATAATAAGGCATTATGTAATGCAGCTATAACCTTAATTACCCTTACAGGCCGGCAGGTATCACCCTGTCATTACACATCCATGCATGTGCGGGTGGTGACGGTGTGTTAATGTGTGTTCTAGGTTGGGGTACACATCGCCGATGTGAGCTATTTTATCCGGCCGGGGAATGCCTTGGATGAGGAGGCATCTCTGTGTGGTACCACAGTTTACCTGTGTGAGAAGGTGAGATGTGGATTTCTTCTTGCCACAATATCAAGTGTTTTACGACCCGCCGATTTCATCCTTTCATTCTTAACTTTACGACATGATGTAAAATATTACGATGTAACGATCATCGCGGTACCAGTTTCCCCACAACTTTGTAATTGTATTTAACATTTTCACCACATTTTTTTGCGTGCTTTTCAGTACTTCCCGTATGAATAACGATAACTTAAAAATGAATTAGAATTAAAAAAATGTGCAACAACAATGCTAAATATCTCTCATGATGTTTTAAACGAGGTGATTTTTGTGGATTTCTTATAATATGATGTACCGTGACATCATGAGCGGCAGGCTATCGGCGCAGTGGTAACACTCGTGCCTTGCAGCAAGGAGACGCTGGGTTTGATTACTCAACTCTTGTGCCTTTTTGCTTGCAGCTTTGTTTGTTCTCCCCCCTGTTAGTGAATGGGTTTCCTCTGGATTCATCAGATTTCCTCTAAATAAAACCCATACAATCTTAACTGGCATTCGCGAAAACATCCCCTTGCTGAACAGTTACCTGCAGGTGACTTAATCATGTGTGGGTTTGCTTGCAAAACACTCGTTGAGTTGGTGCATATGTATTTGCCAGATTGTGTTTATTGACAGAGAAGTTGTTGCGTTTATGTGTTTGTGCGCCTGCAGAGGATTGATATGGTGCCAGAGTTATTGAGCTCAAACCTGTGTTCCTTGAGATCCAACGTCGACCGGTGAGATGCACCAACAACTGTGAACTCGCGAGTGTGCACATTGCAACCCATACTCAGCAGCTAACGTGCGTTGTTGCCAGGTGCACATGTAATCCCATGATGCGTGGCACTGTTTAAGTGTCATTGTACAGATCCACACAAGCATGTGTACATACATAAGCAGCCAAACCAGGATGGCACAATGGTAACACATGTCTCACAGCAAGAATGGCCTAAGATTGATGCCCGACTTGGTTGCCTTTCCATGTAGATTTTGTATGTTCTCCCCCTATTTAGCATGGGTTGACTCCAGGTTATCAGGTTTCCTCTCATCGCTAACATAAACGTGTTATTACTACTATGATCCTTAACCATGGAAAGCCTCACTGAATCTCATAACTTCGGGAGGGTACTGCAAAGCTTTTGCAGTCGAACAATGGTTGCTACATATATATTCCAGTTGAGTAATTTGTAACAACCCAAACCGGTATTTGGCCAAACATCCCGCTGCTGAAAGAATGACTCGACTACCAAAAACTTGGCAAGACCCTCCTGAAAAAGAGTCTCGAGACTTTGCGAGGCTTTCCTGAGTGAACACCCTGCACCACTCCAATGTCGACGACTCTGCCACTCGACGGTGAATGGCGACGGTGCATGTGCTGTGCGCGTGCAGGCTGGCGTTCTCGTGCATATGGGAGATGACTCCAAAGGCTGAGATTGTGAGCACACGTTTTACCAAGAGCATCATCAATTCCAAGGTGATTCCCCCCCCCCACAGACGTTCAGTTTTTGTAAAACTCTCGTTTGCTTTCACGTGTATTGTATCGGTGCCTTGCTATGTCAGTGCAGTTGAGGTTTCCGGATGGCTGAGAGGTCAGAGCGTTGAGCTTGCACCTCTGAGTTCACAAGTGTAGCGAGATGAAACGGGTTCACAAGTGGTAGTATGTATGTTGAACTTCTTTCGCACCGTACGTAGCCAACTGTGCTAATCGGAGGTGCGAGGTAGGACATGAAAGTAGTGAGTTGATGGTCTCTGTCCAGTCAACAATCACTGCACAAAACACAGGTTTGTTTTTTTAGGTTAGATCGTGTAAATATGTAAATGTGTCATTAAACCCACCCCCACCCGATACAGCCAACTAATAAGGGTTGTCACGTAAACAGAACATGCCAATTCGTCACGAGTACAGCACACCGGTGTGTTGTACCAGTGACGAATTGGCCATTGGCATCTCGTGGCCATACCGCAGCCTGTATCTACTGTAAATTTAATCTTCATATTAAATAGAGGCTACAACAAATGTGAATATTGTTGTTGTTGTCTCCCTGTACCGTTACAGATACTCGGATGTGATTGTGCACCGGCTGCTGGCCGTGTGCGTGGGCGCCGACCCCACGTACCCGGCGCTCACCGACAAGCAGAAGCAGCAGCAGCTCTGCAACAACCTCAACTACCGACACAAGATGGCGGAGTACGCCCAACGCTCGTCTGTAGCTTTCCACACGCAGGTGGGAGGCGGAAGTGTGGGCCACGTGGAGCTTGCACGGCGTGTGCTTAGGCACCTGATAATGAGTCCATTCGTCTCTTGAAAACCATTTTTAAGGTCACGAAAGCAGGCATCGTATTGTGCGTGTAGTAAGAATCAATTGTTTTCTATTCGCACGCTTACGTGTGGTGGTGCCGTGGCTGTACTGGTTGGCTACACTTGACATTGCTTTTCAGCATTCTTCTGTGTTTGCTGAAAAACCTAGTCACTTGGCACATTTGTCCATGATGTGACAACTTTATTTGATTGGCTCTGTCAGGTGATGGAGGATTATAGTCAATACAATTGACATTGTACCTTCACGATTGAACTCAAAATAATCCCCATGACATGATGCCAATAGCACAACTGGAATAAATTAGCGGGGGGATGCAGGAAAATTACCTTAAATTTTGTTAAATAATTATGGGCTTGGTAAGTGATGCGCGTGTGTCTGCTCTTTGCCACGTAGCGGTGATTAACGGCTGTTGTTGTTGTGGTCTCAGTTGTTCTTCAAGACTAAGAGAGTGGTGAGCGAAGAGGGCTTCGTGCTGTTTGCGCGCAAAAACGCCGTGGTGGTGCTCATTCCCAAGTACGGCTTGGAGGGGATGGTTTTCTTTGACTCCAAAGATCTCAAGCTCAACGTTACCTTCGACGAGGAGGTAGGGCATGTGTTCACTTAACCGGGAGACATTGGCATTTCCTGAACGGCTGAATTCTGCATTTAAACCCAGGACTGGCTTAATGCACTGGGACCCAAGCCCCCTGACCATCTCTCTACGATTAGGTTTCTATCAGACACACAGACACTTGGTTTAAGGTGGAAGAACGCAGTGAGATACGAAGCTCCGTTTTTTTTGCCATTTGGCAGTGTGGACTATTACAGAGGAAGTTACACCGGTGGATACATTAGAGCCAGATGGCTCACAGGGCTATACCAAAATAAACTGAAACTGAATTAAATGATGTAAATGCGTTTCAAATATAAAACGGTCACAATTAAATTTGCTTTGGAAATAACTGCCATGACGGAGCCCGTATTGTCACGGAGAGGACATCACATTAAAAATACAGTAAAATCCTTCATATCCGGAAGAATTATAGAGAAAATCTAATGCTTTCTGTAAACAATGAGAAACTCGAAGGGCAGAAAAGTACTTGTAGAATAAAAACAAATGAGGGAAATAGTAGTTGATGCAAAAAGTGATCTCTAGATGGCAAAAAGCACATTTGTCATCAGTGGATCCGGTCCTTTCCAGCATGCCTTGCATGCCGCATTACATTGTCACTCTGCGTGGATAATGCACACAGCCTAATTTGGACCAGAAGCTCAAAAGGGTCAACATTTGCAGCCATATTTTAGGTATGTTCTTAACTGCAATTGTGCACTCCATATAACCTAAGGGGGGTTGCATCTACTCCTTAATGATGGCCAAATAAGGCTTTAAAATTCCTTGGCTGGCCCGCACATCACGATCCCTCGGTTGGTTTGGTCATTGCAGCCATCGGCTTCTCATGCCTGATTTTCAGCTCGCGGTGAGGTGGCCCAAGCGGTATTGCATTCGCTGTGTGTTGTGGAGATTTGTGTTTCAAACTCGGTGGCCACTCCGGTTAATACTGTGGTGTGTCTTCTTTGGTTCTTTCGGTAAAGTCACGTAGAATGAGAATAAAATAATAAATTGATAAAATAAAATAGCACAATAATATTCTCACGACGTTTCGGCCACAACACAAGCGGCCTTCATCAGGTGAAGGGACGAGACTGTGTTGTGGCCGAAACGTCGTGAGAATATTATTGTGTTATTTTATTTTATCAATTTATTATTTTATTCTCATTCTACGTGACTTCACCGAAAGAACTAAAGAAGATGAATCCTTGCAGTCACGAAATCTTTAAATCGAAACTGTGGTGTGTATTAAGCGTAAAATATTTACAGGCTATCCGCTTTAACAGTGGACGTTAAAAGATCCTGTAACGTTATTCGTGTGCCAGCATCATGGTCCAAGGTTGGCAAATTACATGCAAATTACTTATTTGGGGAGCACATATCAATCGTTCGCCTCCTTTTACAAAGACGTAGCAGTGACCTTCTAATGCAAACGTTTTGAGAATCAGTGAGGCTTTTCTGAGTGACCCATGTAATAGTATGAATAATAACGTTGGGTTTACGTCAATCCGTGCTTGTGTGCAGGGCACTTGGCAGAGAGCAGTCAGCGGTAGTGTAGCGGTTAGCGCTCTGCGCTACGATCCCGGCGACTTGGGTTCGATTCCTTCGCACGGTCAACACCAGTGATGATTATCTGAACCGGTCCTGGGCCTCGCCTAGGTTGACTCGGAACTCAATTGAATGCCTGGTGCGGTGTGTAAACATCGCCACTGGGGAGACAAAGGCGGCCGGGCATGGCGCTGGCAACCCACCCCCTTGTGTGCCGTGCCGGCCTTCATCTGTGCTCCTCGCCAACAGCACTTGCCCCAACAGTCTGTTAAGGCTACATTGGAGATATGTCTTTGTGTTTTGTGTAGGGCCCCACGCTGTGCGTGGAGGGCATCGCGCTGAACATGTTCGACCGCGTGTGCGTGCGCATGTCGCTGGATTCGTCCAACCTGCAGCACCAGCGGATCCGCATGCACCTCGTCCGCCCGGAGGTACTCACCGTGCGGCGCGACGCGCAACCTCGGAATACCACCGATTTGTATTGTGACCATGCTGCTGTTGCTGCTTGCTGCGCCAGCAGTAGTGCACAAAAAACAAACGCTCGCCGCATCGGAACGTCAGCGGGCCGAAAATTAATGGCACAAGCCACAGCATAGCGCTTGTTGCCATGCAACCCAAACTGTGGGACCGTATAGTAAACCCATAGAGATACATAGGAGATACAGAGAGACCCATTATGATTCCTAGAGATTCATAGAGACTCATACAGATACATAGCAGTGCATTAAAAACAAGCTCCTGTACGATTGTGGCCATGCAACCCAAACTATGGACCACATTTTACACCACTGTAGTCTGCGCTCCTTGAATGGAGGGGGTGGCAAGATGACACAAACTCTCTCCTGAGGCTCTCCCGTAGCTATCAGACCCATACATTGTCATTTAGCCCCTGAACGTAATACCCTTATAACACAGGAATAAAATATAAACTCCGGTCTTGGATGGAAAAAATATATGTATAGCTAGCATTTTGAGCTGCAGTCTGTTGTCCTATACCTCCTGTAACTGGCAAATTGGATATAACGCGATGATGAATGTATGAAGGAACGCATTTTTTGTATAACGCGGATCCAAACTGGATATAACTCGGTTGAATGAATGGAACTACGTCGCGCGAGTAGGAATAAGCGGTCGTAACGGCTGCCTCGGCGTAGCATCACACAAGGCGGGATGCTGCTGGATGCTTCTAGATGCTACCCACGTTCCTTAGTCTTTGTTCAGCCTGTGTTACGCATCTCACGCGTTATTGCGGACTGCGCTTTACCCCATATAATATATTATTTATTATAACACGATTTTTCCAAAACGCGGTGTTCTTGAGGTACGCAACTACCGTATTACAGAACAGACTGTATATCCAAAGACTATGGGACACTATCCCTACCTATATCAGTTGTGACTGTTCGTGTGTTTAAATCCAGCTTGAAAACATCGTTATTAATTGGCTTTTCCTGGATTCTGATTGGTTATTACTGTGAGAGGAATCATTATGATTAGCTTTTATTGCATTTTGCATGCTGTGTAAAGTGTCAGTATCACTGTCATTATTGTTATTATCGGCTTTTACTTTATTTCTATTGGCTTGTATCTATACTTGACTATTTTTTTAATGTCCAGTGCTTTTTTGAGATATTTCGATATGCAAGGTGCTGTATAAATTAGATTTTTATTATGGCCCTACTTCATTGCACAAGAAGGGCCATTATCTGAAACGTGACCTATTTAAATGATGAAGCGAGTTCTCAAGATACCAAGCTAAGTCAGGGTGTGGGAGCCTTGGTAGATATCAGATTTCTTAACAAAACTCCATGAGTCTGTTCTGCATGGGTTTCCTCCGGGTTCTCTGGTTTCCTCCCATATCTAAAAATAAGCATGCGTTGAAACTGGTATTAAGGTAGTTTACGTATCGCCATGGGCGGCAGGGTGGCACATTGGTAAACCCTTGTGTCTTGCAGCAAGAAAACTGGGTTTGATTCCCAACTAGAGTTTGTTACTGTGTGGAGTTGTCATCTTCTCTCCCCGTGTTCCTCAAAAGTCTTCAGACTTGGCGAAGTTTTTCAGTGTTAATAAGTGTAATGATAACGTATCACATTTGTTGGAAATACTCGCATATGTGTGTGTGAGAGCATTGGTGTAGTGGTTAGCACGCTGCGCTATGAACCCGGCAACCCAATTCCCACTCACCGCCAACACCAATGAGGATTATCTGAACTGCTGTTTTGCCTACCCAAGGTCAACTCTTTCTTAAATGAGTACCTGGTGCAGTGTGTAAACATCAGCACTGGGGAGAGGTGTTGGCCACTTACCCCCTCGTGGGCCATGCCGCCTAACAGCAGCACAGTCTGTTAAAGGCTTATTTGGGTGACTATCTTTGTTGTACGTTTGTGCCATTTGTGTGTCCGCTGTCACAGATTCCAGGCTACAACCCTGCGGAGTCCACCCCATGGGGCTCGCCTTCTCCCCGGCCTAAGAAACCCAGACAGCACTAGTGTATCGTGGATGCGGTGTCAACAAGATGTCGGAGGAGGTGCATGAGTGGGCACACACTCTGGGTTTTACATCTGCAGAGTTAATTAAGTGTACATTGTGCTCGCAAGCAGAGGTGAACAATTTAAAAAAAAAAGCAGTGGCGGTTATGAGAAATGTTTCCCTGAAGTAACAGACGGTTTGCACTCTGAACTTGCAATCCAGAGTTCACCGGTTCTTCGTTCTCCTGGCGCAGCGGTTCAAATGGTAGCGCATTTTTTTTTTAGAATTTTTACCTTGCCAACCAGTACAATCAGCCAATTAAGGTGTATACGCGTCAAGATGTATGAAAGGTTTAGGATATCTTATGCCCCACTTCTTTGCCAGCCAAGACACTGACCCCCTTGTGATGAAGGTGATTTCACAAAAATATTGGTTACTGAATCGGTGGTGTGTATTGACTAACGCAGCAGTGTCCAACCCACAAAGCACTGTGATCCATTCTGGTATATCTCAACATGTTCCGTGATCTACCAGCAATATATGACCAACAGTTACCCGGATGGATTTAACCGACTAATAGAACACTGTAGACATGCCAAGTGCTAGTGCGATCTATTGGTTTAAAATATATATTATTAATCCATTAATTCTTAGTCGGGGATTTTGTTTTGCCATCTGCTATAACAAGAATTGCTTTATATTAGAGGTGTTTATTCCTATTTGTTCTGAGATCCACAATCAAAATCTTTTGCGATCATCCACCCATGGATCGCGATTCACATATCGGCTACCACTGATCTAACAGTTGAAAACCATATTCTTAGTTTTTTCGGTAAAGTCACGTTGAAGAGAAACAACAAAATAACAAAATATATATAAAACAATAAAAAATTCTCACGACGTTTCGACCATAACTCAAACGGTCATCATCAGGTGTGTCGGTTTGCATAAATTTATTTTGAAAACGGCATATTTATTTATATATATAAAAATAACGTTTGCGTCACGCGCAACGATGGCAGTTTGCCAGGACTAGTCCATCTATTTTTTGAAAAGAGGAGGGGGGAGACGAAATTTGTTTTTATGTATGCTGTCTGAAAGGCACTGTAAGCGTGAACAATCAATCAAGAACTGAAATGATTTATCAAATCTTTCCAATGATTGCTAAGATAGAATCCATCTTCTCGGTTGAAATTGTCTCTGTGTTTGTATATGTGGATAGCCTCTTGAACGAATCTCTCATGGAAGCCAGATGGCTTACAAAGAACCTCCGTCTTGGAAAAGTCAATGGCATGTGAGCCTACTGAATTAGAACAATGATCTGCTACGGCCGAGGTGTTGGTCCTACCGTGTTTAAGGTCTGCTTTATGTTCACGAATGCGGTCCGAGATATGGCGTTTGGTTTCTCCAATGTAACTACTACCACAGAGGCAACTTAGTTTGTAGACACCAGGGTATTGTATGTCCGGAATCACATCTTTTACAGACGGAACCAGATCACGGATTTTATGTAATGTGTTGAAACGGACCTGGATCTTGTGTTTATTCAAGATTTTGGAGATCTTTTTTGTGATCCCAGCAATGTAGGGTAAAGTGATGGTTTTGAAAGGCTCCTCAAGAGGGTTCTTCTTCATGGTTTGAGTGATAGCTTTGCGGATTGTATAGTCGGAGTAACCATTAGCCCTAAGAGCTTGGTGTACGTGCTTGAGTTCACTGCTTATGTGTTCCTGGTCGGATATGCATTGGGCTCTATGATACAGAGTCTTGATGAGAGAATTCTTCTGTGATGGATGGTGGTGGGAATCTGGTTTCAGATAAGCATCCGTATGGGTAGCTTTCCTGTAGACAGAGTGGCTCATTGAACCATCAGGTCTCTTTTTAATTAGGACATCCAAAAAAGGTATCTTGCCATCTATTTCGACTTCCATGGTAAATCTGATGGCTGGGTGTATGGAATTGATGTGGTCGAAGAATTGGTCTAGAGCAGGCCGGCCATGTGGCCAGATGACAAAAGTGTCATCCACGTACCTCTTCCATAAGGTTGGGCGCAGAGTGGCAGTCTGGATGGCGTCAGTCTCAAATTTCTCCATGAAAATGTTAGCTATAACTGGAGAAAGGGGGGAGCCCATTGGGGTGCCCTCAGTTTGTTTGTAGAAAGTTCCATTCCAAGTGAAGTATGTATTGGTTAAACAGTGTCTCACCAGGGGGGGTACCTCAGTGTTTAGTCCTTGATGAACCAAGTCTTCAATGATTGCAATGGTGTCAGGTACAGGAACCTTGGTGAATAAGGAAACTACATCAAAACTGACAAGCAGGTCGTCTGGGGACAGGGAAATACCCTTGATTGTTGATACCAGGTGAGTAGAATTTTGTACCGCAGAGGTGGTCTTTCCAGTGAAAGGACGCAGGATTTCAGACAAAAAACGAGCTAGTTTGTAGGTGGGGGAGCTGATAGTAGAGACTATGGGACGAAGAGGTGTATCAACTTTATGTATTTTTGGTAAGCCGTATAATCTTGGTGGCCTGGCAGCAGAAGGTTTCAACGAAAACTGTTTAGATTGATCAATTAATGCGGTTGAATCAGAAATTATTTTGTTGGTTTGTGTGACGAGGCTGTTGGTGGGATCTCTTTTTATTTTTGTATAACTACCATCGTCGAGTAATTCTTTAATTTTGTTGTTGTATTCTATTTTATCCATGATAACAGTAGCATTGCCTTTGTCAGCTGAGAGAACTACAATATCATTCCTCTTTTTTAATTTATATAATTCAAAACGCTCATCTTTGCTGAGGTTGCTAGCTGGCATCTTAGCGTTTTTGAGGGTTGCAGCGATTTCAGATCTTGCTACGTCTGCAGCGATGTGACCCAGGCCCCTGAGAGCAACGTCTACTTGGGCAATTATATCATTAACTGGTATGTGTTTAGGTGTGACTGCAAAGTTTAGACCTTTAGCTAAAACGGATTTCAGACCATCGGAAATAGAACTGTTACTGCGATTAATTACGACTTTATTAACGTCTAACTTTTTGGTGTGTGGGTCCGGTCTTTTGTTGAAGAGGAGGTTAACATAAAGCAGACCTTAAACACGGTAGGACCAACACCTCGGCCGTAGCAGATCATTGTTCTAATTCAGTAGGCTCACATGCCATTGACTTTTCCAAGACGGAGGTTCTTTGTAAGCCATCTGGCTTCCATGAGAGATTCGTTCATGAGGCTATCCACATATACAAACACAGAGACAATTTCAACCGAGAAGATGGATTCTATCTTAGCAATCATTGGAAAGATTTGATAAATCATTTCAGTTCTTGATTGATTGTTCACGCTTACAGTGCCTTTCAGACAGCATACATAAAAACAAATTTCGTCTCCCCCCTCCTCTTTTCAAAAAATAGATGGACTAGTCCTGGCAAACTGCCATCGTTGCGCGTGACGCAAACGTTATTTTTATATATATAAATAAATAAATGTGCCGTTTTCAAAATAAATTTATGCAAACCGACACACCTGATGATGACCGTTTGAGTTATGGTCGAAACGTCGTGAGAATTTTTTTATTGTTTTATATATATTTTGTTATTTTGTTGTTTCTCTTCAACGTGACTTTACCGAAAAAACTAAGAATAACATTGATGTAGTTTATATTTTAGTTTTGTTAATTCGTTTACTATATGGTATTCATTATATAGTGTAGTGTATACCCAGTTACTTTATGTTTATAGCTCAACTTATTGAAGAATATATTGAGTACATTTATTATATTGATGTAGTTTATACTTAGTTTTTTTTCACATCGGTTTCATTGTATAATAGTTGGGTTGTTGCAGTCCTTTAGCGTCCATATACTAAATGCCTCTGTTGATATGTAAACTTTGACTTTAACATAGCTATTTCCGTGACCAGTCGCATGCTAATCCCTCACATTAACATCATGCTAATCTCCCAGTTACATGCTAATTTCTGACTTTAACACCCTGCTGATCCAACACTTTAACACAGCTATTTCAATGCTAAATTATCCTGTTTGATATGTAAACTCCTTTGTCAAGGCACTTTACCTCTCCCACCTAACTTAAAAGACCCTGCGAATTTTAGCAGCAGTTATTGAAGCGCTGTCGTCCCGACAGTTCTGTTCCTTCACCTGAAGAAGGCTACTTGTGTTGTGGCCGAAACGTCGTGAGAATTTTTTTTTTATTATGTTTTATTTTTATTATTTTATTTTATTTCCATTCTACGTGACTTTACCGAAAGAACCAAGAAGTTGCATAAAGTTGTTGCATGCTTGGGCTCCAGATGCCGAAATTACCTTTTAAAAAACGGCTACCAGTCTCATCAGATCTCAGAAGCTAAGCTTGCAGCGCCCAGCCCTGATGGTAACCCGGGGATACAAATTAATGTGGAGAAACAAATGTTCGCTTGTGACGACCAAGACTACGCCTGTCCTCCGAAGGACAGGCCTCACTGATTCCGAAGACTTTTATTTTCAGGAAGGTCCTGCCGAGTTTTTTTGCAGTAGGCAGGCGATGTTGTGCTGTGCAGTGCCAAAGAGTAAGCTCATGCAGCCGGTCCACCCTGTCCCCTCTCCTCCCTTCGGGATGGGTCGGTAACAATCGCGTTCAGAAACACCCTCCAAGTCATAACACAGTTCAATTTCTCAATCTGGAGGTCAGCTCAAATCTGTACTGTGGGCGTTCCCTTGTACTCTACTGTGTACGTGGGGCTCTGGGTCCAATCCCCTGATCACCATTGCATTCACTTGAATAATAATAAATTCTCCTGGCCACCCATAGAAAATAAGAGTGCACAATTATACGTGTGATTCATCACAGGCGAGCTCACACCGGCTACACTTACAGCTTAGGGCCTCGCATTAAGAGAGGGGGGGGGGGGCTCTAAATACGAAACAAGAAATGGACTCAAGGTTTCGAGTTTTAACATAATTGTTTAAAAAAATTAAGATCGGTGAGAAAAAAAGACTCTCCAAAGCAGTGATTTTCATTCTGCTTACAAAAATATACAGGCATTCATAGAAGGGGCCTCTTAAGCTTGACAATGGCATAGGGCCCCAGCAAGCCATCATCCGGCTCTGCTGCCGAGTGTCATCCCAGTGAAGTAATTTGCAGGTAACTTTAGCATTGGGATGCTTGGCCAATACCCAGTTACATTGTGATAGTGTGTTTTCTAGCTACGTGAGCAAACTGGATAACCCATACAGAACAAAGGGGAGAACGTAGAAAACTCCGCAAAGTGCCAGTCGGATAATTAACCAAGGCCCTTCTTGTTGCGAGGGTCAAAGATCACCGCTGCACCACCCTGCCACCTGAAACGATAATAGTTCGCTTATAATTTTTTAAGTGTGCACAGTTACACCCGATAATCACATATCATCTCAAGCATTTGAAAAGGGCACCCTCAGTGGCAACTGTTCTCTGTGTGACACACGGTTATTCAGCACCTAACCTGCAAGCAGGTCAAGTGCTGTTTGCTGCGAGCAATCCCAATTGAGTGATTCCCATTGAAGTTTTTTTACATGCCAATTTTCGCCTGTGATGCTGACACACGATGGCCATCCTTTATTTTAAATAATGTCTTGGGATCGTTTTTATTTTTTTACATTGAATTTTAGTGAGTAAATCACGAGCCCGTTACAGTGCGCCACGGGACTGCACGTCATTCGAGTGGTGCATTCACAATGCAACCGGATCATTTATTAGTAGGGGCTGACGCGAAGGGGGGAGTGAGGCCCGCGCCACCCCATAAACTGGGGAGGGGGGGAAAGGGGGGCATTGTGACAGGCGTAGAAGAGTTGTAGTTGTAATCTGCTCCACGTTTGTCTTGATAAAGGAGACCTGTGCAACCTGCTCGGTGTGTGACGTGCGTGCTCCTCGGTGTGACGTGCGTGCTGCTGGATGTGTGATGTGTGTGGGTGTAGGAGAGGCCCATTACCCTGGCGCATGGCAGTCGATGACAAGTACTACCGCTTGATCTGCGATGGCTACTGCATCCAGACACCCCCCTGCTGTCCACCGCAAGTGTAAGCCGCCCCCCCATACCTCCCACGCCAGGTTTTATCCACTGCTGGACTGATGCGTTTTTATTGTCGATGCAGGTGGCTGACGGAGGAGAGTGCGAAGTGTTTGTTCTGGGAGATTCTTTGGTTTTAATTGTAGTGATTAAATTAATTGATTGAACAATTGCTTAAGAGTAAATTATGTGATATGTGTTATTGGCAGTGAGTTGTGCTGGCTGGTTCAGTGTCGTTGACATTGCCATCATGAACCCTCTTATTCTGGAATGTCCTACTTCCAGCCGTACGTGATGTTGCGACCCACAGACTCCTCACATACAGTGAGGGAAAAAAGTATTTGATCCCCTGCTGATTTTGTACGTTTGCCCACTGACGAAGAAATGATCAGTCTATAATTTGAATGGTAGGTTTATTTGAACAGTGAGAGGCAGAATAACAAAAAAATCCAGAAAAACGCATGTTAAAAATGTTATAAATTGAGTTGCATTTTAATCAGGGAAATAAGTATTTGACCCCTCTGCAAAACATGACTTAGTACTTGGTGGCAAAAGCCTTGTTGGCAATCACAGAGGTCAGACGTTTTTTGTAGTTGGACCACCAAGTTTGCACACATCTCAGGAGGGATTTTGTCCCACTCTTCTTTGCAGATCTTCTCCAAGTCATTAAGGTTTCGAGGCTGACGTTTGGCAACTCGAACCTTCAGCTCCCTCCACAGATTTTCTATGGGATTAAGGTCTGGAGACTGGCTAGGCCACTCCAGGACCTTAATGTGCTTCTTCTTGAGCCACTCCCTTGTTGCCTTGGCCGTGTGTTTTGGGTCATTGTCATGCTGGAATAACCATCCACGACCCATTTTCAATGCCCTGGCTGAGGGAAGGAGGTTCTCACCCAAGATTTGATGGTACATGGCCCCGTCCATCGTCCTTTTGATGCGGTGAAGTTGTCCTGTCCCCTTGGCAGAAAAACACCCCCAAAGCATAATGTTTCCACCTCCATGTTTGACGGTGGGGATGCTGTTCTTGGGGTCATAGGCAGCATTCCTCCTCCTCCAAACACGGTGAGTTGAGTTGATGTCAAAGAGCTCCATTTTGGTCTCATCTGACCACAACACTTTCACCCAGTTGTCCTCTGAATCATTCAGATGTTCATTGGCAAACTTCAGGCGGGCATGTATATGACCTTTCTTGAGCAGGGGGACCTTGCAGGCGCTGCAGGATTTCAGTCCTTCACGGCGTAGTGTGTTGCCAATTGTTTTCTTGGAGACTATGGTCCCAGCTGCCTTGAGATCATTGACAAGATCCTCCCGTGTAGTTCTGGGCTGATTCCTCACCGTTCGCATGACAATACGAAGCCGTAATTTTCACAGCCCCGATGTGTTATATGTAATTTTTGTTGTGACTGAAATTATGTACATTATATAAGCGATATAGTTTGAAGAGTTGCGATGATTAGAAGGCTCGTGTAGGGGCTAATGTTGACCAAACTGTCGATGATTTCCCTGCACTCAAGTATACAAACGGGAGAATGTGGAGCGCCATCTGCAGTTGGAAATGATGCGTCGATAGCTCAAGGAGCTGGAGAAAGCCACGGCCACGGTCTCTACCAACACCACCACTGCCTCCAACGCCATCCTGGCAGCCACATGCAGTTCCGCCGCCACCACCAGGGATGCTGTTGGGAGATGCATCGCCACCCCCACCCCGACTGCTTCTGGCATATTATTCACCCCCACCGCCATGGCGCTTGATGTTGGCAGATTCAGCGCTGCCACCCCGGCTGCTGCTGGCATCTCCAACACCGCCACCACCACCCCGGCTGCTGCCGGGAGATCCAACGCTGTCATCCCAACCCAGCTCATGCTGGCAGATGCACCACTGCCTCCCCAGCTTTTGCTGGGAGATCCACCACCGCCTGTGCCAAAGCCACCAGGTTCGGCAAATTGCGTAAATTTATTCGAGAACTTCACTGGTCGGCTACTGCTGGAAGATCCACCGCCGCTACCCCTACATCTGCAGGCCAATCTACCGCCGCCACCCCAGCGTCTGCAGGCCAATCCACCACCACCCCAAGGTCTGCAGGCCAATCCACCACCACCCCAACGTCTGCAGGCCAATCCACTGCTGCCACCTGTGGGTCTGCAGGTTGATGCACCTTCACCACTCCTGGGACTTCATATTCAATACCCGTTGAGAAATACAACTGAGATTCTTGCATTACGTGTAGTCATTACACTTTCGGTGTTTTGCTTTCACTGGTGTTTGTCACGCCAAAACAAAGGTCAAATGTTGCTTTCGGGAGGTTATAGCTGGGAGGGAGAGGACAAGTGTGGCAGAAAAGAACCAGAGCTTTGTATGAAGTGATAGGCCATGTAACTTTTATACAGCACT
The DNA here is from genome assembly GCF_048934315.1 of Petromyzon marinus. Taxonomy (NCBI): domain Eukaryota; kingdom Metazoa; phylum Chordata; class Hyperoartia; order Petromyzontiformes; family Petromyzontidae; genus Petromyzon; species Petromyzon marinus. The sequence continues at coordinate 435,216 of NC_133721.1, forward strand.
AAGCAGCTGAAAAAAAGGATATCCCACTGAACTAATTCAGAGTAAGACCTCCGCTCTAAAATCGGAGCTGGTCATAAACTGCCCAGATATGGGAATACCTCCACTCTTTCCACAACTACCTATCATGCGGAGTTGAGGGGGTGGAGTCCTTGAAGACATACAAAATATCAAGGCAGGTACTGCTTTGATTTGTTTGGTAGGGCGAATGGTAAGGCCCTACCTCTTATTGGCACGATCCAGGTTCACCATCAGACTCTCCCACTCGTTGAAGTGAACAGCCATTACGAGATCATCACCAACATCATCAGCACACAGATCATCCGTTGTTCCCTCCTTCCAAATTAAGAAAAACCATGGGGCATGTTACACGTTAACATTATTGATACATTACGATTCGTAGATCAAAGTAGATTTTAATACAATCAGTCCTCGCTTAGAATGCTCCCGTAGAACACTGATTCGTTACAGTGATAGGTGTGGGGCCAAATGTTCTGGACTGACTTCTACCACCAAGCCAGCTTCACAACATCTGCGCGTTTCTCCGGTTTCCTCCTACGTGCCGAACCCTGATGCTTGAAATTGTCCAAACATCTTAATGCAGCACGGAGCTAATAATGAGTCTCGAGACTCAATGTGGCTCTCCTGGGTACATACAGGATATTTCTAGATTTGATTATATTTATTCATATGATTCAGCCTAGCAGCTGCACTGCGATGTGCCAGCCTTGCCACTGTGTCATGGTGGTAGTGGTGGTAAAACCGATTCGGAATAATATGTTCAGTGCGCGTTGTGATTTTTTCTTTTAAAAGTGTTAATCAAACGAGTTGCAGTGACGTCATGGTCGAGTAAGCAGCAATGACCGCTCCAACCCCTACATTAGAACATTACCTTTTTCGACCCAACATAACCACTCGCTTTCCTGTTTGATAGTTTTCTTATTTTTCTACCTGGCCTCAGGCACTTTATAGGGGGCCTTGGAAAGCTGTTTTTTTTACTTTGGAGCTTCCTAGGGCGATCCACAGCCTCCTTAGGTGTAGGGTCCTCAGTAAGCAACTCGAGCCTGACCTCATGGCTAGGCCAAGGGGACCTTCCGCCTGTATCTTTGTGCTCCATGGAAGACAGATCCCCTGGGAAAAAAGCCATAGCTTTGTCTCCCCCCCCCCCACCCCGTTCAAGTTGACACCAGAGATCCCGGTGGGAGGAACGAGAGCTCTCACAAGCCCTTTTGTAAAATAAAAAACAAAGAGAATACTGCCCTTCTTCGGGTCCTCAACGAGATGTCGAGTAAGGTTTGCAGGAGGGTGAAGATTCAGGAGGCAGCCACATATGACCCTTCAGACTATGCTAGACGAGCAGAGCGGTGCAATGAAGACCTACGAAGCCAGGCTGCTGGAACCTGAGGAGGCTTACATCAGACTGGACTCTAAGGGACGGGAGTGCCAAGTAAACCATACGGCCTCCCGGAGGGGGTCGAGGGCAACGCTCCTCAAGATGCTCTATCCTACATTCGGCTACATCTGCTCGAAGCTCCGGCATTCCTCTCTACAACTGGGCCATCACCACCTACACTAGTCGGCGCTGCGCTGTGACCACGGCGTGCCTCCACGCGTGCCTGTCGACGGTCGTCCTCAAGACTGCCCGCATCGAACGCGAGCTCATCTCATTCGTATGGCAATGCTTGCTTCCCGCAGAGCAGACTCTTGTCCACAACCTCTCTCGCATAGATGTAGCGTAATAAATGCACATCCTATACCGTCGGTATACTTACCTGCAGTTGCGGGCACAAGCCCATAGGGGGTGCCACCCTGAGCTGGGGAAGGACAGAGAGAGCCAGGCCCCAGGTGAGGGGTTGGGGGGTTCTTCCAGAGCCCCCTGGAAGGTTCTAGAGAGGGGGCGGCACCGGGGGCGGAGAGCCCCCGAGAGGTGTATTAAAGGGGCACCTCTGGGACAGCTCGGGGCAGTGCTCCGAAGACGAAGAACAGAAGACCATCCTAGCTAGGACCCTGGGACCCGACATCCTTATAAGGGTCGGGGCCGAGCGCGGACCAGTGGTCAGGACCCACACCTTGGCTGGGTCGGGTCAGAGTAGCCTCCCTAGCTAGGACCCTGGGACCTCGAGCCCAACGTCCTTGTAAGGGCCGCGCCGAGCTCGGACCAGTGGTCAGGACCCGTACCTTGGCTGGGTCGGGTCAGTTAGCCTCCCCTAGGGCACAGATAGCCAGAGGGCTGAGAGCCAGGTTTGATCAGTGCGAGGGCACGCTAGCCCGGAGGCTGTACCTCCCTAGATAGTGGGAGTTAAGGGGAGTTCTGTTCATAGTTACAAATAAACCGTGTTGCCTCTAAAGACGTCTCCAGTCTCCGTGGAACCCACTACATATGTGTATTTTTATATTTTTACCACTGTGATATACACGTTGCCTGCGTGCGGCGACGCTGGATGCTTTTCCCTCTTCCTTTTCCTCATCCCTTCACCACAGAATGAACACGGTAACGCGGTCATGCACCTCGGGGGGGGGGGGGGGGGGTCAGGGGTCAGACATTTGTGACGATGTGTGACGTGGGGGAGGGGGGGGGGGTTTGAGAAATGCGCAACTTTAAGTATAGAATTGTTATAACACTAATTGTTATAACACTCCTACATCAGTGCAGCGCCACGCACTACAATGGCAATAGTTGAAGCATGTTTTATTTTCAAAATGGAAATATGGTTTTGGGGGGGGGGCAGAGCTTTGTGACGCCATATTTGAGGGGGGGGGGGTCTGACTTTTTGTGACGCCGAGTGACGAGGTCAAAAATTGCGTGACGTCATTTATGGACGGCCCCTCAAGTGAATGGCAAAATTGGTTTCGATTTACGTTGTTTCACTTACTGTCGTGTTTTTCAATGTACTAAATCGAGAACTTCAGTGCTTGGGGGATTTTGGAGCTGGCTCACCGCCTGGGCTGCTGCTGCCTTCCCACTCGGCTGTTGTTGCTCGAACCTCCGAGTCGTTCATAGCTCGTGGCTTCTAATATCGGAAGGAAGCGGTGATCGTCTTTGTTCGATGGCCAAGAGCTGCTGCTGCGAGGATGACCGGAGTTTGCGTGATGACCGTTTATGCTCCTGGACACGAGATCAGCAAGGTGTGATGTTTCATTTGTGGGAGTTGCACCGCCTGTACGCGATCAACCGTCGACGCGCCCACCCGGGCCCCACGTTTGCCGTGAGGCACCATGAGGGCCTCCCCGACGGCCAGGGCCTCCGCACGGTCGGAGTGGGCAGAGGCCGGCGTTCGACTGGTGGTTTGAAAAGAACACGGACAAACATTCGAGCTCACGCTTTTGCTTTGGCAACAATTTTCGTTAATTGGGCTCCGAGCGGCTCAACAAGCCTGGAAGCCGGCGCATTTAATCACCTCCGAGATCGAAATGTGGCAAATCGCATGCTAATCAGGAGCAAGTTGGCCCAGGGATTGTGAATCAAATTTGCATGTGAAACGGCGGTGCAGGACTCGATTCGAAGGTGAGTGAATACTGCGCGGTGGTGCATTGCAAGTGGACATTATTATCATCCAACAGTGACCAGCATGGTGAAGTATGGTCAAACTAAAGCTGGCATCCAACATCACGTGGCGAGATGTTCATCCAGCAGTGGAAAACGTAACTTAAAGTAACCAAAATAACAAGATGCATGGGAAATAAATCGGTTTAATTTTGTATATAAACGCGTATAACTCATGTGTACATGCTTGTAAATATACGATTCAGCTAAAAAATGTTAAACACATTTACACAAAGTCGCAAAGACATCAACTCGCTTAAATCTTTACCAGTACTCCAGGAGCTCAGAATTATTGCCCAAGTACTGTATATACGTGAGCAAAGTTATGACCATTTACGAAACAATTTGAAAACGTGTCAATATTTTGTCAGAAATTATCTTTGCACGTCTAAAGGACAAGAGAAGCTGTAACGAAATGCGCATTTGTAAACGATTAAACCTTAAAATTTTCTGACACCGACATTTTTTCCAAAAAACATTCCTTGTGTGATTGCACAGAGTCCGATGAGGGGTGGGGCAGCTGTGTAAAAAAACCTGAGGTGAAATTCTCCGTTAAACCGACGATTTAAACAGCAACAGCTCGGGGAATTTTATACTCTGTTCTATGCAGCTGACCGCTGCCCCTTCATACAGTAAATGGCATCCTCACAAGAATAAGTAACCTAACATCCCTTGCAGGGAATCCTCTCGCGATAAAAAAATCTTCAATTTGCCATCCATCACGAGACCCCTGCGGGTATCACCGTGCACAATCATACTTCGAAGCTCTTGCTCGGATTCCCCAGAGCTTTGCCCTCCGAGTGGCCACCCTAATGGCCCACTGCGACAGGCCAAACCTGGCACAATTGTAGGTTTTTAACTATAATACACGTTTTATGTGTTAGATCGTTTAAATATATAAATGTGTTGTTAAACCCACCACCACCCGACAGCCAATTAGTAAGGTTTGTCACGTAAACAGAACATGTCAATTCGTTACTAGTACAGTCCACCAGTGTGTTGGAGAGCAAAGCCACACCATTTACAATCTAAGTACAACATTTCGCCAGCACTAACTAGCTTCATCAGGCGACAGCCATCACTTGTGAGCACTTCTTTCGCGAATTGGGAGGGGAATCAATGAATGCATATGCCTATGGGTATCCATTGCCGATTGGGTTATTTATATGTTAATCAACACACATTATGCATGCGCATTAAGGGACGAGGATTCTGCACGAATCTGGCTGTCGCCTGATGAAGCTGGTTGTAATTACTGGTGAAACATTGTACTCAGATTGTAAATGTTGTGGCTTTGCTCTCCAAGACACCGGTGTGATGTTACTAGTAACGAATTGGCATGTTCTGTTAATGTGACAAACCTTTCGAATTGGCTGTGTCGGGTGGTGGCGGGTTTACTGACACATTTAAATATTTATTACGCGATCTAACCCAAAAAACCAGTGTTATGGATATTGGTCGCGAAAGCCTACGTGTTAAACTGGTTTTCAACTTTTGATTTAAAGCTTTCGTGACTGCAGTAATTCATATTCTTAGTTTTTTCGGTAAAGTCACGTTGAAGAGAAACAACAAAATAACAAAATATATATAAAACAATAAAAAATTCTCACGACGTTTCGACCATAACTCAAACGGTCATCATCAGGTGTGTCGGTTTGCATAAATTTATTTTGAAAACGGCATATTTATTTATATATATAAAAATAACGTTTGCGTCACGCGCAACGATGGCAGTTTGCCAGGACTAGTCCATCTATTTTTTGAAAAGAGGAGGGGGGAGACGAAATTTGTTTTTATGTATGCTGTCTGAAAGGCACTGTAAGCGTGAACAATCAATCAAGAACTGAAATGATTTATCAAATCTTTCCAATGATTGCTAAGATAGAATCCATCTTCTCGGTTGAAATTGTCTCTGTGTTTGTATATGTGGATAGCCTCTTGAACGAATCTCTCATGGAAGCCAGATGGCTTACAAAGAACCTCCGTCTTGGAAAAGTCAATGGCATGTGAGCCTACTGAATTAGAACAATGATCTGCTACGGCCGAGGTGTTGGTCCTACCGTGTTTAAGGTCTGCTTTATGTTCACGAATGCGGTCCGAGATATGGCGTTTGGTTTCTCCAATGTAACTACTACCACAGAGGCAACTTAGTTTGTAGACACCAGGGTATTGTATGTCCGGAATCACATCTTTTACAGACGGAACCAGATCACGGATTTTATGTAATGTGTTGAAACGGACCTGGATCTTGTGTTTATTCAAGATTTTGGAGATCTTTTTTGTGATCCCAGCAATGTAGGGTAAAGTGATGGTTTTGAAAGGCTCCTCAAGAGGGTTCTTCTTCATGGTTTGAGTGATAGCTTTGCGGATTGTATAGTCGGAGTAACCATTAGCCCTAAGAGCTTGGTGTACGTGCTTGAGTTCACTGCTTATGTGTTCCTGGTCGGATATGCATTGGGCTCTATGATACAGAGTCTTGATGAGAGAATTCTTCTGTGATGGATGGTGGTGGGAATCCGGTTTCAGATAAGCATCCGTATGGGTAGCTTTCCTGTAGACAGAGTGGCTCATTGAACCATCAGGTCTCTTTTTTTAATTAGGACATCCAAAAAAGGTATCTTGCCATCTATTTCGACTTCCATGGTAAATCTGATGGCTGGGTGTATGGAATTGATGTGGTCGAAGAATTGGTCTAGAGCAGGCCGGCCATGTGGCCAGATGACAAAAGTGTCATCCACGTACCTCTTCCACCATCCATCACAGAAGAATTCTCTCATCAAGACTCTGTATCATAGAGCCCAATGCATATTGGGTCTGTGGCAGTAGTTACATTGGGGAAACTAACCGACATGTCTCGGACTGTGTTCATGAGCATAAGGAAGATTTGAAACACGGTAGGACCAACACGGTAGCCTTGGCTGATCATTGTTTTAATGCGGTTGGCTCACACGCCAATTGATTTCTCTAAGACGAAGGTACTTTGTAAGCCCACTGGCTATCAAAAAAATTCGTTCATGAAGCCATCCACATATACAGACACAGTCACATTTTCGACCGAGACGATGGGTACAAACTCAGCAAGCATTGGAAGAACGTCATCAACCAGTTTAAGTCATATTCTCATCCTGCCACCTTCCGATGTTAGTTTTTATTTTCCCCGTAGGTTCGGCTCTCCGATCTTACATTAACAGGTGAAACAAATTTCACACCAACATAGCCCCTTCCGCATGCTGACCTAGACGTGGCGGCAGCTCTGCGATCTTACATTAACATGCCAATCTCTCACATTAACCTAACCACCTCCGCGCCCTCGTCATGAAGGCCGCTCTCCGATCTTACATTAATGTGCTAATTTCTCACATTAACATCACTAGCCACGTCGTTTATGACCCTTGGGCTACACCCATTTTCAACCTTTAAAACAGTCTGCCTCAGCAGCTTTCCCCCTCTTTCTTCTTCCTGATGACGATCACTTGTGTTGTGATTAAAACGTCAGAGCTTTTTTGTTTATTTTATTTTTATTAATTTGAACCTATCTACGTGACTTTACCGAAAGACCCAAATAATATGAATTCCTGCAGTCACGAAAGCTTTAAGTCAAGATTTATAGTAATAACTCTTCCTCAGATCTAATTAGATGAAATCATTACCAGATGTATTTGCACCATTCCTACAATGCAAGGCTCTCACGAAGGTGATATGTTTTACAGACGGGTAGAGTGTGCCATGGTTTCACATTAAGGGCAATGCTGCTCTGTGGTTTTAACCAATTGGATAATTGGAAAGTATTATTTAAAGTCTGGTAAATTTGGACTGTGGCACTGACGCAAATGGCCGGCTCTTTTTTGAATAACAACCACCATTAGTTTAACAAGCCTAACTGATGAAACCCAAATGGGAGCCGGTATAATTATATTGCTTAAAACAAATGCTGCTGAGGAATGTTGGTGGGAAAAGCCATTAGGCTGATGTATTTAAACATCGTATTCTGATTTATGTGGAGACACAAAAAGCGAGTTATGCTTCTACAGTATTTGCTTATGCAAAGCATGGACAATCATTGCCACAGAGACTGAATCAGCTCGGTGGCTAGGAGATGTTAACTACCTCACCTGGTATGGAGGAGGCCGAGGGTTTGATCCCGACCCTGATGCCTTTATAAGGAGTACCTTGGATATCGAGGTGGTTACATTTTTGGAAAGTGTAGCAAAAGCCAAAAGCGTGATATTCAATACTTAAGCTTGACCTAAATAATGAGCTTACATACACGCAACCAAAAATAGACACATCACAATGGAAATGTGCTGTACTGAATGCCAAATTTACTACTATAATGAGCCAATAATGTCTGTGTCCCGCACGTGACGTCACTCCACGTCGAGCAGGCCCCCTCATTAATACTCATGAATAGACTAATCTCTCACAATACAAAGGCCACTGCCACAGCCATTGACATGCTAATCTTACAATACAAAGGCCACTGCCCCAGCCTCTGTGGTTGGACCATCTCTAGCTCCACCCACCTACCTTGATGCACTCATCTCAGGCCTATATAAGACCTTGTCTCAGCAACTTTCGGGTGACGTCACTCCACATGGGGGGGGGGGGGGGGGCGAGGTGCCTCCTCCCCCCTCCTCAGCGTCAACTTAGAAACTCACTACAAAGGCAGAACCCTCACGTCACGCGATCTCCCTAACGCTATTGAGACATCAAAGTAAAAAGGACGTCATGATGAACAAGGGATTATAACCTTTAAATGAAATAGGTCTGTCACCGCGGCCTTACAAATTGCACACAAATGGATGCAATGAATATCATTTCGCGGTCTGATTTACTGCAATAGATTTACTGCAATACACCCATCCTTGGACGGGCAAAAGGCTAGTAAACAAATAATCCCCTCGCCTGCTCCCCACCACAATATCACACAATGATATAGTACTTCCTTGTACAGTATACCCGCTAAAGACCAAAACTAATCCCCATGATAGGTAAATTGATATACATAGAGCTTGCCGGCGATAGGTCTAAACCACGAACTATGAACTCGTGATATTCAAGGGTCTCCCGTATTTGGAGTGTGCATGTTCTCCCCATGGTCACGTATCCTTTTCTCCAGGTCCTCCGGTTTTTTTCTCCACATCTAAAAACATGCGTTAAGATAATTACTGCTATAAATATTCACATAAGCCACTACGTTGAGCAATCATATGTGGCCAGGCTGCTTCTGGAAAAGAGCTATATATCTCGGTGGGCCTTACCTGGTCAAATAAAAATAGGTCGCTTACAGGAGCTGAATGGATTGCCACATCACAGGGACGCAAGGAATCGCAGCATGGAGAGGGCTTCATCCAGCAGTGGATTGATCCTGGTTTATGTTTTGCAAATAGTAAACGTAAGCGTGCACTTCCAAATGAAGGTGTTTAAAGTATCTGTTTATCTTCTTTGGTTCTTTCGGTAAAGTCACGTAGAATGAGAATAAAATAATAAAATAAAAATAAGACAATAAAATTCTCACGACGTTTCGGCCGCAACACAAGCGGCCTTCTTCAGGTGAAAGAACATAACTGTCGGGACGACAGTGCTTCAATGAGTGCTGCTGAGATTCGTGGCGTCTTTTAAGCTCGGTGATAGGTGTGAATGACCTAGAAAGCAGGAGAATTTAGCATTGAAATAGCTAGGGATTAGCTTGTGACAAAAAATAGCTGTGTTAAAGTCAAAGTTTACATATCAACAGAGGCATTTAGTATATGGACGCTAAAGGGCCTCCAACTACCCAACTATCATACAGTAAACCAATGTGGGAAAAAACCAAGTCTATATTACATCAGTATAATAATTGTACTTGATATATTCTTCAATAAGCTGAGCTATTAATCACAAAGCAACTGGGTATACACTACACTATATAAACAGGTCCCTGCAGGGTGGGCTGGTAGGAACATTGGAATTTTGTCTATTGCAGGTTGGTCCACTCAGTTTACAACTTCGTTCCTTCCAGTATTAATACCATATAGTAAAACCAATGAAAACCAAAATATAAACTACCTCAATGTTTTGATTTAAAGCTTTCGTGACTGCAGTAATTCATATTATTAGTTTTTTCGGTAAAGTCACGTTGAAGGGAAACAACAAAATAATAATACATATATAAAAAAAATTCTCACGACGTTTCGACCATAACTCAAACGGTCGTCTTCAGGTGTGTTGGTTTGCATAAATTTATTTTTAAACGGCGCATTTATTTATTTATAAAAACGTTAGCGCCACGCGCAACGATTTGGCAGTTTATTTAGGACTAGTCCATCTATATTCTGAAAAGAGGAGGGGGGAGACGAAATTTTTTATAATGTATGCTGTCTGAAAGCCACTGTAAGCGTGAACAATCAATTAAGACCTGAAATGGTTTATCAAATCTTTCCAATGATTGCTAAGATAGAATCCATCTTCTCGGTTGAAATTGTCTCTGTGCTTGTATATGTGGATAGCCTCATGAACGAATCTCTCATGGAAGCCAGATGGCTTACAAAAAACCTCTGTCTTGGAAAAGTCAATGGCATGTGAGCCTACTGAATTAGAACAATGATCTGCCACGGCTGAGGTGTTGGTCCTACCGTGTTTAAGGTCTGCTTTGTTTTCACGAATGCGGTCCGAGACATGGCGTTTGGTTTCTCCAATGTAACTACTACCACAGAGGCAACTTAGTTTGTAGACACCAGGGTATTGTATGTCCGGAATCACATCTTTTACAGACGGAACCAGATCACGGATTTTATGTAATGTGTTGAAACGGACCTGGATCTTGTGTTTATTCAAGATTTTGGAGATTTTTTTGTGATCCCCGCAATGTAGGGTAAAGTGATGGTTTTGAAAGGCTCCTCAAGAGGGTTCTTCTTCATGGTTTGAGTGATAGCTTTGCGGATTGTATAGTCGGAGTAACCATTAGCCCTAAGAGCTTGGTGTACGTGCTTGAGTTCACTGCTTATGTGTTCCTGGTCGGATATGCATTTATAAATAAATAAATGCGCCGTTTAAAATTAAATTTATGCAAACCAACACACCTGAAGACGACCGTTTGAGTTATGGTCGAAACGTCGTGAGAATTTTTTAGTGTTTTATATATATTTTATTATTTTGTTGTTTCCCTTCAACGTGACTTTACCGAAAAAACTAAGAATACCTCAATGTTATCAATAAACTCTATATACTCTCCAATCAGCTGAGCCACCAACAATAAGTCGTTATATATCACAATGCCATATTGCAAAAAATGGCGGTTTTTCTTCCCATCAACGACCAGCACCACGGACAACGAACGAGCTTCGTTCAGACGGACGACTCAATCCATGCTCGGAAACGGAAGAGGGAGAGAGACAGCCATAATGCGTTGTTATACTCCATGTTATAAACCATACCATTAACCGTGGTGTGAGAGGTATTAAGAGGCAATATCAGCGAAAGAGCTGCGGTCTGATGGTAACCGTAAAATACAATTAATTAAGAACCATTGTAAAGATGTTTTAAACCATTTCGGAACTTCATTAGATTTATTGGCTGGTTGGGGAGGCTATATTAAGTTTGCGAGGTCTGAAACTCCAGGCCAAACATAAACTTCCGTTATCTCCGAAAAAGTAAGATGGATTGATGACCAAGCTGTGGAGGTCTGCCTAAATTCATGAGATGTCCATTGTTTCACAAGAGATAGCATGACTCGGATAAGAAATACACTATTAATTCTTATACACTGGTCCATGCATACAATTAGTATATTAGTGGACTACGTTAGAGAAGATCAAGGGAGTAGAGGAGAAGAGGAGGGCCGGGGTGCCCGGAGCCCAGAGAGTGCCCAGAGGGGCCAGAGAGCCGGGGGCAACCCTCATGTTTATGTTGGCTGGATAGCATGTGCTCCCGTGCATGTGAGGTTGCTCTCAACAGAAGTCGTTCCTTGCACGAGAATGGCTGAAACGCTGAGTAACCACTCAGAGGTATAGTGGTTAAGCAGTGGAGACGATATAGTGGAAAAACAGTGGAGATTTCTGAAATATAGAAGACTTAAAGTGTGTTGCTAAAAAAATCTTGGAGGAAAGAGAGGATACATGTGTGCCTCTTGGAGAAGGAAAGGCACTGCTCAAAACTGTGCTGCAAGGTCACGTGCCATGAATCACATGAGTTTAGAAAAAACGTGACTGTAAACCAACAAGCTTGTGAATAATTATCATGGTGAAGACACGTTGGATACTGAAGGAAAACCATCGTGCTACGCATCGTCAAAGCACAACAACACCTGACATTTGAGAAGTACAATTTCATCGTTCTACACATCGTCAATACCCTACAACACCTGGAAAGTCACCAGCTGCATCAAGCATCTGACTGTTGTATTGTTCGAAAGACACTGTGTGTAACGACTTTACATCCACCGGCACAGCGGATTTCTAAACGCCTGCCATGTCACCTTCTCAACACTAGCGTCAGAGACCGTCTGATACAGACTGAAAGCTGATTTACCTTTGTTGCACTGTTTGTCTTTTCATGAATGTCATATTGTGCACTGGGTTATGCCTTATTAACCTAAATTCTGAATTTAGCTATTCATGTATTTCTATTACAGTATCACATATTCTTTGGACCAAGTGTCAATTGCCTATTTGATGACTGGTACTCTGATTATTTTTTACAAATAAGGAACTTGTTTTATTTAAAATGTGTATGTGTGTGTGGTTGAACAGTGTAACAAATCCATGCGTTACATGTGTAGTGTTGCAGCGCCGACCTGGGCAAGGCCTATGATACAATCAGTAGGCCAGGGCTCTGGATTGTTATTCGTGTTTTCAGAGTCCCTTACCATCTGCTCACAATGAGTAAGGACCTTCACGATGGTGGGCAGGCCCGGATAAAGTTGCGTGCCCGGGAGTCAGATCAATTGCCTGTTTACAGTGGGGTGTGACAGGGATCTACAGTGAGGGAAAAAAGTATTTGATCCCCTGCTGATTTGTACGTTTGCCCACTGACAAATACATCATCAGTCTATAATTTTAATATTAGGTTTATTTGAACAGTGAGAGACAGAATAACAACAACAAAATCCAGTAAAACGCATGTCAAAGATGTTATAAATTGATTTGCATTTTAATGAGGGAAGTGAGTATTCGACCCCCTCTCAATCAGAAATATTTCTGGCTATCAGATGTATTTTATACAGGTAATGAGCTGAGATTAGGAGCACACTCTTAAAGGGAGTGCTCCTAATCTCAGCTTGTTACCTGTATAAAAAACACCTGTCCACAGAAGCAATCAATCAATCAGATTCCAAACTCTCCACCATGGCCAAGACCAAAGAGCTCTCCAAGGATGTCAGGGACAAGATTGTAGACCTACACAAGGCTGGAATGGGCTACAAGACCATTGCCAAGCAGCTTGGTGCGAAGGTGACAACAGTTGGTGTGATTATTCGCAAATGGAAGAAACACAAAAGAACTGTAAATCTCCCTCGGCCTGGGGCTCCATGCAAGATCTCACCTCGTGGAGTTGCAATGATCATGAGAACGGTGAGGAATCAGCCCAGAACTACACGGGAGGACCTTGTCAATGATCTCAAGGCAGCTGGGACCATAGTCACCAAGAAAACAATTGGCAACACACTACGCCGTGAAGGACTGAAATCCTGCAGCGCCCGCAAGGCCCCCCTGCTCAAGAAAACTCATATACATGCCCGTCTGAAGTTTGCCAATGAACATCTGAATGATTCAGAGGACAACTGGGTGAAAGTGTTGTGGTCAGATGAGACCAAAATGGAGCTCTTTGGCATCAACTCAACTCGCCGTGTTTGGAGGAGGAGGAATGCTGCCTATGACCCCAAGAACACCATCCCCACCGTCAAGCATGGAGGTGGAAACATTATGCTTTGGGGGTGTTTTTCTGCTAAGGGGACAGGACAACTTCACCGCATCAAAGGGACGATGGACGGGGCCATGTACCGTCAAATCTTGGGTGAGAACCTCCTTCCCTTAGCCAGGGCATTGAAAATGGGTCGTGGATGGGTATTCCAGCATGACAATAACCAAAAACACACGGCCAAGGCAACAAAGGAGTGGCTCAAGAAGAAGCACATTAAGGTCCTGGAGTAGCCTAGCCAGTCTCCAGACCTTAATCCCATAGAAAATCTGTGGAGGGAGCTGAAGTTTCGAGTTGCCAAACGTCAGCCTCGAAACCTTAATGACTTGGAGATGATCTGCAAAGAGCAGTGGGACAAAATCCCTCCTGAGATGTGTACAAACCTGGTGGTCCAACTACAAAAAACGTCGAACCTCTGTGATTGCCAACAAGGCTTTTGCCACCAAGTACTAAGTCATGTTTTGCACACGGGTCAAATGCTTATTTCCCTGATTAAAATGCAAATCAATTTATAACATTTTTTACATGCGTTTTTCTGGATTTTGTTGTTATTATGTCTCTCACTGTTCAAATAAACCTACCATTAAAATTATAGACTGATCATTTCTTCGTCAGTGGGCAAACGTACTAAATCAGCAGGGGATCAAATACTTTTTCCCCTCAATGTATGTGAGGAGTCTGTGGGTCGCAACATCACGTACGGCTGGAAGTAGGACATTCCAGACTAAGAGGGTTAATGATGGCAATGTCAACGATACTGAACCAGCCAGCACAACTCACTGCCAATAACACATATCACATAATTCACCCTTAAGCAATTGTTCAATCAATTAATTGAATCACTACAATTAAAACCAAAGAATCTCCCAGAACAAACACTTCGCACTCTCCTCCGTCAGCCACCTGCATCGACAATAGAAACGCATCAGTCCAGCAGTGGATAAAACCTGGCGTCGGAGGTATGGGGGGGGCGGCGGCTTACACTTGCGGTGGACAGCAGGGGGGTGGCTGGATGCAGTAGCCATCGCAGATCAAGCGGTAGAACTTGTCATCGACTGCCATGCGCCAGGGTAATGGGCCTCTCCTACACCCACACACATCACACTGAGTGGCACACACGTCACACCGAGGAGCACGCACATCACACACCGAGCAGGTTGCACAGGTCTCCTTTATCAAGACAAACGTGGAGCAGATTACAACTACAACTCTTCTACGCCTGTCACAATGCCCCCCTCTCCCCCCCCCCAGTTTATGGGGGGCCGCGGGCCTCACTCCACCCCTTCGCGTCAGCCCCCCCTAATAAATGGTCCGGTTGCATTGTGAATGCACCACTCGAATGACGTGCAGTCCCGTGGCGCACTGTAACGGGCTCGTGATTTACTCACTAAAATTCAATGTAAAAAAATAAAAACGATCCCAAGACATTATTTAAAATAAAGTATGGCCATCGTGTGTCAGCATCACAGGCGAAAATTGGCATGTAAAAAAAAAACTTCACTCCGAATCACTCAATTGGGATTGCTCGCAGCAAAGAGCACTTGACCTGCTTGCAGGTTAGGTGCTGAATAACCGTGTGTCACACAGAGAACAGTTGCCACTGAGGGTGCCCTTTTAAAATGCTTGAGATGAGATGTGATTATCGCGTGTAAATGTGCACACTAAAATAAAAAAAATCATAATTATAAGCGAACTATTATCGTTTCAGGTGGCAGGGTGTTGCAGCGGTGATCTTTGACCCTCGCAACAAGAAGGGCCTTGGTTAATCATCCGACTGGCACTTTGCGGATGTATGGGTTATCCACTTTGCTCACGTAGCTAGAAAACACACAATCACAATGTAACTGGGTATTGGCCAAGCATCCCAATGCTAAAGTTACCTGCAAATTACTTCACTGGGATGACACTCGGCAACAGAGCCGGATGATGACATTGCTGGGGCCCTATGCCATTGTCAAGCTTAAGAGGCCCCTTCTATGAATGCCTGTATATTTTTGTCAGCAGAATGAAAATAACTGCTTTGGAGAGTCTTTTTTTCTCACCGATCTTAATTTTTTTAAACAATTATGTTAAAACTCGAAACCTCGTGTCCATTTCTTGTTTCGTATTTAGAGCCCCCCCCCCCTCTCTTAATGCGAGGCCCTAAGCTGTAAGTGTAGCCGGTGTGAGCTCGCCTGTGATGAATAACACGTATAATTGCGCACTCTTATTTTCTATGGGTGGCCAGGAGAATGTATTATTATTTAAGTGAATGCAATGGTGATCAGGGGATTGGACCCAGAGCCCCACGTACACAGTAGAATACAAGGGAACGCCCACAGTACAGATTTGAGCTGACCTCCGGATTGAGAAATTGAACTGTGTTGTGACGTGGAGGGTGTTTCTGAACGCTATTGTGACCGACCCGTCCCGACGGGAGGAGAGAGGACAGGGTGGACCGGCTGCATGAGCTTACTCTCCGGCACTGCACAGCACAACATCGCCTCCCTACTGCAAAAAAACTCGGCAGGACCCTCCTGAAAATAAAAGTCTTCGGAATCAGTGAGGCCTGTCCTTGGGAGGACAGGCGTAGTCTTGGTCGTCACAAGCGAACATTTGTTTCTCCATATTAATTTGTATCTCCGGGTTACCATCAGGCCTGGGCGCTGCAAGCTTAGCTTCTGAGATCTGATGAGACTGGTAGCCGTTTTTTAAAAGGTAATTTCGGCACGTGGAGCCCAAGCATGCAACAACTTTATGCAACTTCTTGGTTCTTTCGGTAAGGTCACGTAGAATGGAAATAAAATAATAAAAAATAAAACATAAAAAAATTCTCACGACGTTTCGGCCACAACACAAGTAGCCTTCTTCAGGTGAAGGAACAGAACTGTCGGGACGACAGCGCTTCAATAACTGCTGCTAAGATTCGAAGCGTCTTTTAGGCTAGGTGTGAGAGGTAAAGCGCCTTGACAAAGGAGTTTACATATCAAACAGGAGAATTTAGCATTGAAATAGCTGTGTTAAAGTGTTGGATCAGCAGGGTGTTAAATTCAGAAATTAGCATGTAACTGGCAGATTAGCATGATGTTAATGTGAGGGTTTAGCATGTGACTGGTCACGGAAATAGCTATGTTAAAGTCAAAGTTTACATCTCAACAGAGGCATTTTGTATATGGACGCTAAAGGACTGCAACTACCCAACTATCATACAATAAACCGATGTGGAAAAAAAACTAAGTATAAACTACATCAATGTCATCAATAAACTCTGTATACTCTCCAATCAGCAGAGCGCTTCATTGAACGCTGCTAAGATTCGCAGCGCCTTTTAGGCTAGGTGTGAGAGGTAAAGCGCCTTGACAAAGGAGTTTACATATCAAACAGGATAATTTAGCATTGAAATAGCTGTGTTAAAGTGTTGGATCAGCAGGGTGTTAAAGTCAGAAATGAGCATGTAACTGGGAGATTAGCATGATGTTAATGTGAGAGATTAGCATGCGACTGGTCACGGAAATAGCTATATTAAAGTCAAAGTTTACATATCAAGCGAGGCATTTAGTATATGGACGCTAAAGGACTGCAACTACCCAACTATCATACAATAAACCGATGTGAAAAAAACTAAGTATAAACTACATCAATATAATAAATGTACTCAATATATTTTTCAAAAAGTTGAGCTATAAACATAAAGTAACTAGGTATACACTACACTATATAATGAATACCATATAGTAAACGAATTAATACAACTAAAATATAACTACATCAATGTTATCAATAAACTCTATATACTCTCCCATCAGCTGAGCTACTAACAATAAGTCATTATACATTACAATGCCCTATGGCGAAAAAATGGGTGGCGGTTTTTTCCTTCTTTCAAACGTTAGCACCATGGAGAGCGACGAGCCTCGTTCAGACGGACGAGTCCATCCATGCTCGGAACGGAGGAGGGGGGAGAAACAGCCACGATGCGCTGCTCTGTCCTGTGTTGCGTTACAACCATGCCATAAACTAGACTACTATACATTGTAATGTTATACCTTCCAATCTAAACTACATTGTATAATATCGTATACACAGCCCAATGTAAGCTCGAACATTATGCATGATATTGATATGTCTCCAACTAAAATTTTCCAACATTACACGACTATTCACCATAATATACACTACCATAGACAAACCCACCCTTGAATTATACAATGCGTTACTTTACACTACCCTATACTTTAGACTGTAAAATGTTAGACTGGTAATTTTACACTATGTATTATTCTACCAACCCTACTGTATACCACACTGCTGTATATTCACTATACAATTACGATACTATATATTGCCTTATGAATTATGTTAAACATTACAATGTTATACTATTTATTATTATATAACATGCTATAAACCATACCATTGACCGTCGTGTGAAAGCTATTAAGAGGCAGTGCCAGCGAATGGACTGCGGTCTGAAAGTCACCATAAAATACAATCAATTAAGAACCGAAATGGTTTATAACATCTTTCCAATGGTTACTAAGCCAGAATCCATCTTCTCGGTTGAAATTGTCTCTCTGTTTGTATATGTGGATGGCCTCATGAACGAATCTCTCATGGTAGCCGGATGGCTTGCAGAGAACGTCCGTCTTGGAGAAGTCAATGTCATGTGAGCCCACTGAATTATAACAGTGATCTGCCATGGCTGAGGTGTTCGTCCTACCATGTTTCAAGTCTGCTTTATGTTCACGGATGCGGTCCGAGATATGTCGTTTGTTTTCTCCAATGTAACTGCTACCACAGAGGCAACTTAGTTTGTAGACGCCCGGGTACTGTATGTCTGGAACCACATCTTTTACAGACGGAACCAGATCACGGATTTTATGTACTGTGTTGAATCGGACCTGGATCTAGTGTTTATTCAGGATTTTGGAGATCTTTTTTGTGACCCCCGCAATGTAGGGTAAGGTGATGGTTTTGAATGGCTCCTCAAGAGGATTCTTCTTCATTGCTGGAGTGATGGCTTTGCGGATTGTGTAGTCGGAGTAACCATTAGCCTTGAGAGCTTGGTGTACGTGCTTGAGTTCACTGGCAATGTGTTCCTGGTCGGAAATGCATTGGGCACTATAGTATAGAGTCTTGATGAGGGAGTTCTTCTGGGATGAATGGTGGTGGGAATCCGGTTTAAAGTAAGCATCCATATGGGTAGCTTTCCTGTAGACAGAGTGGCTCATTGAACCATCAGGTCTCCTTTTAATAAGGACATACACAAAGGGTAGCTTGCCATCTTTTTCGACTTCCATGGTAAATCTGATGGCTGGGTGTATGGAATTGATGTGGTCGAGGAATTGGTCTAGAGCAGGCCGGCCATGTGGCCAGATGATAAAAGTGTCATCCACGTACCTCTTCCATAACGTCGGGCGTAGAGTGGCAGTCTGGATGGCATCAGTTTCAAATTTCTCCATGAAAACGTTGGCCCCCGTGGTGCCTCACCACAAACGTGGGGCCCGGTCAGCCGCGTCGACTGTCGTGATCGCGTACAGGTGGTGAAACTGCCACACATGAACCATGATACCTTGCTGATCTCGTGTCAAGGAGAATAAACCAGCAGCCCGTCGCTAGCAATGGGAATGATCGGTAAGGGAACACATTGGGCTCTACAGAGGCACTCCACTATTATACACCACTACTATACAGTAAACATTGGGCTCTATGGAGGCCTGTCGTTAAGGGATTACTCGTTAACATGGGGTGGTCGTTAAGAGGGGTTCTATTGTATATAACAAGTTTAAATATTTAATAAGTTAATAGAGAGTACTCAACTGAGATGGCGGAGGAGTTTGCTAAACTCACAATACAAAGACCACTGTCCCAGCCTCTGTGGTTGGACCATCTCTTGCTCCACCAACCTACCTTGATGCACCTATCTCAGGCCTATATAAGACCTTGTCTCAGCAACTTTCTCTCTCACCTGACCTGAAGACGATTGCTTGTGTTGCGATCGAAACGTCGTGATATTTTTATTATTTTTTATCTACGTGGCTTTACCAAAGGACCCATAGAATATAATCATAAACAGGTTACGTCCTCTACATGGACCCCCCCCCCTCATTATTAATCATGAACAGGTGACGTCCTCCAAATGGACACCCCCCTCCATTGATAATAATTAGCGGGTGACATCACTCCACATGGGGGGGGGGGCGAGGTGCCTCTTCTCCCCTCCTAAGCGTCAACTTATAAACTCACTACAAAGGCAGAACCCTCACGTAACGCGATCTCCATAACGCTATTGAGACATCTAAGTAAAAACAACGTCATGATGAACAAGGGATTATAACCTTTAAATGAAATAGGTCTGTCACCGCGGGCTTACAAATTGCACACAAATGGATGCAATGAATATCACTTCGCGGTCTGCTTTGCGCTTGCAAGTTTCAGATTTACTGCAATACACCCATGCTTGGACGGGCAAAAGGCTAGTAAACAAATAATCCCCTCGCCTGCTCCCCACCACGATATCACACGATGATATAGTACTTCCTTGTACAGTATACCCAATAAAGACCAAATCTAATCCCCATGATAGGTAAATTGATATACATAGAGCTTGCCGGCGATAGGTCTAAACCACGAACTATGAACTCGTGATATTCAAGGGTCTCCCGTATTTGGAGTTTGCATGTTCTCCCCATGGTCACGTTGGGATAATGACTGCTATGAATTTTCACATAAGCCACCTCGTTAAGCAATCATATGTGGCCAGGCTGCTTCTGGAAAAGAGCTATGTATCTCAGTGGGCCTTACCTGGTCAAATAAAAATAGGTTGCTTACAGGAGTTGAATGGATTGCCACATCACAGGGATGTGAGGAATCGCAGCATGGAGAGGGCTTTATCCAGCAGTGGATTGAGTGTTCTTGTTGAAACGTGTGTATTTAATATTTCTCTGATGTTCTTTTAGTCTCGTGCTGATCATTTGTCCTGTTTGCCCAACATAACATTTGCCACAAGTGCAGTTAATCCTGTACAAACCTTCTGTTGATAGCTTAGGTAATACATATTTTATACCAGAAGTCGAGTTCAAGAAACATAAGTACGTTTTTATTTCAACTGAAATGTATATATACATATATAAATATACATGTCCATACAACCACGTCTCAATGTCTATGTCTGGGAGAACACGCTAGTTTCTCCCTCTGTGGAGTCTCCACCACTTTTCTTTCTTCTTGTTTCCCAGCTCCTCGTCTTGGTGCTCCTTCCCTCTGTCTCCTCCTCGTTCATTCTCCTCTTCATCTTTCTCCAGCTGCCGTGTGCAGCACATGAAGCTCCAAATTGCCCAACGCCAGAAACTGTTCTTTCTCTCTCCCTTAGAAGATGGGATGTGCTTAATCTCTTTCTTCTCTTCCTGAACACTCTCTGCCCTCCAAGGTTGCTCACATCTTCCTTCCTCATTCACCACTTCCTGCTTTGTATCGTCTTCAATCGTGTCGACCTCCTTCAGCTCTACCTCATTTTCCTCTAACTCAATAGCTCCTACTTCTTTTGCGTCTACCTCTATTGCCTCTACATCATTCGCCTCTACCAAAATCGCCTCACTCTCCTCCACCTCAATATCCCCTACCTTCACTTCTACCTCAATCACCTCTACGTCATTCGCCTCTAACTCATTCGGCTCTACCTCCATAACCACCTCCTGCTTGGCCTCTCCCTCAATCTCCTCTACCTCTTTTGCCACTTCCTGGATGGCATCTACTTCATATGCCTCAACCTCATTTGCCCCTTCCTGCTTTATTTCCTCCACCACGTTCTCAACTTTTGTTGCCATTTCCTGTTTGGCCTTTAGCTCATTCTTGTCTACCTCATTGATCAAGACCTGCATGGCCTTTTCTTCGATCGTGTCGACCTGAATTGCCTCGACCTGTTTCACCAATTCCTGCTTTGTATGTCTCGCAATCCCTTCTACGACATTGGCCACAACCTCTTTCACCACTTCCTGCTTGGCCACTGCATCTACCTCAATCACCGCTACCTCTACCTCACTCGCCACTTCCTTCTTGGGCTCTACATCATTCCCCTCTCCCTCAATCTCGTTTTCCTTCATCTCTTCTACTTCGCGAAATTTCATCTCAGTCCTTCGTAGCTTCCTATTCCTACGTTTCCTCTGAACACCATCCTCTCCTTCTTTCTTTGTCTCCACAACATCATCAACTTTCTTAGCCACTTCCTGTTTGGCTATTCCCTCATTCCCATCTACCTCACTTGCCTCTACCTCTTTCCCTAAGTCCTCCTTGGCATCTCTCTCAATCCCTTCTACGACATTGGCCACTACCTCTTTCACAAATTCCTGTGTGGCCACTGCATCTACCTCAATCACCGCTACCTCTACCTCATTTGCCTCTACCTCACTCGCCACTTCCTTCTTGGGTTCTCCATCATTCCCCTCTCTCTCAATCTCGTTTTCCTTCATCTCTTCTACTTCCCGAACTTTCATCTCAATCCTTCGTAGCTTCCTATTCCTACGTTTCCTCTGAACACAATCCTCTCCCTCTTTCTTTGTCTCCACAATATTCTCAACTTTCTCCGCCACTTCCTGTTTGGCCATTCCCTCATTCCGATCGACCTCATTTGGCTCTACCTCTTCTGCTAATACCTGTTTTGCATCTCTCTCAATCCCCTCTATGGCATTGGCTGCTATATCTTTCACCACTTTCTGCTTGGCCACTGCTTCTACCTCAATCACCGCTACCTCTGCCTCATTCGCTAATTCCTGCTTGTCATCTCCTTCTAATACCTCTACCTTATTCAACTCTACCTCATTCATCACATCCTCCAAAGCCACTGCCTCAATCATCTCTACCTCAATCGTCCCAACCTCCACCACTTCCTGCATGGGCTCTCCCTCACTCCCCTCTCTCTCAGCCACCTCTTCTTTCACTGTCTCCAGAACTTTCTTCTTGTTCTTGTGTTTATTCGTATTCCTACGTTTCCTCTGAACACCATCCTCTCCCTCTTTCTTTGTCTCCACAACATTATCAACTTTCTTAGCCACTTCCTGTTTGGCTATTCCCTCATTCCCATCTACTTCACTTGCCTCTACCTCTTTCCCTAAGTCCTCCTTGGCATCTCTCTCAATCCCTTCTATGACATTGGCCACTACCTCTTTCACAAATTCCTGTGTGGCTACTGCATCTACCTCAATCACCGCTACCTCTACCTCATTTGCCTCTACCTCACTCGCCACTTCCTTCTTGAGCTCTACATCATTCCGCTCTCTCTCAATCTCGTTTACCTTCATCTCTCCTACTTCCCGAACTTTCATCTCAATCCTTCGTAGCTTCCTATTCCTATGTTTCCTCTGAACACAATCCTCTCCCTCTTTCTTTGTTTCCAAAACATTCTCAACTTTCTCCGCCACTTCCTGTTTGGCCATTCCCTCATTCCCATCGACCTCATTTGGCTCTACCTCTTCTGCTAATACCTGTTTTGCATCTCTCTCAATCCCCTCTATGACATTGGCCGCTATATCTTTCACCACTTCCTGCTTGGCCACTGCTTCTACCTCAATCACCGCTACCTCTGCCTCATTCGCTAATTCCCGCTTGCCATCTCCTTCTAACACCTCTACCTTATTCAACTCGACCTCATTCATCACATCCTCCAAAGCCACTGCCTCAATCATCTCTACCTCAATCGTCCCAACCTCCACCACTTCCTGCATGGGCTCTCCCTCACTCCCCTCTCTCTCAGCCACCTCTTCTTTCAATGTCTCCAGAACTTTCTTCTTGTTCTTGTGTTTCTTCCTATTCCTACGTTTCCTCTGAACACCATCCTCTCCCTCTATCTTTGTCTCCACAACATTATCAACTTTCTTAGCCACTTCCTGTTTGGCTATTCCCTCATTCCCATTTACCTCACTTGCCTCTACCTCTTTCCCTAAGTTCTCCTTGGCATCTCTCTCAATCCTTTCTACGACATTGGCCACTACCTCTTTCACAAATTCCTGTGTGGCCACTGCATCTACCTCAATCACCGCTACCTCTACCTCACTCGCCACTTCCTTCTTGGGCTCTCCATCATTCCCCTCTCCCTCAATCTCGTTTTCCTTCATCTCTTCTACTTCCCGCACTTTCATATCAGTCCTTCGTAGCTTCCTATTCCTACGTTTCCTCTGAAGACCATCCTCTCCCTCTTTCTTTGTCTCCACAACATTATCAACTTTCTTAGCCACTTCCTGTTTGGCCATTCCCTCATTCCGATCGACCTCATTTGGCTCTACCTCTTCTGCTAATACCTGTTTTGCATCTCTCTCAATCCCCTCTATGACATTGGTTGATATATCTTTCACCACTTCCTGCTTGGCCACTGCTTCTACCTCAAGCACCGCTACCTCTGCCTCATTCGCTAATTCCCGCTTGCCATCTCCTTCTAACACCTCTACCTTATTCAACTCTACCTCATTCATCACATCCTCCAAAGCCACTGCCTCAATCATCTCTACCTCAATCGTCCCAACCTCCACCACTTCCTGCATGGGCTCTTCCTCACTCCCCTCTCTCTCAGCCACCTCTTCTTTCACTGTCTCCAGAACTTTCTTCTTGTTCTTGTGTTTATTCCTATTCCTACGTTTCCTCTGAACACCATCCTCTCCCTCTTTCTTTGTCTCCACAACATTATCAACTTTCTTAGCCACTTCCTGTTTGGCTATTCCCTTATTCCCATTTACCTCACTTGACTCTACCTCTTTCCCTAAGTTCTCCTTGGCATCTCTCTCAATCACTTCTACGACATTGGCCACTACATCTTTCACAAATTCCTGTGTAGCCACTGCATCTACCTCAATCACCGCTACCTCTACCTCACTCGCCACTTCCTTCTTGGGCTCTCCATCATTCCCCTCTCCCTCATTCTCGTTTTCCTTCATCTCTTCTACTTCCCGCACTTTCGTCTCAGTCCTTCGTAGCTTCCTATTCCTACGTTTCCTCTGAACACCATCCTCTCCCTCTTTCTTTGTCTCCACAACATTATCAACTTTCTTAGCCACTTCCTGTTTGGCTATTCCCTCATTCCCATCTACCTCATTTGCTTCTACCTCTTTCCCTAAGTCCTCCTTGGCATCTCTCTCAATCCCTTCTATGACATTGGCCACTACCTCTTTCACAAATTCCTGTGTGGCTACTGCATCTACCTCAATCACCGCTACCTCTACCTCATTTGCCTCTACCTCACTCGCCACTTCCTTCTTGAGCTCTACATCATTCCGCTCTCTCTCAGTCTCGTTTACCTTCATCTCTCCTACTTCCCGAACTTTCATCTCAATCCTTCGTAGCTTCCTATTCCTATGTTTCCTCTGAACACAATCCTCTCCCTCTTTCTTTGTTTCCAAAACATTCTCAACTTTCTCCGCCACTTCCTGTTTGGCCATTCCCTCATTCCCATCGACCTCATTTGGCTCTACCTCTTCTGCTAATACCTGTTTTGCATCTCTCTCAATCCCCTCTATGACATTGGCCGCTATATCTTTCACCACTTCCTGCTTGGCCACTGCTTCTACCTCAATCACCGCTACGTCTGCCTCATTCGCTAATTCCCGCTTGCCATCTCCTTCTAACACCTCTACCTTATTCAACTCTACCTCATTCATCACATCCTCCAAAGCCACTGCCTCAATCATCTCTACCTCAATCGTCCCAACCTCCACCACTTCCTGCATGGGCTCTCCCTCACTCCCCTCTCTCTCAGCCACCTCTTCTTTCAATGTCTCCAGAACTTTCTTCTTGTTCTTGTGTTTCTTCCTATTCCTACGTTTCCTCTGAACACCATCCTCTCCCTCTATCTTTGTCTCCACAACATTATCAACTTTCTTAGCCACTTCCTGTTTGGCTATTCCCTCATTCCCATTTACCTCACTTGCCTCTACCTCTTTCCCTAAGTTCTCCTTGGCATCTCTCTCAATCCTTTCTACGACATTGGCCACTACCTCTTTCACAAATTCCTGTGTGGCCACTGCATCTACCTCAATCACCGCTACCTCTACCTCACTCGCCACTTCCTTCTTGGGCTCTCCATCATTCCCCTCTCCCTCAATCTCGTTTTCCTTCATCTCTTCTACTTCCCGCACTTTCATATCAGTCCTTCGTAGCTTCCTATTCCTACGTTTCCTCTGAAGACCATCCTCTCCCTCTTTCTTTGTCTCCACAACATTATCAACTTTCTTAGCCACTTCCTGTTTGGCCATTCCCTCATTCCGATCGACCTCATTTGGCTCTACCTCTTCTGCTAATACCTGTTTTGCATCTCTCTCAATCCCCTCTATGACATTGGCTGATATATCTTTCACCACTTCCTGCTTGGCCACTGCTTCTACCTCAAGCACCGCTACCTCTGCCTCATTCGCTAATTCCCGCTTGCCATCTCCTTCTAACACCTCTACCTTATTCAACTCTACCTCATTCATCACATCCTCCAAAGCCACTGCCTCAATCATCTCTACCTCAATCGTCCCAACCTCCACCACTTCCTGCATGGGCTCTCCCTCACTCCCCTCTCTCTCAGCCACCTCTTCTTTCACTGTCTCCAGAACTTTCTTCTTGTTCTTGTGTTTATTCCTATTCCTACGTTTCCTCTGAACACCATCCTCTCCCTCTTTCTTTGTCTCCACAACATTATCAACTTTCTTAGCCACTTCCTGTTTGGCTATTCCCTTATTCCCATTTACCTCACTTGACTCTACCTCTTTCCCTAAGTTCTCCTTGGCATCTCTCTCAATCACTTCTACGACATTGGCCACTACCTCTTTCACAAATTCCTGTGTAGCCACTGCATCTACCTCAATCACCGCTACCTCTACCTCACTCGCCACTTCCTTCTTGGGCTCTCCATCATTCCCCTCTCCGTCAATCTCGTTTTCCTTCACCTCTTCTACTTCCCGCACTTTCGTCTCAGTCCTTCGTAGCTTCCTATTCCTACGTTTCCTCTGAACACCATCCTCTCCCTCTTTCTTTGTCTCCACAACATTATCAACTTTCTTAGCCACTTCCTGTTTGGCTATTCCCTCATTCCCATCTACCTCATTTGCTTCTACCTCTATCCCTAAGTCCTCCTTGGCATCTCTCTCAATCCCTTCTATGACATTGGCCACTACCTCTTTCACAAATTCCTGTGTGGCTACTGCATCTACCTCAATCACCGCTACCTCTACCTCATTCGCCTCTACCTCACTCGCCACTTCCTTCTTGAGCTCTACATCATTCCGCTCTCTCTCAATCTCATTTACCTTCATCTCTCCTACTTCCCGAACTTTCATCTCAATCCTTCGTAGCTTCCTATTCCTATGTTTCCTCTGAACACAATCCTCTCCCTCTTTCTTTGTTTCCAAAACATTCTCAACTTTCTCCGCCACTTCCTGTTTGGCCATTCCCTCATTCCCATCGACCTCATTTGGCTCTACCTCTTCTGCTAATACCTGTTTTGCATCTCTCTCAATCCCCTCTATGACATTGGCCGCTATATCTTTCACCACTTCCTGCTTGGCCACTGCTTCTACCTCATTCACCGCTACCTCTGCCTCATTCGCTAATTCCCGCTTGCCATCTCCTTCTAACACCTCTACCTTATTCAACTCTACCTCATTCATCACATCCTCCAAAGCCACTGCCTCAATCATCTCTACCTCAATCGTCCCAACCTCCACCACTTCCTGCATGGGCTCTCCCTCACTCCCCTCTCTCTCAGCCACCTCTTCTTTCACTGTCTCCAGAACTTTCTTCTTGTTCTTGTGTTTCTTCCTATTCCTACGTTTCCTCTGAACACCATCCTCTCCCTCTTTCTTTGTCTCCACAACATTATCAACTTTCTTAGCCACTTCCTGTTTGGCTATTCCCTCATTCCCATTTACCTCACTTTCCTCTACCTCTTTCCCTAAGTTCTCCTTGGCATCTCTCTCAATCCTTTCTACGACATTGGCCACTACCTCTTTCACAAATTCCTGTGTGGCCACTGCATCTACCTCAATCACCACTACCTCTACCTCACTCGCCACTTCCTTCTTGGGCTCTACATCATTCCCCTCTCCCTCAATCTCGTTTTCCTTCATCTCTTCTACTTCCCGCACTTTCATATCAGTCCTTCGTAGCTTCCTATTCCTACGTTTCCTCTGAAGACCATCCTCTCCCTCTTTCTTTGTCTCCACAACATTATCAACTTTCTTAGCCACTTCCTGTTTGGCCATTCCCTCATTCCGATCGACCGCATTTGGCTCTACCTCTTCTGCTAATACCTGTTTTGCATCTCTCTCAATCCCCTCTATGACATTGACCGCTATATATTTCACCACTTTCTGCTTGGCCACTGCTTCTACCTCAATCACCGCTACCTCTGCCTCCTTTGCTAATTCCCGCTTGCCATCTCCTTCTAACACCTCTACCTTATTCAACTCTACCTCATTCATCACATCCTCCAAAGCCACTGCCTCAATCATCTCTACCTCAATCGTCCCAACCTCCACCACTTCCTGCATGGGCTCTCCCTCACTCCCCTCTCTCTCAGCCACCTCTTCTTTCACTGTCTCCTCCAGAACTTTCTTCTTGTTCTTATGTTTCTTCCTACTCCCACGTTTTTTCTTCATACCATTTCTCTCCCCCACTTTCTCCATCTCTTCGATCTCGTTCTCAACCTTGTTGCTATTCTGCATTGTCTGCTTCACATCCTCATTATTGGTGCTGACTTCTGCCTGCTGCTGCTCTTCTGCCTTTTGCTGCTGCTGCTGCTGGTGGTGGATGATGAAGCTCTTCAGCTCGGTGCTGTTCTGGAATTGCAGCAGCTCCCGCTGATATTTGGCCTGCTGCTGTGCACAATGATCCAGCAGGATCATCTCAAGCTCCAGAATCTGGCGCTTAGCTTCTAGTCTTGTGTCAACGAGGAACCTCTTTCGCTGCCCCTTCGAGCGACGGTCTGGGGAGTCACATGGGGAGGAGAGAGCAGCACCACAATTGATTCGTTAATGGGTATTTGAGTATTTCCTGTATGATAATAGGTTTTTCCCGTTTTTACTGGCAACAAAACAGGTGTTAAGATGTTAAAACACCAAACTGAAACCTTTTACAAGGAATCATGTCTGCATTAACCATGATGCTTGTGGTCAGAATGCAAACAAAAAACATACTCTGATAATATATGCATTGTCCTTGAAACTGATTGGTCCACACCAGGGACAGCTTTCTTTTGAGCCTCGTCTCAAACGGTGTTAGACCAGAGGACGCCAAAAGGCGTATTTCCTGTATGTTATTTTGGTAAAGAAACTTGGCACCATTGACAGGAATCTAACTTAACTTGAGACCGATGTAACAATGATAACACTGTAGGGAGGTCTGGAGGTTGACTCATGTGCCGGAGACACCTCCTCCTCCAAATAACTTCATTAGGATTATGGGCTGGTTGGGGAGGCCATATTAAGTTTGCGAGGTCTGGAAACTCCAGGCCAAACATAGATAAACTTCCGTTATCTCAGAAAAAGTAAGATGGATTTATGGGCAAGCTGTGGAGGTCTGGCTAAATTTAAAAGATGTCCATTGTTTCACAAGAGAGAACATGAATTGGATAAGAAATACACTATTAATTCTTATACACTGGTCCATTCATACAATTAGTATATTAGTGGGCTACGTTAGAAAAGATAAAGGGAGGAGAAGAGGAGGGTGCCCAAAGGGGCCAGAGAGCCAGGGGCAACCCTAATGTTTATGTTGGCTGGATAGCATGTGCTCCCGTGCATGTGAGGTTGCTCTCAACAGAAGTCATTCCTTGCACGAGAATGGCTGAAACGCTGAGTAACCACTCAGAGGTATAGTGGTTAAGCAGTGCAGACGGTATAGTGGTAAAACAGTGGAGATTTTAAAAGAAAAGTTTAAGATTTGCATTTGTCACTTTATATTGAGCCGATACATATGGCAAGTGAAATTAAGAAGACTTAAAGTGAGTTTTACAGAAAGAGAGGATACATGTGTGTCTCTTGGAGAAGGAAAGGCATTGCTCAAAACTGTGCTGCAAGGTCACGTGCCATGAATCACATGAGTTTAGAAAAAACGTGACTGTAAACCAACAAGCCTGTGAATAATTATCATGGTGAAGACACCTCTATACGTTGGATACTGAAGGAAATCCATCGTGCTACACATCGTCAAAGCCCGACAAAACCTGACATTCGAGAAAGAAGTACAATTGCATCGTTCTACACATCGTCAATACCCCACCACATCTGGAAAGTCACCAGCTGCATCAAGCACCTGACTGTTGTATTGTTCGAAAGACACTGTGTGTAACGACTTTACATCTGCCGGCACTGCGGGTTTCTAAACGCCTGCCATGTCACCTTCTCAACACTAGCGTCTGAGACCGTCTGATACAGACTGAAAGCTTATTTCCTTTGTTGCACTGTTTGTCTTTTCATGAATGTCATATTGTGCACTGGGTTATGCCTTATTAACCTAAATTCTGAATTTAGCTATTCATGTATTTCTATTACAGTATCACATATTCTTTGGACCAAGTGTCAATTGCCTATTTGATGACTGGTACTCTGATTCTTTTTTTTACAAATCAGGGACTTGTTTTAATTAAAATGTGTCAGTGTGTGTGGTTGAACGGTGTAACAAATCCATGCGTTACATGTGTAGTGTTGCAGCGCCGACCTGGTCAAGGCCTATGATACAATCAGTAGGCCAGGGCTCTGGATTGTTACTCGTATTTCCGGAGTCCCTAACCCTCTGCTCACAATCATTAAGGACCTTCACGATGGTGGGCAGGCCCGGATAAAGTTGCGTGCCCAGGAGTCAGAGCAATTTCCTGTTTACAGTGGGGTGCGACAGGGATCTACTCTGGCTGACACATTATTTAGCATCATCTTCGACCACATAGTTCGAGAAGTTTTTTTTTTATGGCTGTACCGGTGGATTGTTTAATATTTGCTACAGATACAATGGGAGGCTGATTGATGCCTGGGTGAGGTCAAGGGATGGCTCCCTACTGGTCAACCATGTTATGTACACTGATCATTTGGAAGTTGATGCTCACACTGAAAAATAGTTGGAGGTTCTGCTGCTAAGCCTGGAGCGTGTGACAAAGAGGTGGTGCCTTACCATCAGCCCCACCAAAACTAAGCACCCGCCTGAGTATTTTGTGTAATTTAATACTCCGCCCCCTCAACTACTCTTGAGTGATGGGGTAATTGTAGAGAGAAGTTTACGTACCTGGATAGTGTGCTTATGCAAAAATTCTGGTTTGGCAGCAGAGGTCTCACTCCGAATCGGTCAAGTGGCATATTTTCATCAGCTTCGTAACACTTTGGGGTATCTACCTGG
Organism: Petromyzon marinus; assembly: GCF_048934315.1. Classification (NCBI taxonomy): domain Eukaryota; kingdom Metazoa; phylum Chordata; class Hyperoartia; order Petromyzontiformes; family Petromyzontidae; genus Petromyzon; species Petromyzon marinus. Next base: position 465,982 of record NC_133721.1, read on the forward strand.
TCTGTCACTCGACACAAAACGCTGGGTCTTCTTGGCCAATGATAGAATAAATGAAAAATCTGAACCAGCTTTACACTTTCAGACTGGCCTGCCTACGATCCACCCTGGGTTTAACTAGGCTGGAATGTGTGAACAGCTCACAGTGAGCTCCACTGGTGGGCAGGGCTGCATTGCCTGGGTCATGTAGCCTGCTTGCTCAGCCACCGCATCCCCAAGCAGCCTCTGTTTTTCCAGATAGAGGGGGCTAAATGGGCGTGGCACGGCCTGGAGAAGAGATGGACTGATGCAGTACAGGAGGATACGGAACTAAGTGGACTTGCCAAAGACTGGTACCACTGGTGTCAAGATCTGCCTCTATGGAGGAAGCTCGTGAAGGATGCTTATGGGAAGTTGGTGGCAGTTGCCCTCAAGCAAAAAAGGAGGGTGAGAGGAGCGACGCTCACAACAACAGACGGTGCACTGGATGACTAAAACGCAGCAAGTTGGCACAGTAGGATGCAAAGGTGGTGCGTCTGCCAGTCATCTCAGTCAGTCAACCCATCGCACTGGGGTCTGTCCCCTGATCTCCTGTCGGCAAGCCTTCGACACTTCAAGTGGCCTCGGAGTGCACCAGGCCTGGCACAAGCGCCATGGTGACGTCTCCGTCACTTAGTGGCGAATGAGGGCTGTTGTTGTTATCTGAGTCGGTTAGGGGCCTCCCCTAGGTCCACTCAGCCTCAAATAAGTATCTGATACGGTGTGTAAACATCGCCACTTGGGAGACAAAGACGGACAAGTGTGGTGCTGGCAACCCACCCCTCGTGTGCGGTGCCGGCCGTCATAGGTGCTCACTAACAGCACTTGCTCCTACAGTGTTTCAAGGCTATACACAAGATTTCTGTCTTTGTTTGTGTCTATGTGCAGTGTCTGTATGAGTGGTTGGGAGCAGTTGTGTCTGTGGGGATCGACCTGAGTTCGATTCCCATTCACAACCATCAGTGACTAATAAATAAAACCGGTCGTGTGCGTCCCCTACATCTACTCAAACTTAAAATAGTACCTCGTGCAACGTATAAACATCAAATGTGGGGAGACAAAGGCATCCGGATGCGGTGCTGACCACCCACCCCATCATAGGTGCTAACTCGCTAACAGCACTTGACTCAATAGTCTGTTAAGGCTATACGGGGATCTGTCTTTGTATACAGGTGCATGTGTCTGTGTGTATGTCTGTGTGTGGAATTACAGTACTCACTTCCCGTCGGCTTGCTCATCTCTCCACCCTGCAACAAAATCACAGCAGCGCACGTGAGACTCTAATCATATCACAGCTTACAACCACCACCACCATCATCATTACCGTCCTCATCATTAAACATTTCGAACAGACACACATTCACATAGAGATGTTCTCCCAGATTAATGTTATCCTGATACAGCGTGCGTGTGGATGTACTCACGGAAGACATCGCCTTGAAGGCAGAACGAGAAGTCACGGATGGTCACGTTTTGTCAATAGATTTCGTTAACTGTGTTAATGAAGTGTTCAACCTCACGGATGTTTGTCAATGAGGTTTACCAAGTAATTTAACCGCGTTATCGATGTTCACTGACAACGTTGTCGAAGTGTGCTCCCGAATGCGATCTTTAAGCACACAGAGCGCGCGTCCACCTCCGTCTGTAACGATCGACCGTTGCTAGGGAAGTGACGTCACTTGTTAAGGTAACGAACCCCGGAAACCACGTGGTCCACTGTATCCTCCAGGCCTGATTAGTTACACGACTGTCAAATTTTTACTTTAAACTTTCGTAACTTGCAGGAATTCATATTTTTGGTTCTTTCGGTAAAGTCACGTAGATAGAAAATAACATTTTAAGTGAAGGCAAAAAACCCACGAGGGTTCGGTGGCAACACAAGCGGTCTTCATCACGTGTTGCGATCGAAACGTCGTGGGTTTTTTTCTTTTATTTTAATTTATTTTTATTGTTATTATTTTCTATCTACGTGACTTTACCTGAAAGAACCAAGAATATAGTAAGGATTGTACCCTGGTCGCCACGGATGAAGAGGCCGAGCGGGCTCGGTTCGACTGTTGCCAGGTACCTCCACCACTCAGCTCGCAGCACACACACACACAGTGTCCACTATGTAAAAATCAGGCTAAACTAAACCTTTCTAGAAGTTACTAAAATAATGCTATAAAAGCAATGCAACTGTGATCATAAGAAATGTGATTGAAAGTTAACAATAGCGACATATATAACATATATTACTAAACCTAGCATCCTTCGCTAGCTGTTTGAGTCAATCCATAATAGCAGGAGTAACAATTATGTATGTTGATTAACTGCGAATAACCCAATCAATAACAGATATCCATTGTAATTTACATCAACACATTACCCCCCCCGTCTTCGTATCGGATCTGCTTACAAGCGACGACGTCACATTTATCCCCCGTCTACGTCTATTAAAGACCGAAACAGGGGAAGGATTTCACCACAACTCTGGCTGTCACCTGACGAGGCGGGTTGTTGTTGTAGTTACAGGCGAAACGTCACGGTACTTGAACTGTAAATGTTGTGGGTTTACTCTCCAACACACCGATGTGCTGAATTAGTCACTAATTGGCATGTTTTGTTTACGTGACAAACTTGACTAAGATTTACGCGATCTAACCCAAACAAACAAAAACACCCTCCAATAAGTAAATATTTGTATTAATTCCACGAATGGACCTTGGCCTGGGACTGTGCGGATTGAGAAGTTATGGATGCAGCTTCTGTTTGTCCTGCCATCAGAATGACCAACAAATAAATAAATAATACACACGGATTGGTGACTACAGTACTAGACCCCCAGTGCTTTTATATTTAAAAGTGTATGTGCTTTGTGGTTGCTTTATTGCGCATGTTGTTCATAGTGTGTAACACTTGTTTGAACGCAGGTGATGGGGTTGTCCATGTTGGGTGTCATTACAGGCAAAAACAAGCAGCAGTACGAAGACCAGGACGCCGTGGCCGACCATGAGGACGGAAATTGGCCTCGCCCGGTCACAACGTACGACAGCAGTACAGGTTTCCCTCCACACATGCACACACCTACGAGTTTCCCACTACAGAGACGAAGATCCCCCATATAGCCTTAACAGACTGTTGTGGCAAGTGCTGTTCGCAAGCACCAATGAAGGTCGGCATGGTATACCAGGGGGTAGGTGGCCAACACCACACCCGGCCGCCTTTGTCTCCCAAGTGGTGACGTATACACACACCGCTCCAGGTATTCATTTGAGATTGAATTGACCCAGGACCAGTTCAGATAAATAATCGTTATTGGTGTTGGCCATGAGCGGGACTCCAACTCGCATGTTTGCGGGGTTCGGAGCGTAGCGTACTATCACTGCGTCACTGCTACCCTCACATAACGCACACAGAAACAACACACAGGGACCCACACGCACGGACACACAGGGGCCTGCTCAACATTGAAATGTGCAGCCCTTGTGTGGCGGCCTGCATTGAATTGGGCGTTCATCTCGTCACCCATACAAAAGGTCTCGACACAATCAATGGCAGTCCCCCTTGCCCTGCCTGGCACGCACATCGGGCCAGTCACCCCACGCACAGCGCACACAACGTGCGCTTCGCGTATGCCAAATCAAGAGTTGTCCCCGAGTGTCCGACAAATTGGACCGACTATCCCGGGTCCCGCGCTTCGGGGGAGGCCCCACGTGTAGACATCAGTGTCACATGTAATGCTTCCGGTTTAGTTTGAAGGCATCGGGGGGGGGCCCACGCACCCCCTATGGACGGCCCTGGTCAAAGCACACGGCAGCGCGGAGCACGCGCGTCACGCGCACGGGCCACGTGCGTCACGGGTACGTGACATCTACAAGGCAAGCACCTGCATCGCGTGGTCATCACTTGTAAGGCATGCCCTTTGTGCATGGGACGTGCGTAGTGTGTGCAACACGTGGCACATGTATGTCACACATGCACATCGCAATGTGATGTCATGTGTACGTGGACATTTGAATCGCATGTAGCTGTCTGGTGGGCAGGACGGATCTACGCGTGGGCAAGTAAGGGGGTGGCTGAGTAAGACTGATACGGAGACACGTCAAGCCACACACTCACCACACACTCACCGGCACACTCACACACACCACATTCACCGCACACTCACTTACCGGCACACTCGCACACTGGCACTCACTGCACACTCACACACCGCACACTCACCACGCACTCACTTACTGGCACACTGGCTGCACACTCACACACCGCTCTCACCACGCACTCACTTACCGGCACACTGACTGCACATTGACACACACTCACCGCACATTCACCGCACACTCACCACGCACTCACTTACCGGCACACTGACTCACTTTCACACACACCGAACACTCACCATGCACTCACTTACCGGCACTCTGACTGCACATTCACCCACACTCACCGCACACTCACCGCACGCTCACCACGCACTCACTTACCGGCACTCTGACTGCACATTCACACACCCTCACTGCACACTCACCACGCACTCACTTACCGGCACACTGACTGCACTTTCACACACACCGCACTCACACCGCATTCACACACACTCACACACACACCGCACTCATTCACTCACACACACTCACTCACACACACTCACACACATTTACACACACTCACCGCACACTCACACACACTCACACACACCGCACACACTCACACTCACCGGCACACTCGTGTGCAAGCACACTAGTGAGCTTCCACAAAATGTTCTGCACATTAGTGAGGCCACACACCAAAGAGCACACACCAGCAGGTTTACACATCAGTGAGCTTACACACTAGTGTGCACACACACAGTCGTAAGCTTACAGATTAGATAGCTTACACACCAGCTCACCAGTGAGGTGAGCTACACACTGGTGAGTTAACACACCCACCTGTTTGCGTGCGCAAAGCTCTTAACCCTAAAACTAATATATCCCAAATGTCATGGCTAAAGTTCTTTTACATACGCACGTGCATACACACGCACGTGCATACACGCATGCGCATATGAAGGCATGCATGCACACATACGTGTACACAAACACACATGCACGCACATGTTTAAACATATACAATTCCATGGCGTTGGACTTGAGACTCCCAGAAGTGGAATCAGGACTCCTGAGTGTGCGATATAGCTTAGTGGGCCTTACTTGGTAAAATTGAAATAATTAATTTAGTTTCAGGATGTAGGGTTCTGAAGATATTTCATCTTTCAGTCCTTTCTGACCGTTTGAGTGTGGGTGAGTGAGTGACAACTACTTATGCATTTTTTTTATTACAAATACAAGCATTTCCAGCTATTGACATGAAATGTATTAACTCTGGAAGATGATGGTGATACAGGTGGTGGGTAGCGGTAGTGTAGCGTTTAGCACGCTGCGCTATGAACCCGGCGACCCGAGTTAAATTCTCGCTCATGCCCAACGCAGGTAACGACTCTCTGAACCGGTCATGGGCCTCCCCTAGGTCGACTCAGCCTCAAATGAGTACCTGGTGTGGTGTAAACATCACTACTGGGGAGACAAAGGCGGCCGGGCGTGGTGTTGGCCACCCACCCCTCTTGTGCCATGCTGGCCTTCACAGGTACTCGCTAACAGCACTTGCCCCAACAGTCTATTCGGGCTATAAGGGGGTCTTTGCTTTGGTGGTGATGATACAGATGGTGATTGATTATACAGATGGTTGGGATGATGATAATGATACATTTGGTGATGATGGTGGTGATGATGGGACTGTAAGAGTGGTCCTTGAAGATATTTACTGTGTAATATTAAGACACACTAATATAAAATGTAATCATTAAAGCACAATATATAACATTTGTAATTTCTGTTGAAAGCATGTGCTTATAATGGTCACATGTATTTGTACGTGGTTGTGCATGAATGCACGTGTTTTTTATTTTCTGTATTAGGTGCTTGACGACAGCACTTGGCCCAACATTCTATATTGGTTGTACAGCAAATCTTTGTGTTTTGATTTGCGAATGTTCCATTCACGAAATTTAGTGAAAACGAAATTGACAAATTAAGGATACTTTTCGACTTACGAAATAGAATTTCAGCGGAAACAATATATCACATGGCACGCGCCATGAGATCATCAAGCAAGAAGCTGTCATCCATCCACGACAGTGTCACGGTATCCCCATAGTGCAAAAGTAACGCCTCGTCACCTCTCCAGTCACTCCAACATGCAGATCTTTTGGTGAGTTCCTTGAAGATGTTAATTATTTTTGTCTTAAATTGATTGTTATTCAACCGTTATAATATTTGTTCTTAATTATTTTTTGTATTGTGAAATATTGGTGTATATTTTGGGTTTAGGAGCATAGCAGAAATGACTGTCTGAAACACATCGCAAGTTTTTCGTATTCAATTAATGGGAAAGGCCATTCCGATTTACGATATTTTGTTTTGCGTGTGTTTTCAGAAGAACGCATTCCTTTCGTAAATAGAGGCATACATGTACAGGAATCCATTGCCAACCACGAATTTACCAACCACGAGATTTTAGTAAACACGGATTGACTACTGGACACCTGTTTACTAACCACGAGCATCTCGCTTTGAGTATTCGCGAGTTGCGCCGAGTCGTGAAATCAAAACAACACGATGTACCTTATGGGGGGGGGGGGGGGTTCTTGTATTTGTTCTTGTATTTGTACGAGCTGTTGTTTGTTTATGTTACCGATGTTTACGGGGAGCGTTAGTGCAGCGGGTTAGCGAGGTGTACTATGAAGCCATAAATCCTGGTATAATTCCTGCTCATGGCCAACACCAGTGGCAATTATCTGAACCATTCCTGGACCTACCCTCGGCCCCAAATGAGTACTTGGTGCATTGTGAAAACATCAGCACTGGCAGAGACAAACCCCATATGCTGTGCTGGCCTGCATAAGTGATCATAACGGCACTTACCCAACAGTCTGTTACATGGGGGGATCTTAGTCTTGGCGTGTATGTGAGAGTTTGTGGACTTTGCATGTTCTTCCCCTGTTGTGCACGCGTTTTCTCAGGGTTCCTAGCTTTCAAAAAAGAACAACCAATTCTAACAGTGAGATTTTACTTGCAAATTACTTAAACAGGGATTACACACCGTGGCAACATCGCCCCCTTCTGTGAAAGCTGGACAGGACCCTCCTGCAAAAGAGTGAGACTTCCCTGAATAAACAAATGTAGCACGGTAATCTTTGAAATAATAAAATAAACTATTCACCCCTAGAGTGGACAAGGTAGCGAGGGTGATCCTAGCAAGCGAGGGAGCTGTACTCAGACGGAACGGACGACGGCTCCCAGCCGACCTCTTCGCCTTTGTGGATCTTGTCATCGTAGGAGGCCGGTCTCAGCTCTGCGAGGATCGCCTCAAACGTGGGGCGCTCTAACGGCGGGTGGCTCCAGCAGCGGTGCATCACCTTGCGGCTGTGGGGCGAGGGGAGGGTGTGGTGAGGGTGCGAGGAAGGTGAATCGCGCACAAGCTCGGACTGCGCTTTCACCTCTTCCAGTGCGCGTTCGTTCTCAGAATGGTTGAATGAGTGCCGATGATGTTAATGACGTCACGGGGGGGATGAAGGGGGTCAGGTGGCGAGGGGGGTGAGGGGGGGGGTGAGTAGGTAGAGGGTCATGAAGGCATACAATATCTACAGTATGGATTCACACAGCGGCGTCTAAATGCCACTGCATCTCCATACGTAGTGCAGAAACACTGGTCATGTTTATCTTGTAGAGAGAGAAGAAGTCTGTGGGTCTCTACAGTGAGGGAAAGAAGTATTTGATCCCCTGCTGATTTTGTACGTTTGCCCACTGACAAAGAAATGATCAGTCTATAATTTTAGTGGTAGGTTTATTTGAACAGTGAGGGACAGAATAACAACAACAAAATCCAGAAAAACGCATGTCACAAATGTTGTCAATTTATTTGCATTTTAATGAGGGAAATAAGTATTTCACCCCTATGCAAAACATGACTTAGTACTTGGTGGCAAAACCCTTGTTGACAATCACAGAGGTCAGACGTTTCTTGTAGTTGGCCACCAGGTTTGCACACATCTCAGGAGGGATTTTGTCCCACTCCTCTTTGCAGATCTTCTCCAAGTCATTAAGGTTTGAGATTTTGCATGGAGCCCCAGGCCAAGGGAGATTGACAGTTCTTTTGTGTTTCTTCCATTTGCGAATAATCGCACTAACTGTTGTCACCTTCTCACCAAGCTGCTTGGCAATGGTCTTGTAGCCCATTCCAGCCTTGTGTAGGTCTACAATTTTGTCCCTGACATCCTTGGAGAGCTCTTTGGTCTTGGCCATGGTGGAGAGTTTGGAATCTGATTGATTGCTTCTGTGGACAGGTGTCTTTTATACAGGTAACAAGCTGAGATTAGGAGCACTCCCTTTAAGAGTGTGCTCCTAACCTCGGCTCGTTACCTGTATAAAAGACACCTGGGAGCCAGAAATCTTTCTGATGGAGAGGGGGTCAAATACTTATTTCCCTCATTATAATGCAAATCAATTCATAACATTTTTGACATGCATTTTTCTGGATTTTTTTGTTGTTATTCTGTCTCTCACTGTTCAAATGAACCTACCATTAAAAATATAGACTGATCATTTCTTTGTCAGTGGGCAAACGTACAAAATCAGCAGGGGATCAAATACTTTTTTCCCTCACTGTATATGTGCTTTCTTGAGCAGGCGGACCTTGCGTGCGCTGCAGGATTTCAGTCCTTCACGGCGTAGTGTGTTACCAATTGTTTTCTTGGTGACTATGGTCCCAGCTGCCTTGAGATCATTGACAAGATCCTCCCGTGTTGTTCTGGGCTGATTCCTCACCGTTCTCATGATCATTGCAACTCCACGAGGTGAGATCTTGCATGGAGCCCCAGGCCAAGGGAGATTGACAGTTCTTTTGTGTTTCTTCCATTTGCGAATAATCACACCAACTGTTGTCACCTTCTCACCAAACTGCTTGGCAATGGTCTTGTAGCCCATTCCAGCCTTGTGTAGGTCTACAATCTTGTCCCTGACATCCTTGGAGAACTCTTTGGTCTTGGCCATGGTGAAGAGTTTGGAATCTGATTGATTGCTTCTTTGGACAGGTGTCTTTTATACAGGTAGCAAGCTGAGATTAGGAGCACTCCCTTTAAGAGTGTGCTCCTAATCTCAGCTCGTTACCTGTATTGAAGACACCTGGGAGCCAGAAATCTTTCTGATTGAGAGGGGGTCAAATACTTATTTCCCTCATTAAAATGCAAATCAATTTATAACATTTTTAACATGCGTTTTTCTGGATTTTTTTGTTGTTATTCTGTCTCTCACTGTTCAAATAAACCTACCATTAAAATTATAGACTGATCATTTCTTTGTCAGTGGGCAAACGTACAAAATCAGCAGGGGATCGAATACTTTTTTCCCTCATTGTATGTGAGGAGTCTGTGGGTCGCAACAGCACGTACGGCTGGAAGTAGGACATTCCAGACTAAGAGGGTTCATAATGGCCGTGTCAACGAGACTGAACCAGCCAGCACAACTCACTGCCAATAACACATCACGTAATTCACCCTTAAGCAATTGTTCAATCAATTAATTGAATCACTACAATTAAAATCAAAGAATATCCCAGAACAAACACTTCGCACTCTCCTCCGTCAGCCACCTGCATCCACAATAGAAACGCATCAGTCCAGCAGTGGATAAAACCTGGTGTGGGAGGTATGGGGGGGCGGCTTACACTTGCGGTGGACAGCAGGGGGGTGGCTGCATGCAGTAGCCATCGCAGATCAAGCAGTAGAACTTGTCATCGACTGCCATGCGCCAGGGTAATGGGCCTCTCCTACACCCACACACATCACACTGAGCGGCACACACGTCACACCGAGGAGCACGCACGTCAAACCAAGGAGCACGCACATCACACATCCAGCGGCACGCACGTCACACACCGAGGAGCACGCACATCACACACCGGGCAGGTTGCACAGGTATCCTTTATCAAGACAAACGTGGAGCAGATTACACCTACTACAATACGCCTGTCACAATGCCCCCCTCTCCCCCCCCCCCCAGTTTATGGGGGGGCGCGGGCCTCACTCCCCCCTTTGCGTCAGCCCCCCCTAATAAATGGTCCGGTTGCATTGTGAATGCACCACTCGAATGACGTGCAGTCCCGTGGCGCACTGTAACGGGCTCGTGATTTACTCAATAAATTTCAACGTAAAAAAATAAAAACGAGCCCAAGACATTACTTAAAATAAAGTATGGCCATCGTGTGTCAGCATCACAGGCGAAAATTGTCATGTAAAAAAAAACTTCACTGCGAATCACTCAATTGGGATTGCTCGCAGCAAACAGCACTTGACCTGCTTGCAGGTTAGGTGCTGAATAACCGTGTGTCACACAGAGAACAGTTGCCATTGAGGGTGCCCTTTTCAAATGCTTGAGATGAGATGTGATTATCGCGTGTAAATGTGCACACTAAAATAACCAAAAAATTATAAGCGAACTATTATCGTTTCAGGTGGCAGGGTGGTGCACCGGTGATCTTTGACCCTCGCAACAAGAAGGGCCTTGGTTAATTAATTATCCAGTTTGCTCACATAGCTAGAAAACACACAATCACAATGTAACTGGGTATTGGCCAAGCATCCCAATGCTAACGTTACCTGCAAATTACTTCATTGGGATGACACTCGGCAGCAGAGCCGGATGATGGCATTGCTGGGGCCCTATGCCATTGTCAAGTTTAAGAGGCCCCTTCTATGAATGCCTGTATATTTTTGTCAGCAGAATGAAAATAACTGCTTTGGAGAGTCTTTTTTTCTCACCGATCTTTATTTATTAAGCAATTATGTTAAAACTCGAAACCTCGTGTCCATTTCTTGTTTCGTATTTAGAGATTCCCCCCCTCTCTTAATGCGAGGCCCTAAGCTGCAAGTGTGGCCGGTGTGAGCTCGCCTGTGATGAATCACACGTATAATTGTGCACTCTAATTTTCTATGGGTGGCCAGGAGAATTTATTATTATTTAAGTGAATGCAATGGTGATCAGGGGATTGGATCCAGAGCCCCACGTACACAGTAGAGTACAAGGGAACACCCACAATACAGATTTGAGCTGACCTGCGGATTGAGAAATTGAACTGTTTTGTGACGTGGAGGGTGTTTCTGAACGCTATTATGACCGACCCGTCCCGACGGGAGGAGAGAGGACAGGGTGGACGGGCTGCATGAGCTTACTCTCCGGCACTGCACAGCACAACATCGCCTCCCTACTGCAAAAATACTCGGCAGGACCCTCCTGAAAATAAAAGTCTTCGGAATCAGTGAGGCCTGTCCTTGGGAGGACAGGCGTAGTCTTGGTCGTCACAAGCGAACATTTGTTTCTCCACATTAATTTGTATCCCCGGGTTACCATCAGGGCTGGGCGCTGCAAGCTTAGCTTTTGAGATCTGATGAGACTGGCCGTTTTTTAAAAGGTAATTTCGGCATCTGGAGTCCAAGCATGCAACAACTTTATGCAACTTCTTGGTTATTTTGGTAAAGTCACGTAGAATGGAAATAAAATAATAAAAATAAAACATAATAAAAAATAAAATTCTCACGACGTTTCTGCCAAAACACAAGTAGCCTTCTTCAGGTGAAGGAACACAACTGTCGGGACGACAGCGCTTCAATAACTGCTGCTAAGATTCGCAGCGTCTTTTAAGCTAGGTGGGAGAGGTAAAGCGCCTTGACAAAGGAGTTTACATATCAAACAGGAGAATTTAGCATTGAAATCGCTGTGTTAAAGTGTTGGATCATCAGGGTGTTAAAGTCAGAAATAAGCATGTAACTGGGAGATTAGCATGATGTTAATGTGAGGGATTAGCATGTGACTGGTCACGGAAATAGCTGTGTTAAAGTCAAAGTTTACATCTCAACAGAGGCGTTTAGTATATGGATGCTAAAGGACTGCAACTACCCAACTATCATACAATAAACCGATGTGAAAAAAAAACTAAGTATAAACTACATCAATGTTATCAATAAACTCTATATGCTTTCCAATCAGCAGAGCGCTTCAATGAACGCTGCTAAGATTCTCCGCGTCTTTTAGGCTAGGTGGGAGAGGTAAAGCACCTTGACAAAGGAGTTTACATATCAAACAGGATAATTTAGCATTGAAATAGCTGTGTTAAAGTGTTGGATCAGCAGGGTGTTAAAGTCAGAAATTAGCATGTAACTGGGAGATTAGCATGATGTTAATGTGAGGGATTAGCATGCGACTGGTCACGGAAATAGCTATGTTAAAGTCAAAGTTTCCATCTCAACAGAGGCATTTAGTATATGGACGCTAAAGGACTGCAACTACCCAACTATTATACAATTAACCGATGTGAAAGAAAACTAAGTATAAACTACATCAATATAATAAATGTACTCAATATGTTCTTCAATATGTTGAGCTATAAACATAAAGTAACTGTGTATACACTACACTATATAATGAATACCATATAGTAAACGAATTAATAAAACTAAAATATAAACTACATCAATGTTATTAATGAACTCTATATACTCTCCAATCAGCTGAGCTACTAACAATAAGTCATTATACATTACAATGCCATATGGCGAAAAAAATGGGTGGCGGTTTTTTCCTTCTTTCCAACGTTAGCACCACGGAGAGCGACGAGCCTCATTCAGACGGACGAGTCCATCCATGCTCGGAACGGAGGAGGGGGAGAAACACCCACGATGTGCTGCTCTGTCCTGTGTTGCGTTACAACCATGCCATAAACTAGACTACTATACATTGTAACGTTATACCTTCCAATCTAAACTACATTGTATAAAATCGTATACACAGCCCAATGTAAGCTCGAACATTATGCAGTATATTTATATGTCTTCAACTAAACTTTTTCCTACATTACACAACTATACACCGTAATATACACTACCATAGACAAACCCACCCTTGAATTACACAATGCGTTACTTTACACTACCCTATACTTTAGACTGTAAAATGTTAGACTTGTAATATTACACTATGTATTATTCTACCAACCCTACTGTATACCACACTGCTGTATATTCACAATACAATTGCGATACTATATATTGCCTTATGAATTATGTTAAACATTACAATGTTATACTATTTATTATTATATAACATGCTATAAACCATACCATTGACCGTCGTGTGAAGAGGCAGTGCCAGCGAATGGACTGCAGTCTGAATGTCACCATAAAATACAATCAATTAAGAACTGAAATTGTTTATAACGTCTTTCCAATGAAATTTTGATTTAAAGCTTTCGTGACTGCAGTAATTCATATTCTTAGTTCTTTCGGTAAAGTCACGTTGAAGGGAAACAACAAAATAATAAAATATATATAAAACAATAAAAATTCTCACGACGTTTCGACCATAACACAAACCAATTCCTCGACCACATCAATTCCATACACCCAGCCATCAGATTCACCATGGAGGTCGAAAAAGATGGCAAGCTACCCTTTTTGGATGTCCTAATTAAAAGGAGACCTGATGGTTCAATGAGCCACTCTGTCGACAGGAAAGCTACGCATACGAATGCTTACTTAAAACCGGATTCCCACCACCATCCATGCGAGAAGAACTCCCTCATCAAGACTCTATACCATAGAGCCCAATGCATTTCCGACCAGGAACACATTGCCAGTTAACTTAAGCACGTACACCAAGCTCTCAAGGCTAATGGTTACTCCGACTACACAATCCGCAAAGCCATCACTCCAGCCATGAAGAAGGATCCTCTTGAGGAGCCATTCAAAACCATCACCTTACCCTACATTGCGGGGGTCACAAAAAAGATCTCCAAAATCCTGAATAAACACAAGATCCAGGTCCGATTCAATACAGTACGTAAAATCCGTGATCTGGTTCCGTCTGTAAAAGATGTGGTTCCAGACATACAGTACCCGGGCGTCTACAAACTAAGTTGCCTCTGTGGTAGCAGTTACATTGGAGAAACCAAACGACATATCTGGGACTGCATCCGTGAACATAAAGCAGACTTGAAACACGGTAGGACGAGCACCTCAGCCGTGGCAGATCACTGTTATAATTCAGTGGGCTCACATGACATTGACTTCTCCAAGACGGACGTTCTCTGCAAGCCATCCGGCTACCATGAGAGATTCGTTCATGAGGCCATCCACATATACAAACACAGAAACAATTTCAACCGAGAAGATGGATTCTGGCTTAGTAACCATTGGAAAGACGTTATAAACAATTTTGGTACTTAATTGATTGTATTTTATGGTGACTTTCAGATCGCAGTCCATTCGCTGCCACTGACTCTTAATACCTTTCACACGACGGTCAATGGTATGGTTTATAGCAGGGGTGTCCAAACTTTTTTTCCCGAGGGCCACATACAGAAAAATATACGAAGGATTGGGCCACTCACTAGACGTGAGGTATACTGCCTCACTTCTCATGCACTAATATTGTCAAAATCAATCAAATGCAGGTAATTTACGTTTGATTATTGAACATGTTTGAAGAAAAAAAGCCTCCATCATAGCTCTTCATTAGTAGATTTTAATTTTATTTTTTACAAAAAGGTTGGCAGGTAATTTTCTCAGTGACAGCCTCAGATTGGTTCTTAGGGTGCTGATCCCCCTTCATTGTCCATATGAAGGGAGAGACAAGAAGACAAATAGGGGATGTGGATATTTCAAGCTTATTACACAAATAAATTATTGGGCTTGTTAACACATCAACTAACGTTTGTTAAAAAAATTGTCATCAACTTTAATTGACTGAATTTATGAAGTAATTGGGCTTATTAACAAATGAAAACGGTGTGTATATTTTTAACTCACCTGTAATGGGAATAATGTTACGCTCAGTGGGAGCAGTGATGCTGCGCTTTGGTCTGAAGGATAGCTGGCAGGTCAGGAGTAAGTTTGGTGGTTGAGATGCGAAGGACGTCACGGAGATGGCTGTCGGTCGTTCTGGTTCTCAACCTGCTTTTGTTCAGCGTTAACAGAGAGAATGTCTGCTCACATATGTATGTTGAGCCGAACAGATTCATCATTCGTTTTGCATGGCGTCTCTTCAGAGGAAACTTGGCCTTTTCCAAACTCCGGTAGAGGTCAGGTAGGGAAAGAAGCTGATGCTGATTCTTCAGAGAATCATCACACTGAATTTCGATCAGTTCTAATTGCAGACTCTCCTCCACTTCTTTTGCATCCATTGAAAACGGAGCCGCAAACAGTGTGATTTCCTTCTCAATGACAGAAAAATCTTGGAAGCGCTGACTGAATTCTGTCATGAGAGATGTGATCACAGACACATATTCTCCCATTTTTGCAGAGAGCTTGGCATTTGGAAATGCGCATTGATTTCGGTCAGCGTGGGGAAGTGCGCTACATTGAAGTTGCGCAGTTGTGACTCGAAGAGACGGAGCTTCGCACGGAATGCTTTCATGTGCACATACAGCTGTGGTACCAGCTGCTCTTTGCCTTGTAGTCTCGTGAGATCAACTAAAAAAGCCAGGCCTGCCAACCATGAAGGGTCACTGATCTCATGGAGAGGTCTGCCCTTTTCTTTCAAAAACTTGTCGATATTTGATCTCAGGGAATAAAACCACTGCAGCACGGAGCCGCGACTGAGCCAGCGCACTTGAGAATGGTAGAGTAGGTCCCCGTATTCAGCATCGACATCAGAGAGGAACGCTTGCAATTCTCTGTGGTGAAGCCCTCGGGCCATTATTTTTTTTGACATTTTTCACAACTGTGTTCATCACATCGCCAAGCTGGATTATCTTGGCACAGAGGGCTTCTTGGTAGATGATACAGTGCATTTTAACAGTCTCACCTCCGCTCTCCTGCACCTTGGCACTCACCATAGAAGCCATTCCTTTGCGCTCGCCTGTCATTGCTGGAGCCCCATCCGTTGTAATTCCACACAGCTTGTCCCATTTAAGTCCAGCCTGGTTAATTGAATCTGACACAGCTTCAAAACATATCCTTCCCAGTTGTTGTCCCCTTTAGACTCCGAAGATCAAGCAGTTCCTCCGTAATGCAAAAATTCTCATCAACTCCCCGCAAAAAAATTAACAGCCGTGCAGTGTCCGTGGCATCTGTGCTCTCATCACATGCAATCGAGTAAAAATCGAAAGCACAAGCTTTATCTGACACTTGCTGTTTTAAGTTAGCCGACAAGTCTTCAATTCGCCGCACAACCTTATTTCTGGACATACTAACATCGTTAAAATCCTGCATTTTCTCCAGGCACATTCCCACGACTTTAGTGAGGCACTGTTTGATGAAGTCACCGTCTGAGAAAGGTTTCCCGTGTAGGGCAATGAGTTGAGCTACTTCATTGCTGGCTATTGTTGCATTTTCTTGAGCTTTGTTAGCACGGAAAAAAACCCTGCTGCTGCGTTAGCAGGCTAGCTTGCCATTTGCTTTACCTTCTCTCCCCGCTCGGCACCAGTGTAGGACGTGAAGGTCTGATGTTTCGTTTCATAATGCCGTCGTACATTGTACTCTTTCATCACGGTAACACTCTCATTACAAATCAAACAAACACACTTCCCCTTGGTATCTATGAAAAAAAAACATTTTTCCATCGAGTCTGAAATTTTCTGCACTCGCTTGCAACCTTGCGTCTCTTCGGTTCCAGCATTTCTGGTGACCCTGAGCAAATGTTTTCTTCGATTGCTTACTTTGTGGAGACGCTGCCTTGTTCAAGACAATAGCGCCATCTAGTCTTTAAATTAAGAAATGCAATACAGTGAGCCATAGTCCATTATATTTTTAAACTTTGATACGGGCCAATTAAAAATGGATGGCGGGCCGCAGTTGGCCCGCGAGCCATAGTTTGGACACCCCTGGTTTATAGCATGTTATATAATAATAAATAGTATAACATTGTAATGTTTAACATAATTCATAAGGCAATATATAGTATTGTAATTTCATAGTGAATATACAGCTTTGTGGTATACATTAGGGTTGGTAGAATAATACATAGTGTAATATTACAAGTCTAATATTTTACAGTCTAAAGTATAGGGTAGTCTAAAGTAACGCATTGTATAATTCAAGGGTGGGTTTGTCTATGGTAGTGTATATTACGGTGTATAGTTGTGTAATGTAGGAAAAAGTTTATTTGGAGACATATCAATATAATGCATAATGTTAGAGCTTACATTGGGCTGTGTATACGATATTATACAATGTAGTTTAGATTGGAAGGTATAACGTTACAATGTATAGTAGTCTAGTTTATGGCATGGTTGTAACGCAACACAGGACAGAGCAGCGCATCGTGGCTGTTTCTCCCCCCTCCTCCGTTCTGAGCATGGATGGACTCGTCCGTCTGAACGAGGCTCGTCGCTCTCCGTGGTGCTAACGTTGGAAAGAAGGAAAAAACCGCCACCCATTTTTTTCGCCATATGGCATTGTAATGTATAACGACTTATTGTTAGTAGCTCAGCTGATGGAGAGTATATAGAGTTTATTGATAACATTGATGTAGTTTGTATTTTAGTTTTTTTATTAGTTTACTATATGGTATTCATTAGATAGTGTAGTGTATACCCAGTTACTTTATGTTTATAGCTCAATTTATTGAAGAATATATTGAGAACATTTATTATATTGATGAAGTTTCTACTTAGTTTTTTCACATCGGTTTATTGTATGATAGTTGGGTAGTTGCAGTCCTTTAGCGTACATTTACTAATTGCCTCTGTTGAGATGGAAACTTTGACTTTAACATAGCTATTTCCGTGACCAGTCACATGCTAATCCCTCACATTAACATCATGCTAATCTCCCAGTTACATGCTAATTTCTGACTTTAACATCCTGCTGATCCAACACTTTAACGCAGCTATTTCAATGCTAAATTATCCTGTTTGATATGTAAACTCCTTTGTCAAGGCGCTTTACCTCTCCCACCTAGTTTAAACGACACTGCGAATCTTAGCAGCAGTCATTGAAGTGCTGTCGTCCCGACAGTTCTGTTCCTTCACTTGAAAGGCTAATTGTGTTGTGGCCGAAACGTCGTGATAATTTTATTTTTTATTACGTTTTATTTTTTTTATTTTTTCCATTCTACGTTACTTTACCGAAAGAACCAAGAAGATGAATCCCTGCAGTCACGAAAGCTTTAAATATGAACTTTACGCAATTAAAAATCATAGTGTAAGATAAGACTACAATCGTTGTCTGCTGTGAGGATCTTCTGTACTCAGGGCCCCGAATGTTTGTGGCAAGTGAAAGTTTGTCTCAGCAAAATATAAGATTTCTCACAGTAGCATACCGTATGACCACACGTCGCTCTGCACCTTGTAGAGCCCATGGAACATGCTTTCTGGAGACATCCACTTTACAGGCAGAGGCACCTAATGGACATGACCGCATGGCCACAAGCACAACAACAATACGTTCAGTAAATTCAGTTCAGGCCGATGCATCGCGATCCGTCATACGTTTTTTGCGTCAGGCCACATTCATTTTGCCAAATTAGCGTCATCTAGCCCTCCGCTACCCTGAAGGGTTAAATGTGTAGTGACATCACGGGATGTCACTGTGTAGTGCCGGCCCTAGAGAGGCACGGCGTGCGGTGTATTGACATCGCGGATACCACTCTGGTGTGGGTGTAGTACCGGCCCTAGAGGGGCTCGGTCAGCGCTGATTGATCCCGCTGGATGGCATCACGCTTGGCGTGCAGTGCCAATCCAACAGGATAGGGTGTGGGAGTGCCGGTCGTAGGAAACGGGTTACTAAATGCCATGGCACTCTGGTTGACCCGAGAGGACACGTGACCGGTTAAGTCTACAAAGGGGCCCCAAGTGGGGGCTAGGGGTGGTCACGTGGTCGGGGTCCAGATCCTGCTGCTCGATGATTCTAGAAGGTGGTCGTGGCCAAGGGCGGAGCCAGCCACGCCACAGAGAATATAAGCCGGGTCCCCCAGAGGGACCGGCGTTGTTGTTCATCCTGAAGAACCTTTGTCTACGTCTACGTTCTACCGAGTCTCCAACACATGGACTGGGACCCGAGCTGTGGTCCCGTTCTGTCGTAGCTAGTCATGTTGTAATTAGTGTAGTTAGCCTGGTGGTCACCACCACAGGTTGTTATTCTGGGCCAGTTACCCCGTGTACCACATGGGGGGGGGGGGGGAGGAGGAAGGGGATTTGTGAAATTGCCCCATATTTTGAACTGTCGGCAGAGCAGGGAGATTGAATCCAATTGCCGACCTCTGGATTGCAAGTCCAGGGTGGGAGAGCCATTGCACCACCGTGTGTGGCAGCACCCCCCACTCTTTTTTTCTTAGGGGCTGTGCAAAATAAAATGAAAACATTGAGTACAATTAAAGTGATGGGCCTTCTATCCCGATGATGGTGATGACATTGGCGATACTGATAATGATGCTGATGATGCTAAGTAAGGTGAAGGACTCACATTGCCCTTCACCACGTAGTTGTGGTCAGTCTGGACGTCCCGTGCCAGCCCAAAGTCGCAAATCTTGGCGATGTATCCATGCGTTACCAGCAAATTCCTCGCAGCCAGGTCGCGGTGGATGCACTAAAAAAAAAAAAAATTCCCTGTGTGGCCTTCAACAAACTTGGGGCAACTTCTGTGAAGGTCGGCCATGGTCCACGACGGGGTGGGTGCCCAGCACCATGCCTGGCCGCCTTTGTCTCCCCAGTGTAGATGTTTACACACCACACCAGGTACTCATTTGAGTCCACCTGGGGAGGCCCAAGACCGGTTCAGATAATTGTCACTGGTGTTGGCCGTGAGCGGGAAGCGAACTCTGGCCGTTGGGTTCGTACCGCAGTGAACTAACCTCTCAGCAACCACTCGCCACCCAGACAGACATATTAAGGGCAACAAAGACGTGCACCACAGACACAGTCACTTTCCGAGACACAGGTAAACACACACAGTCACAGAGACACAGTTAAACATACTCTTTGGTTCTTCGGTAAAGTAACGTAGGTATAAAATAAAATAAATCACGACGTTTCGGGCGCAACACAAGCGTCCCTCATCAGGTGGGAAAGCATGATCTGCTGCTGAGGCAGACTGTTTTAAAAGGTTTGAAATGGGTGTAGCCCTAGGGTCATAAAGAAGTGGGCGGGGCTAGTGATGTTAATGTGAGAAATTAGCATGTAAATGTAAGATCGGAGAGTGGCCTCCTCGACGAGGGCTTCAAATCAAGACAGTTAAACATGCGCAGTCACACATGGTCAAATTGAAACACAGAGGTGAATTTCCGGAGGTTCTTAAAGATGGTCATGGCCCTGTAGGGATAGAGACAGACAGGCACGGAGACACATACAGAGAGACACAGAGACAGGTTAAAATCATCACGTATTTTCATCATTATGTTCCACCACTCTTTTAACCGAGGAGAGAGGCTCACTGCTGATTCACTCCTCTCGCGACTCACGTTCTTGTGAGCGAGGAAGGCCATACCGCTCGCGACCTGCTCCGAGAAGCTCGGGAGGTTGTCCACCCCGGATGGAGTAGAGTCGCTCACGATCGCTTCTCTCTCAGACGACGACGCGTCCCAGCCTGCGGCGCACAAGGAAGCCCGGACGATTCAGAAATGCCCTAACTATAGAGTATCTATAGTAGATCATCGATTATTCGGCGGCTACGGGGGGGAAGGGGATACCACATTTTTTAACAACGCCGGATATTCACTACACAATAATTTGAAATAGCAAATTTTTTGCACATTCTTGCATAACATTATGTTTTTAAATGTTGTGAATGTTTTTGTCTTTTAAATTAGTTTACTATATGAAATTGGTATGAATAAACATACAAATACACAAAAATAAATATCCTACTGTAAAATGTAACCTATTTACTGTACCGTACTTACCAATCCAATCTCGAAGACTCTGAATGGAGTGATGTATATACGTACAGTATTGTCATTTTTTAAGTTGTATTTAGTGTATAATGTACCGTCTATAATATTTAACACTGAAATCAAGTCGGTGGCCGCTCTGGTTAATACCGTAGTCTACTTCGCAGTAGACACTGTTAGAGCGAACACGTACATGATTCGAAAAAGAGAGTCGGCCAAGTGTTGTGTGGTGTAATTATCCAAATTTAAGAAATTTCCTCGCAAATTATTCCACCGGGGAAGCTGCCTAATAACATCACAAACCCACTTGGCAGGGTAAAGCCCGCTTGCAAGGCTGTGGCTGCACAGGGGCAGCTACCCCCAGTCCATGGAAACTGGTATTGATGTAGTTTACGAATCGCCATGGGCGGCATGGTGGCACATTGGTAAGTAACCCTTGCGCCTTGCAGGAAGAGAGCTGGGTTTGATTCCCGACTCGGGCGTGTTTCGGCGTGAAGTTGTCATCTTCTCTCCCCCTGTTCGTCAGAGTGTGTAAGTGCAATGGAGTGTTTGAGTGAGTGTGTGAGCGAGTGAGTTAGCGTGAATGTGTGAGTGTGTGAAGATTGTATGTTCTCCCCCTCTTCTGGGTCTCCTCCACGTTCTCGAGTTTCCTCCCATAGTAAAAAAAAAATACCCAATACAACGAGTCTGGCATTGGGCAAAACATCCCAATACTGAAAAATCACCTGCAAATTACTCAATTGGGACTACACAGTGACGGCAAAAACTTCGCAGGACCCTCATGAAGAAGTCTTGAGTTTTTGCACAGTAAACAAATGTAATAATAAATCTTGACTTAAAGCTTTTGTGACTGCAGGAAGACCTTCTTTGGGTCTTTCGGTAACGTCACGTAGATAGGTTCAAATAAAATAACCAAAAATAACAAAAAACTACGACCTTTCGATCGCAACACAAGCCTTCATCATCAGGAAGAAAAAAAGAGAGGGGGACAGCTGCTGAGCTAGGCAGTCTGCCTTATTTGAACCGGTGTTGTGCCTATCCTAGGTAAACTCTGTCTTAATTGAGTACCTGGTGCAGTGTGTAGACATGAGCACTGGGGAGACAGAGGTGGCTGCATGCGCGTGGTGCTGGCCACCCACCTCCTCGTGGGCCATGCCGCCTAACAGCAGCACAGTCTGTTAAGGCTTATTTGGGTGATCTTCATCTTTGTTGTACGCTTGTGCCATCTTGTGTGTCCGCTGTCACAGATTCCAGGCTACAACCCTCCGGAGTCCACCCCATGGGGCTCCCCTTCTCCCCGGCCTAAAAAACCCAGACAGTACTCGTGCATCATGCATGCGGTGTCAACAAGAGGTAAGAGGTGCATGAGTGGGCACACACTCTGGGTTTCACATCTGCAGAGTTAGTTAAGTGTACAATGTGCTCGCAAGCAGAGGTGAACAATAAAAAATATCAGTGGCGGTTATGAGAAACGCTACCCTGAAGTAACGGGCGGTTTGCACTCTGAACTTGCAATCCAGAAGTTACTGGTTCGTTTTCCCATCGCAGCGTTTGAAACAGTGGCGCAATTTTCTTAAATTTACAATTTTTACCTTGCCAACCAGTACAAACAGCCAGGTGAGGTGTATAAGCGTCACTATGTATGAATAGTTTAGGACATCTTATGCTCACAAACTCACCCGTTCACGCACTCAACCACCAACTCAATCTCACTCAAACCACCAACTCACTCTCACTCAAACCACCAACTCACTCAACCACCATCTCACTCAAACCACCAACTCACTCAAACCACCAACTCACTCAACCACCATCTCACTCAAACCACCATCTCACTCGAACCACCATCTCACTCGAACCATCAACTCACTCAAACCACCATCTCACTCACTCAAACTACCAACTCACTCAAACCACCATCTCACTCAAACCACCACCATCTCACTCAAACCACCAACTCACTCAAACCACCAACTCACTCAAACCACCATCTCACTCAAACCACCATCTCACTCAAACCACCAACTCACTCAAACCACCAACTCACTCACTCAAACTACCAACTCACTCAAACCACCATCTCACTCAAATCACCACCATCTCACTCAAACCACCAACTCACTCAAACCACCATCTCACTCAAACCACCATCTCACTCAAACCACCAACTCACTCAAACCACCAACTCACTCAAACCACCATCTCACTCAAACCACGATCTCACTCAAACCACCAACTCACTCAAACCACCATCTCACTCAAACCACCAACTCACTCAAACCACCACCATCTCACTCAAACCACCAACTCACTCAAACCACCATCTCACTCAAACAACCACCTCACTCAAACCACCATCTCACTCAAACCACCAACTCACTCAAACCACCAACTCACTCAAACCACCATCTCACTCAAACCACCAACTCATTCAAACCACCAACTCACTCAAACCACCATCTCACTGAAACCACCAACTCACTCAAACCACCAACTCACTCAAACCACCACCATCTCACTCAAACCACCATCTCACTCAAACCACCAACTCACTCAAACCACCAAACTCACTCAAACCACCATCTCACTCAAACCACCATCTCACTCAAACCACCATCTCACTCTAAAAGGTTGAAGGTTAAGGTGCAGGCAGCCCTGAAAATATATTGGCTCGTGCCACTGCAAGCTCCCTTCTGGAGGATATGTTGTTGAGCCAGACGTTTGGAAGAGGTGGGAGTAACCCACATTTTACCCCACCACACACGACCTGCCGATGGACTACCCATTGACAGTGCTGAGTGGACAACGGCAGGGCCAGTGAGGGGGGATTTAAGAAACGGTTCAATCACCTGCCGCGCTTGGAGGATGAACCGGCGGCATTTGGGTTGCCAAGCCCAGTGTGATAACCGTCACATTATGGCAGCATCATAATCTGAATATTTTTCCTGGATCAATCCGATGAGCTATAAAGCTCTTTTTCACAGGTGTCCAGCACCACTTCATCATATGGATGAGGGGTTCCTGAATCAGGTGAGAGACAGATTTGTCCTCCTCTACCAGGTGAGGTCAGGCAATTTTACTTCTCACTTCACCTTCCTCACCTCAACTGGTAAGGTAGGAAAATCATTGCTCCTGAACTAGGTGAGAGCCCAATCAGGTGTGACCCGTGGTGCATAAGGGGACCACACCAATGATAAAAAAAATACTAAACTATTTTTTATTTTCTTGGTTCTTTCGGTAAAGTCTCGTAGAAGATAAATAATAAAAATATAAAAAATACAATTCTCACGACGTTTCGACTGCAACACAAGCAATCATCATTCCTTCTACGTGACTTTACCGAAATAACCAAGAATATGAATGCCTGCAGTCACGAAAGCTTTAAATCAAAATGTATTTTTTATTTATTTACCAAGGTCACATCTATAACAGCAGCCACTATACCTGACCAGTGTTACTCATTTCTACTGTTACCTATTATTATGATTAGTGTGTGGACCCACCACAAAATTTCATACTTAACTTGCAGTTCATCAATCTTTGTAATAGCGTAATCAACCAGACTATGCGTTAATTGTGTTTTGACCGACCGTCTGTGTTGCTTTATATGGTTTCCAAATTTTGCTAAATACTGTTTGTTTGGTATGCTTCTCTCTCTGTGTCCCCTGTTGTATCTGTGTTAGTTTCCCCCTACTTGTGTGTCTGTATATACATATGGGGTTATGTGTTTCCTCTCTCTCGTAAATTTAGCTCTTCCGTACCTGATGATGGCTGCTTGTGTTGCAACCGAAACGTCGTACGCTATTATGTTATTTTATTATTTCTTATTTATACGTGACTTTACCGAAAAAAAACAAAGAGTAATTCCTGCAGTCACGAAAGCTTTGAATCAAGTCTGTAGTGCCTCTTGTTAAACAGTGCTTCAGTTAAACAGGAAAATTAATAAATCCAGCAGGCATGACTTGAAAAGTAACACATTTACATTTTGGGTGGCACTCTAAATCGTCCGGTAAATCGTGTCGCCAATTATAATTTCTGCGTTTATCTGCGCGTGTCTGTGTACCCCCAGTGGAGGAATACGTGCGCAGCTTGCTGGACAACCCTGAGTTGATTGACCGTCTGGCACTGGCCTCGGAGCAGGTGAGACTCCGTATGCGTGCATCAGCTCTGCCCCCCCCCCCTCATATTTATGGTGCGGGCCTGTACCCTTGTCCGACCCCTCACTTCCGCGTTGCATCCAGCTGCCTCACTGAAGAAAGGGACACTTGCCTTGCGCTGAGTACGACGTTTCGCTGGTTGTAATCGCCAGGGAAACGATATACTCGATTTGTAAGTGTTGTGGGTTTACTCTCCAATACACTGGCGTGCTGCAGTAGTAACTAATTGACACGTTTTGTTTTACGTAACAAACCTTACTAATTGTCTGTGCCGGGTTAACTACGCACATTTACGCGCTCTTACCCAAAAAACCTTTATTATGGATAATATTGGTCGCAAAAGAACACGTGTTAAACAGCTCCCGTTTAGAACGTCTCATCCTCACCATCAATGGTCAATCAATCAAATAAATCCTAGATTTATAACGTGGCATATTTACCAAAAAGCAGAGACGGAAGGGTGAAACTCTAGAGGTAGCTCTATGATATCCGCTTTTGTGGAACGTTCTCTAACACGGATGGCCGTACTGCTCTGAGATAAATCAGACTGGATCCTTCGTCTCGTTACGTGATGGCGGTTGCAAAATTGTTGTTGACGCGTGCATGTGCCGTGCGTGTGCTGTGTACGTGTGCAGGATGTGGTGGAGTCCCGGGTAATCTTCCCCGAACATCTCCCGCTGTCCCAGCTGCAGCAAGGTGTGCGCTCCGGCCGGTTTGTCCAGGGAACCTTCCTTGCGAGTCGTGAGAATTACCTGGAGGGGACTCTGAGGGTGCGAGGGGACGGTGACAGTGATAAAGAGGTACACGTTTCACAAGCCTGCGTCTGGAAGGAACAATGCTGTCCGATCGTATCTGTGTGAGTTTTAAAAACAAATTTATAATTAAGCAGTGGCATAGCGTTCTTGGCATGAGCAGTAGCTCTTAACCTTTACTGCAAGGCTGCAGTAAAGGTTAAGAGCTACTGGGCTAAAATATTTGTATTTTGAACGTCTTTTGCACCCTACGTAGGTGTCATAGCCTGGCTCCTGCCCCCCCGGCCTGTGAGTCTTGGTGCAGTTGCACTGCCTGCACACTCGATAGCTACGCCACCACAACTACAGTATATACGTTAATTGTGACTACTTTAATAATAGGGTTTTTCCCTTTTTTTTCTGGCAACAAAACTGAAACCTTTTACAAGGAATCATGTGTGCATTAACCACAATACTTGTGGTCAAAATGCAAACAAAAAACACACTATGATAATATATGCATTGTCCTTGAGACTGATTGGTTCACACCAGGGACGGCTTTCTTTTGAGCCTCGACCCAATTGGTGCGAGACCAGAGGACGCCAAAAGGCGTACGCATATATTGCAAATATTATCAGTGTGTTTTTGTTTGCATTTTGCCACAAGTATTGTGGTTAATGCACACCTGATTCCTTGTAAGAGGTTTCAGTTTTGTTGCCAGAAAAAAGGGGAAAAACCCTATTATATTTTGGTACTGGCAAAGGAGGTCTAATGATGGTTGTGACTACTTTGTTAACAAAATGAATGGTCTATTTCCACCTCCAAAATGTAACGTTAAATAACAATTAGGTACATTGGCCCTTTGTTGGAAAAAAAAACCCAGTCTAGAAATTGCCCTACTTGAACATATGTTACTGAAAAACATTGGTTTCAGAAGATTCATGGGCTCATAGTCCTACATTTTAAATTGTTTATTCGTGGTATTAAAACTCTTGTACAGTAAAACCTTGGATTGCGAGCATAATTCGTTCCGGAAACGTGTTTGTAATCCAAAGCACTCGTATATCAAAGCACTCGTATATCAGTTGTGATCACGTGACGCTCGGCAGTACAAAGCTGCTCGTATTGCAAGACCCTCGCTCGTTTATCAAATTAATATTTATTAAAAATTTTGCTTGTCTTGTAAAACACTCGCAGACCAAGTTACTCGCAATCTAAGGTTGTACTGTATATGCTGCTCTCTAACAGCACTTGGCCCAGCGGTCTGTTAAGACTATACGGGGGATCTTTTTTGTCTGCGTGCAGGTGTTGATCCAGGGGCTGCAGCATTTAAACCGCGCGATGCACGACGACATCGTGTGCGTGGAGATGTTCCCCGAGGAGCGCTGGGTTGCCCCCTCCTCGCTGGTCCTGCACGATGAGGGCGTCGCAGGGGACGTTGCAGAAGAGAATGAAGAGGATGTGGTGAGTGGAGCGTCAACACTGCCGAACCAAAATCAAAACCAGACACCTGCAGTGTGCGTGTCTCTCTCCCCGTGGTCGCATGGATTTTTCTCCAGGTCCTCCGGCTTTTCCCTCCACAGTTACAATCTGACATGCACTTAGAGTATGTGGCTGCTATCAATTTCAAATGTGATAAGATACTTCACTGAACGATCATTTGTGGCCAGGTCACTTAAAAAGAGCTATAGAGCTCTCAGGGTCCTTACCTGGTAAAGTTATTTTGTTTATAGTTTTTAAATAGTTTTAATCTAAATTTTGATTTAAAGCTTTCGTGACTGCAGTAATTCATATTCTTAGTTTTTTTTCGGTAAAGTCACGTTGAAGGGAAACAACAAAATAATAAAATATATAAAACAATAAAAAATTTCACGACGTTTCGACCATAACTCTAACGGTCGTCTTCAGGTGTGTTGGTTTGCATAATTTTATTTTAAACGGCGCATTTATTTATTTATAAAAACGTTAGCGCCACGCGCAACGATTTGGCAGTTTATTTAGGACTAGCCCATCTATATTCTGAAAAGAGGAGGGAGAGACGAAATTTTTTATAATGTATGCTGTCTGAAAGCCACTGTAAGCGTGAACAATCAATTAAGACCTGAAATGGTTTATCAAATCTTTCCAATGATTGCTAAGATAGAATCCATCTTCTCGGTTGAAATTGTCTCTGTGCTTGTATATGTGGATAGCCTCATGAACGAATCTCTCATGGAAGCCAGATGGCTTACAAAGAACCTCTGTCTTGGAAAAGTCAATGGCATGTGAGCCTACTGAATTAGAACAATGATCTGCCACGGCCGAGGTGTTGGTCCTACCGTGTTTAAGGTCTGCTTTGTGTTCACGAATGCGGTCCGAGACATGGCGTTTGGTTTCTCCAATGTAACTACTACCACAGAGGCAACTTAGTTTGTAGACACCAGGGTATTGTATGTCCGGAATCACATCTTTTACAGACGGAACCAGATCACGGATTTTATGTAATGTGTTGAAACGGACCTGGATCTTGTGTTTATTCAGGATTTTGGAGATCTTTTTTGTGACCCCCGCAATGTAGGGTAAAGTGATGGTTTTGAAAGGCTCCTCAAGAGGGTTCTTCTTCATGGTTTGAGTGATAGCTTTGCGGATTGTATAGTCGGAGTAACCATTAGCCCTAAGAGCTTGGTGTACGTGCTTGAGTTCACTGCTTATGTGTTCCTGGTCGGATATGCATTTATAAATAAATAAATGCGCCGTTTAAAAATAAATGTATGCAAACCAACACACCTGAAGACGACCGTTTGAGTTATGGTCGAAACGTCGTGAGAATTTTTTAGTGTTTTATATATATTTTATTATTTTGTTGTTTCCCTTCAATGTGACTTTACCGAAAAAACTAAGAATACCTCAACAATAAGTCGTTATATATCACAATGCCATATTGCAAAAAATGGCGGTTTTTCTTCCCATCAACGACCAGCACCACGGACAACGAACGAGCTTCGTTCAGACGGACGACTCAATCCATGCTCGGGAACGGAAGAGGGAGAGAGACAGCCATAATGCGTTGTTATACTCCATGTTATAAACCATACCATTAACCGTGGTGTGAGAGGTATTAAGAGGCAATATCAGCGAAAGAGCTGCGGTCTGACGGTAACCGTAAAATACAATTAATTAAGAACCATTGTAAAGATGTTTTAAACCATTTCGGAACTTCATTATATTTATTGGCTGGTTGGGGAGGCTATATTAAGTTTGCGAGGTCTGAAACTCCAGGCCAAACATAAACTTCCGTTATCTCCGAAAAAGTTAGATGGATTGATGACCAAGCTGTGGAGGTCTGCCTAAATTCATGAGATGTCCATTGTTTCACAAGAGATAGCATGACTCGGATAAGAAATACACTATTAATTCTTATACACTGGTCCATGCATACAATTAGTATATTAGTGGACTACGTTAGAGAAGGAGAAGATCAAGGGAGTAGAGGAGAAGAGGAGGGCCGGGGTGCCCGGAGCCCAGAGAGTGCCCAGAGGGGCCAGAGAGCCAGGGGCAACCCTCATGTTTATGTTGGCTGGATAGCATGTGCTCCCGTGCATGTGAGGTTGCTCTCAACAGAAGTCGTTCCTTGCACGAGAATGGCTGAAACGCTGAGTAACCACTCAGAGGTATAGTGGTTAAGCAGTGGAGACGATATAGTGGAAAAACAGTGGAGATTTCTGAAATATAGAAGACTTAAAGTGTGTTGCTAAAAAAATCTTGGAGGAAAGAGAGGATACATGTGTGCCTCTTGGAGAAGGAAAGGCATTGCTCAAAACTGTGCTGCAAGGTCACGTGCCATGAATCACATGAGTTTAGAAAAAACGTGACTGTAAACCAACAAGCTTGTGAATAATTATCATGGTGAAGACACCTCTATACGTTGGATACTGAAGGAAAACCATCGTGCTACGCATCGTCAAAGCACAACAACACCTGACATTTGAGAAGTACAATTTCATCGTTCTACACATCGTCAATACCCTACAACACCTGGAAAGTCACCAGCTGCATCAAGCATCTGACTGTTGTATTGTTCGAAAGACACTGTGTGTAACGACTTTACATCCACCGGCACAGCGGATTTCTAAACGCCTGCCATGTCACCTTCTCAACACTAGCGTCAGAGACCGTCTGATACAGACTGAAAGCTGATTTCCTTTGTTGCACTGTTTGTCATTTCATGAATGTCATATTGTGCACTGGGTTATGCCTTATTAACCTAAATTCTGAATTTAGCTATTCATGTATTTCTATTACAGTATCACATATTCTTTGGACCAAGTGTCAATTGCCTATTTGATGACTGGTACTCTGATTATTTTTTACAAATAAGGAACTTGTTTTATTTAAAATGTGTATGTGTGTGTGGTTGAACAGTGTAACAAATCCATGCGTTACATGTGTAGTGTTGCAGCGCCGACCTGGGCAAGGCCTATGATACAATCAGTAGGCCAGGGCTCTGGATTGTTATTCGTGTTTTCAGAGTCCCTTACCATCTGCTCACAATGAGTAAGGACCTTCACGATGGTGGGCAGGCCCGGATAAAGTTGCGTGCCCGGGAGTCAGATCAATTGCCTGTTTACAGTGGGGTGTGACAGGGATCTACAGTGAGGGAAAAAAGTATTTGATCCCCTGCTGATTTGTACGTTTGCCCACTGACAAATACATCATCAGTCTAAAATTTTAATATTAGGTTTATTTGAACAGTGAGAGACAGAATAACAACAACAAAATCCAGTAAAACGCATGTCAAAGATGTTATAAATTGATTTGCATTTTAATGAGGGAAGTGAGTATTCGACCCCCTCTCAATCAGAAATATTTCTGGCTATCAGATGTATTTTATACAGGTAATGAGCTGAGATTAGGAGCACACTCTTAAAGGGAGTGCTCCTAATCTCAGCTTGTTACCTGTATAAAAAACACCTGTCCACAGAAGCAATCAATCAATCAGATTCCAAACTCTCCACCATGGCCAAGACCAAAAAGCTCTCCAAGGATGTCAGGGACAAGATTGTAGACCTACACAAGGCTGGAATGGGCTACAAGACCATTGCCAAGCAGCTTGGTGCGAAGGTGACAACAGTTGGTGTGATTATTCGCAAATGGAAGAAACACAAAAGAACTGTAAATCTCCCTCGGCCTGGGGCTCCATGCAAGATCTCACCTCGTGGAGTTGCAATGATCATGAGAACGGTGAGGAATCAGCCCAGAACTACACGGGAGGACCTTGTCAATGATCTCAAGGCAGCTGGGACCATAGTCACCAAGAAAACAATTGGCAACACACTACGCCGTGAAGGACTGAAATCCTGCAGCGCCCGCAAGGCCCCCCTGCTCAAGAAAACTCATATACATGCCCGTCTGAAGTTTGCCAATGAACATCTGAATGATTCAGAGGACAACTGGGTGAAAGTGTTGTGGTCAGATGAGACAAAAATGGAGCTCTTTGGCATCAACTCAACTCACCGTGTTTGGAGGAGGAGGAATGCTGCCTATGACCCTAAGAACACCATCGCCACCGTCAAACATGGAGGTGGAAACATTATGCTTTGGGGGTGTTTTTATGCCAAGGGGACAGGACAACTTCACCGCATCAAAGGGACGATGGGCGGGGCCATGTATAGTCAAATCTTGGGTGATAACCTCCTTCCCTCAGCCAGGGCATTGAAAATGGGTCATGGATGGGTATTCCAGCATGACAATGACCCAAAACACACGGCCAAGGCAACAAAGTAGTGGCTCAAGAAGAAGCACATTAAGGTCCTGGAGTGCCCTAGCCAGTCTCCAGACCTTAATCCCATAGAAAATCTGTGGAGGGAGTTGAAGTTTCGAGTTGCCAAACGTCAGCCTCGAAACCTTAATGACTTGGAGATGATCTGCAAAGAGCAGTGGGACAAAATCCCTCCTGAGATGTGTACAAACCTGGTGGTCCAACTACAAGAAACGTCGAACCTCTGTGATTGCCAACAAGGCTTTTGCCACCAAGTACTAAGTCATGTTTTGCACACGGGTCAAATGCTTATTTCCCTGATTAAAATGCAAATCAATTTATAACATTTTTTACATGCGTTTTTTCTGGATTTTGTTGTTATTCTGTCTCTCACTGTTCAAATAAACCTACCATTAAAATTATAGACTGATCATTTCTTCGTCAGTGGGCAAACGTACTAAATCAGCAGGGGATCAAATACTTTTTCCCCTCAATGTATGTGAGGAGTCTGTGGGTCGCAACATCACGTACGGCTGGAAGTAGGACATTCCAGACTAAGAGGGTTAATAATGGCAATGTCAACGATACTGAACCAGCCAGCACAACTCACTGCCAATAACACATATCACGTAATTCACCCTTAAGCAATTGTTCAATCAATTAATTGAATCACTACAATTAAAACCAAAGAATCTCCCAGAACAAACACTTCGCACTCTCCTCCGTCAGCCACCTGCATCGACAATAGAAACGCATCAGTCCAGCAGTGGATAAAACCTGGCATCGGAGGTATGGGGGGGGCGGCGGCTTACACTTGTGGTGGACAGCAGGGGGGTGGCTGGATGCAGTAGCCATCGCAGATCAAGCGGTAGAACTTGTCATCGACTGCCATGCGCCAGGGTAATGGGCCTCTCCTACACCCACACACATCACACTGAGCGGCACACACGTCACACCGAGGAGCACGCACGTCACACAACGAGGAGCACGCACATCACACACCGAGCAGGTTGCACAGGTCTCCTTTATCAAGACAAACGTGGAGCAGATTACAACTACAACTCTTCTACGCCTGTCACAATGCCCCCCTCTCCCCCCCCCCCAGTTTATGGGGGGCCGCGGGCCTCACTCCACCCCTTCGCGTCAGCCCCCCCTAATAAATGGTCCGGTTGCATTGTGAATGCACCACTCGAATGACGTGCAGTCCCGTGGCGCACTGTAACGGGCTCGTGATTTACTCACTAAAATTCAATGTAAAAAAATAAAAACGATCCCAAGACATTATTTAAAATAAAGTATGGCCATCGTGTGTCAGCATCATAGGCGAAAATTGGCATGTAAAAAAAAACTTCACTCCGAATCACTCAATTGGGATTGCTCGCAGCAAAGAGCACTTGACCTGCTTGCAGGTTAGGTGCTGAATAACCGTGTGTCACACAGAGAACAGTTGCCACTGAGGGTGCCCTTTTAAAATGCTTGAGATGAGATGTGATTATCGCGTGTAAATGTGCACACTAAAATATAAAAAATCATAATTATAAGCGAACTATTATCGTTTCAGGTGGCAGGGTGTTGCAGCGGTGATCTTTGACCCTCGCAACAAGAAGGGCCTTGGTTAATCATCCGACTGGCACTTTGCGGATGTATGGGTTATCCACTTTGCTCACGTAGCTAGAAAACACACAATCACAATGTAACTGGGTATTGGCCAAGCATCCCAATGCTAAAGTTACCTGCAAATTACTTCACTGGGATGACACTCGGCAGCAGAGCCGGATGATGACATTGCTGGGGCCCTATGCCATTGTCAAGCTTAAGAGGCCCCTTCTATGAATGCCTGTATATTTTTGTCAGCAGAATGAAAATAACTGCTTTGGAGAGTCTTTTTTTCTCACCGATCTTAATTTTTTTAAACAATTATGTTAAAACTCGAAACCTCGTGTCCATTTCTTGTTTCGTATTTAGAGCCCCCCCCCCCCCCCCCTCTTAATGCGAGGCCCTAAGCTGTAAGTGTAGCCGGTGTGAGCTCGCCTGTGATGAATAACACGTATAATTGCGCACTCTTATTTTCTATGGGTGGCCAGGAGAATGTATTATTATTATTTAAGTGAATGCAATGGTGATCAGGGGATTGGACCCAGAGCCCCACGTACACAGTAGAATACAAGGGAACGCCCACAGTACAGATTTGAGCTGACCTCCGGATTGAGAAATTGAACTGTGTTGTGACGTGGAGGGTGTTTCTGAACGCTATTGTGACCGACCCGTCCCGACGGGAGGAGAGAGGACAGGGTGGACCGGCTGCATGAGCTTACTCTCCGGCACTGCACAGCACAACATCGCCTCCCTACTGCAAAAAAACTCGGCAGGACCCTCCTGAAAATAAAAGTCTTCGGAAGCAGTGAGGCCTGTCCTTGGGAGGACAGGCGTAGTCTTGGTCGTCACAAGCGAACATTTGTTTCTCCATATTAATTTGTATCTCCGGGTTACCATCAGGGCTGGGCGCTGCAAGCTTAGCTTTTGAGATCTGATGAGACTGGTAGCCGTTTTTTAAAAGGTAATTTCGGCACGTGGAGCCCAAGCATGCAACAACTTTATGCAACTTCTTGGTTCTTTCGGTAAAGTCACGTAGAATGGAAATAAAATAATAAAAAATAAAACATAAAAAAATTCTCACGACGTTTCGGCCACAACACAAGTAGCCTTCTTCAGGTGAAGGAACAGAACTGTCGGGACGACAGCGCTTCAATAACTGCTGCTAAGATTCGCAGCGTCTTTTAGGCTAGGTGTGAGAGGTAAAGCACCTTGACAAAGGAGTTTACATATCAAACAGGAGAATTTAGCATTGAAATAGCTGTGTTAAAGTGTTGGATCAGCAGGGTGTTAAATTCAGAAATTAGCATGTAACTGGGAGATTAGCATGATGTTAATGTGAGGGTTTAGCATGTGACTGGTCACGGAAATAGCTATGTTAAAGTCAAAGTTTACATCTCAACAGAGGCATTTTGTATATGGACGCTAAAGGACTGCAACTACCCAACTATCATACAATAAACCGATGTGGAAAAAAAACTAAGTATAAACTACATCAATGTCATCAATAAACTCTATATACTCTCCAATCAGCAGAGCGCTTCATTGAACGCTGCTAAGATTCGCAGCGCCTTTTAGGCTAGGTGTGAGAGGTAAAGCGCCTTGACAAAGGAGTTTACATATCAAACAGGATAATTTAGCATTGAAATAGCTGTGTTAAAGTGTTGGATCAGCAGGGTGTTAAAGTCAGAAATTAGCATGTAACTGGGAGATTAGCATGATGTTAATGTGAGAGATTAGCATGCGACTGGTCACGGAAATAGCTATATTAAAGTCAAAGTTTACATATCAAGCGAGGCATTTAGTACATGGACGCTAAAGGACTGCAACTACCCAACTATCATACAATAAACCGATGTGAAAAAAAAACTAAGTATAAACTACATCAATATAATAAATGTACTCAATATATTTTTCAAAAAGTTGAGCTATAAACATAAAGTAACTAGGTATACACTACACTATATAATGAATACCATATAGTAAACGAATTAATACAACTAAAATATAACTACATCAATCTTATCAATATACTCTATATACTCTCCCATCAGCTGAGCTACTAACAATAAGTCATTATACATTACAATGCCCAATGGCGAAAAAGTGGGTGGCGGTTTTTTCCTTCTTGCAAACGTTAGCACAATGGAGAGCGACGAGCCTCGTTCAGACGGACGAGTCCATCCATGCTCGGAACGGAGGAGGGGGGAGAAACAGCTACGATGCGCTGCTCTGTCCTGTGTTGCGTTACAACCATGCCATAAACTAGACTACTATACATTGTAATGTTATACCTTCCAATCTAAACTACATTGTATAATATCGTATACACAGCCCAATGTAAGCTCGAACATTATGCATGATATTGATATGTCTCCAACTAAAATTTTCCAACATTACACGACTATTCACCATAATATACACTACCATAGACAAACCCACCCTTGAATTATACAATGCGTTACTTTACACTACCCTATACTTTAGACTGTAAAATGTTAGACTTGTAATATTACACTATGTATTATTCTACCAACCCTACTGTATACCACACTGCTGTATATTCACTATACAATTACGATACTATATATTGCCTTATGAATTATGTTAAACATTACAATGTTATACTATTTATTATTATATAACATGCTATAAACCATACCATTGACCGTCGTGTGAAAGCTATTAAGAGGCAGTGCCAGCGAATGGACTGCGGTCTGAAAGTCACCATAAAATACAATCAATTAAGAACCGAAATGGTTTATAACATCTTTCCAATGGTTACTAAGCCAGAATCCATCTTCTCGGTTGAAATTGTCTCTGTGTTTGTATATGTGGATGGCCTCATGAACGAATCTCTCATGGTAGCCGGATGGCTTGCAGAGAACGTCCGTCTTGGAGAAGTCAATGTCATGTGAGCCCACTGAATTATAACAGTGATCTGCCATGGCTGAGGTGTTCGTCCTACCATGTTTCAAGTCTGCTTTATGTTCACGGATGCGGTCCGAGATATGTCGTTTGTTTTCTCCAATGTAACTGCTACCACAGAGGCAACTTAGTTTGTAGACGCCCGGGTACTGTATGTCTGGAACCACATCTTTTACAGACGGAACCAGATCACGGATTTTATGTACTGTGTTGAATCGGACCTGGATCTAGTGTTTATTCAGGATTTTGGAGATCTTTTTTGTGACCCCCGCAATGTAGGGTAAGGTGATGGTTTTGAATGGCTCCTCAAGAGGATTCTTCTTCATTGCTGGTGTGATGGCTTTGCGGATTGTGTAGTCGGAGTAACCATTAGCCTTGAGAGCTTGGTGTACGTGCTTGAGTTCACTGGCAATGTGTTCCTGGTCGGAAATGCATTGGGCACTATGGTATAGAGTCTTGATGAGGGAGTTCTTCTGGGATGGATGGTGGTGGGAATCCGGTTTTAAGTAAGCATCCGTATGGGTAGCTTTCCTGCAGACAGAGTGGCTCATTGAACCATCAGGTCTCCTTTTAATAAGGACATACACAAAGGGTAGCTTGCCATCTTTTTCGACTTCCATGGTAAATCTGATGGCTGGGTGTATGGAATTGATGTGGTCGAGGAATTGGTCTAGAGCAGGCCGGCCATGTGGCCAGATGATAAAAGTGTCATCCACGTACCTCTTCCATAACGTCGGGCGTAGAGTGGCAGTCTGGATGGCATCAGTTTCAAATTTCTCCATGAAAACGTTGGCCCCCGTGGTGCCTCACCACAAACGTGGGGCCCGGTCAGCCGCGTCGACTGTCGTGATCGCGTACAGGTGGTGAAACTGCCACACATGAACCATGATACCTTGCTGATCTCGTGTCAAGGAGAATAAACCAGTAGCCCGTCGCTAGCAATGGGAATGATCGGTAAGGGAACACATTGGGCTCTACAGAGGCACTCCACTATTATACACCACTACTATACAGTAAAGATTGGGCTCTATGGAGGCCTGTCGTTAAGGGATTACTCGTTAACATGGGGTGGTCGTTAAGAGGGGTTCTATTGTATATAACAAGTTTAAATATTTAATAAGTTAATAGAGAGTACTCAACTGAGATGGCGGAGGAGTTTGCTAAACTCACAATACAAAGACCACTGTCCCAGCCTCTGTGGTTGGACCATCTCTAGCTCCACCAACCTACCTTGATGCACCTATCTCAGGCCTATATAAGACCTTGTCTCAGCAACTTTCTCTCTCACCTGACCTGAAGACGATTGCTTGTGTTGCGATCGAAACGTCGTGATATTTTTATTATTTTTTATCTACGTGGCTTTACCAAAGGACCCATAGAATATAATCATAAACAGGTTACGTCCTCTACATGGACCCCCCCCCCCTCATTATTAATCATGAACAGGTGACGTCCTCCAAATGGACACCCCCCTCCATTGATAATAATTAGCGGGTGACATCACTCCACATGGGGGGGGGGCGAGGTGCCTCCTCTCCCCTCCTAAGCGTCAACTTATAAACTCACTACAAAGGCAGAACCCTCACGTAACGCGATCTCCATAACGCTATTGAGACATCTAAGTAAAAACAACGTCATGATGAACAAGGGATTATAACCTTTAAATGAAATAGGTCTGTCACCGCGGGCTTACAAATTGCACACAAATGGATGCAATGAATATCACTTCGCGGTCTGCTTTGCGCTTGCAAGTTTCAGATTTACTGCAATACACCCATGCTTGGACGGGCAAAAGGCTAGTAAACAAATAATCCCCTCGCCTGCTCCCCACCACGATATCACACGATGATATAGTACTTCCTTGTACAGTATACCCAATAAAGACCAAATCTAATCCCAATGATAGGTAAATTGATATACATAGAGCTTGCCGGCGATAGGTCTAAACCACGAACTATGAACTCGTGATATTCAAGGGTCTCCCGTATTTGGAGTTTGCATGTTCTCCCCATGGTCACGTTGGGATAATGACTGCTATGAATTTTCACATAAGCCACCTCGTTGAGCAATCATATGTGGCCAGGCTGCTTCTGGAAAAGAGCTATGTATCTCAGTGGGCCTTACCTGGTCAAATAAAAATAGGTTGCTTACAGGAGTTGAATGGATTGCCACATCACAGGGATGTGAGGAATCGCAGCATGGAGAGGGCTTTATCCAGCAGTGGATTGAGTGTTCTTGTTGAAACGTGTGTATTTAATATTTCTCTGATGTTCTTTTAGTTTCGTGCTGATCATTTGTCCCGTTTGCCCAACATAACATTTGCCACAAGTGCAGTTAATCCTGTACAAACCTTCTGTTGATAGCTTAGGTAATACATATTTTATACCAGAAGTCGAGTTCAAGAAACATAAGTACGTTTTTATTTCAACTGAAATGTATATATACATATATAAATATACATGTCCATACAACCACGTCTCAATGTCTATGTCTGGGAGAACACGCTAGTTTCTCCCTCTGTGGAGTCTCCACCACTTTTCTTTCTTCTTGTTTCCCAGCTCCTCGTCTTGGTGCTCCTTCCCTCTGTCTCCTCCTCGTTCATTCTCCTCTTCATCTTTCTCCAGCTGCCGGGTGCAGCACATGAAGCTCCAAATTGCCCAACGCCAGAAACTGTTCTTTCTCTCTCCCTTAGAAGATGGGATGTGCTTAATCTCTTTCTTCTCTTCCTGAACACTCTCTGCCCTCCAAGGTTGCTCACATCTTCCTTCCTCATTCACCACTTCCTGCTTTGTATCGTCTTCAATCGTGTCGACCTCCTTCAGCTCTACCTCATTTGCCTCTAACTCAATAGCTCCTACTTCTTTTGCGTCTACCTCTATTGCCTCTACATCATTCGCCTCTACCAAAATCACCTCACTCTCCTCCACCTCAATATCCCCTACCTTCACTTCTACCTCAATCACCTCTACGTCATTCGCCTCTAACTCATTCGGCTCTACCTCCATAACCACCTCCTGCTTGGCCTCTCCCTCAATCTCCTCTACCTCTTTTGCCACTTCCTGGATGGCATCTACTTCATATGCCTCAACCTCATTTGCCCCTTCCTGCTTTATTTCCTCCACCACGTTCTCAACTTTTGTTGCCATTTCCTGTTTGGCCTTTAGCTCATTCTTGTCTACCTCATTGATCAAGACCTGCATGGCCTTTTCTTCGATCGTGTCGACCTGAATTGCCTCGACCTGTTTCACCAATTCCTGCTTTGTATGTCTCG
Organism: Petromyzon marinus; assembly: GCF_048934315.1. NCBI lineage: Eukaryota > Metazoa > Chordata > Hyperoartia > Petromyzontiformes > Petromyzontidae > Petromyzon > Petromyzon marinus. The sequence continues at coordinate 505,311 of NC_133721.1, forward strand.
CAATCCCTTCTACGACATTGGCCACAACCTCTTTCACCACTTCCTGCTTGGCCACTGCATCTACCTCAATCACCGCTACCTCTACCTCACTCGCCACTTCCTTCTTGGGCTCTACATCATTCCCCTCTCCCTCAATCTCGTTTTCCTTCATCTCTTCTACTTCGCGAAATTTCATCTCAGTCCTTCGTAGCTTCCTATTCCTACGTTTCCTCTGAACACCATCCTCTCCTTCTTTCTTTGTCTCCACAACATCATCAACTTTCTTAGCCACTTCCTGTTTGGCTATTCCCTCATTCCCATCTACCTCACTTGCCTCTACCTCTTTCCCTAAGTCCTCCTTGGCATCTCTCTCAATCCCTTCTACGACATTGGCCACTACCTCTTTCACAAATTCCTGTGTGGCCACTGCATCTACCTCAATCACCGCTACCTCTACCTCATTTGCCTCTACCTCACTCGCCACTTCCTTCTTGGGTTCTCCATCATTCCCCTCTCTCTCAATCTCGTTTTCCTTCATCTCTTCTACTTCCCGAACTTTCATCTCAATCCTTCGTAGCTTCCTATTCCTACGTTTCCTCTGAACACAATCCTCTCCCTCTTTCTTTGTCTCCACAATATTCTCAACTTTCTCCGCCACTTCCTGTTTGGCCATTCCCTCATTCCGATCGACCTCATTTGGCTCTACCTCTTCTGCTAATACCTGTTTTGCATCTCTCTCAATCCCCTCTATGACATTGGCTGCTATATCTTTCACCACTTCCTGCTTGGCCACTGCTTCTACCTCAATCACCGCTACCTCTGCCTCATTCGCTAATTCCTGCTTGTCATCTCCTTCTAATACCTCTACCTTATTCAACTCTACCTCATTCATCACATCCTCCAAAGCCACTGCCTCAATCATCTCTACCTCAATCGTCCCAACCTCCACCACTTCCTGCATGGGCTCTCCCTCACTCCCCTCTCTCTCAGCCACCTCTTCTTTCACTGTCTCCAGAACTTTCTTCTTGTTCTTGTGTTTATTCCTATTCCTACGTTTCCTCTGAACACCATCCTCTCCCTCTTTCTTTGTCTCCACAACATTATCAACTTTCTTAGCCACTTCCTGTTTGGCTATTCCCTTATTCCCATTTACCTCACTTGACTTTACCTCTTTCCCTAAGTTCTCCTTGGCATCTCTCTCAATCACTTCTACGACATTGGCCACTACCTCTTTCACAAATTCCTGTGTAGCCACTGCATCTACCTCAATCACCGCTACCTCTACCTCACTCGCCACTTCCTTCTTGGGCTCTCCATCATTCCCCTCTCCCTCAATCTCGTTTTCCTTCATCTCTTCTACTTCCCGCACTTTCATCTCAGTCCTTCGTAGCTTCCTATTCCTACGTTTCCTCTGAACACCATCCTCTCCCTCTTTCTTTGTCTCCACAACATTATCAACTTTCTTAGCCACTTCCTGTTTGGCTATTCCCTCATTCCCATCTACCTCACTTGCCTCTACCTCTTTCCCTAAGTCCTCCTTGGCATCTCTCTCAATCCCTTCTATGACATTGGCCACTACCTCTTTCACAAATTCCTGTGTGGCTACTGCATCTACCTCAATCACCGCTACCTCTACCTCATTTGCCTCTACCTCACTCGCCAATTCCTTCTTGAGCTCTACATCATTCCGCTCTCTCTCAATCTCGTTTACCTTCATCTCTCCTACTTCCCGAACTTTCATCTCAATCCTTCGTAGCTTCCTATTCCTATGTTTCCTCTGAACACAATCCTCTCCCTCTTTCTTTGTTTCCAAAACATTCTCAACTTTCTCCGCCACTTCCTGTTTGGCCATTCCCTCATTCCCATCGACCTCATTTGGCTCTACCTCTTCTGCTAATACCTGTTTTGCATCTCTCTCAATCCCCTCTATGACATTGGCCGCTATATCTTTCACCACTTCCTGCTTGGCCACTGCTTCTACCTCAATCACCGCTACCTCTGCCTCATTCGCTAATTCCCGCTTGCCATCTCCTTCTAACACCTCTACCTTATTCAACTCTACCTCATTCATCACATCCTCCAAAGCCACTGCCTCAATCATCTCTACCTCAATCGTCCCAACCTCCACCACTTCCTGCATGGGCTCTCCCTCACTCCCCTCTCTCTCAGCCACCTCTTCTTTCAATGTCTCCAGAACTTTCTTCTTGTTCTTGTGTTTCTTCCTATTCCTACGTTTCCTCTGAACACCATCCTCTCCCTCTATCTTTGTCTCCACAACATTATCAACTTTCTTAGCCACTTCCTGTTTGGCTATTCCCTCATTCCCATTTACCTCACTTGCCTCTACCTCTTTCCCTAAGTTCTCCTTGGCATCTCTCTCAATCCTTTCTACGACATTGGCCACTACCTCTTTCACAAATTCCTGTGTGGCCACTGCATCTACCTCAATCACCGCTACCTCTACCTCACTCGCCACTTCCTTCTTGGGCTCTCCATCATTCCCCTCTCCCTCAATCTCGTTTTCCTTCATCTCTTCTACTTCCCGCACTTTCATATCAGTCCTTCGTAGCTTCCTATTCCTACGTTTCCTCTGAAGACCATCCTCTCCCTCTTTCTTTGTCTCCACAACATTATCAACTTTCTTAGCCACTTCCTGTTTGGCCATTCCCTCATTCCGATCGACCTCATTTGGTTCCACCTCTTCTGCTAATACCTGTTTTGCATCTCTCTCAATCCCCTCTATGACATTGGCTGATATATCTTTCACCACTTCCTGCTTGGCCACTGCTTCTACCTCAATCACCGCTACCTCTGCCTCATTCGCTAATTCCCGCTTGCCATCTCCTTCTAACACCTCTACCTTATTCAACTCTACCTCATTCATCACATCCTCCAAAGCCACTGCCTCAATCATCTCTACCTCAATCGTCCCAACCTCCACCACTTCCTGCATGGGCTCTCCCTCACTCCCCTCTCTCTCAGCCACCTCTTCTTTCACTGTCTCCAGAACTTTCTTCTTGTTCTTGTGTTTATTCCTATTCCTACGTTTCCTCTGAACACCATCCTCTCCCTCTTTCTTTGTCTCCACAACATTATCAACTTTCTTAGCCACTTCCTGTTTGGCTATTCCCTTATTCCCATTTACCTCACTTGACTTTACCTCTTTCCCTAAGTTCTCCTTGGCATCTCTCTCAATCACTTCTACGACATTGGCCACTACCTCTTTCACAAATTCCTGTGTAGCCACTGCATCTACCTCAATCACCGCTACCTCTACCTCACTCGCCACTTCCTTCTTGGGCTCTCCATCATTCCCCTCTCCCTCAATCTCGTTTTCCTTCATCTCTTCTACTTCCCGCACTTTCGTCTCAGTCCTTCGTAGCTTCCTATTCCTACGTTTCCTCTGAACACCATCCTCTCCCTCTTTCTTTGTCTCCACAACATTATCAACTTTCTTAGCCACTTCCTGTTTGGCTATTCCCTCATTCCCATCTACCTCATTTGCTTCTACCTCTTTCCCTAAGTCCTCCTTGGCATCTCTCTCAATCCCTTCTATGACATTGGCCACTTCCTCTTTCACAAATTCCTGTGTGGCTACTGCATCTACCTCAATCACCGCTACCTCTACCTCATTTGCCTCTACCTCACTCGCCACTTCCTTCTTGAGCTCTACATCATTCCGCTCTCTCTCAATCTCGTTTACCTTCATCTCTCCTACTTCCCGAACTTTCATCTCAATCCTTCGTAGCTTCCTATTCCTATGTTTCCTCTGAACACAATCCTCTCCCTCTTTCTTTGTTTCTAAAACATTCTCAACTTTCTCCGCCACTTCCTGTTTGGCCATTCCCTCATTCCCATCGACCTCATTTGGCTCTACCTCTTCTGCTAATACCTGTTTTGCATCTCTCTCAATCCCCTCTATGACATTGGCCGCTATATCTTTCACCACTTCCTGCTTGGCCACTGCTTCTACCTCAATCACCGCTACCTCTGCCTCATTCGCTAATTCCCGCTTGCCATCTCCTTCTAACACCTCTACCTTATTCAACTCTACCTCATTCATCACATCCTCCAAAGCCACTGCCTCAATCATCTCTACCTCAATCGTCCCAACCTCCACCACTTCCTGCATGGGCTCTCCCTCACTCCCCTCTCTCTCAGCCACCTCTTCTTTCAATGTCTCCAGAACTTTCTTCTTGTTCTTGTGTTTCTTCCTATTCCTACGTTTCCTCTGAACACCATCCTCTCCCTCTATCTTTGTCTCCACAACATTATCAACTTTCTTAGCCACTTCCTGTTTGGCTATTCCCTCATTCCCATTTACCTCACTTGCCTCTACCTCTTTCCCTAAGTTCTCCTTGGCATCTCTCTCAATCCTTTCTACGACATTGGCCACTACCTCTTTCACAAATTCCTGTGTGGCCACTGCATCTACCTCAATCACCGCTACCTCTACCTCACTCGCCACTTCCTTCTTGGGCTCTCCATCATTCCCCTCTCCCTCAATCTCGTTTTCCTTCATCTCTTCTACTTCCCGCACTTTCATATCAGTCCTTCGTAGCTTCCTATTCCTACGTTTCCTCTGAAGACCATCCTCTCCCTCTTTCTTTGTCTCCACAACATTATCAACTTTCTTAGCCACTTCCTGTTTGGCCATTCCCTCATTCCGATCGACCTAATTTGGCTCTACCTCTTCTGCTAATACCTGTTTTGCATCTCTCTCAATCCCCTCTATGACATTGGCTGATATATCTTTCACCACTTCCTGCTTGGCCACTGCTTCTACCTCAATCACCGCTACCTCTGCCTCATTCGCTAATTCCCGCTTGCCATCTCCTTCTAACACCTCTACCTTATTCAACTCTACCTCATTCATCACATCCTCCAAAGCCACTGCCTCAATCATCTCTACCTCAATCGTCCCAACCTCCACCACTTCCTGCATGGGCTCTCCCTCACTCCCCTCTCTCTCAGCCACCTCTTCTTTCACTGTCTCCAGAACTTTCTTCTTGTTCTTGTGTTTATTCCTATTCCTACGTTTCCTCTGAACACCATCCTCTCCCTCTTTCTTTGTCTCCACAACATTATCAACTTTCTTAGCCACTTCCTGTTTGGCTATTCCCTTATTCCCATTTACCTCACTTGACTCTACCTCTTTCCCTAAGTTCTCCTTGGCATCTCTCTCAATCACTTCTACGACATTGGCCACTACCTCTTTCACAAATTCCTGTGTAGCCACTGCATCTACCTCAATCACCGCTACCTCTAGCTCACTCGCCACTTCCTTCTTGGGCTCTCCATCATTCCCCTCTCCCTCAATCTCGTTTTCCTTCATCTCTTCTACTTCCCGCACTTTCGTCTCAGTCCTTCGTAGCTTCCTATTCCTACGTTTCCTCTGAACACCATCCTCTCCCTCTTTCTTTGTCTCCACAACATTATCAACTTTCTTAGCCACTTCCTGTTTGGCTATTCCCTTATTCCTATCTACCTCATTTGCTTCTACCTCTTTCCCTAAGTCCTCCTTGGCATCTCTCTCAATCCCTTCTATGACATTGGCCACTACCTCTTTCACAAATTCCTGTGTGGCTACTGCATCTACCTCAATCACCGCTACCTCTACCTCATTCGCCTCTACCTCACTCGCCACTTCCTTCTTGAGCTCTACATCATTCCGCTCTCTCTCAATCTCGTTTACCTTCATCTCTCCTACTTCCCGAACTTTCATCTCAATCCTTCGTAGCTTCCTATTCCTATGTTTCCTCTGAACACAATCCTCTCCCTCTTTCTTTGTTTCCAAAACATTCTCAACTTTCTCCGCCACTTCCTGTTTGGCCATTCCCTCATTCCCATCGACCTCATTTGGCTCTACCTCTTCTGCTAATACCTGTTTTGCATCTCTCTCAATCCCCTCTATGACATTGGCCGCTATATCTTTCACCACTTCCTGCTTGGCCACTGCTTCTACCTCATTCACCGCTACCTCTGCCTCATTCGCTAATTCCCGCTTGCCATCTCCTTCTAACACCTCTACCTTATTCAACTCTACCTCATTCATCACATCCTCCAAAGCCACTGCCTCAATCATCTCTACCTCAATCGTCCCAACCTCCACCACTTCCTGCATGGGCTCTCCCTCACTCCCCTCTCTCTCAGCCACCTCTTCTTTCACTGTCTCCAGAACTTTCTTCTTGTTCTTGTGTTTATTCCTATTCCTACGTTTCCTCTGAACACCATCCTCTCCCTCTTTCTTTGTCTCCACAACATTATCAACTTTCTTAGCCACTTCCTGTTTGGCTATTCCCTCATTCCCATTTACCTCACTTTCCTCTACCTCTTTCCCTAAGTTCTCCTTGGCATCTCTCTCAATCCTTTCTACGACATTGGCCACTACCTCTTTCACAAATTCCTGTGTGGCCACTGCATCTACCTCAATCAGCACTACCTCTACCTCACTCGCCACTTCCTTCTTGGGCTCTCCATCATTCCCCTTTCCCTCAATCTCGTTTTCCTGCATCTCTTCTACTTCCCGCACTTTCATATCAGTCCTTCGTAGCTTCCTATTCCTACGTTTCCTCTGAAGACCATCCTCTCCCTCTTTCTTTGTCTCCACAACATTATCAACTTTCTTAGCCACTTCCTGTTTGGCCATTCCCTCATTCCGATCGACCGCATTTGGCTCTACCTCTTCTGCTAATACCTGTTTTGCATCTCTCTCAACCCCCTCTATGACATTGGCCGCTATATATTTCACCACTTCCTGCTTGGCCACTGCTTCTACCTCAATCACCGCTACCTCTGCCTCCTTCGCTAATTCCCGCTTGCCATCTCCTTCTAACACCTCTACCTTATTCAACTCTACCTCATTCATCACATCCTCCAAAGCCACTGCCTCAATCATCTCTACCTCAATCGTCCCAACCTCCACCACTTCCTGCATGGGCTCTCCCTCACTCCCCTCTCTCTCAGCCACCTCTTCTTTCACTGTCTCCTCCAGAACTTTCTTCTTGTTCTTATGTTTCTTCCAACTCCCACGTTTTTTCTTCATACCATTTCTCTCCCCCACTTTCTCCATCTCTTCGATCTCGTTCTCAACCTTGTTGCTATTCTGCATTGTCTGCTTCACATCCTCATTATTGGTGCTGACTTCTGCCTGCTGCTGCTCTTCTGCCTTTTGCTGCTGCTGCTGCTGGTGGTGGATGATGAAGCTCTTCAGCTCGGTGCTGTTCTGGAATTGCAGCAGCTCCCGCTGATATTTGGCCTGCTGCTGTGCACAATGATCCAGCAGGATCATCTCAAGCTCCAGAATCTGGCGCTTAGCTTCTAGTCTTGTGTCAACGAGGAACCTCTTTCGCTGCCCCTTCGAGCGACGGTCTGGGGAGTCACATGGGGAGGAGAGAGCAGCACCACAATTGATTCGTTAATGGGTATTTGAGTATTTCCTGTATGATAATAGGTTTTTCCCGTTTTTACTGGCAACAAAACAGGTGTTAAGATGTTAAAACACCAAACTGAAACCTTTTACAAGGAATCATGTCTGCATTAACCATGATGCTTGTGGTCAGAATGCAAACAAAAAACATACTCTGATAATATATGCATTGTCCTTGAAACTGATTGGTCCACACCAGGGACAGCTTTCTTTTGAGCCTCGTCTCAAACGGTGTTAGACCAGAGGACGCCAAAAGGCGTATTTCCTGTATGTTATTTTGGTAAAGAAACTTGGCACCATTGACAGGAATCTAACTTAACTTGAGACCGATGTAACAATGATAACACTGTAGGGAGGTCTGGAGGTTGACTCATGTGCCGGAGACACCTCCTCCTCCAAATAACTTCATTAGGATTATGGGCTGGTTGGGGAGGCCATATTAAGTTTGCGAGGTCTGGAAACTCCAGGCCAAACATAGAAAAACTTCCGTTATCTCAGAAAAAGTAAGATGGATTTATGGGCAAGCTGTGGAGGTCTGGTTAAATTTAAAAGATGTCCATTGTTTCACAAGAGAGAACATGAATTGGATAAGAAATACACTATTAATTCTTATACACTGGTCCATTCATACAATTAGTATATTAGTGGGCTACGTTAGAAAAGATAAAGGGAGGAGAAGAGGAGGGTGCCCAAAGGGGCCAGAGAGCCAGGGGCAACCCTAATGTTTATGTTGGCTGGATAGCATGTGCTCCCGTGCATGTGAGGTTGCTCTCAACAGAAGTCATTCCTTGCACGAGAATGGCTGAAACGCTGAGTAACCACTCAGAGGTATAGTGGTTAAGCAGTGGAGACGGTATAGTGGTAAAACAGTGGAGATTTTAAAAGCAAAGTTTAAGATTTGCATTTGTCACTTTATATTGAGCCGATACATATGGCAAGTGAAATTAAGAAGACTTAAAGTGAGTTTTACAGAAAGAGAGGATACATGTGTGTCTCTTGGAGAAGGAAAGGCATTGCTCAAAACTGTGCTGCAAGGTCACGTGCCATGAATCACATGAGTTTAGAAAAAACGTGACTGTAAACCAACAAGCCTGTGAATAATTATCATGGTGAAGACACCTCTATACGTTGGATACTGAAGGAAATCCATCGTGCTACACATCGTCAAAGCCCGACAACACCTGACATTCGAGAAAGAAGTACAATTGCATCGTTCTACACATCGTCAATACCCCACCACATCTGGAAAGTCACCAGCTGCATCAAGCACCTGACTGTTGTATTGTTCGAAAGACACTGTGTGTAACGACTTTACATCTGCCGGCACTGCGGGTTTCTAAACGCCTGCCATGTCACCTTCTCAACACTAGCGTCTGAGACCGTCTGATACAGACTGAAAGCTTATTTCCTTTGTTAAACTGTTTGTCTTTTCATGAATGTCATATTGTGCACTGGGTTATGCCTTATTAACCTAAATTCTGAATTTAGCTATTCATGTATTTCTATTACAGTATCACATATTCTTTGGACCAAGTGTCAATTGCCTATTTGATGACTGGTACTCTGATTCTTTTTTTTACAAATCAGGGACTTGTTTTAATTAAAATGTGTCTGTGTGTGTGGTTGAACGGTGTAACAAATCCATGCGTTACATGTGTAGTGTTGCAGCGCCGACCTGGTCAAGGCCTATGATACAATCAGTAGGCCAGGGCTCTGGATTGTTACTCGTATTTCCGGAGTCCCTAACCCTCTGCTCACAATCATTAACGACCTTCACGATGGTGGGCAGGCCCGGATAAAGTTGCGTGCCCAGGAGTCAGAGCAATTTCCTGTTTACAGTGGGGTGCGACAGGGATCTACTCTGGCTGACACATTATTTAGCATCATCTTCGACCACATAGTTCGAGAAGTTTTTTTTTATGGCTGTACCGGTGGATTTTTTAATATTTGCTACAGATACAATGGGAGGCTGATTGATGCCTGGGTGAGGTCAAGGGATGGCTCCCTACTGGTCAACCATGTTATGTACACTGATCATTTGGAAGTTGATGCTCACACTGAAAAATAGTTGGAGGTTCTGCTGCTAAGCCTGGAGCGTGTGACAAAGAGGTGGTGCCTTACCATCAGCCCCACCAAAACTAAGCACCCGCCTGAGTATTTTGTGTAATTTAATACTCCGCCCCCTCAACTACTCTTGAGTGATGGGGTAATTGTAGAGATAAGTTTACGTACCTGGATAGTGTGCTTATGCAAAAATTCTGGTTTGGCAGCAGAGGTCTCACTCCGAATCGGTCAAGTGGCATATTTTCATCAGCTTCGTAACACTTTGGGGTATCTACCTGGTCTGTCACTTGACACAAAACGCTGGGTCTTCTTGGCCAATGATAGAATAAATGAAAAATCTGAACCAGCTTTACACTTTCAGACTGGCCTGCCTACGATCCACCCTGGGTTTAACTAGGCTGGAATGTGTGAACAGCTCACAGTGAGCTCCACTGGTGGGCAGGGCTGCATTGCCTGGGTCATGTAGCCTGCTTGCTCAGCCACCGCATCCCCAAGCAGCCTCTGTTTTTCCAGATAGAGGGGGCTAAATGGGCGTGGCACGGCCTGGAGAAGAGATGGACTGATGCAGTACAGGAGGATACGGAGCTAAGTGGACTTGCCAAAGACTGGTACCACTGGTGTCAAGATCTGCCTCTATGGAGGAAGCTCGTGAAGGATGCTTATGGGAAGTTGGTGGCAGTTGCCCTCAAGCAAAAAAGGAGGGTGAGAGGAGCGACGCTCACAACAACAGACGGTGCACTGGATGACTAAAACGCAGCAAGTTGGCACAGTAGGATGCAAAGGTGGTGCGTCTGCCAGTCATCTCAGTCAGTCAACCCATCGCACTGGGGTCTGTCCCCTGATCTCCTGTCGGCAAGCCTTCGACACTTCAAGTGGCCTCGGAGTGCACCAGGCCTGGCACAAGCGCCATGGTGACGTCTCCGTCACTTAGTGGCGAATGAGGGCTGTTGTTGTTATCTGAGTCGGTTAGGGGCCTCCCCTAGGTCCACTCAGCCTCAAATAAGTATCTGATACGGTGTGTAAACATCGCCACTTGGGAGACAAAGACGGACAAGTGTGGTGCTGGCAACCCACCCCTCGTGTGCGGTGCCGGCCGTCATAGGTGCTCACTAACAGCACTTGCTCCTACAGTGTTTCAAGGCTATACACAAGATTTCTGTCTTTGTTTGTGTCTATGTGCAGTGTCTGTATGAGTGGTTGGGAGCAGTTGTGTCTGTGGGGATCGACCTGAGTTCGATTCCCATTCACAACCATCAGTGACTAATAAATAAAACCGGTCGTGTGCGTCCCCTACATCTACTCAAACTTAAAATAGTACCTCGTGCAACGTATAAACATCAAATGTGGGGAGACAAAGGCATCCGGATGCGGTGCTGACCACCCACCCCATCATAGGTGCTAACTCGCTAACAGCACTTGACTCAATAGTCTGTTAAGGCTATATGGGGATCTGTCTTTGTATACAGGTGCATGTGTCTGTGTGTATGTCTGTGTGTGGAATTACAGTACTCACTTCCCGTCGGCTTGCTCATCTCTCCACCCTGCAACAAAATCACAGCAGCGCACGTGAGACTCTAATCATATCACAGCTTACAACCACCACCATCATCATTACCGTCCTCATCATTAAACATTTCGAACAGACACACATTCACATATAGATGTTCTCTCAGATTAATGTTATCCTGATACAGCGCGCGTGTGGATGTACTCACGGAAGACATCGCCTTGAAGGCAGAACGAGAAGTCACCGATGGTCACGTTTTGTCAATAGATTTCGTTAACTGTGTTAATGAAGAGTTCAACCTCACGGATGTTTGTCAATGAGGTTTACCAAGTAATTTAACCGCGTTATCGATGTTCACTGACGACGTTGTCGAAGTGTGCTCCCGAATGCGATCTTTAAGCACACAGAGCGCGCGTCCACCTCCGTCTGTAACGATCGACCGTTGCTAAGGAAGTGACGTCACTTGTTAAGGTAGCAAACCCCGGAAACCACGTGGTCCACTGTATCCTCCAGGCCTGATTAGTTACACGACTGTCAAATTTTTACTTTAAACTTTCGTAACTTGCAGGAATTCATATTTTTGGTTCTTTCGGTAAAGTCACGTAGATAGAAAATAACATTTTAAGTGAAGGCAAAAAACCCACGAGGTTTCGGTGGCAACACAAGCGGTCTTCATCACGTGTTGCGATCGAAACGTCGTGGGTTTTTTTCTTTTATTTTAATTTATTTTTATTGTTATTATTTTCTATCTACGTGACTTTACCTGAAAGAACCAAGAATATAGTAAGGATTGTACCCTGGTCGCCACGGATGAAGAGGCCGAGCGGGCTCGGTTCGACTGTTGCCAGGTACCTCCACCACTCAGCTCGCAGCACACACACACACAGTGTCCACTATGTAAAAATCAGGCTAAACTAAACCTTTCTAGAAGTTACTAAAATAATGCTATAAAAGCAATGCAACTGTGATCATAAGAAATGTGATTGAAAGTTAACAATAGCGACATATATAACATATATTACTAAACCTAGCATCCTTCGCTAGCTGTTTGAGTCAATCCATAATAGCAGGAGTAACAATTATGTATGTTGATTAACTGCGAATATCCCAATCAATAACAGATATCCATTGTAATTTACATCAATACATTACCCCCCCCGTCTTCGTATCGGATCTGCTTACAAGCGACGACGTCACATTTATCCCCCGTCTACGTCTATTAAAGACCGAAACAGGGGAAGGATTTCACCACAACTCTGGCTGTCACCTGACGAGGCGGGTTGTTGTTGTAGTTACAGGCGAAACGTCACGGTACTTGAATTGTAAATGTTGTGGGTTTACTCTCCAACACACCGATGTGCTGAATTAGTCACTAATTGGCATGTTTTGTTTACGTGACAAACTTGACTAAGATTTACGCGATCTAACCCAAACAAACAAAAACACCCTCCAATAAGTAAATATTTGTATTAATTCCACGAATGGACCTTGGCCTGGGACTGTGCGGATTGAGAAGTTATGGATGCAGCTTCTGTTTGTCCTGCCATCAGAATGACCAACAAATAAATAAATAATACACACGGATTGGTGACTACAGTACTAGACCCCCAGTGCTTTTATATTTAAAAGTGTATGTGCTTTGTGGTTGCTTTATTGCGCATGTTGTTCATAGTGTGTAACACTTGTTTGAACGCAGGTGATGGGGTTGTCCATGTTGGGTGTCATTACAGGCAAAAACAAGCAGCAGTACGAAGACCAGGACGCCGTGGCCGACCATGAGGACGGAAATTGGCCTCGCCCGGTCACAACGTACGACAGCAGTACAGGTTTCCCTCCACACATGCACACACCTACGAGTTTCCCACTACAGAGACGAAGATCCCCCATATAGCCTTAACAGACTGTTGTGGCAAGTGCTGTTCGCAAGCACCAATGAAGGTCGGCATGGTATACCAGGGGGTAGGTGGCCAACACCACACCCGGCCGCCTTTGTCTCCCAAGTGGTGACGTATACACACACCGCTCCAGGTATTCATTTGAGATTGAATCGACCCAGGACCAGTTCAGATAAATAATCGTTATTGGTGTTGGCCATGAGCGGGACTCCAACTCGCATGTTTGCGGGGTTCGGAGCGTAGCGTACTATCACTGCGTCACTGCTACCCTCACATAACGCACACAGAAACAACACACAGGGACCCACACGCACGGACACACAGGGGCCTGCTCAACATTGAAATGTGCAGCCCTTGTGTGGCGGCCTGCATTGAATTGGGCGTTCATCTCGTCACCCATACAAAAGGTCTCGACAATCAATGGCAGTCCCCCTTGCCCTGCCTGGCACGCACATCGGGCCAGTCACCCCACGCACAGCGCACACAACGTGCGCGTCGCGTATGCCAAATCAAGAGTTGTCCCCGAGTGTCCGACAAATTGGACCGACTATCCCGGGTCCCGCGCTTCGGGGGAGGCCCCACGTGTAGACATCAGTGTCACATGTAATGCTTCCGGTTTAGTTTGAAGGCATCGGGGGGGGGGCCCACGCACCCCCTATGGACGGCCCTGGTCAAAGCACACGGCAGCGCGGAGCACGCGCGTCACGCGCATGGGCCACGTGCGTCACGGGTACGTGACATCTATCTACGCGTGGGCAAGTAAGGGGGTGGCTGAGTAAGACTGATACGGAGACACGTCAAGCCACACACTCACCACACACTCACCGGCACACTCACACACACCACATTCACCGCACACTCACTTACCGGCACACTCGCACACTGGCACTCACTGCACACTCACACACCGCACACTCACCACGCACTCACTTACTGGCACACTGGCTGCACACTCACACACCGCTCTCACCACGCACTCACTTACCGGCACACTGACTGCACATTGACACACACTCACCGCACATTCACCGCACACTCACCACGCACTCACTTACCGGCACACTGACTCACTTTCACACACACCGAACACTCACCACGCACTCACTTACCGGCACTCTGACTGCACATTCACCCACACTCACCGCACACTCACCGCACGCTCACCACGCACTCACTTACCGGCACTCTGACTGCACATTCACACACCCTCACTGCACACTCACCACGCACTCACTTACCGGCACACTGACTGCACTTTCACACACACCGCACTCACACCGCATTCACACACACTCACACACACACCGCACTCATTCACTCACACACACTCACTCACACACACTCACACACATTTACACACACTCACCGCACACTCACACACACTCACTTACACACACCGCACACACTCACACTCACCGGCACACTCGTGTGCAAGCACACTAGTGAGCTTCCACAAAATGTTCTGCACATTAGTGAGGCCACACACCAAAGAGCACACACCAGCAGGTTTACACATCAGTGAGCTTACACACTAGTGTGCACACACACAGTCGTAAGCTTACAGATTAGATAGCTTACACACCAGCTCACCAGTGAGGTGAGCTACACACTGGTGAGTTAACACACCCACCTGTTTGCGTGCGCAAAGCTCTTAACCCTAAAACTAATATATCCCAAATGTCATGGCTAAAGTTCTTTTACATACGCACGTGCATACACACGCACGTGCATACACGCATGCGCATATGAAGGCATGCATGCACACATACGTGTACACAAACACACATGCACGCACATGTTTAAACATATACAATTCCATGGCGTTGGACTTGAGACTCCCAGAAGTGGAATCAGGACTCCTGAGTGTGCGATATAGCTTAGTGGGCCTTACTTGGTAAAATTGAAATAATTAATTTAGTTTCAGGATGTAGGGCTCTGAAGATATTTCATCTTTCAGTCCTTTCTGACCGTTTGAGTGTGGGTGAGTGAGTGACAACTACTTATGCATTTTTTTTATTACAAATACAAGCATTTCCAGCTATTGACATGAAATGTATTAACTCTGGAAGATGATGGTGATACAGGTGGTGGGTAGCGGTAGTGTAGCGTTTAGCACGCTGCGCTATGAACCCGGCGACCCGAGTTAAATTCTCGCTCATGCCCAACGCAGGTAACGACTCTCTGAACCGGTCATGGGCCTCCCCTAGGTCGACTCAGCCTCAAATGAGTACCTGGTGTGGTGTAAACATCACTACTGGGGAGACAAAGGCGGCCGGGCGTGGTGTTGGCCACCCACCCCTCTTGTGCCATGCTGGCCTTCACAGGTACTCGCTAACAGCACTTGCCCCAACAGTCTATTCGGGCTATAAGGGGGTCTTTGCTTTGGTGGTGATGATACAGATGGTGATTGATTATACAGATGGTTGGGATGATGATAATGATACATTTGGTGATGATGGTGGTGATGATGGGACTGTAAGAGTGGTCCTTGAAGATATTTACTGTGTAATATTAAGACACACTAATATAAAATGTAATCATTAAAGCACAATATATAACATTTGTAATTTCTGTTGAAAGCATGTGCTTATAATGGTCACATGTATTTGTACGTGGTTGTGCATGAATGCATGTGTTTTTTATTTTCTGTATTAGGTGCTTGACGACAGCACTTGGCCCAACATTCTATATTGGTTGTACAGCAAATCTTTGTGTTTTGATTTGCGAATGTTCCATTCACGAAATTTAGTGAAAACGAAATTGACAAATTAAGGATACTTTTCGACTTACGAAATAGAATTTCAGCGGAAACAATATATCACATGGCACGCGCCATGAGATCATCAAGCAAGAAGCTGTCATCCATCCACGACAGTGTCACGGTATCCCCATAGTGCAAAAGTAACGCCTCGTCACCTCTCCAGTCACTCCAACATGCAGATTTTTTGGTGAGTTCCTTGAAGATGTTAATTATTTTTGTCTTAAATTGATTGTTATTCAACCGTTATAATATTTGTTCTTAATTATTTTTTGTATTGTGAAATATTGGTGTATATTTTGGGTTTAGGAGCATAGCAGAAATGACTGTCTGAAACACATCGCAAGTTTTTCGTATTCAATTAATGGGAAAGGCCATTCCGATTTACGATATTTTGTTTTGCGTGTGTTTTCAGAAGAACGCATTCCTTTCGTAAATAGAGGCATACATGTACAGGAATCCATTGCCAACCACGAATTTACCAACCACGAGATTTTAGTAAACACGGATTGACTACTGGACACCTGTTTACTAACCACGAGCATCTCGCTTTGAGTATTCGCGAGTTGCGCCGAGTCGTGAAATCAAAACAACACGATGTACCTTATGGGGGGGGGGGGGGGTTCTTGTATTTGTTCTTGTATTTGTACGAGCTGTTGTTTGTTTATGTTACCGATGTTTACGGGGAGCGTTAGTGCAGCGGGTTAGCGAGGTGTACTATGAAGCCATAAATCCTGGTATAATTCCTGCTCATGGCCAACACCAGTGGCAATTATCTGAACCATTCCTGGACCTACCCTCGGCCCCAAATGAGTACTTGGTGCATTGTGAAAACATCAGCACTGGCAGAGACAAACCCCATATGCTGTGCTGGCCTGCATAAGTGATCATAACGGCACTTACCCAACAGTCTGTTACATGGGGGGATCTTAGTCTTGGCGTGTATGTGAGAGTTTGTGGACTTTGCATGTTCTTCCCCTGTTGTGCACGCGTTTTCTCAGGGTTCCTAGCTTTCAAAAAAGAACAACCAATTCTAACAGTGAGATTTTACTTGCAAATTACTTAAACAGGGATTACACACCGTGGCAACATCGCCCCCTTCTGTGAAAGCTGGACAGGACCCTCCTGCAAAAGAGTGAGACTTCCCTGAATAAACAAATGTAGCACGGTAATCTTTGAAATAATAAAATAAACTATTCACCCCTAGAGTGGACAAGGTAGCGAGGGTGATTCTAGCAAGCGAGTGAGCTGTACTCGGACGGAACGGACGACGGCTCCCAGCCGACCTCTTCGCCTTTGTGGATCTTGTCATCGTTGGAGGCCGGTCTCAGCTCTGCGAGGATCGCCTCAAACGTGGGGCGCTCTAACGGCGGGTGGCTCCAGCAGTGGTGCATCACCTTGCGGCTGTGGGGCGAGGGGAGGGTGCCGTGAGGGTGCGAGGAAGGTGAATCGCGCACAAGCTCGGACTGTGCTTTCACCTCTTCCAGTGCGCGTTCGTTCTCAGAATGGTTGAATGAGTGCCGATGATGTTAATGACGTCACAGAGGGGGATGAAGGGGGTCAGGTGGCGAGGGGGGTGAGGGGGGGTGAGTAGGGAGAGGGTCATGAAGGCATAAAATATCTACAGTATAGATTCACACAGCGGCGTCTAAATGCCACTGCATCTCCATACGTAGTGCAGAAACACTGGTCATGTTTATCTTGTAGAGAGAGAAGCAGTCTGTGGGTCTCTACAATGAGGGAAAAAGTATTTGATCCCCTGCTGATTTTGTACGTTTGCCCACTGACAAAGAAATGATCAGTCTATCATTTTAATGGTAGGTTTATTTGAACAGTGAGAGACAGAATAACAACAAAATCCAGAAAAACGCATGTCAAAAATGTTATAAATTGAGTTGCATTTTAATCAGGGAAGTAAGTATTTGACCCCTCTGCAAAACATGACTTAGTACTTGGTGGCAAAACCCTTGTTGGCAATCACAGAGGTCAGACGTTTCTTGTAGTTGGCCACCAGGTTTGCACACATCTCAGGAGGGATTTTGTCTCACTCCTCTTTGCAGATCTTCTCCAAGTCATTAAGGTTTCGAGGCTGACGTTTGGCAACGCGAACCTTCAGCTCCCTCCACAGATTTTCTATGGGATTAAGGTCTGGAGACTGGCTAGGCCACTCCAGGACCTTAATGTGTTTCTTCTTGAGCCACTCCTTTGTTGCCTTGGCCGTGTGTTTTTGGTTATTGTCATGCTGGAATACCCATCCACGACCCATTTTCAATGCCCTGGCTGAGGGAAGGAGGTTGTCACCCAAGATTTGATGGTACATGGCCCCGTCCATCGTCCCTTTGATGCGGTGAAGTTGTCCTGTCCCCTTAGCAGAAAAACACCCCCAAAGCATAATGTTTCCACCTCCATGCTTGACGGTGGGAATTGTGTTCTTGGGGTCATAGGCAGCATTCCTCCTCCTCCAAACACAGCGAGTTGAGTTGATGCCATAGAGCTCCATTTTGGTCTCATCTGACCACAACACTTTCACCCAATTGTCCTCTGAATCATGCAGATGTTCATTGGCAGGGAAAAAAGTATTTGATCCCCTGCTGATTTTGTACGTTTGCCCACTGACAAAGAAATTATGAGTTTATATTTTTAATGGTAGGTTTATTTGAACAGTGACAGACAGAATAACAACAACAAAAAATCCAAAAAAATGCATGTCAAAAATGTTATAAATTGATTAGCATTTTAATGAGGGAAATAAGTATTTGACCCCCTCTCAATCAGAAAGATTTCTGGCTCCCAGGTGTCTTTTATACAGGTAACGAGCCGAGGTTAGGAGCACACTCTTGAAGGGAGTGCTCCTAATCTCAGCTTGTTACCTGTATAAAAGACACCTGTCCACAGAAGCAATCAATCAATCAGATTCCAAACTCTCCACCATGGCCAAGACCAAAGAGCTCTCCAAGGATGTCGGACAAGATTGTAGACCTACACAAGGCTGGAATGGGCTACAAGACCATTGCCAAGCAGCCTGGTGAGAAGGTGACAACAGTTGGTGCGATTATTCGCAAATGGAAGAAACACAAAAGAACTGTCAATCTCCCTTGGCCTGGGGCTCCATGCAAGATCTCACCTCGTGGAGTTGCAATGATCATGAGAACGGTGAGGAATCAGCCCAGAACTACACGGGAGGATCTTGTCAATGATCTCAAGGCAGCTGGGACCATAGTCACCAAGAAAACAATTGAGATTAGGAGCACTCCCTTTAAGAGTGTGCTCCTAATCTCAGCTCGTTACCTGTATCAAAGACATCTGGGAGCCAGAAATCTTTCTGATTGAGAGGGGGTCAAATACTTATTTCCCTCATTAAAATGCAAATCAATTTAATAACATTTTTGACATGCGTTTTTCTGGATTTTTTTGTTGTTATTCTGTCTCTCACTGTTCAAATAAACCTACCATTAAAATTATAGACTGATCATTTCTTTGTCAGTGGGCAAACGTACAAAATCAGCAGGGGATCGAATACTTTTTTCCCTCATTGTATGTGAGGAGTCTGTGGGTCGCAACAGCACGTACGGCTGGAAGTAGGACATTCCAGACTAAGAGGGTTCATAATGGCCTTGTCAACGAGACTGAACCAGCCAGCACAACTCACTGCCAATAACACATCACGTAATTCACCCTTAAGCAATTGTTCAATCAATTAATTGAATCACTACAATTAAAATCAAAGAATATCCCAGAACAAACACTTCGCACTCTCCTCCGTCAGCCACCTGCATCCACAATAGAAACGCATCAGTCCAGCAGTGGATAAAACCTGGTGTGGAAGGTATGGGGGGGGCGGCTTACACTTGCGGTGGACAGCAGGGGGGTGGCTGCATGCAGTAGCCATCGCAGATCAAGCGGTAGAACTTGTCATCGACTGCCATGCGCCAGGGTAAGGGGCCTCTCCTACACCCACACACATCACACACCGAGCGGCACACACGTCACACCAAGGAGCACGCACATCACACACCGAGCAGGTTGCACAGGGCTCCTTTATCAAGACAAACGTGGAGCAGATTACAACTACAACTCTACGCCTGTCACAATGCCCCCCTCTCCCCCCCCCCCCAGTTTATGGGGGGGCGCGGGCCTCACTCCCCCCTTCGCGTCAGCCCCTACTAATAAATGGTCCGGTTGCATTGTGAATGCACCACTCGAATGACGTGCAGTCCCGTGGCGCACTGTAACGGGCTCGTGATTTACTCACTAAAATTCAACGTAAAAAAATAAAAACGATCCCAAGACATTTAAAATAAAGTATGGCCATCGTGTGTCAGCATCACAGGCGAAAATTGGCATGTAAAAATAAACTTCACTGCGACTCACTCAATTGGGATTGCTCGCAGCAAACAGCACTTGACCTGCTTACAGGTTAGGTGCTGAATAACCGTGTGTCACACAGAGAACAGTTGCCACTGAGGGTGCCCTTTTCAAATGCTTGAGATGTGATTATCGCGTGTAAATGTGCACACTAAAATAACGAAAAAATTCTAAGCGAACTATTATCGTTTCAGGTGGCAGGGTGGTGCAGCGGTGATCTTTGACCCTTGCAACAAGAAGGGCCTTGGTTAATTATCCGACTGGCACTTTGCGGAGTTTTCTATGTTCTCCCCTTTGTTCTCTATGGGTTATCCAGTTTGCTCACATAGCTAGAAAACACACAATCACAATGTAACTGGGTATTGGCCAAGCATCCCAATGCTAAAGTTACCTGGAAATTACTTCATTGGGATGACACTCGGCAGCAGAGCCGGATGATGGCATTGCTGGGGCCCTATGCCATTGTTAAGCTTAAGAGGCCCCTTCTATGAATGCCTGTATATTTTTGTCAGCAGAATGAAAATAACTGCTTTGGAGAGTCTTTTTTTCTCACCGATCTTAATTTTTTTAAACAATTATGTTAAAACTCGAAACATCGTGTCCATTTCTTGTTTCGTATTTAGAGACCCCCCCCTCTCTTAATGCGAGGCCCTAAGCTGTAAGTGTAGCCGGTGTGAGCTCGCCTGTGATGAATCACACGTATAATTGTGCACTCTTATTTTCTATGGGTGGCCAGGAGAATTTATTATTATTTAAGTGAATGCAATGGTGATCAGGGGATTGGATCCAGAGCCCCACGTACACAGTAGAGTACAAGGGAACGCCCACAATACAGATTTGAGCTGACCTCCGGATTGAGAAATTGACTGGCGGTGTTGTGACGTACAGGGTGTTTCTGATCGCTATTGCGACCGTCCTGTCCCGACGGGAGGAGAGAGGACAGGGTGGACCGGCTGCATGAGCTTACTCTCCGGCACTGCACAGCACAACATCGCCTCCCTACTGCAAAAATACTCGGCAGGACCCTCCTGAAAATAAAAAGTCTTCGGAATCAGTGAGGCCTGTCCTTGGGAGGACAGGCGTAGTCTTGGTCGTCACAAGCGAACATTTATTTCTCCACATTAATTTGTATCCCCGGGTTACCATCAGGGCTGGGCGCTGCAAGCTTAGCTTCTGAGATCTGATGAGACTGGTAGCCGTTTTGTAAAAGGTAATTTCGGCATCTGGAGCCCAAGCATGCAACAACTCTATGCAACTTCTTGGTTCTTTTGGTAAAGTCACGTAGAATGGAAATAAAATAATAAAAATAAAACATAATAAAAAATTAAATTCTCACGACGTTTCGGCCACAACACAAGTAGCCTTCTTCAGGTGAAGGAACAGAACTCTAGGATGACAGCGCTTCAATAACTGCTGCTAAGATTCGCAGCGTCTTTTAAGCTAGGTGGGAGAGGTAAAGCGCCTTGACAAAGGAGTTTACATATCAAACAGGATAATTTAGCATTGAAATAGCTGTGTTAAAGTGTTGGATCAGCAGGGTGTTAAAGTCAGAAATTAGCATGTAACTGGGAGATTAGCATGATGTTAATGTGAGCGATTAGCATGCGACTGGTCACGGAAATAGCTATGTTAAGTCAAAGTTTCCATCTCAACAGAGGCATTTAGTATATGGACGCTAAAGGACTGCAACTACCCAACTATTATACAATTAACCGATGTGAAAAAAACTAAGTATAAACAACATCAATATAATAAATGTACTCAATATGTTCTTCAATACGTTGAGCTATAAACATAAAGTAACTGAGTATACACTACACTATATAATGAATACCATATAGTAAACTAATTAATAAAACTAAAATATAAACTACATCAATGTTATCAATAAACTCTATATACTCTCCAATCAGCTGAGCTACTAACAATAAGTCATTATACATTACAATGCCCTATGGCGAAAAAATGGGTGGCGGTTTTTTCCTTCTTTCCAACGTTAGCACCACGGAGAGCGACGAGCCTCGTTCAGACGGACGAGTCCATCCATGCTCGGAACAGAGGAGGGGGGAGAAACAGCCACGATGTGCTGCTCTGTCCTGTGTTGCGTTACAACCATGCCATAAACTTGACTACTATACATTGTAACGTTATACCTTCCAATATAAACTACATTGTATAATATCGTATACGCAGCCCAATGTAAGCTCTAACATTATGCATTATATTGATATGTCTTCAACTAAACTTTTTCCTACATTACACTACTATACACCGTAATATACACTACCATAGACAAACCCACCCTTGAATTACACAATGCGTTACTTTACACTACCCTATACTTTAGACTGTAAAATGTTAGACTTGTAATATTACACTATGTATTATTCTACCAACCCTACTGTATACCACACTGCTGTATATTCACAATACAATTACGATACTATATATTGCCTTATGAATTATGTTAAACATTACAATGTTATACTATTTATTATATAACATGCTATAAACCATACCATTGACTGTCGTGTGAAGAGGCAGTGCCAGCGAATGGACTGCAGTCTGAATGTCACCATAAAATACAATCAATTAAAAACTGAAATTGTTTATAACGTCTTTCCAATGAAATTTTGATTTAAAGCTTTCGTGACTGCAGTAATTCATATGCTTAGTTCTTTCGGTAAAGTCACGTTGAAGGGAAACAACAAAATAATAAAATATATAAAACAATAAAAATTCTAACGACGTTTCGACCATAACACAAACCAATTCCTCGACCACATCAATTCCATACACCCAGCCATCAGATTCACCATGGAGGTCGAAAAAGATGGCAAGCTACCCTTTTTGGATGTCCTAATTAAAAGGAGACCTGATGGTTCAATGAGCCACTCTGTTGACAGGAAAGCTACGCATACGAATGCTTACTTAAAACCGGATTCCCACCACCATTCATGCCAGAAGAACTCCCTCATCAAGACTATACCATAGAGCCCAATGCATTTCCGACCAGGAACACATTGCCAGTGAACTTAAGCACGTACACCAAGCTCTCAAGGCTAATGGTTACTCCGACTACACAATCCGCAAAGCCATCACTCCAGCCATGAAGAAGGATCCTCTTGAGGAGCCATTCAAAACCATCACCTTACCCTACATTGCGGGGGTCACAAAAAAGATCTCCAAAATCCTGAATAAACACAAGATCCAGGTCCGATTCAACACAGTACATAAAATCCGTGATCTGGTTCCGTCTGTAAAAGATGTGGTTCCAGACATACAGTACCCGGGCGTCTACAAACTAAGTTGCCTCTGTGGTAGCAGTTACATTGGAGAAACCAAACGACATATCTGGGACCGCATCCGTGAACATAAAGCAGACTTGAAACACGGTAGGACGAGCACCTCAGCCGTGGCAGATCACTTATAATTCAGTGGGCTCACATGACATTGACTTCTCCAAGACGGACGTTCTCTGCAAGCCATCCGGCTACCATGAGAGATTCGTTCATGAGGCCATCCACATATACAAACACAGAAACAATTTCAACCGAGAAGATGGATTCTGGCTTAGTAACCATTGGAAAGACGTTATAAACCATTTTGGTACTTAATTGATTGTATTTTATGGTGACTTTCAGATCGCAGTCCATTCGCTGCCACTGCCTCTTAATACCTTTCACACGACGGTCAATGGTATGGTTTATAGCAGGGGTGTCCAAACTTTTTTTCCCGAGGGCCACATACAGAAAAATATACGAAGGATTGGGCCACTCACTAGACGTGAGGTATACTGCCTCACTTCTCATGCACTAATATTGTAAAAATCAATCAAATGCAGGTAAATTACGTTTGATTATTGAACATGTTTGAAGAAAAAAAGCCTCCATCATAGCTCTTCATTAGTAGATATTAATTTTATTTTTTACAAAAAGGTTGGCAGGTAATTCTCTCAGTGACAGCCTCAGATTGGTTCTTAGGGTGCTGATCCCCCTTCATTGTCCATATGAAGGGAGAGACAAGAAGACAAATAGGGGATGTGGATATTTCAACCTTATTACACAAATAAATTATTGGGCTTGTTAACACATCAACTAACGTTTGTTAAAACAATTGTCATCAACTTTAATTGACTGAATTTATGAAGTAATTGGGCTTATTAACAAATGAAAACGGTGTGTATATTTTTAACTCACCTGTAATGGGAATAATGTTACGCTCAGTGGGAACAGTGATGCTGCACTTTGGTCTGAAGGATAGCTGGCAGGTCAGGAGTAAGTTTGGTGGTTGAGATGCGAAGGACGTCACGGAGATGGCTGTCGGTCGTTCTGGTTCTCAGCCTGCTTTTGTTCAGCGTTAACAGAGAGAATGTCTGCTCACTTATGTATGTTGAGCCGAACAGACTCATCATTCGTTTTGCATGGCGTCTCGTCGGAGGAAACTTGGCCTTTTCCAAACTCCGGTAGAAGTCAGGTAGGGAGAGAAGCTGATGCTGATTCTTCAGAGAATCATCACACTGAATTTCGATCAGTTCTAATTGCAGACTCTCCTCCACTTCTTTTGCATCCATTGAAAACGGAGCCGCAAACAGTGTGATTTCCTTCTCAATGACAGAAAAATCTTGGAAGCGCTGACTGAATTCTGTCATGAGAGATGTGATCACAGACACATATTCTCCCATTTTTGCAGAGAGCTTGGCATTTGGAAATGCGCATTGATTTCGGTCAGCGTGGGGAAGTGCGCTACATTGAAGTTGCGCAGTTGTGACTCGAAGAGACGGAGCTTCGCACGGAATGCTTTCATGTGCACATACAGCTGTGGTACCAGCTGCTCTTTGCCTTGTAGTCTCGTGAGATCAACTAAAAAAGCCAGGCCTGCCAACCATAAAGGGTCACTGATCTCATGGAGAGGTCTGCCCTTTTCTTTCAAAAACTTGTCGATATTTGATCTCAGGGAATAACACCACTGCAGCACGGAGCCGCGACTGAGCCAGCGCACTTGAGAATGGTAGAGTAGGTCCCCGTATTCAGCATCGACATCAGAGAGGAACGCTTGCAATTCTCTGTGGTAAAGCCCTCGGGCCATAATTTTTTGACATTTTTCACAACTGTGTTCATCACATCGCCAAGCTGGATTATCTTGGCACAGAGGGCTTCTTGGTAGATGATACAGTGCATTTTAACAGTCTCACCTCCGCTCTCCTGCACCTTGGCACTCACCATAGAAGCCATTCCTTTGCGCTCGCCTGTCATTGCTGGAGCCCCATCCATTGTAATTCCACACAGCTTGTCCCATTTAAGTCCAGCCTGGTTAATTGAATCTGACACAGCTTCAAAACATATCCTTCCCAGTTGTTGTCCCCTTTAGACTCCGAAGATCAAGCAGTTCCTCCGTAATGCAAAAATTCTCATCAACTCCCCGCAAAAAAATTAACAGCCGTGCAGTGTCCGTGGCATCTGTGCTCTCATCACATGCAATCGAGTAAAAATCGAAAGCACAAGCTTTATCTGACACTTGCTGTTTTAAGTTAGCCGACAAGTCTTCAATTCGCCGCACAACCTTATTTCTGGACATACTAACATCGTTAAAATCCTGCATTTTCTCCAGGCACATTCCCACGACTTTAGTGAGGCACTGTTTGATGAAGTCACCGTCTGAGAAAGGTTTCCCGTGTAGGGCAATGAGTTGAGCTACTTCATTGCTGGCTATTGTTGCATTTTCTTGAGCTTTGTTAGCACGGAAAAAAAACCCTGCTGCTGCGTTAGCAGGCTAGCTTGCCATTTGCTTTACCTTCTCTCTCCGCTCGGCGCCAGTGTAGGACGTGAAGGTCTGATGTTTCGTTTCATAATGCCGTCGTACATTGTACTCTTTCATCACGGCAACACTCTCATTACAAATCAAACAAACACACTTCCCCTTGGTTTCTATGAAAAAACATTCATTTTTCCACCGAGTCTGAAATTTTCTGCACTCGCTTGCAATCTTGCGTCTCTTCGGTTCCGGCATTTCTGGTGACCCTGAGCAAATGTTTTCTTCGATTGCTTGCTTTGTGGAGACGCTGCCTTGTTCAAGACAATAGCGCCATCTAGTGTTTAAATTAAGAAATGCAATACAGTGGGCCATAGTCCATTATATTTTTAAACTTTGATACGGGCCCATTAAAAATGGATGGCGGGCCGCAGTTGGCCCGCGGGCCGTAGTTTGGACACCCCTGGTTTATAGCATGTTATATAATAATAAATAGTATAACATTGTAATGTTTAACATAATTCATAAGGCAATATATAGTATTGTAATTTTATAGTGAATATACAGCTGTGTGGTATACAGTAGGGTTGGTAGAATAATACATAGTGTAATATTACAAGTCTAATATTTTACAGTCTAAAGTATAGGGTAGTCTAAAGTAACGCATTGTGTAATTCAAGGGTGGGTTTGTCTATGGTAGTGTATATTACGGTGTATAGTTGTGTAATGTAGGAAAAAGTTTATTTGGAGACATATCAATATAATGCATAATGTTAGAGCTTACATTGGGCTGTGTATACGGTATTATACAATGTAGTTTAGATTGGAAGGTATAACATTACAATGTATAGTAGTCTAGTTTATGGCATGGTTGTAATGCAACACAGGACAGAGCAGCACATCGTGGCTGTTTCTCCCCCCTCCTCCGTTCCGAGCATGGATGGACTCGTCCGTCTGAACGAGGCTCGTCGCTCTCCGTGGTGCTAACGTTGGAAAGAAGGAAAAAACCGCCACCCATTTTTTTCGCCATATGGCATTGTAATGTATAACGACTTATTGTTAATAGCTCAGCTGATGGAGAGTATATAGAGTTTATTGATAACATTGATGTAGTTTGTATTTTAGTTTTTAGTAGTTTACTATATGGTATTCATTAGATAGTGTAGTGTATTCCCAGTTACTTTATGTTTATAGCTCAATTTATTGAAGAATATATTGAGTACATTTATTATATTGATGAAGTTTCTACTTAGTTTTTTTTCACATCGGTTTATTGTATGATAGTTGGGTAGTTGCAGTCCTTTAGCGTCCATATACTAAATGCCTCTGCTGATATGTAAACTTTGACTTTAACATAGCTATTTCCGTGACCAGTCACATGCTAATCCCTCACATTAACATCATGCTAATCTCCCAGTTACATGCTAATTTCTGACTTTAACACCCTGCTGATCCAACACTTTAACGCAGCTATTTAAATGCTAAATTATCCTGTTTGATATGTAAACTCCTTTGTCAAGGCACTTTACCTCTCCCACCTAGTTTAAACGACACTGCGAATCTTAGCAGCAGTCATTGAAGTGCTGTCGTCCCGACAGTTCTGTTCCTTCACCTGAAGAAGGCTACTTATGTTGTGGCCGAAACGTCGTGAAAATTTTATTTTTTATTACGTTTTTTTTTTCCATTCTACGTTACTTTACCGAAAGAACCAAGAAGATGAATCCCTGCAGTCACGAAAGCTTTAAATCTGAACTTTACGCAAAAAAAAAAATCATAGTGTAAGATAAGACTACAATCGTTGTCTGCTGTGAGGATCTTCTGTACTCAGGGCCCCGAATGTTTGTGGCAAGTGAAAGTTTGTCTCAGCAAAATATAAGATTTCTCACAGTAGCATACCGTATGACCACACGTCGCTCTGCACCTTGTAGAGCCCATGGAACATGCTTTCTGAAGACATCCACTTTACAGGCAGAGGCACCTAATGGACATGACCGCATGGCCACAAGCACAACAACAATACGTTCAGTAAATTCAGTTCAGGCCGATGCATCGCGATTCGTCATACGTTTTTTGCGTCAGGCCATATTCATCTGGCCAAATTAGCGTCATCTAGCCCTCCACTACCCTGAAGGGTTAAATGTGTAGTGACATCACGGGATGGCACTGTGTAGTGCCGGGCCTAGAGAGGCACGGCGTGCGGTGTATTGACATCGCGGATACCACTCTGGTGTGGGTGTAGTACCGGCCCTAGAGGGGCTCGGTCAGCGCTGATTGATCCCGCTGGATGGCATCACGCTTGGCGTGCAGTGCCAACCCAACAGGATAGGGTGTGGGAGTGCCGACCGTAGGAAACGGGTTACTAAATGCCATGGCACTCTGGTTGACCCGAGAGGACACGTGACCGGTTAAGTCTACAAAGGGGCCCCAAGTGGGGGCTAGGGGTGGTCACGTGGTCGGGGTCCAGATCCTGCTGCTCGATGATTCTAGAAGGTGGTCGTGGCCAAGGGCGGAGCCAGCCACGCCACAGAGAATATAAGCTGGGTCCCCCAGAGGGACCGGCGTTGTTGTTCATCCTGAAGAAACCTTTGTCTACGTCTACGTTCTACCGAGTCTCCAACACATGGACTGGGACCCGAGCTGTGGTCCCGTTCTGTCGTAGCTAGTCATGTTGTAATTAGTGTAGTTAGCCTGGTGGTCACCACCACAGGTTGTTATTCTGGGCCAGTTACCCCGTGTACCACATGGGGGGGGAGGAGGAAGGAGATTTGTGAAATTGCCCCATATTTTGAACTGTCGGCAGAGCAGGGAGATTGAATCCAATTGCCGACCTCTGGATTGCAAGTCCAGGGTGGGAGAGCCATTGAACCACCGTGTGTGGCAGCACCCCCACTCTTTTTTTCTTAGGGGCTGTGCAAAATAAAATAAAAACATTGAGTACAATTAAAGTGATGGGCCTTCTATCCCGATGATGGTGATGACATTGGCGATACTGATAATGATGCTGATGATGCTAAGTAAGGTGAAGGACTCACATTGCCCTTCACCATGTAGTTGGGGTCAGTCTGGACGTCCCGTGCCAGCCCAAAGTCGCAAATCTTTGCGATGTGTCCATGCGTTACCAGCAATTTCCTCGCAGCCAGGTCGCGGTGGATGCACTAAAAAAAAGAAAAAAATTCCCTGTGTGGCCTTCAACAAACTTGGGGCAACTTCTGTGAAGGTCGGCCACGGTACACGACGGGGTGGGTGCCCAGCAACACGCCCGGCCGCCTTTGTCTCCCCAGTGTAGATGTTTACACACCGCACCAGGTACTCATTTGAGACTGAGTCCACCTGGGGAGGCCCAAGACCGGTTCAGATAATTGTCACTGATGTTGGCTGTGAGCGGGAATCGAACTCTGGCCGTTGGGTTCGTAGCACAGTGAACTAACCACTGAGCGACCACTCGCTACCCAGACAGCCATATTAAGGGCAACAAAGACGTGCACCACAGACACAGTCAAATACAAAGACACAGTTAAACACGCACAGTCACAGAGACACAGTTAAACATACTCTTTGGTTCTTTCGGTAAAGTAACATAGGTATAAAATAAAACAAATCACGACGTTTCGGGCGCTAAACCCTGTTTGTTTGGTATGCTTCTCTCTCTGTGTCCCCTGTTGTATCTGTGTTAGTTCCCCCCTACTTGTGTGTCTGTATATACATCTGGGGTTATGTGTTTCCTCTCGTAAATTTAGCTCTTCTGTACCTAATGATGGCTGCTTGTGTTGCAACCGAAACGTCGTACGCTATTATGTTATTTTATTATTTCTTATTTATACGTGACTTTACCGAAAAAAACAAAGAGTAATTCCTGCAGTCACAAAAGCTTCGAATCAAGTCTGAACCACCTCTACGGGGAGGTATGAGGTTTGTGTCTTTGTGTTGTCTCTGCTTGTGTATCTGCCTTTGTGTCTTGGCTTGGATTTGTGTCTCTGTGCTGTCTCTGCCTGTGTGTGGGCCTTGGTGTTTCCGAGTGTGTGCTGCTGCACCCCCTTTGCTCCATGCATACCTCATGCTAAATTGTCCCATTGTCTCTCAGCCTTACCTTCTCTGCCTATTTAAGGCGACTTCACTGTGTGCGTGTCTGTGCTGGTTCACTCTACTTGGATGTCTATGTGTGTGTGCGCGGTCTGTATTTTAAATTTCATACTTAACTTGCAATTTAGCAATCTTTGAAATAGCGTAATCAACCAGACTATGCGTTAATTGTGTTTTGACCGACCGTCTGTGTTGCTTTATATGGTTTCCAAATTTTGCTAAACCCTGTTTGTTTGGTATGCTTCTCTCTCTGTGTCCCCTGTTGTATCTGTGTTAGTTCCCCCCTACTTGTGTGTATGTATATACATCTGGGTTTATGTGTTTCCTCTCTCTCGTAAATTTAGCTCTTCTGTACCTGATGATGGCTGCTTGTGTTGCAACCGAAACGTCGTACGCTATTATGTTATTTTATTATTTCTTATTTATACGTGACTTTACCGAAAAAAAAACAAAGAGTAATTCCTGCAGTCACGAAAGCTTTGAATCAAGTCTGTAGTGCCTCTTGTTAAACAGTGCTTCAGTTAAACAGGAAAATTAATAAATCCAGCAGGCATGACTTGAAAAGTAACAAAATTACATTTTGGGTGGCACTCTAAATCGTCCGGTAAATCGTGTCGCCAATTATAATTTCTGCGTTTATCTGCGCGTGTCTGTGTACCCCCAGTGGAGGAATACGTGCGCAGCTTGCTGGACAACCCTGAGTTGATTGACCGTCTGGCACTGGCCTCGGAGCAGGTGAGACTCCGTATGCGTGCATCAGCTCTGCCCCCCCCTCATATTTATGGTGCGGGCCTGTACCCTTGTCCGACCCCTCACTTCCGCGTTGCATCCAGCTGCCTCACTGAAGAAAGGGACACTTGCCTTGCGCTGAGTACGACGTTTCGCTGGTTGTAATCGCCAGGGAAACGATATACTCGATTTGTAAGTGTTGTGGGTTTACTCTCCAATACACTGGCGTGCTGCAGTAGTAACTAATTGACACGTTTTGTTTTACGTAACAAACCTTACTAATTGTCTGTGCCGGGTTAACTACGCACATTTACGCGCTCTTACCCAAAAAACCTTTATTATGGATAATATTGGTCGCAAAAGAACACGTGTTAAACAGCTCCCGTTAAGAACGTCTCATCCTCACCATCAATGGTCAATCAATCAAATAAATCCTAGATTTATAACGTGGCATATTTACCAAAAAGCAGAGACGGAAGGGTGAAACTCTAGAGGTAGCTCTTTGATATCCGCTTTTGTGGAACGTTCTCTAACACGGATGGCCGTACTGCTCTGAGATAAATCAGACTGGATCCTTCGTCTCGTTACGTGATGGCGGTTGCAAAATTGTTGTTGATGCGTGCATGTGCCGTGCGTGTGCTGTGTACGTGTGCAGGATGTGGTGGAGTCCCGGGTAATCTTCCCCGAACATCTCCCGCTGTCCCAGCTGCAGCAAGGTGTGCGCTCCGGCCAGTTTGTCCAGGGAACCTTCCTTGCGAGTCGTGAGAATTACCTGGAGGGGACTCTGAGGGTGCGAGGGGATGGTGACAGTGATAAAGAGGTACACGTTTCACAAGCCTGCGTCTGGAAGGAACAATGCTGTCCGATCGTATCTGTGTGAGTTTTAAAAACAAATTTATAATTAAGCAGTGGCATAGCGTTCTTGGCATGAGCAGTAGCTCTTAACCTTTACTGCAAGGCTGCAGTAAAGGTTAAGAGCTACTGGGCTAAAATATTTGTATTTTGAACGTCTTTTGCACCCTACGTAGGTGTCGTAGCCTGGCTCCTGCCGCCCCGGCCTGTGGGTCCTGGTGCAGTTGCACTGCCTGCACACTCGATAGCTACGCCACCACAACCACAGTATATACGTTATTGTGACTACTTTAATAATAGGGGTTTTCCCTTTTTTTCTGGCAACAAAACTGAAACCTTTTACAAGGAATCATGTGTGCATTAACCACAATACTTGTGGTCAAAATGCAAACAAAAAACACACTATGATAATCCATGATAAGGCGATCTAACCCAAAAACCTTCATTATGAATAATATTGGTCGCGAAAGCCTACATGTTAAACACACTATGATAATATATGCATTGTCCTTGAGACTGATTGGTCCACACCAGGGACGGCTTTCTTTTGAGCCTCGACCCAATTGGTGCGAGACCAGAGGATGCCAAAAGGCATACGCATATATTGCAAATATTATCAGTGTGTTTTTCTTTGCATTTTGACCAAAAGTATTGTGGTTAATGCACACATGATTCCTTGTAAAAGGTTTCAGTTTTGTTGCCAGAAAAAAGGGGAAAAACCCTATTATATTTTGGTACTGGCAAAGCAGGTCTAATGATGGTTGTGACTACTTTGTTAACAAAATGAATGGTCTATTTCCACGTCCAAAATGTAACGTTAAATAACAATTAGGTACATTGGCCCTTTGTTGGAGAAAAAACTCAGTCCAGAAATCGCCCTGCTTGAACATATGTTACTGAAAAACATTGGTTTCAGAAGATTGATGGGCTCATAGTCCTACATTTTAAATTGTTTATTCGTGGTATTAAAACTCTTGTACAGTAAAACCTTGGATTGCGAGCATAATTCGTTCCGGAAACGTGTTTGTAATCCAAAGCACTCGTATATCAAAGCACTCGTATATCAGTTGTGATCACGTGACGCTCGGCAGTACAAAGCTGCTCATATTGCAAGACCCTCGCTCGTTTATCAAATTCATATTCATTAAAAATGTTGCTCGTCTTGTAAACCACTCGCAGACCAAGTTACTCGCAATCCAAGGTTTTACTGTATATGCTGCTCTCTAACAGCACTTGGCCCAGCGGTCTGTTCAGGCTATACGGGGGATCTTTTTTGTCTCCGTGCAGGTGTTGATCCAGGGGCTGCAGCATTTAAACCGCGCGATGCACGACGACATCGTGTGCGTGGAGATGTTCCCCGAGGAGCGCTGGGTTGCCCCCTCCTCACTGGTCCTGCACGATGAGGGCGTCGCAGGGGACGTTGCAGAAGAGAATGAGGAGGATGTGGTGAGTGGAGCGTCAACACTGCCGAACCAAAATCAAACCCAGACACCTGCAGTGTGCGTGTCTCTCTCCCCGTGGTCGCATGGATTTTTCTCCAGGTCCTCCGGCTTTTCCCTCCACAGTTACAATCTGACATGCACTTAGAGTATTTGGCTGCTATCAATTTCAAATGTGATAAGATACTTCATTGAACGATCATTTGTGGCCAGGTCACTTAAAAAGAGCTATGTAGCTCTCAGGGTCCTTACCTGGTAAAGTTAAAATAGTTTATAGTTTTTAAATAGTTTTAATACAGTTTAAACAAAGAATAACAACAAAGACTCAACCACTTCAAGAGAGACCTTAAACATAATGAACACCGTGTGACCAGACAACAATCCACATTAGAGATGCTGTTAGCTTGATTTTGCGTTTATTAAATGACTTTACCTTACATTACTTCAAAATCAAGTCAGGAGTGCTAATCATTTCGTTCTTTTTTTGTATGTACGTAGGGGTTATTTGACCATACTTCGGTGCGGGTTGGTGAAGGGGGGGGGCATAGATCAGGAGCATAGAAGGACAGGACAACAGTTCATTTTGCTGTACTGCGCTCTGCTGCCAGCCATTTTGGCGCAGAGCCTATACCACCTGTTATGCATATCCAGGCTCAACACGGTGTCGCTTCCACGGTCTGAGCTGGGTCACAGGGTGGCCTCTATATTGAAAAGTAATTTCTTTAGAACTGCTTTTTGTACTTAGATTGTTGTCCTTTCCGCGCACCTCCGATTAGCATGATTGGCTGTGTACGGTGCGAAATAAGTTCTACATGCATACATACCACAGTGACAAAATGCAAAACATAATAAAGTACAGCAATGAAGTTAATTGAAATTGGCACGAAAACACCCGTGGTTTATGAAAAGTCGACAATTTTTCACAAACATAAACAAGTGTTAGATATTAAATCGCATGTAGTGCAAGTTGGCTTGGGCAGATTATTTATAGACTGATCATTGCACAGTTATACTTATAAAAACGTTACGTAAACATTAAACACATATAGGGTGACTGATGTGCTAAGCAGGTAAGAGAAAATGTCAATCAGTGAAATCATAAAGAATCGAGAGATTAAGCATCAAATTGTGAATTAGATGGGAGGGTAACCTTTGTTGTAGATAATATTGGTCGCAAAAGCCTACGCGGTTTTTTTTTTAACGTGTGGTATCTGATGGGCGTGTTCCGGTTGATTCTATCAATTGCCAGAACTGTTTTAACTTATCAATATTTACGGAGGACTCCTCACTGTGATCTTTTGTCATTTTAACAAAGCGTCAGTCTCATTATTGACATTGATGAGACACAGCATGAAACCACATCCGCAGGTTAAGCGCTATTGTTTTGGATTGCTCCTTCCCCTTCAAGCCAAATTGTATTGTGTTACACAGTGAGTTGGAAAAAAAATAGTTAATTCATTATTTCAGTGTGTGAGAGAGACGCTACTGTGGTGAGTGCTCATTTGAGTTTGCGTTGTCATCTCCCGGTGCTATCCCAGCTGCTGCTGCTGCTGTCGTCGCTCTTGCTTAGATTACGCAACACGATGTTTGTCCTTTGTTTTGGTCTCCAGCTGAAAGCCGAAAGTGGGAAGATGCGTCGGCCCACTGGCAAAGTGGTCGGCATCATCAAGCGGAACTCGAGGCCGCTGTGCGGCATGCTCATGCCCAGCCCAATCAAGGAGGTGGGCTGATCTGCATGTGTGTGTGTACGTGTGGGGAGCGGTAATGTAGCGGTTAGCGCGCTGCGCTACGAATCCTGGGACCCGAGTTGGATTATATTTATCGCTCATAACCAATAAACAGCGCCAAATGTCTGAACCTGTCTTGGGCCCTTCCCTAGGTCGACTCGGCCATAAATGAGTCTCTGATGTGGCATGTAAACATCAGCGCTGTGGAGACAAAGGCGGTCGGGCATGGTGCTGGCCGTACCCACCCCGTCGTTTGCCGTACCAGCTTGAATAGGTGTGTGCTGACGGCACTTGCCCAAACAGTTTGTTGAATGCCTTACTGGGGGCTCATTGGGCGTGTTGCAGGCCACCCGCCACCTGTTCACGCCCGCGGACCGCCGCATGCCACGAGTGCGGGTGGAGACAAGACAAGCAGCGTCCCTGCAGGCCCACCGCATCGTGGTGGCCATCGGTGGCTGGCTGCGACACTCCCGCTACCCGAACGTACGACTGCACCGTGACGCCCCGGACGCCGTGACACCTCACCCGTCTGTCCCGTGGTCGGCATCGTCGGGCTCATCCTTCTGTCACTTGACGCGCGGCCACGCGGCTCTGTATGCAATACAGCCGTCGAACCCAAAACACGAACGGTGACACGGTGAATTGGAAGTCAGGGTGGATGAAGTGGCACCACTGTGATATTTTTTTGTTTGAAAGCATGGCAAACTCACCTGTGATTCAACCTAGGTTATTAAGGTGTTGTAAGTTGATAGTCTCAGCCCAGTCACCAATAACTGCACCAAAAACGATATTAAATTTGGTCGTGCACTTCGATTGTTTGATTTCCATCTCTGAGAAAACTACTGCTTTTGACTGCCATGTGATGAACATTACTTTGATTGGCAGAGTGGTTGGAAAAGCACTGCCCCCCTACAATTTGGATTGCATTTCACTTCAATGGATCTTAGAAGTAGCTCTGTTATGTCTGCTCCTGTGGGTCGTCCTTGACCACGAAGGGTTTGTATAGATTGCTTGTCTTGTGCAATACCATTAACACAATGAGAAACAAAATTGGTGAAAAGTTAAATATATTGTTAAGATGTATTCTTTGGGTTGTATCTTTGTTTAAACAGATGCCGGTTAATATTCTGCATAATGTACGTTAGGTACAAGGTTGGCATTGTGGTTGTGCTTTTCATAACTATTTGCCACTGCACAACCGAGCGACACCATGGCTGGCACGGTTTAGTAGGCTGCAGGTTGTTTATCCACTGCAAAAGCGGATCCAT
Organism: Petromyzon marinus; assembly: GCF_048934315.1. NCBI lineage: Eukaryota > Metazoa > Chordata > Hyperoartia > Petromyzontiformes > Petromyzontidae > Petromyzon > Petromyzon marinus. Next base: position 541,154 of record NC_133721.1, read on the forward strand.
GCCATGGACGGTCAATGCTTTGAACAAGGCTAGGCACGTGCAGATGATGCTGTGGTGCCACGTCCCCGCGGTGTACTGACTGCCGTCACACAATTAACGTGTCGCTAGCCCCGCCCCTGGCCCTGCTCGGCCCCCGGATATATTTGGATGCCTTGTGGGGCCAGCTTACTACGGTTTGGTTCTGGTTCGACACGGCAAAAAGCCAGTGGGTGACCACAGACACTTCGAGAGATCTGCACTGTCTGGGTTCCAATATACCAGTGGAAAAGGGATACCGGTGACGATTGGCCACGTATGTGCATATGCATGTTGAACTTCTTCCGTACCATACGTAGACAACCGTGCTAATCGTCGGTGTGCTTGTGCAGGGCCATTTTGTGCGCTCTCTGGGCGAATGTGGGGATAAGGAGACGGAGACGGAGGTGCTGCTGCTGGAGCACGACGTGCCACACCAGCCCTTCAGCCAGGCCGTACTTGCATGCCTGCCCCCTCCCACGTTCAGCATCACAGCAGAGGTACGCATGAGACGTGTGACGATATGTCAATTCATCGATTGAGTTCAATTCTTACGCCTGCGGTGTGTTGGTGTGTTCGGTCGTGCATGTGAGAATCCTTTACTTCAATGTTCTTTATTACAAGGCCCACGGGCCACTGGTGGCCCCTGGGTGGCCTTTGGTGTGGCCCATGACGTGTGGCCCCCGACGTATAGGCCCCCGACAATAGACAAATGCGAAAACACCCCCCATCATCATCATCGTGCTGTCAAACCGCAATAGTTTCAAGATGTTTGGCCTGCGTAGAATACCTTCTAGAGGACCTCTCTGGAGCTCTCCCTCCAGTCGAGGTCCTTCCGCTGCACTGGCATGAACGAGAAGCCACGGGGCTCTACGCCTTTACCACAGACCGTATATAGAAAAGCCGTCGACCTGAAAGAAAGTCGATGGCTCGGACACATCAGCGTAAGAAGAGAGGAAATTCACATCGGAGGAATGAAGGCGATGGACTTATGGAAGCACCAGGGCGGAGACCCGAGAGGCAGGCCTCGAGAGATGCGGATCAAAGTGGTGAGCCAGGATATGGAGGACTTTGCAGTAGCCGTGGAGATGGTCCAGTACATAAATGAATGGAGCAAGGGGACTACAGACTTTTTTCCTATAACGCTGTACTTGCGTTCCTGAAGAACACCGAATTGTGGAAAAATCGCATAATAAATAATATAGGGTAAAGCACAGTCCGCGATAACACGTGAGATGCGTACGCAGGCTTAACAAAGACTTCGGGTACGTGAGTAGCATCTAGAAGCATCCAGAAACATCCCGCCTTGTGTGATGCTACACCGAGGCAACCGTACAACCGCTTATTCTGCCTCGCACAACGCAGTTCTGTTCACTCGATCGCCTTTTATCCAATTCGCATCCATGTTATGAAAAAATGTGTTCCCTAATGCATTCATCGCATTATATCTAATTCACGATATGAAAACACGCAGAGTTATAGGAGAACGGACTGTACTTTCAGAATATTCAGTCGCCTATTGAGAAGATAGAACGCCATTAGAATGAAGTTGGTTTACCCATGTATGGCTCACCCTGTGTTTTGTTTGTTGTAAGGCAGCGTTTTGTTGAACCTGGTGCTGTGTGTGTCCCGTACAAGGACCAGGCTGGCAGGGAGGACCTTCGTGCGTTGTCCATCTTCAGTGTGGATCCTCCAGGCTGCACAGACATCGACGATGCCCTACACTGCAAACCGCTCGACAATGGGAACACCGAGGTATTCATTTGGTGGTGGTAATCGTGGTCACGGTCGCGGTAATTCGTGCCTATTCCTTTCATGGTTTTGTCAATGCTAGCGGAGGTTACAAGGGGAGTTTAAGTGGCACAATGATAAGTGCACTGCACATTCATCCTGTCAAGCTGGTTTAGTTCCAGTCATGGCTAATACCGGTCAGGACTGATTTCAACATGGCTTGGTTCTGGCTTGATCTGCTCCGTTGCCTCCAAAGAAGTATGAGTGGCTCAGCTGTGCCTTGGCTCAGGCTCAGCTCACGGAAATTCTGAGCGTGGCTGGGAGCATGCAGAGATATACGTGGAGGCACAAGGGACACGGAGGCTCAGGGCTGTAACCATGCTTAGAGGCAGCTTGGGTTTTAAGCGTTGCTTTGATGTGGCTTATTGAGAATTAGAATCAGAATATTTATACTGGAGGAATCCAATGAGCTATAAAGCTATTTTTCACATGTCCAGTAGAGGCGGGTAAGAACGTTACAACAGCAAACAGTACAAAAACATAATAGTAGTGCAAAGTACAAGAAAGATCAACAAATAACCCAAACACAAACAAATACAACTAAACCATCCCCATCTTACCAGGAAAAGCCCACTGAGGTATTGATTTATTTTTGATTAGTGACCTGGCCACAACTGAATAGCTCAACAAAGTGGCCCATCATTTGGACATTTATAGCAGCCAAAATAATAGAAATAATCTCAATGCATGTTGCGCGAGAGCCAAGCCTGAGCCAAGCCATGGCTAAGACCCCACTGGCCTAAGTGTCCACGTCACTGGCCGAATGCCTGGTTCACAATGAATGCACCAGGTAGTAATGGGTGTGCATTTCATTTCACATTATTGTGCTTTGGTTGGAGTGGCTATGGTGGAGGTTATGCATGCATGTGGAGTGAGCGACTTCCGCCAGACGTCTAGTAGAAGGCGTCTTATTTATTAAAAGCACACAGGGCGATACACTTCGTAACGCGGCTACACCTAGGCTGTACAAACACGCAGCCCATTTGCGTCCTGCGTAGCTACGCTGGCTGGTTGACGAGCGTAGCGGCGGAGACAGAGCTGCTCTTGCAGAAGAACCAGCCACGTGGTCGGAGACGAAGAGATGACGACCGTAGCGACGCAACCAGGACCCAGACCCCACGCTAACAGCCCCGAAGTTCTGATTCGGTGCTCTTTATATCTGCCTGGAGTGGCCAAGCTCCACCTCTGGCCACGCCCCCTTTCTAGAACCTTCTAGGCCCTTCGGGATGGTTCCCGGAGCTTCTCGACTGACTCCGCCGTTGACCTTTACCCCAGATACGCCCCTTCATAATAAGGCATTATGTAATGCAGCTATAACCTTAATTACCCTTACAGGCCGCAGGTATCACCCTGTCATTACACATCCATGCATGTGAGGGTGGTGACGGTGTGTTAATGTGTGTTCTAGGTTGGGGTACACATCGCCGATGTGAGCTATTTTATCCGGCCGGGGAATGCCTTGGATGAGGAGGCATCTCTGCGTGGTACCACAGTTTACCTGTGTGAGAAGGTGAGATGTGGATTTCTTCTTGCCACAATATCAAGTGTTTTACGACCCGCCGATTTCATCCTTTCATTCTTAACTTTACGACATGATGTAAAATATTACGATGTAACGATCATCGCGGTACCAGTTTCCCCACAACTTTGTAATTGTATTTGACATTTTCATCACATTTTTTTGCGTGCTTTTCAGTACTTCCCGTATGAATAACGATAACTTAAAAATGAATTAGAATTTAAAAAATGTGCAACAACAATGCTAAATATCTCTCATGATGTTTTAAACGAGATGATTTTTGTGGATTTCTTATAATATGATGTACCGTGACATCATGAGCGGCAGGCTATCGGCGCAGTGGTAACACTCGTGCCTTGCAGCAAGGAGACGCTGGGTTTGATTACTCAACTCTTGTGCCTTTTTGCTTGCAGCTTTGTTTGTTCTCCCCCCTGTTAGTGAATGGGTTTCCTCTGGATTCATCAGATTTCCTCTAAATAAAACCCATACAATCTTAACTGGCATTCGCGAAAACATCCCCTTGCTGAACAGTTACCTGCAGGTGACTTAATCATGTGTGGGTTTGCTTGCAAAACACTCGTTGAGTTGGTGCATATGTATTTGCCAGATTGTGTTTATTGACAGAGAAGTTGTTGCGTTTATGTGTTTGTGCGCCTGCAGAGGATTGATATAGTGCCAGAGTTATTGAGCTCAAACCTGTGTTCCTTGAGATCCAACGTCGACCGGTGAGATGCACCAACAACTGTGAACTCGCGAGTGTGCACATTGCAACCCATACTCAGCAGCTAACGTGCGTTGTTGCCAGGTGCACATGTAATCCCATGATGCGTGGCACTGTTTAAGTGTCATTGTACAGATCCACACAAGCATGTGTACATACATAAGCAGCCAAACCAGGATGGCACAATGGTAACACATGTCTCACAGCAAGAATGGCCTAAGATTGATGCCCGACTTGGTTGCCTTTCCATGTAGATTTTGTATGTTCTCCCCCTATTTAGCATGGGTTGACTCCAGGTTATCAGGTTTCCTCTCATCGCTAACATAAACGTGTTATTACTACTATGATCCTTAACCATGGAAAGCCTCACTGAATCTCATAACTTCGGGAGGGTACTGCAAAGCTTTTGCAGTCGAACAATGGTTGCTACATATATATTCCAGTTGAGTAATTTGTAACAACCCAAACCGGTATTTGGCCAAACATCCCGCTGCTGAAAGAATGACTCGACTACCAAAAACTTGGCAAGACCCTCCTGAAAAAGAGTCTCGAGACTTTGCGAGGCTTTCCTGAGTGAACACCCTGCACCACTCCAATGTCGACGACTCTGCCACTCGACGGTGAATGGCGACGGTGCATGTGCTGTGCGCGTGCAGGCTGGCGTTCTCGTGCATATGGGAGATGACTCCAAAGGCTGAGATTGTGAGCACACGTTTTACCAAGAGCATCATCAATTCCAAGGTGATTCCCCCCCCCCCCCCACAGACGTTCAGTTTTTGTAAAACTCTCGTTTGCTTTCACGTGTATTGTATCGGTGCCTTGCTATGTTAGTGCAGTTGAGGTTTCCGGATGGCTGAGAGGTCAGAGCGTTGAGCTTGCACCTCTGAGTTCACAAGTGTAGCGAGATGAAACGGGTTCACAAGTGGTAGTATGTATGTTGAACTTCTTTCGCACCGTACGTAGCCAACTGTGCTAATCGGAGGTGCGAGGTAGGACATGAAAGTAGTGAGTTGATGGTCTCTGTCCAGTCAACAATCACTGCACAAAACACAGGTTTGTTTTTTTAGGTTAGATCGTGTAAATATGTAAATGTATCATTAAACCCACCCCCACCCGACACAGCCAACTAATAAGGGTTGTCACGTAAACAGAACATGCCAATTCGTCACGAGTACAGCACACCGGTGTGTTGTACCAGTGACGAATTGGCCACGTTCTGTTTATGTGACAACCCTTACTAGTCGGCTGTGTCGGGTGGTGGCGGGTTTAACGACACATTTATGTATTTACACAATCTAACCCAAACAACCTGTATTATGGATGATATTGGTCACGAAAGCCTACGTGTTAAACTCACTGCATGAAAGACCACCAAATTACATTGCACTAAATTTGGTTAAATTCCAGCTTTGAGAATTAAAAAAATATATCAATTTTACTTTCTTTGGGTGAGCGTAACTCTCAGTGGTCATCGGGAGCCACGTAGACATCTGTTGAGTTCTGGCTTGGGCTTGGATCAGGCGTGGGCATTGTGTAATTGCGAGGACCCCATGGTTCACCCGTGGTGTGTTCATCGTATCCCCGCAGGCGTCTCTGACGTACGCAGAGGCTCAGCTAATGATGGACGACGCTGGGCGGAAGGATCCGGTCACCAGCAGCTTGCGTGGCCTCAACTCCCTGGCCAAGATCCTCAAGCAGAGGCGCATTCAAAACGGGTAACTCATTGTCAAGATCCTCATCCCCTCCACCGCCACTGGAGCGATGAGCCGTATTAATGTGTGCACCGCATTTAGTCGATCGGCAGGTCGCCTGTGGCGCGGTAAAGTGTGGTTACTCCCGTGTCTTCTAAGACATCCGGCCAGCGTGGAAGAGTAGGCTAAAATACATTGAGAGGGACTGTAAAAGGGTGTATCCCTAGAGGGGCCGCCTCTTATGGGAGCCCCCTTCTTCCAGCAGTGGCTTGAGCAAGCAATTGCAAGGCTGCACCTGTTGCTTTTTTGACCCCATGATGCATGAGGCTTGGGTGAATATCATGCACAAACAAGTGTTACAGGATTCATACTCTGGTTTTTTTCGGTAAAGTCACGTAGGTAAAACTATAAAATAAAATAACAACTAAATTAAATCACGACGTTTCGGGCGCAACACAAGCATCCTTCTTCAGGTGGGACAACCACAGCCAGAAACAATTGCTGAAGTGGGCAAAAAAGGGCTGTTGTAACAAGAGGCTATATAGGTAAGAGAGTGGGGGGGAGCAAGGGGGGAGAGATAGAGAGGGGGGGTGTGGGGTAGGGGAAGTGGGGTGCTGCTAGAGGGATTAAAGGGGCGAGCACGGCAAAATGCCGGGGGGGGGGGAAGTGAGTTGGGCTGGGAGTGGGAGGCTGAAGAAGCTGGAGATGCGGAAATGAAGGCAACAATAAAGAAGTTAAGGTTTTACCTGGTTAATAACATCCTTCTAGATTGGAGTGTTACAGGCTGCTGCGGGGCTACATTGTGGGCAATAGAGGACAATGCAGTGACATAAATTGTTTTACTCTTCTTAATGCTCCCATGTCTGTGCTCCCCCACCTTTGCCAACGCGTACTGACCACCACGGTTAAGTACGGTAAAACCACCCCACGACCCGTATGACATGGGGCGGCCCTCATCCAGCAGTGGATTGACTTAACGAGCTGTGCATGTTCAACTCAAATATCTGAGTTTGTGAAGTGTCTTATATTAAGATTCTGTGTTGTTTTGGCTGGACATGATAATCGCTCATGTCCCTTCTCCACCCGTAGGGCATTGACTCTGGCATCCCCTGAGGTCCGATTCCACATGGACAGCGAAACCCACGACCCGATCGACCTGCAGACCAAGGAACTCAAGTGAGTCTCGTCAACAAGACACCTCCCATGACTGCGATCCGACTGTTGTGCAGATCTCTCTATCAGAATCAAAATATATATTTCTACTGGAAGAATCCGATGAGCTATAAAGCTCTTTTTTCACAGATGTCCAGTTGGGGCAGGTCACAACGTTACAACAACAAACAATACAAGCACACGTTAGGATTGCAAAGTATTGGAAAGGTAAACAAATAACTTAAACAAATATACAAATAAAACTAAACTATTTTTATCTTACCAAGTAAAACCCTGACCACAAATGATAGCTGAACAAAGTGGCTTATCACGTGGGAAATGTATTATCAGCAAAATAATCTAAGATAAAGAATCTTGACCCTTGTGGTTGATGTGTTGTGGTGGCGGAAACTGGTGCGTGTACACAGGGAGACCAACTCGATGGTGGAGGAGTTCATGTTGCTCGCCAACATCTCCGTGGCGGAGCGCATCGTAGGCGAATTCCCCGAGTGTGCGCTGCTCCGACGCCACCCGGCGCCTCCGCCTTCCAACTACGACATCTTGGTGAAGGCGGCGAAATCAAAGGTAGAGTTAGAACCCCTTTTAACGACCACCCTTGTTAACTAATCGCTTAACAACGGGCCTCCATAGAGCTCAATGTGTAGGCTTAACCGACCATTTCCCTGTTAACGACGGGCTCTTGTAGGTACAGTAAATATGAATTAATGCCACGTAGAAGGAAAACAATAAAATAAATATAAAACAATAAAATTATCACGACGTTTCGACTGCAACACAAGCAATCATCATCAGGTGTGAAAACCACAACAAGAAAATTTGAAAAAAGTGGCAGTTATTTTTAACGTTAGCACCACGGAGAGAGATTTGACAGTTTGTTCAGATGGACGAGTCCATCTATGTTCGGAAAAGAGGAGGGGGGAGACAAAAAATAATGGATGCGTTCTGACACCCACCTTAAGCGTGATCAATCAATTAAGACCCGAAATGGCTTATCAAATCTCTCTCCGTGGTGCTAACGTTAAAATAACCGCCACTTTTTTCAAATTTTCTTGTTGTGGTTTTCACACCTGATGATGATTGCTTGTGTTGCAGTCGAAACGTCGTGAGAATTTTATTGTTGTATATTTTTATTATTTTATTGTTTCCCTTCTACGTGAATTTACCGAAAGAACCAAGAATATGAATCCCTGCAGTCACGAAAGTTTTAAATCAAAATGAATTCATGCATTTATTAACAGTGTTTATTTTAATATGATGTGTTTATAATGTTAGTATCTTTATGTATTAATATCCATTGTTTAAATATTATAAAGTACGTTTTTTGGGTGAACAAGGGAAACTTTCGATGCTATCGGAACGAATTAAGCTTTTAACACGTATTTCCTATACTCGCTTAATGACCAAATCCTTTAATGCTCGTGTTCGTGGAACCAATTACCGTCTTTAAGAGGGGTTCTACTGTCTCTAGATTGCTGTTAACCTTCCTTCAATATCATCCTCCTCGCAAGGAATTCAGAGGTCGTCGGGTGGCTCAAATTTTTGTTTGAGGTCTTTTGGTTTAACCGGGTGAGAACTCAAGAGAACATAATAGTCTCATTTGCAAGGGTCACCTGGGTCACCCTATGACCCAGAGATTACAGCTGGGACCCTGGCTTCAAAATCCAGCAGCCACATTGAACATACTGTGTTATCAAGTGTAGGGAGTTGAAGGACTCGGCTCGTTTCCCAGCTACTCCACAGAAAGAAGCAACAAAAAACCATCACGATAAATGTAGTACTGTATTTAATTTTAGATAAATTCCAGCACTGAAATGTTGAAATATCAGGTCGACTTATTGTGATGAACATTATGCTCAAAATGGGTGGGAATGTGCTACCCCCTACTGTGAAGCAGAGGTGTCTTGAAACGATGTCAGTATTGGCCTGAGCGAGCAATTGCAGGGCTGCACCTTTTACCTTTATCTTGAGATGTAGCCGTATAGTTTCCACTCGCCCTTAGAGGCAGAACAACTCAAAAGGTGTGACGAACCACAGACAACGCTGGAAGGCAGCCAGGCACTGTGCCAGATGTAGATTAATCCACTTGCTGTACTGCCTTCTCCTGGCAAGCCAGGTTATGGAAACCTGAATGCCCACAGGAAGTGCGCTGAATAACGTTTTCTTTCCAATACACCACAACCCTTGCTGCTTCCCCAGCACTGAACTACAAGCCACGTGCGGGATAGTCACCTCACAAACGCCGGTGTGCCCGATTTTTTTGCGCAGAACATCGAGATCCAGGTGGACTCGGCTAAGGCGTTGGCCGAGTCCCTGGACCGGGCGGCGGTGCCGGGAGCGCCACCATACCTCAACACTCTGCTGCGCATCCTGGCCACGCGCTGCATGATGCAGGCCATCTACTTCTGCTCCAGCATGGAGCCCGACACCCACCACTACGGGCTCGCCACCGCCATCTACACCCACTTCAGGTCGCCCATTCGACGGTGACGTGCTCTGGCGTCAGGCACACGCGTGAAATCGACCTTCGCGATTATTGAGGGGACTATGTTGTTGTCTTGGTGTGGTCTGGGACTGTGCTGCCTTTCCCAAGTTTAGGAATTTATTTATTAATTGATGTACTTATGCAATGTTAACTTGTGATTACGGCACACCTCCAATTAGCACGGTTGGCTACGTACGGTGCGAATTAAGTTTAACATACAACTTGTATATCTTTTTTCTATTATTTACTTTTACTGATTTGTTTACCTTTCCTCTTCTTAGCACTCCTATCATATACCTACTGGACATCTGTCAAAACGAGCTTTTATCGCGAATCGGATTTCTCCAGGATAAAGATTCAGATTTTGAGTTATTTTTCCAAAAGGTCCTATAAACGGGAAGTTTGGCCAATTCCTTAAATGGTTGTTTGGCTTGTGTTGGAGAAAAACTAGAGGATCCGGAGAACACCAACGCCTACAAGGAGGGTGACAGTGTTCCACGTGCAGAATCAAGAATCCATTGCCGTGTTGCAGCGGCGGCCAAAAGTGAAATGCAATTCTGCCATGGATCGCTAACGATTTTGTTGTGGATCTTAAATAAGAACACAGATATGAGCAGGCAGCAATTTGCGCTACATCTGTTGACAAATAAAAAATCCTCAACAAAGAATTAAATTCATACATTAACAAAGATAATTTCCACCAGCAGATGGTGCTAGAACGTGGTATGGCCAGAGTACAGTATTCTATCACAGCGTTAAATCCATCTGAGTCATTGTTTGCGTAGCTTTCTGGTGGATCGTCAAACCCGCTGAGATCCACCAGAATGAATCGCGGTGCTTGGTGGATTAATACCGCTGCTCCGTTGGCATCTCGTGGCCATACCGCAGCCTGTATCTACTGTAAATTTAATCTTCATATTAAATAGAGGCTACAACAAATGTGAATATTGTTGTTGTTGTTGTCTCCCTGTACCGTTACAGATACTCGGATGTGATTGTGCACCGGCTGCTGGCCGTGTGCGTGGGCGCCGACCCCACGTACCCGGCGCTCACCGACAAGCAGAAGCAGCAGCAGCTCTGCAACAACCTCAACTACCGCCACAAGGTGGCGCAGTACGCCCAACGCTCGTCTGTAGCTTTCCACACGCAGGTGGGAGGCGGAAGTATGGGCCACGTGGAGCTTGCACGGCGTGTGCTTAGGCACCTGATAATGCGTCCATTCGTCTCTTGAAAACCATTTTTAAGGTCACGAAAGCAGGCATCCTATTGTGCGTGTAGTAAGAATCAATTGTTTTCTATTCGCACGCTTACGTGTGGTGGTGCCGTGGCTGTACTGGTTGGCTACACTTGACATTGCTTTTCAGCATTCTTCTGTGTTTGCTGAAAAACCTGGTTACTTGGCACATTTGCCCATGATGTGACAACTTTATTTGATTGGCTCTGTCAGGTGATGGAGGATTATAGTCAATACAATTGACATTGTACCTTCACGATTGAACTCAAAATAATCCCCATGACATGATGCCAATAGCACAACTGGAATAAATTAGCGGGGGGATGCAGGAAAATTACCTTAAATTTTGTTAAATAATTATGGGCTTGGTAAGTGATGCGCGTGTGTCTGCTCTTTGCCACGTAGCGGTGATTAACGGCTGTTGTTGTTGTGGTCTCAGTTGTTCTTCAAGACTAAGAGAGTGGTGAGCGAAGAGGGCTTCGTGCTGTTTGCGCGCAAAAACGCCGTGGTGGTGCTCATTGTTGTTGTGGTCTCAGTTGTTCTTCAAGACTAAGAGAGTGGTGAGCGAAGAGGGCTTCGTGCTGTTTGCGCGCAAAAACGCCGTGGTGGTGCTCATTCCCAAGTACGGCTTGGAGGGGACGGTTTTCTTTGACTCCAAAGATCTCAAGCTCAACGTTACCTTCGACGAGGAGGTAGGGCATGTGTTCACTTAACCGGGAGACATTGGCATTTCCTGAACGGCTGAATTCTGCATTTAAACCCAGGACTGGCTTAATGCACTGGGACCCAAGCCCCCTGACCATCTCTCTACGATTAGGTTTCTATCAGACACACAGACACTTGGTTTAAGGTGGAAGAACGCAGTGAGATACGAAGCTCCGTTTTTTTTGCCATTTGGCAGTGTGGACTATTACAGAGGAAGTTACACCGGTGGATACATTAGAGCCGGATGGCTCACAGGGCTATATCAAAATAAACTGAAACTGAATTAAATGATGTAAATGCGTTTCAAATATAAAACTGTCACAAATAAATTTGCTTTGGAAATAACTGCCATGACGGAGCCTGTATTGTCACGGAGAGGACATCACATTAAAAATACAGTAAAATCCTTCAGATCCGGAAGAATTATAGGGAAAATCTAATGCTTTCTGTAAACAATGAGAAACTCGAAGGGCAGAAAAGTACTTGTAGAATAAAAACAAATGAGGGAAATAGTAGTTGATGCAAAAAGTGATCTCTAGATGGCAAAAAGCACATTTGTCATCAGTGGATCCGGTCCTTTCCAGCATGCCTTGCATGCCGCATTACATTGTCACTCTGCGTGGATAATGCACACAGCCTAATTTGGACCAGAAGCTCAAAAGGGTCAACATTTGCAGCCATATTTTAGGTATGTTCTTAACTGCAATTGTACACTCCATATAACCTAAGGGGGGTTGCATCTACTACTTAATGATGGCCAAATAAGGCTTTAAAATTCCTTGGCTGGCCCGCACATCACGATCCCTCGGTTGGTTTGGTCATTGCAGCCATCGGCTTCTCATGCCTGATTTTCAGCTCGCGGTGAGGTGGCCCAAGCGGTATTGCATTCGCTGTGTGTTGTGGAGATTTGTGTTTCAAACTCGGTGGCCACTCCGGTTAATACTGTGGTGTGTCTTCTTTGGTTCTTTCGGTAAAGTCACGTAGAATGAGAATAAAATAATAAATTGATAAAATAAAATAGCACAATAATATTCTCACGACGTTTCGGCCACAACACAAGCGGCCTTCATCAGGTGAAGGGACGAGACTGTGTTGTGGCCGAAACGTCGTGAGAATATTATTGTGTTATTTTATTTTATCAATGTATTATTTTATTCTCATTCTACGTGACTTTACCGAAAGAACCAAAGAAGATGAATCCTTGCAGTCACGAAATCTTTAAATCGAAACTGTGGTGTATTAAGCGTAAAATATTTACAGGCTATCCGCTTTAACAGTGGACGTTAAAAGATCCTGTAACGTTATTCGTGTGCCAGCATCATGGTCCAAGGTTGGCAAATTACATGCAAATTACTTATTTGGGGAGCACATATCAATCGGTCGCCTCCTTTTACAAAGACGTAGCAGTGACCTTGAATGCAAACGTTTTGAGAATCAGTGAGGCTTTTCTGAGTGACCCATGTAATAGTATGAATAATAACGTTGGGTTTACGTCAATCCGTGCTTGTGTGCAGGGCACTTGGCAGAGAGCAGTCAGTGGTAGTGTAGCGGTTAGCGCTCTGCGCTACGATCCCGGCGACTTGGGTTCGATTCCTTCGCACGGTCAACACCAGTGATGATTATCTGAACCGGTCCTGGGCCTCGCCTAGGTTGACTCGGAACTCAATTGAATGCCTGCTGCGGTGTGTAAACATCGCCACTGGGGAGACAAAGGCGGCCGGGCATGGCGCTGGCAACCCACCCCCTTGTGTGCCGTGCCGGCCTTCATCTGTGCTCCTCGCCAACAGCACTTGCCCCAACAGTCTGTTAAGGCTACATTAGAGATGTCTTTGTGTTTTGTGTAGGGCCCCACGCTGTGCGTGGAGGGCATCGCGCTGAACATGTTCGACCGCGTGTGCGTGCGCGTGTCGCTGGATTCGTCCAACCTGCAGCACCAGCGGATCCGCATGCACCTCGTCCGCCCAGAGGTACTCACCGTGCGGCGCGACGCGCAACCTCGGAATACCACCGATTTGTATTGTGACCATGCTGCTGTTGCTGCTTGCTGCGCCAGCAGTAGTGCACAAAAAACAAACGCTCGCCGCATCGGAACGTCAGCGGGCCGAAAATTAATGGCACAAGCCACAGCATAGCGCTTGTTGCCATGCAACCCAAACTGTGGGACCGTATAGTAAAGCCATAGAGACACAGAGATACATAGGAGATACAGAGAGACCCATTATGATTCCTAGAGATTCATAGAGACTCATACAGATACATAGCAGTGCATTAAAAACAAGCTCCTGTACGATTGTGGCCATGCAACCCAAACTATGGACTACATTTTACACCACTGTAGTCTGCGCTCCTTGAATGGAGGGGGTGGCAAGATGACACAAACTCTCTCCTGAGGCTCTCCCGTAGCTATCAGACCCATACATTGGCATTTAGCCCCTGAACGTAATACCCTTATAACACAGGAATAAAATATAAACTCCGGTCTTGGATGGAAAAAATATATGTATAGCTAGCATTTTGAGCTGCAGTCTGTTGTCCTATACCTCCTGTAACTGGCAAATTGGATATAACGCGATGATGAATGTATGAAGGAACGCATTTTTTGTATAACGCGGATCCAAACTGGATATAACTCGGTTGAATGAATGGAACTACGTCGCGCGAGTAGGAATAAGCGGTCGTAACGGCTGCCTCGGCGTAGCATCACACAAGGCGGGATGCTGCTGGATGCTTCTAGATGCTACCCACGTTCCTTAGTCTTTGTTCAGCCTGTGTTACGCATCTCACGCGTTATTGCGGACTGCGCTTTACCCCATATAATATATTATTTATTATGACACGATTTTTCCAAAACGCGGTGTTCTTGAGGTACGCAACTACCGTATTATAGAACAGACTGTATATCCAAAGACTATGGGACACTATCCCTACCTATATCAGTTGTGACTGTCCGTGTGTTTAAATCCAGCTTGAAAACATCGTTATTAATTGGCTTTCCTGGATTCTGATTGGTTATTACTGTGAGAGGAATCATTATGATTAGCTTTTATTGCATTTTGCATGCTGTGTAAAGTGTCAGTATCACTGTCATTATTGTTATTATCGGCTTTTACTTTATTTCTATTGGCTTGTATCTATACTTGAGTAGTTTTTTAATGTCCAGTGCTTTTTTGAGATATTTCGATATGCAAGGTGCTGTATAAAATAGATTTTTATTATGGCCCTAGTTCATTGCACAAGAAGGGCCATTATCTGAGACGTGACCTATTTAAATGATGAATGCGAGTTCTCAAGATACCAAGCTAAGTCAGGGTGTGGGAGCCTTGGTAGATATCAGATTTCTTAACAAAACTCCATGAGTCTGTTCTGCATGGGTTTCCTCCGGGTTCTCTGGTTTCCTCCCATATCTAAAAATAAGCATGCGTTGAAACTGGTATTAAGGTAGTTTACGTATCGCCATGGGCGGCAGGGTGGCACATTGGTAAACCCTTGTGTCTTGCAGCAAGAAAACTGGGTTTGATTCCCAACTAGAGTGTGTTACTGTGTGGAGTTGTCATCTTCTCTCCCCGTGTTCCTCAAAAGTCTTCAGACTTGGCGAAGTTTTTCAGTGTTAATAAGTGTAATGATAACGTATCACATTTGTTGGAAATACTCGCATATGTGTGTGTGAGAGCATTGGTGTAGTGGTTAGCACGCTGCGCTATGAACCCGGCAACCCAATTCCCACTCACCGCCAACACCAATGAGGATTATCTGAACTGCTGTTTTGCCTACCCAAGGTCAACTCTTTCTTAAATGAGTACCTGGTGCAGTGTGTAAACATCAGCACTGGGGAGAGGTGTTGGCCACTTACCCCCTCGTGGGCCATGCCGCCTAACAGCAGCACAGTCTGTTAAAGGCTTATTTGGGTGACTATCTTTGTTGTACGTTTGTGCCATTTGTGTGTCCGCTGTCACAGATTCCAGGCTACAACCCTGCGGAGTCCACCCCATGGGGCTCGCCTTCTCCCCGGCCTAAGAAACCCAGACAGCACTAGTGTATCGTGGATGCGGTGTCAACAAGATGTCGGAGGAGGTGCATGAGTGGGCACACACTCTGGGTTTTACATCTGCAGAGTTAATTAAGTGTACATTGTGCTCGCAAGCAGAGGTGAACAATTGAAAAAAAAAAGCAGTGGCGGTTATGAGAAATGTTTCCCTGAAGTAACAGACGGTTTGCACTCTGAACTTGCAATCTAGAGTTCACCGGTTCTTCGTTCTCCTGGCGCAGCGGTTCAAATGGTAGCGCATTTTTTTTTTAGAATTTTTACCTTGCCAACCAGTACAATCAGCCAATTAAGGTGTATACGCGTCAAGATGTATGAAAGGTTTAGGATATCTTATGCCCCACTTCTTTGCCAGCCAAGACACTGACCCCCTTGTGATGAAGGTGATTTCACAAAAATATTGGTTACTGAATCGGTGGTGTGTATTGACTAACGCAGCAGTGTCTAACCCACAAAGCACTGTGATCCATTCTGGTATATCTCAACATGTTCCGTGATCTACCAGCAATATATGACCAACAGTTACCCGGATGGATTTAACCGACTAATAGAACACTGTAGACATGCCAAGTGCTAGTGCGATCTATTGGTTTAAAATATATATTATTAATCCATTAATTCTTAGTCGGGGATTTTGTTTTGCCATCTGCTATAACAAGAATTGCTTTATATTAGAGGTGTTTATTCCTATTTGTCCTGAGATCCACAATCAAAATCTTTTGCGATCATCCACCCATGGATCGCGATTCACATATCGGCTACCACTGATCTAACAGTTGAAAACCAGTTTAACACGTAGGCTTTCGCGACCAATATCCATAACACTTTTTTTGGGTTAGATCGCGTAATAAATATTTAAATGTGTCAGTAAACCCGCCACCACCCGACACAGCCAATTCGAAAGGTTTGTCACATTAACAGAACATGCCAATTCGTTACTAGTAACATCACACCGGTGTCTTGGAGAGCAAAGCCACAACATTTACAATCTGAGTACAATGTTTCACCAGTAATTACAACCAGCTTCATCAGGCGACAGCCAGATTCGTGGAGAATCCTCGTTCCTTAATGCGCATGCATAATGTGTGTTGATTAACATATAAATAACCCAATCGGCAATGGATACCCATAGTCATATGCATTCATTGATTCCCCTCCCAATTCGCGAAAGAAGTGCTCACAAGTGATGGCTGTCGCCTGATGAAGCTAGTTAGTGCTGGCGAAATGTTGTACTTAGATTGTAAATGGTGTGGCTTTGCTCTCCAACACACTGGTGGACTGTACTAGTAACGAATTGACATGTTCTGTTTACGTGACAAACCTTACTAATTGGCTGTCGGGTGGTGGTGGGTTTAACAACACATTTATATATTTAAACGATCTAACACATAAAACGTGTATTATAGTTACAAACCTACAATTGTGCCAGGTTTGGCCTGTCGCAGTGGGCCATTAGGGTGGCCACTCGGAGGGCAAAGCTCTGGGGAATCCGAGCAAGAGCTTCGAAGTATGATTGTGCACGGTGACACCCGCAGGGGTCTCGTGATGGATGGCAAATGGAATATTTTTTTATTGCGAGAGGATTCCCTGCAAGGGATGTTAGGTTACTTATTCTTGTGAGGATGCCATTTACTGTATGAAGGGGCATCGGTCAGCTGCTTAGAACAGAGTATAAAATTCCCCGAGCTGTTGCTGTTTAAATCGTCGGTTTAACGGAGAATTTCACCTCAGGTTTTTTTACACAGCTGCCCCACCCCTCATCGGACGCTGTGCAATCACACAAGGAATGTTTTTGGAAAAAATGTCGGTGTCAGAAAATTTTAAGGTTTAATCGTTTACAAATGCGCATTTCGTCACAGCTTCTCTTGTCCTTTAGACGTGCAAAGATAATTTCTGATAAAATATTGACACGTTTTCAAATTGTTTCGTAAATGGTTGTAACTTTGCTCACGTATATACAGTACTTGGGCAATAATTCTGAGCTCCTGGAGTAGTGGTAAAGATTTAAGCGAGTTGATGTCTTTGCGACTTTGTTGAAATGTGTTTAACATTTTTTAGCTGAATCGTATATTTACAAGCATGTACACATGAGTTATACGCGTTTATATACAAAATTAAACCGATTTATTTTCCATGCATCTTCTGTTATTTTGGTTACTTTAAGTTACGTTTTCCACTGCTGGATGAAGATCTCGCCACGTGATGTTGGATGTCAGGTTTAGTTTGACCATACTTCACCATGCTGGTCGCTGTTGGATGATAATAATGTCCACTTGCAATGCACCACTGCGCAGTATTCACTCACCTTCGAATCGAGTCCTGCACCGCCGTTTCACATGCAAATTTGATTCTCAATCCCTGGGCCAACTTGCTCCTGATTAGCATGCGATTTGCCACATTTCGATCTCGGAGGTGATTAAATGCGCCGGCTTCCAGGCTTGTTGAGCCGCTCGGAGCCCAATTAACGAAAATTGTTGCCAAAGCAAAAGCGTGAGCTCGAATGTTTGTCCGTGTTCTTTTCAAACCACCAGTCGAACGCCGGCCTCTGCCCACTCCGACCGTGCGGAGGCCCTGGCCGTCGGGGAGGCCCTCATGGTGCCTCACGGCAAACGTGGGGCCCGGGTGGGCGCGTCGACGGTTGATCGCGTACAGGCGGTGCAACTCCCACAAATGAAACATCACACCTTGCTGATCTCGTGTCCAGGAGCATAAACGATCATCACGCAAACTCCGGTCATCCTCGCAGCAGCAGCTCTTGGCCATCGAACAAAGACGATCACCGCTTCCTTCCGATATTAGAAGCCACGAGCTATGAACGACTCGGAGGTTCGAGCAACCACAGCCGAGTGGGAAGGCAGCAGCAGCCCAGGCGGTGAGCCAGCTCCAAAATCCCCCAAGCACTGAAGTTCTCGATTTAGTACATTGAAAAACACAACGGTAAGTGAAACAACGTAAATCGAAACCAATTTTGCCATTCACTTGAGGGGCCGTCCATAAATGACGTCACGCAATTTTTGACCTCTTGTCACTCGGCGTCACAAAAAGTCAGACCCTCCCCCCTCAAATATGACGTCGCAAAGCTCTGCCCCCCCCCAAACCATATTTCCATTTTTAAAATAAAACATGCCTCAACTTGTCATTGTAGTGCGTGGCGCTGCACTGATGTAGGAGTGTTATAACAATTAGTGTTATAACAATTCTATACTTAAAGTTGCGCATTTTGATGTGACGTCACATTTCTCAAACCCCCCCCTCCCCCTCGTCACACATCGTCACAAATGTCTGACCCCCCCCCCGAGGTGCATGACCGCATTACCGTGTTCATTCTGTGGTGAAGGGATGAGGAAAAGGAAGAGGGAAAAGCATCCAGCGTCACCGCACGCAGGCAACGTGTATATCACAGTGGTAAAAATATAAAAATACACATGTAGTGGGTTCCACGGAGACTGGAGACGTCTTTAGAGGCAACACGGTTTATTTGTAACTATGAACAGAACTCCCCTTAACTCCCACTATCTAGGGAGGTACAGCCTCCGGGCTAGCGTGCCCTCGCACTGATCAAACCTGGCTCTCAGCCCTCTGGCTATCTGTGCCCTAGGGGAGGCTAACTGACCCGACCCAGCCAAGGTACGGGTCCTGACCACTGGTCCGAGCTCGGCGCGGCCCTTACAAGGACGTCGGGCTCGAGGTCCCAGGGTCCTAGCTAGGGAGGCTACTCTGACCCGACCCAGCCAAGGTGCGGATCCTGACCACTGGTTCGCGCTCGGCCCCGACCCTTATAAGGATGTCGGGTCCCAGGGACCTAGCTAGGCTGGTCTTCTGTTCTTCGTCTTCGGAGCACTGCCCCGAGCTGTCCCAGAGGTACCCCTTTAATACACCTCTCGGGGGCTCTCCGCCCCCGGTGCCGCCCCCTCTCTAGAACCTTCCAGGGGGCTCTGGAAGAACCCCCCAACCCCTCACCTGGGGCCTGGCTCTCTCTGTCCTTCCCCAGCTCAGGGTGGCACCCCCTATGGGCTTGTGCCCGCAACTGCAGGTAAGTATACCGACGGTATAGGATGTGCATTTATTACGCTACATCTATGCGAGAGAGGTTGTGGACAAGAGTCTGCTCTGCGGGAAGCAAGCATTGCCATACGAATGAGATGAGCTCGCGTTCGATGCGGGCAGTCTTGAGGACGACCGTCGACAGGCACGCGTGGAGGCACGCCGTGGTCACAGCGCAGCGCCGACTAGTGTAGGTGGTGATGGCCCAGTTGTAGAGAGGAATGCCGGAGCTTCGAGCAGATGTAGCCGAATGTAGGATAGAGCATCTTGAGGAGCATTGCCCTCGACCCCCTCCGGGAGGCCGTATGGTTTACTTGGCACTCCCGTCCCTTAGAGTCCAGTCTGATGTAAGCCTCCTCAGGTTCCAGCAGCCTGGCTTCGTAGGTCTTCATTGCACCGCTCTGCTCGTCTAGCATAGTCTGAAGGGTCATATGTGGCTGCCTCCTGAATCTTCACCCTCCTGCAAACCTTACTCGACATCTCGTTGAGGACCCGAAGAAGGGCAGTATTCTCTTTGTTTTTTTTTTTTACAAAAGGGCTTGTAAGAGCTCTCGTTCCTCCCACCGGGATCTCTGGTGTCAACTTGAACGGGGTGGGGGGGGGGGAGACAAAGCTATGGCTTTTTTCCCAGGGGATCTGTCTTCCATGGAGCACAAAGATACAGGCGGAAGGTCCCCTTGGCCTAGCCATGAGGTCAGGCTCGAGTTGCTTACTGAGGACCCTACACCTAAGGAGGCTGTGGATCGCCCTAGGAAGCTCCAAAGTAAAAAAACAGCTTTCCAAGGCCCCCTATAAAGTGCCTGAGGCCAGGTAGAAAAATAAGAAAACTATCAAACAGGAAAGCGAGTGGTTATGTTGGGTCGAAAAAGGTAATGTTCTAATGTAGGGGTTGGAGCGGTCATTGCTGCTTACTCGACCATGACGTCACTGCAACTCGTTTGATTAACACTTTTAAAAGAAAAAATCACAACGCGCACTGAACATATTATTCCGAATCGGTTTTACCACCACTACCACCATGACACAGTGGCAAGGCTGGCACATCGCAGTGCAGCTGCTAGGCTGAATCATATGAATAAATATAATCAAATCTAGAATATAATCAAATCTAGAAATATCCTGTATGTACCCAGGAGAGCCACATTGAGTCTCGAGACTCATTATTAGCTCCGTGCTGCATTAAGATGTTTGGACAATTTCAAGCATCAGGGTTCGGCACGTAGGAGGAAACCGGAGAAACGCGCAGATGTTGTGAAGCTGGCTTGGTGGTAGAAGTCAGTCCAGAACATTTGGCCCCACACCTATCACTGTAACGAATCAGTGTTCTACGGGAGCATTCTAAGCGAGGACTGATTGTATTAAAATCTACTTTGATCTACGAATCGTAATGTATCAATAATGTTAACGTGTAACATGCCCCATGGTTTTTCTTAATCTGGAAGGAGGGAACAACGGATGATCTGTGTGCTGATGATGTTGGTGATGATCTCGTAATGGCTGTTCACTTCAAGGAGTGGGAGAGTCTGATGGTGAACCTGGATTGTGCCAATAAGAGGTAGGGCCTTACCATTCGCCCTACCAAACAAATCAAAGCAGTACCTGCCTTGATATTTTGTATGTCTTCAAGGACTCCACCCCCTCAACTCCGCATGATAGGTAGTTGTGGAAAGAGTGGAGGTATTCCCATATCTGGGCAGTTGTTTATGACCAGCTCCGATTTCAGAGCGGAGGTCTTACTCTGAATTAGTTCAGTGGCATATCCTTTTTTTCAGCTGCTTAGTGCTGTATAAAAGTTACATGGCCTATCACTTCATACAAAGCTCTGGTTCTTTTCTGCCACACTTGTCCTCTCCCTCCCAGCTATAACCTCCCGAAAGCAACATTTGACCTTTGTTTTGGCGTGACAAACACCAGTGAAAGCAAAACACCGAAAGTGTAATGACTACACGTAATGCAAGAATCTCAGTTGTATTTCTCAACGGGTATTGAATATGAAGTCCCAGGAGTGGTGAAGGTGCATCAACCTGCAGACCCACAGGTGGCAGCGGTGGATTGGCCTGCAGACGTTGGGGTGGTGGTGGATTGGCCTGCAGACCTTGGGGTGGTGGTGGATTGGCCTGCAGACGCTGGGGTGGCGGCGGTAGATCGGCCTGCAGATGTAGGGGTAGCGGCGGTGGATCTTCCAGCAGTAGCCGACCAGTGAAGTTCTCGAATAAATTTACGCAATTTGCCGAACCTGGTGGCTTTGGCACAGGCGGTGGTGGATCTCCCAGCAAAAGCTGGGGAGGCAGTGGTGCATCTGCCAGCATGAGCTGGGTTGGGATGACAACGTTGGATCTCCCGGCAGCAGCCGGGGCGGTGGTGGCGGTGTTGGAGATGCCAGCAGCAGCCGGGGTGGCAGCGCTGAATCTGCCAACATCAAGCGCCATGGCGGTGAATAATATGCCAGAAGCAGTCGGGGTGGGGGTGTCGATGCATCTCCCAACAGCATCCCTGGTGGTGGCGGCGGAACTGCATGTGGCTGCCAGGATGGCGTTGGAGGCAGTGGTGGTGTTGGTGGAGACCGTGGCCGTGGCTTTCTCCAGCTCATTGAGCTATCAACGCATCATTTCCAACTGCAGATGGCGCTCCACATTCTCCCGTTTGTATACTTGAGTGCAGGGAAACATTCGACAGTTTGATCAACATTAGCCCCTACACGAGCCTTCTAATCATCGCAACTCTTCAAACTATATCGCTTATATAATGTACATCATTTCAGTCACAACAAAAATTACATAAACACATCGGGGCTGTGAAAATTACGGCTTCGTATTACCAATATCTTGCCTGTCCAGAGAAGCCCATGAACTAACGTTGTACATACAAACTCATAGACTCAGAGGCCCATAGACTGAGTCACAAATAGCAGTGGATAGGGCCCGGAACGGTGTGGTGTTAGTGAAAATATGAACCCAACTGCATCCTTTTCAATGGAACCAGGGACCCAAGTGTCATCATAGGCTTTCCCTCGCAATCGAGGATTGCCTTCCAGAGAAAATTTGGATTTTCTGTGGGTCCAAAGATGGCTGAAGAGACCAATCTGGGATCGACAGATTCTGCCGCAACTCTGGCACATGTGTCCAGAAATAGTGGTGGGTGGAACTGCATTAGTCGGGCTGCAGGCTGTTGTTTCTGCCATTCCCACTTTTTCTGTTTCTGCTATTAAGTTTTAAAATGTTTGGCTTCTTGAAATAGACTGTCTCCATCTGAGGTGATCCTGGGAAAGATACTCCCTTGAGTTAGTGTCGATGGAGCACTTCTTCATGTTGGACTTGAGGACATCCTTGAAGCACTTTCTCTGACGAACTACATTCTCCCACTTTTGGTTAATCAAGTTTGACAGTTTTTCATTGAGGCATTGGTGGAAGAGGTCTTGCTTAATGGAGTCCTATAAAGCTTCAATGTTAATCTTCTCTAGACATCTCTTCTGATGAAGCCGTCACTTGCGAGCCAGTTTTATGAGCATGGTTGAGCAGATGAGTCAATGATCAGTCCAGCCACCAGCAGCTACTAGAACAGCCTGGATGATGCAGACATCTTTGGGATCCTGTTCATGGACAATGACGTAATCGATCAAGTGGCGGTGCTTAGATCACGGATGATGCTATGATGTTTTGTATTTGTTTTTTCTGGCGTAACAGGGTGTTGATGATGATGACTCCATTTTCCGTGCATTTAGTCAAGGGAAGGATGCCGTTGGAATTGACTTTACCCACTCCTTCTTTCCCGATGGTTCCATTACAGAGGTTTATGTTTCTTCCAACTCTGGCATGCATATCACCGAGCAGAATAAGTTTGTCTCCCACAGGAACAGTAGAAAGGACCTGATCAAGGTTGACGTAACATTCATAATCGGAGTGAAGAATCAGGGCATATACGCTGATGACAGTAGAATATTGGCTCCCCACCAGTTTGAGACATAGAGTCATGAGGCGCTCACTCATCAAGTAAATTCTTGATGGAGAAACCAACTCTGTGCAGCCGCCGCTGTTCTTCCTGTCTGCCTTTCCAGAAGAGGGTACAGCCAGCTCCTTGTTCCTTGAGCTGCCCCTTCTCTTCTCGTCGAGTATCATTGAGGGCAGCTACGTCAGTGTTGTGTCGTCTGAGTTTCCGGGCCACGATTAAGGTGCAGCATTCTGGGCGTTCACTTTTAGTCTTGTCCATAAGGGTCCTGACATTCCAGTTCCCAAAGGTAATTATCTGACTTTTAGTTTGGTTTCCACCACAGTAATGGGGATCCTTCTGAACGTGGTTATCCAGTCCGGAAGAAGTGAGACAGACTATGTTTAGGGCCACTTTCCTAGCTCCTTCCCCACGTGGGGTGAGCAGAGTGGATAATTTGAAAGGACTTCTTAGTCGCAGGTACAGCTGCAGAAACACACTCTTGTTTCTGCTGAGTGTTAGACGACCTTCTTGTAGCTGCCACTAGAAGCTTCCAGACTTCACAATCAAGCTCCCGTCGTCACTAGCTGGTCACCAAAAACACTGTATTGAATGGGCCAGAAGATGTTGTTTCTTTAATGAAACACGCCTGTGCATGATTTATTTTATTGTGGAGAAGCTAATAATTGTTTTTTTACCCTATTATCTGGCAACAAAACTGACACCTGTTTTTTACAAGGAGTCATGTTTGCATTGACCACAATACCCGCGGGTCGGAATGCAAACAAAAAACATAACTCTGATAATGTATGCACTGTCCTTGAAATTGATTGGTCCACACCCGAGACAGCGTTCCTTAGAGCCTAGTCTCACATGGTGTTGGACCAGATGACGCCAAAAAGCTGTTGTACAGTAGCTTCCACACAGTTCTTGAGAGAATGGGACCATGAATCCAATGGCAAGGAGACCAGTACGATTGGAGATATCGTTCTGCTGCAGTCTTGGTCCGCCTTCACAGCTGTTGAGATGTTAACATCTTCTTCCTCCTGCTCTGCTGTTGAGGACTTGTTAACCCATGGCTGGTGGCAGACATGCTTATTATAATGGCGGCCTATACTCGCCATGTGGAAGCATCGTTAAAGGGTATACGTCGCTTTTCAAGAGGAAAACCATTGGCATTTTCAGTCCTAACCACACCCTGGTGGTGCTGTCACTGCTTGGTCCACAACTGCTTATCCGCCAGGGTTGCCGCTGCTTATTTTGCAGCTAAAGTTCACAGAAGGTCGTTCCACTATCCACCACCTGCGGATACGCTGGGTCCCTGATATACAATACTCTGGCGTCTACAAACTAAGCCGTGTCTGTGGCAGTAGTTACATTGGGGAAACTAACCGACATGTCTCGGACTGTGTTCATGAGCATAAGGAAGATTTGAAACACGGTAGGACCAACACGGTAGCCTTGGCTGATCATTGTTTTAATGCGGTTGGCTCACACGCCAATTGATTTCTCTAAGACGAAGGTACTTTGTAAGCCCACTGGCTATCAAAAAAATTCGTTCATGAAGCCATCCACATATACAGACACAGTCACATTTTCGACCGAGACGATGGGTACAAACTCAGCAATCATTGGAAGAACGTCATCAACCAGTTTAAGTCATAACTGGTGTTGTTCTCATCCTGCCACCTTCCGATGTTAGTTTTTATTTTCCCCGTAGGTTCGGCTCTCCGATCTTACATTAACAGGTGAAACAAATTTCACACCAACATAGCCCCTTCCGCATGCTGACCTAGACGTGGCGGCAGCTCTGCGATCTTACATTAACATGCCAATCTCTCACATTAACCTAACCACCTCCGCGCCCTCGTCATGGAGGCCGCTCTCCGATCTTACATTAATGTGCTAATTTCTCACATTAACATCACTAGCCACGTCGTTTATGACCCTTGGGCTACACCCATTTTCAACCTTTAAAACAGTCTGCCTCAGCAGCTTTCCCCCTCTTTCTTCTTCCTGATGACGATCACTTGTGTTGTGATTAAAACGTCAGAGCTTTTTTGTTTATTTTATTTTTATTAATTTGAACCTATCTACGTGATTTTACCGAAAGACCCAAATAATATGAATTCCTGCAGTCACGAAAGCTTTAAGTCAAGATTTATAGTAATAACTCTTCCTCAGATCTAATTAGATGAAATCATTACCAGATGTATTTGCACCATTCCTACAATGCAAGGCTCTCACGAAGGTGATATGTTTTACAGACGGGTAGAGTGTGCCATGGTTTCACATTAAGGGCAATGCTGCTCTGTGGTTTTAACCAATTGGATAATTGGAAAGTATTATTTAAAGTCTGGTAAATTTGGACTGTGGCACTGACGCAAATGGCCGGCTCTTTTTTGAATAACAACCACCATTAGTTTAACAAGCCTAACTGATGAAACCCAAATGGGAGCCGGTATAATTATATTGCTTAAAACAAATGCTGCTGGGGAATGTTGGTGGGAAAAGCCATTAGGCTGATGTATTTAAACATCGTATTCTGATTTATGTGGAGACACAAAAAGCGAGTTATGCTTCTACAGTATTTGCTTGTGCAAAGCATGGACAATCATTGCCACAGAGACTGAATCAGCTCGGTGGCTAGGAGATGTTAACTACCTCACCTGGTATGGAGGAGGCCGAGGGTTTGATCCCGACCCTGATGCCTTTATAAGGAGTACCTTGGATATCGAGGTGGTTACATTTTTGGAAAGTGTAGCAAAAGCCAAAAGCGTGATATTCAATACTTAAGCTTGACCTAAATAATGAGCTTACATACACGCAACCAAAAATAGACACATCACAATGGAAATGTGCTGTACTGAATGCCAAATTTACTACTATAATGAGCCAATAATGTCTGTGTCCCGCACGTGACGTCACTCCACGTCGAGCAGGCCCCGTCATTAATACTCATGAATAGACTAATCTCTCACAATACAAAGGCCACTGCCACAGCCATTGACATGCTAATCTCACAATACAAAGGCCACTGCCCCAGCCTCTGTGGTTGGACCATCTCTAGCTCCACCCACCTATCTTGATGCACTCATCTCAGGCCTATATAAGACCTTGTCTCAGCAACTTTCGGGTGACGTCACTCCACATGGGGGGGGCGAGGTGCCTCCTCCCCCCTCCTCAGCGTCAACTTAGAAACTCACTACAAAGGCAGAACCCTCACGTCATGCGATCTCCCTAACGTTATTGAGACATCGAAGTAAAAATGACGTCATGATGAACAAGGGATTATAACCTTTAAATGAAATAGGTCTGTCACCGCGGCCTTACAAATTGCACACAAATGGATGCAATGAATATCACTTCGCGGTCTGATTTACTGCAATAGATTTACTGCAATACACCCATCCTTGGACGGGCAAAAGGCTAGTAAACAAATAATCCCCTCGCCTGCTCCCCACCACAATATCACACAATGATATAGTACTTCCTTGTACAGTATACCCGCTAAAGACCAAAACTAATCCCCATGATAGGTAAATTGATATACATAGAGCTTGGCGGCGATAGGTCTAAACCACGAACTATGAACTCGTGATATTCAAGGGTCTCCCGTATTTGGAGTGTACATGTTCTCCCCATGGTCACGTATCCTTTTCTCCAGGTCCTCCGGTTTTTTTCTCCACATCTAAAAACATGCGTTAAGATAATTACTGCTATAAATATTCACAAAAGCCACTACGTTGAGCAATCATATGTGGCCAGGCTGCTTCTGGAAAAGAGCTATATATCTCGGTGGGCCTTACCTGGTCAAATAAAAATAGGTCGCTTACAGGAGCTGAATGGATTGCCACATCACAGGGACGCAAGGAATCGCAGCATGGAGAGGGCTTCATCCAGCAGTGGATTGATCCTGGTTTATGTTTTGCAAATAGTAAACGTAAGCGTGCACTTCCAAATGAAGGTGTTTAAAGTATCTGTTTATCTTCTTTGGTTCTTTCGGTAAAGTCACGTAGAATGAGAATAAAATAATAAAATAAAAATAAGACAATAAAATTCTCACGACGTTTCGGCCGCAACACAAGCGGCCTTCTTCAGGTGAAAGAACATAACTGTCGGGACGACAGTGCTTCAATGAGTGCTGCTGAGATTCGTGGC
The DNA here is from genome assembly GCF_048934315.1 of Petromyzon marinus. Lineage (NCBI taxonomy): Eukaryota > Metazoa > Chordata > Hyperoartia > Petromyzontiformes > Petromyzontidae > Petromyzon > Petromyzon marinus. The sequence continues at coordinate 568,656 of NC_133721.1, forward strand.
GTCTTTTAAGCTCGGTGATAGGTGTGAATGACCTAGAAAGCAGGAGAATTTAGCATTGAAATAGCTAGGGATTAGCTTGTGACAAAAAATAGCTGTGTTAAAGTCAAAGTTTACATATCAACAGAGGCATTTAGTATATGGATGCTAAAGGGCCTCCAACTACCCAACTATCATACAGTAAACCAATGTGGGAAAAAACTAAGTCTATATTACATCAGTATAATAATTGTACTTGATATATTCTTCAATAAGCTGAGCTATTAATCACAAAGCAACTGGGTATACACTACACTATATAAACAGGTCCCTGCAGGGTGGGCTGGTAGGAACATTGGAATTTTGTCTATTGCAGGTTGGTACACTCAGTTTACAACTTCGTTCCTTCCAGTATTAATACCATATAGTAAAACCAATGAAAACCAAAATATAAACTACCTAAATGTTTTGATTTAAAGCTTTCGTGACTGCAGTAATTCATATTCTTAGTTTTTTCGGTAAAGTCACGTTGAAGGGAAACAACAAAATAATAATAATATATATAAAACAAAAAATTCTCACGACGTTTCGACCATAACTGAAACGGTCGTCTTCAGGTGTGTTGGTTTGCATAAATTTATTTTTAAACGGCGCATTTATTTATTTATAAAAACGTTAGCGCCACGCACAACGATTTGGCAGTTTATTTAGGACTAGTCCATCTATATTCTGAAAAGAGGAGGGGGGAGACGAAATTTTTTATAATGTATGCTGTCTGAAAGCCACTGTAAGCGTGAACAATCAATTAAGACCTGAAATGGTTTATCAAATCTTTCCAATGATTGCTAAGATAGAATCCATCTTCTCGGTTGAAATTGTCTCTGTGCTTGTATATGTGGATAGCCTCATGAACGAATCTCTCATGGAAGCCAGATGGCTTACAAAGAACCTCTGTCTTGGAAAAGTCAATGGCATGTGAGCCTACTGAATTAGAACAATGATCTGCCACGGCCGAGGTGTTGGTCCTACCGTGTTTAAGGTCTGCTTTGTGTTCACGAATGCGGTCCGAGACATGGCGTTTGGTTTCTCCAATGTAACTACTACCACAGAGGCAACTTAGTTTGTAGACACCAGGGTATTGTATGTCCGGAATCACATCTTTTACAGACAGAACCAGATCACGGATTTTATGTAATGTGTTGAAACGGACCTGGATCTTGTGTTTATTCAAGATTTTGGAGATTTTTTTGTGATCCCCGCAATGTAGGGTAAAGTGATGGTTTTGAAAGGCTCCTCAAGAGGGTTCTTCTTCATGGTTTGAGTGATAGCTTTGCGGATTGTATAGTCGGAGTAACCATTAGCCCTAAGAGCTTGGTGTACGTGCTTGAGTTCACTGCTTATGTGTTCCTGGTCGGATATGCATTTATAAATAAATAAATGCGCCGTTTAAAAATAAATTTATGCAAACCAACACACCTGAAGACGACCGTTTGAGTTATGGTCGAAACGTCGTGAGAATTTTTTGTTTTATATATTATTATTTTGTTGTTTCCCTTCAACGTGACTAAGAATAAGAATACCTCAATGTTATCAATAAACTCTATATACTCTCCAATCAGCTGAGCCACCAACAATAAGTCGTTATATATCACAATGCCATATTGCAAAAAATGGCGGTTTTTCTTCCCATCAACGACCAGCACCACGGACAACGAACGAGCTTCGTTCAGACGGACGACTCAATCCATGCTCGGGAACGGAAGAGGGAGAGAGACAGCCATAATGCGTTGTTATACTCCATGTTATAAACCATACCATTAACCGTGGTGTGAGAGGTATTAAGAGGCAATATCAGCGAAAGAGCTGCGGTCTGACGGTAACCGTAAAATACAATTAATTAAGAACCATTGTAAAGATGTTTTAAACCATTTCGGAACTTCATTAGATTTATTGGCTGGTTGGGGAGGCTATATTAAGTTTGCGAGGTCTGAAACTCCAGGCCAAACATAAACTTCCGTTATCTCCGAAAAAGTTAGATGGATTGATGACCAAGCTGTGGAGGTCTGCCTAAATTCATGAGATGTCCATTGTTTCACAAGAGATAGCATGACTCGGATAAGAAATACACTATTAATTCTTATACACTGGTCCATGCATACAATTAGTATATTAGTGGACTACGTTAGAGAAGGAGAAGATCAAGGGAGTAGAGGAGAAGAGGAGGGCCGGGGTGCCCGGAGCCCGGAGAGTGCCCAGAGGGGCCAGAGAGCCAGGGGCAACCCTCATGTTTATGTTGGCTGGATAGCATGTGCTCCCGTGCATGTGAGGTTGCTCTCAACAGAAGTCGTTCCTTGCACGAGAATGGCTGAAACGCTGAGTAACCACTCAGAGGTATAGTGGTTAAGCAGTGGAGACGATATAGTGGAAAAACAGTGGAGATTTCTGAAATATAGAAGACTTAAAGTGTGTTGCTAAAAAAATCTTGGAGGAAAGAGAGGATACATGTGTGCCTCTTGGAGAAGGAAAGGCATTGCTCAAAACTGTGCTGCAAGGTCACGTGCCATGAATCACATGAGTTTAGAAAAAACGTGACTGTAAACCAACAAGCTTGTGAATAATTATCATGGTGAAGACACCTCTATACGTTGGATACTGAAGGAAAACCATCGTGCTACGCATCGTCAAAGCACAACAACACCTGACATTTGAGAAGTACAATTTCATCGTTCTACACATCGTCAATACCCTACAACACCTGGAAAGTCACCAGCTGCATCAAGCATCTGACTGTTGTATTGTTCGAAAGACACTGTGTGTAACGACTTTACATCCACCGGCACAGCGGATTTCTAAACGCCTGCCATGTCACCTTCTCAACACTAGCGTCAGAGACCGTCTGATACAGACTGAAAGCTGATTTCCTTTGTTGCACTGTTTGTCTTTTCATGAATGTCATATTGTGCACTGGGTTATGCCTTATTAACCTAAATTCTGAATTTAGCTATTCATGTATTTCTATTACAGTATCACATATTCTTTGGACCAAGTGTCAATTGCCTATTTGATGACTGGTACTCTGATTATTTTTTACAAATAAGGAACTTGTTTTATTTAAAATGTGTATGTGTGTGTGGTTGAACAGTGTAACAAATCCATGCGTTACATGTGTAGTGTTGCAGCGCCGACCTGGGCAAGGCCTATGATACAATCAGTAGGCCAGGGCTCTGGATTGTTATTCGTGTTTTCAGAGTCCCTTACCATCTGCTCACAATGAGTAAGGACCTTCACGATGGTGGGCAGGCCCGGATAAAGTTGCGTGCCCGGGAGTCAGATCAATTGCCTGTTTACAGTGGGGTGTGACAGGGATCTACAGTGAGGGAAAAAAGTATTTGATCCCCTGCTGATTTGTACGTTTGCCCACTGACAAATACATCATCAGTCTATAATTTTAATATTAGGTTTATTTGAACAGTGAGAGACAGAATAACAACAACAAAATCCAGTAAAACGCATGTCAAAGATGTTATAAATTGATTTGCATTTTAATGAGGGAAGTGAGTATTCGACCCCCTCTCAATCAGAAATATTTCTGGCTATCAGATATATTTTATACAGGTAATGAGCTAAGATTAGGAGCACACTCTTAAAGGGAGTGCTCCTAATCTCAGCTTGTTACCTGTATAAAAAACACCTGTCCACAGAAGCAATCAATCAATCAGATTCCAAACTCTCCACCATGGCCAAGACCAAAGAGCTCTCCAAGGATGTCAGGGACAAGATTGTAGACCTACACAAGGCTGGAATGGGCTACAAGACCATTGCCAAGCAGCTTGGTGCGAAGGTGACAACAGTTGGTGTGATTATTCGCAAATGGAAGAAACACAAAAGAACTGTAAATCTCCCTCGGCCTGGGGCTCCATGCAAGATCTCACCTCGTGGAGTTGCAATGATCATGAGAACGGTGAGGAATCAGCCCAGAACTACACGGGAGGACCTTGTCAATGATCTCAAGGCAGCTGGGACCATAGTCACCAAGAAAACAATTGGCAACACACTACGCCGTGAAGGACTGAAATCCTGCAGCGCCCGCAAGGCCCCCCTGCTCAAGAAAACTCATATACATGCCCGTCTGAAGTTTGCCAATGAACATCTGAATGATTCAGAGGACAACTGGGTGAAAGTGTTGTGGTCAGATGAGACCAAAATGGAGCTCTTTGGCATCAACTCAACTCACCGTGTTTGGAGGAGGAGGAATGCTGCCTATGACCCTAAGAACGCCATCGCCACCGTCAAACATGGAGGTGGAAACATTATGCTTTGGGGGTGTTTTTATGCCAAGGGGACAGGACAACTTCACCGCATCAAAGGGACGATGGACGGGGCCATGTATAGTCAAATCTTGGGTGATAACCTCCTTCCCTCAGCCAGGGCATTGAAAATGGGTCATGGATGGGTATTCCAGCATGACAATGACCCAAAACACACGGCCAAAGCAACAAAGTAGTGGCTCAAGAAGAAGCACATTAAGGTCCTGGAGTGCCCTAGCCAGTCTCCAGACCTTAATCCCATAGAAAATCTGTGGAGGGAGCTGAAGTTTCGAGTTGCCAAACGTCAGCCTCGAAACCTTAATGACTTGGAGATGATCTGCAAAGAGCAGTGGGACAAAATCCCTCCTGAGATGTGTACAAACCTGGTGGTCCAACTACAAGAAACGTCGAACCTCTGTGATTGCCAACAAGGCTTTTGCCACCAAGTACTAAGTCATGTTTTGCACACGGGTCAAATGCTTATTTCCCTGATTAAAATGCAAATCAATTTATAACATTTTTTACATGCGTTTTTCTGGATTTTGTTGTTATTCTGTCTCTCACTGTTCAAATAAACCTACCATTAAAATTATAGACTGATCATTTCTTCGTCAGTGGGCAAACGTACTAAATCAGCAGGGGATCAAATACTTTTTCCCCTCAATGTATGTGAGGAGTCTGTGGGTCGCAACATCACGTACGGCTGGAAGTAGGACATTCCAGACTAATAGGGTTAATGATGGCAATGTCAACGATACTGAACCAGCCAGCACAACTCACTGCCAATAACACATATCACATAATTCACCCTTAAGCAATTGTTCAATCAAATAATTGAATCACTACAATTAAAACCAAAGAATCTCCCAGAACAAACACTTCACACTCTCCTCCGTCAGCCACCTGCATCGACAATAGAAACGCATCAGTCCAGCAGTGGATAAAACCTGGCGTCGGAGGTATGGGGGGGGCGGCGGCTTACACTTGCGGTGGACAGCAGGGGAGTGGCTGGATGCAGTAGCCATCGCAGATCAAGCAGTAGAACTTGTCATCGACTGCCATGCGCCAGGGTAATGGGCCTCTCCTACACCCACACACATCACACTGAGCGGCACACACGTCACACCGAGGAGCACGCACGTCACACACCGAGGAGCACGCACATCACACACCGAGCAGGTTGCACAGGTCTCCTTTATCAAGACAAACGTGGAGCAGATTACAACTACAACTCTTCTACGCCTGTCACAATGCCCCCCTCTCCCCCCCCCCCCAGTTTATGGGGGGCCGCGGGCCTCACTCCACCCCTTCGCGTCAGCCCCCCCTAATAAATGGTCCGGTTGCATTGTGAATGCACCACTCGAATTACGTGCAGTCCCGTGGCGCACTGTAACGGGCTCGTGATTTACTCACTAAAATTCAATGTAAAAAAATAAAAACGATCCCAAGACATTATTTAAAATAAAGTATGGCCATCGTGTGTCAGCATCACAGGCGAAAATTGGCATGTAAAAAAAAACTTCACTCCGAATCACTCAATTGGGATTGCTCGCAGCAAAGAGCACTTGACCTGCTTGCAGGTTAGGTGCTGAATAACCGTGTGTCACACAGAGAACAGTTGCCACTGAGGGTGCCCTTTTAAAATGCTTGAGATGAGATGTGATTATCGCGTGTAAATGTGCACACTAAAATAAAAAAAATCATAATTATAAGCGAACTATTATCGTTTCAGGTGGCAGGGTGTTGCAGCGGTGATCTTTGACCCTCGCAACAAGAAGGGCCTTGGTTAATCATCCGACTGGCACTTTGCGGATGTATGGGTTATCCACTTTGCTCACGTAGCTAGAAAACACACAATCACAATGTAACTGGGTATTGGCCAAGCATCCCAATGCTAAAGTTACCTGCAAATTACTTCACTGGGATGACACTCGGCAGCAGAGCCGGATGATGACATTGCTGGGGCCCTATGCCATTGTCAAGCTTAAGAGGCCCCTTCTATGAATGCCTGTATATTTTTGTCAGCAGAATGAAAATAACTGCTTTGGAGAGTCTTTTTTTCTCACCGATCTTAATTTTTTTAAACAATTATGTTAAAACTCGAAACCTCGTGTCCATTTCTTGTTTCGTATTTAGAGCCCCCCCCCCTCTCTTAATGCGAGGCCCTAAGCTGTAAGTGTAGCCGGTGTGAGCTCGCCTGTGATGAATAACACGTATAATTGCGCACTCTTATTTTCTATGGGTGGCCAGGAGAATGTATTATTATTTAAGTGAATGCAATGGTGATCAGGGGATTGGACCCAGAGCCCCACGTACACAGTAGAATACAAGGGAACGCCCACAGTACAGATTTGAGCTGACCTCCGGATTGAGAAATTGAACTGTGTTGTGACGTGGAGGGTGTTTCTGAACGCTATTGTGACCGACCCGTCCCGACGGGAGGAGAGAGGACAGGGTGGACCGGCTGCATGAGCTTACTCTCCGGCACTGCACAGCACAACATCGCCTCCCTACTGCAAAAAAACTCGGCAGGACCCTCCTGATAATAAAAGTCTTCGGAATCAGTGAGGCCTGTCCTTGGGAGGACAGGCGTAGTCTTGGTCGTCACAAGCGAACATTTGTTTCTCCATATTAATTTGTATCTCCGGGTTACCATCAGGGCTGGGCGCTGCAAGCTTAGCTTCTGAGATCTGATGAGACTGGTAGCCGTTTTTTAAAAGGTTATTTCGGCACGTGGAGCCCAAGCATGCAACAACTTTATGGAACTTCTTGGTTCTTTCGGTAAAGTCACGTAGAATGGAAATAAAATAATAAAAAATAAAACATAAAAAAATTCTCACGACGTTTCGGCCACAACACAAGTAGCCTTCTTCAGGTGAAGGAACAGAACTGTCGGGATGACAGCGCTTCAATAACTGCTGCTAAGATTCGCAGCGTCTTTTAGGCTAGGTGTGAGAGGTAAAGCGCCTTGACAAAGGAGTTTACATATCAAACAGGAGAATTTAGCATTGAAATAGCTGTGTTAAAGTGTTGGATCAGCAGGGTGTTAAATTCAGAAATTAGCATGTAACTGGGAGATTAGCATGATGTTAATGTGAGGGTTTAGCATGTGACTGGTCACGGAAATAGCTATGTTAAAGTCAAAGTTTACATCTCAACAGAGGCATTTTGTATATGGACGCTAAAGGACTGCAACTACCCAACTATCATACAATAAACCGATGTGGAAAAAAACCTAAGTATAAACTACATCAATGTCATCAATAAACTCTATATACTCTCCAATCAGCAGAGCGCTTCATTGAACGCTGCTAAGATTCGCAGCGCCTTTTAGGCTAGGTGTGAGAGGTAAAGCGCCTTGACAAAGGAGTTTACATATCAAACAGGATAATTTAGCATTGAAATAGCTGTGTTAAAGTGTTGGATCAGCAGGGTGTTAAAGTCAGAAATTAGCATGTAACTGGGAGATTAGCATGATGTTAATGTGAGAGATTAGCATGCGACTGGTCACGGAAATAGCTATATTAAGGTCAAAGTTTACATATCAAGCGAGGCATTTAGTATATGGATGCTAAAGGACTGCAACTACCCAACTATCATACAATAAACCGATGTGAAAAAAAACTAAGTATAAACTACATCAATATAATAAATGTACTCAATATATTTTTCAAAAAGTTGAGCTATAAACATAAAGTAACTAGGTATACACTACACTATATAATGAATACCATATAGTAAACGAATTAATACAACTAAAATATAACTACATCAATGTTATCAATAAACTCTATATACTCTCCCATCAGCTGAGCTACTAACAATAAGTCATTATACATTACAATGCCCTATGGCGAAAAAATGGGTGGCGGTTTTTTCCTTCTTTCAAACGTTAGCACCATGGAGAGCGACGAGCCTCGTTCAGACGGACGAGTCCATCCATGCTCGGAACGGAGGAGGGGGGAGAAACAGCCACGATGCGCTGCTCTGTCCTGTGTTGCGTTACAACCATGCCATAAACTAGACTACTATACATTGTAATGTTATACCTTCCAATCTAAACTACATTGTATAATATCGTATACACAGCCCAATGTAAGCTCGAACATTATGCATGATATTGATATGTCTCCAACTAAAATTTTCCAACATTACACGACTATTCACCATAATATACACTACCATAGACAAACCCACCCTTGAATTATACAATGCGTTACTTTACACTACCCTATACTTTAGACTGTAAAATGTTAGACTTGTAATATTACACTATGTATTATTCTACCAACCCTACTGTATACCACACTGCTGTATATTCACTATACAATTACGATACTATATATTGCCTTATGAATTATGTTAAACATTACAATGTTATACTATTTATTATTATTATATAACATGCTATAAACCATACCATTGACCGTCGTGTGAAAGCTATTAAGAGGCAGTGCCAGCGAATGGACTGCGGTCTGAAAGTCACCATAAAATACAATCAATTAAGAACCGAAATGGTTTATAACATCTTTCCAATGGTTACTAAGCCAGAATCCATCTTCTCGGTTGAAATTGTCTCTGTGTTTGTATATGTGGATGGCCTCATGAACGAATCTCTCATGGTAGCCGGATGGCTTGCAGAGAACGTCCGTCTTGGAGAAGTCAATGTCATGTGAGCCCACTGAATTATAACAGTGATCTGCCATGGCTGAGGTGTTCGTCCTACCATGTTTCAAGTCTGCTTTATGTTCACGGATGCGGTCCGAGATATGTCGTTTGTTTTCTCCAATGTAACTGCTACCACAGAGGCAACTTAGTTTGTAGACGCCCGGGTACTGTATGTCTGGAACCACATCTTTTACAGACGGAACCAGATCACGGATTTTATGTACTGTGTTGAATCGGACCTGGATCTAGTGTTTATTCAGGATTTTGGAGATCTTTTTTGTGACCCCCGCAATGTAGGGTAAGGTGATGGTTTTGAATGGCTCCTCAAGAGGATTCTTCTTCATTGCTGGAGTGATGGCTTTGCGGATTGTGTAGTCGGAGTAACCATTAGCCTTGAGAGCTTGGTGTACGTGCTTGAGTTCACTGGCAATGTGTTCCTGGTCGGAAATGCATTGGGCACTATGGTATAGAGTCTTGATGAGGGAGTTCTTCTGGGATGGATGGTGGTGGGAATCCGGTTTTAAGTAAGCATCCGTATGGGTAGCTTTCCTGTAGACAGAGTGGCTCATTGAACCATCAGGTCTCCTTTTAATAAGGACATACACAAAGGGTAGCTTGCCATCTTTTTCGACTTCCATGGTAAATCTGATGGCTGGGTGTATGGAATTGATGTGGTCGAGGAATTGGTCTAGAGCAGGCCGGCCATGTGGCCAGATGATAAAAGTGTCATCCACGTACCTCTTCCATAACGTCGGGCGTAGAGTGGCAGTCTGGATGGCATCAGTTTCAAATTTCTCCATGAAAACGTTGGCCCCCGTGGTGCCTCACCACAAACGTGGGGCCCGGTCAGCCGCGTCGACTGTCGTGATCGCGTACAGGTGGTGAAACTGCCACACATGAACCATGATACCTTGCTGATCTCGTGTCAAGGAGAATAAACCAGCAGCCCGTCGCTAGCAATGGGAATGATCGGTAAGGGAACACATTGGGCTCTACAGAGGCACTCCACTATTATACACCACTACTATACAGTAAACATTGGGCTCTATGGAGGCCTGTCGTTAAGGGATTACTCGTTAACATGGGGTGGTCGTTAAGAGGGGTTCTATTGTATATAACAAGTTTAAATATTTAATAAGTTAATAGAGAGTACTCAACTGAGATGGCGGAGGAGTTTGCTAAACTCACAATACAAAGACCACTGTCCCAGCCTCTGTGGTTGGACCATCTCTAGCTCCACCAACCTACCTTGATGCACCTATCTCAGGCCTATATAAGACCTTGTCTCAGCAACTTTCTCTCTCACCTGACCTGAAGACGATTGCTTGTGTTGCGATCGAAACGTCGTGATATTTTTATTATTTTTTATCTACGTGGCTTTACCAAAGGACCCATAGAATATAATCATAAACAGGTTACGTCCTCTACATGGACCCCCCCCCCCCCATTATTAATCATGAACAGGTGACGTCCTCCAAATGGACACCCCCCTCCATTGATAATAATTAGCGGGTGACATCACTCCACATGGGGGGGGGGGGGCGAGGTGCCTCCTCTCCCCTCCTAAGCGTCAACTTATAAACTCACTACAAAGGCAGAACCCTCACGTAACGCGATCTCCATAACGCTATTGAGACATCTAAGTAAAAACAACGTCATGATGAACAAGGGATTATAACCTTTAAATGAAATAGGTCTGTCACCGCGGGCTTACAAATTGCACACAAATGGATGCAATGAATATCACTTCGCGGTCTGCTTTGCGCTTGCAAGTTTCAGATTTACTGCAATACACCCATGCTTGGACGGGCAAAAGGCTAGTAAACAAATAATCCCCTCGCCTGCTCCCCACCACGATATCACACGATGATATAGTACTTCCTTGTACAGTATACCCAATAAAGACCAAATCTAATCCCCATGATAGGTAAATTGATATACATAGAGCTTGCCGGCGATAGGTCTAAACCACGAACTATGAACTCGTGATATTCAAGGGTCTCCCGTATTTGGAGTTTGCATGTTCTCCCCATGGTCACGTTGGGATAATGACTGCTATGAATTTTCACATAAGCCACCTCGTTGAGCAATCATATGTGGCCAGGCTGCTTCTGGAAAAGAGCTATGTATCTCAGTGGGCCTTACCTGGTCAAATAAAAATAGGTTGCTTACAGGAGTTGAATGGATTGCCACATCACAGGGATGTGAGGAATCGCAGCATGGAGAGGGCTTTATCCAGCAGTGGATTGAGTGTTCTTGTTGAAACGTGTGTATTTAATATTTCTCTGATGTTCTTTTAGTCTCGTGCTGATCATTTGTCCTGTTTGCCCAACATAACATTTGCCACAAGTGCAGTTAATCCTGTACAAACCTTCTGTTGATAGCTTAGGTAATACATATTTTATACCAGAAGTCGAGTTCAAGAAACATAAGTACGTTTTTATTTCAACTCAAATGTATATATACATATATAAATATACATGTCCATACAACCACGTCTCAATGTCTATGTCTGGGAGAACACGCTAGTTTCTCCCTCTGTGGAGTCTCCACCACTTTTCTTTCTTCTTGTTTCCCAGCTCCTCGTCTTGGTGCTCCTTCCCTCTGTCTCCTCCTCGTTCATTCTCCTCTTCATCTTTCTCCAGCTGCCGTGTGCAGCACATGAAGCTCCAAATTGCCCAACGCCAGAAACTGTTCTTTCTCTCTCCCTTAGAAGATGGGATGTGCTTAATCTCTTTCTTCTCTTCCTGAACACTATCTGCCCTCCAAGGTTGCTCACATCTTCCTTCCTCATTCACCACTTCCTGCTTTGTATCGTCTTCAATCGTGTCGACCTCCTTCAGCTCTACCTCATTTGCCTCTAACTCAATAGCTCCTACTTCTTTTGCGTCTACCTCTATTGCCTCTACATCATTCGCCTCTACCAAAATCGCCTCACTCTCCTCCACCTCAATATCCCCTACCTTCACTTCTACCTCAATCACCTCTACGTCATTCGCCTCTAACTCATTCGGCTCTACCTCCATAACCACCTCCTGCTTGGCCTCTCCCTCAATCTCCTCTACCTCTTTTGCCACTTCCTGGATGGCATCTACTTCATATGCCTCAACCTCATTTGCCCCTTCCTGCTTTATTTCCTCCACCACGTTCTCAACTTTTGTTGCCATTTCCTGTTTGGCCTTTAGCTCATTCTTGTCTACCTCATTGATCAAGACCTGCATGGCCTTTTCTTCGATCGTGTCGACCTGAATTGCCTCGACCTGTTTCACCAATTCCTGCTTTGTATGTCTCGCAATCCCTTCTACGACATTGGCCACAACCTCTTTCACCACTTCCTGCTTGGCCACTGCATCTACCTCAATCACCGCTACCTCTACCTCACTCGCCACTTCCTTCTTGGGCTCTACATCATTCCCCTCTCCCTCAATCTCGTTTTCCTTCATCTCTTCTACTTCGTGAAATTTCATCTCAGTCCTTCGTAGCTTCCTATTCCTACGTTTCCTCTGAACACCATCCTCTCCTTCTTTCTTTGTCTCCACAACATCATCAACTTTTTTAGCCACTTCCTGTTTGGCTATTCCCTCATTCCCATCTACCTCACTTGCCTCTACCTCTTCTGCTAATACCTGTTTTGCATCTCTCTCAATCCCCTCTATGACATTGGCCGCTATATCTTTCACCACTTCCTGCTTGGCCACTGCTTCTACCTCAATCACCGCTACCTCTGCCTCATTCGCTAATTCCCGCTTGCCATCTCCTTCTAACACCTCTACCTTATTCAACTCTACCTCATTCATCACATCCTCCAAAGCCACTGCCTCAATCATCTCTACCTCAATCGTCCCAACCTCCACCACTTCCTGCATGGGCTCTCCCTCACTCCCCTCTCTCTCAGCCACCTCTTCTTTCAATGTCTCCAGAACTTTCTTCTTGTTCTTGTGTTTCTTCCTATTCCTACGTTTCCTCTGAACACCATCCTCTCCCTCTATCTTTGTCTCCACAACATTATCAACTTTCTTAGCCACTTCCTGTTTGGCTATTCCCTCATTCCCATTTACCTCACTTGCCTCTACCTCTTTCCCTAAGTTCTCCTTGGCATCTCTCTCAATCCTTTCTACGACATTGGCCACTACCTCTTTCACAAATTCCTGTGTGGCCACTGCATCTACCTCAATCACCGCTACCTCTACCTCACTCGCCACTTCCTTCTTGGGCTCTCCATCATTCCCCTCTCCCTCAATCTCGTTTTCCTTCATCTCTTCTACTTCCCGCACTTTCATATCAGTCCTTCGTAGCTTCCTATTCCTACGTTTCCTCTGAAGACCATCCTCTCCCTCTTTCTTTGTCTCCACAACATTATCAACTTTCTTAGCCACTTCCTGTTTGGCCATTCCCTCATTCCCATCTACCTCACTTGCCTCTACCTCTTCTGCTAATACCTGTTTTGCATCTCTCTCAATCCCCTCTATGACATTGGCCGCTATATCTTTCACCACTTCCTGCTTGGCCACTGCTTCTACCTCAATCACCGCTACCTCTGCCTCATTCGCTAATTCCCGCTTGCCATCTCCTTCTAACACCTCTACCTTATTCAACTCTACCTCATTCATCACATCCTCCAAAGCCACTGCCTCAATCATCTCTACCTCAATCGTCCCAACCTCCATCACTTCCTGCATGGGCTCTCCCTCACTCCCCTCTCTCTCAGCCACCTCTTCTTTCACTGTCTCCAGAACTTTCTTCTTGTTCTTGTGTTTATTCCTATTCCTACGTTTCCTCTGAACACCATCCTCTCCCTCTTTCTTTGTCTCCACAACATTATCAACTTTCTTAGCCACTTCCTGTTTGGCTATTCCCTTATTCCCATTTACCTCACTTGACTCTACCTCTTTCCCTAAGTTCTCCTTGGCATCTCTCTCAATCACTTCTACGACATTGGCCACTACCTCTTTCACAAATTCCTGTGTAGCCACTGCATCTACCTCAATCACCGCTACCTCTACCTCACTCGCCACTTCCTTCTTGGGCTCTCCATCATTCCCCTCTCCCTCAATCTCGTTTTCCTTCATCTCTTCTACTTCCCGCACTTTCATATCAGTCCTTCGTAGCTTCCTATTCCTACGTTTCCTCTGAACACCATCCTCTCCCTCTTTCTTTGTCTCCACAACATTATCAACTTTCTTAGCCACTTCCTGTTTGGCTATTCCCTCATTCCCATCTACCTCATTTGGCTCTACCTCTTCTGCTAATACCTGTTTTGCATCTCTCTCAATCCCCTCTATGACATTGGCTGATATATCTTTCACCACTTCCTGCTTGGCCACTGCTTCTACCTCAATCACCGCTACCTCTGCCTCATTCGCTAATTCCCGCTTGCCATCTCCTTCTAATACCTCTACCTTATTCAACTCTACCTCTTTCATCACATCCTCCAAAGCCACTGCCTCAATCATCTCTACCTCAATCGTCCCAACCTCCACCACTTCCTGCATGGGCTCTCCCTCACTCCCCTCTCTCTCAGCCACCTCTTCTTTCACTGTCTCCAGAACTTTCTTCTTGTTCTTGTGTTTATTCCTATTCCTACGTTTCCTCTGAACACCATCATCTCCCTCTTTCTTTGTCTCCACAACATTATCAACTTTCTTAGCCACTTCCTGTTTGGCTATTCCCTTATTCCCATTTACCTCACTTGACTCTACCTCTTTCCCTAAGTTCTCCTTGGCATCTCTCTCAATCACTTCTACGACATTGGCCACTACCTCTTTCACAAATTCCTGTGTAGCCACTGCATCTACCTCAATCACCGCTACCTCTACCTCACTCGCCACTTCCTTCTTGGGCTCTCCATCATTCCCCTCTCCCTCAATCTCGTTTTCCTTCATCTCTTCTACTTCCCGCACTTTCATCTCAGTCCTTCGTAGCTTCCTATTCCTACGTTTCCTCTGAACACCATCCTCTCCCTCTTTCTTTGTCTCCACAACATTATCAACTTTCTTAGCCACTTCCTGTTTGGCTATTCCCTCATTCCCATCTACCTCACTTGCCTCTACCTCTTTCCCTAAGTCCTTCTTGGCATCTCTCTCAATCCCTTCTATGACATTGGCCACTACCTCTTTCACAAATTCCTGTGTGGCTACTGCATCTACCTCAATCACCGCTACCTCTACCTCATTTTCCTCTACCTCACTCGCCACTTCCTTCTTGAGCTCTACATCATTCCGCTCTCTCTCAATCTCGTTTACCTTCATCTCTCCTACTTCCCGAACTTTCATCTCAATCCTTCGTAGCTTCCTATTCCTATGTTTCCTCTGAACACAATCCTCTCCCTCTTTCTTTGTTTCCAAAACATTCTCAACTTTCTCCGCCACTTCCTGTTTGGCCATTCCCTCATTCCCATCGACCTCATTTGGCTCTACCTCTTCTGCTAATACCTGTTTTGCATCTCTCTCAATCCCCTCTATGACATTGGCCGCTATATCTTTCACCACTTCCTGCTTGGCCACTGCTTCTACCTCAATCACCGCTACCTCTGCCTCATTCGCTAATTCCCGCTTGCCATCTCCTTCTAACACCTCTACCTTATTCAACTCTACCTCATTCATCACATCCTCCAAAGCCACTGCCTCAATCATCTCTACCTCAATCGTCCCAACCTCCACCACTTCCTGCATGGGCTCTCCCTCACTCCCCTCTCTCTCAGCCACCTCTTCTTTCAATGTCTCCAGAACTTTCTTCTTGTTCTTGTGTTTCTTCCTATTCCTACGTTTCCTCTGAACACCATCCTCTCCCTCTATCTTTGTCTCCACAACATTATCAACTTTCTTAGCCACTTCCTGTTTGGCTATTCCCTCATTCCCATTTACCTCACTTGCCTCTACCTCTTTCCCTAAGTTCTCCTTGGCATCTCTCTCAATCCTTTCTACGACATTGGCCACTACCTCTTTCACAAATTCCTGTGTGGCCACTGCATCTACCTCAATCACCGCTACCTCTACCTCACTCGCCACTTCCTTCTTGGGCTCTCCATCATTCCCCTCTCCCTCAATCTCGTTTTCCTTCATCTCTTCTACTTCCCGCACTTTCATATCAGTCCTTCGTAGCTTCCTATTCCTACGTTTCCTCTGAAGACCATCCTCTCCCTCTTTCTTTGTCTCCACAACATTATCAACTTTCTTAGCCACTTCCTGTTTGGCCATTCCCTCATTCCCATCTACCTCACTTGCCTCTACCTCTTCTGCTAATACCTGTTTTGCATCTCTCTCAATCCCCTCTATGACATTGGCCGCTATATCTTTCACCACTTCCTGCTTGGCCACTGCTTCTACCTCAATCACCGCTACCTCTGCCTCATTCGCTAATTCCCGCTTGCCATCTCCTTCTAACACCTCTACCTTATTCAACTCTACCTCATTCATCACATCCTCCAAAGCCACTGCCTCAATCATCTCTACCTCAATCGTCCCAACCTCCACCACTTCCTGCATGGGCTCTCCCTCACTCCCCTCTCTCTCAGCCACCTCTTCTTTCACTGTCTCCAGAACTTTCTTCTTGTTCTTGTGTTTATTCCTATTCCTACGTTTCCTCTGAACACCATCCTCTCCCTCTTTCTTTGTCTCCACAACATTATCAACTTTCTTAGCCACTTCCTGTTTGGCTATTCCCTTATTCCCATTTACCTCACTTGACTCTACCTCTTTCCCTAAGTTCTCCTTGGCATCTCTCTCAATCACTTCTACGACATTGGCCACTACCTCTTTCACAAATTCCTGTGTAGCCACTGCATCTACCTCAATCACCGCTACCTCTACCTCACTCGCCACTTCCTTCTTGGGCTCTCCATCATTCCCCTCTCCGTCAATCTCGTTTTCCTTCATCTCTTCTACTTCCCGCACTTTCGTCTCAGTCCTTCGTAGCTTCCTATTCCTACGTTTCCTCTGAACACCATCCTCTCCCTCTTTCTTTGTCTCCACAACATTATCAACTTTCTTAGCCACTTCCTGTTTGGCTATTCCCTCATTCCCATCTACCTCATTTGCTTCTACCTCTTTCCCTAAGTCCTCCTTGGCATCTCTCTCAATCCCTTCTATGACATTGGCCACTACTTCTTTCACAAATTCCTGTGTGGCTACTGCATCTACCTCAATCACCGCTACCTCTACCTCATTCGCCTCTACCTCACTCGCCACTTCCTTCTTGAGCTCTACATCATTCCGCTCTCTCTCAATCTCGTTTACCTTCATCTCTCCTACTTCCCGAACTTTCATCTCAATCCTTCGTAGCTTCCTATTCCTATGTTTCCTCTGAACACAATCCTCTCCCTCTTTCTTTGTTTCCAAAACATTCTCAACTTTCTCCGCCACTTCCTGTTTGGCCATTCCCTCATTCCCATCGACCTCATTTGGCTCTACCTCTTCTGCTAATACCTGTTTTGCATCTCTCTCAATCCCCTCTATGACATTGGCCGCTATATCTTTCACCACTTCCTGCTTGGCCACTGCTTCTACCTCATTCACCGCTACCTCTGCCTCATTCGCTAATTCCCGCTTGCCATCTCCTTCTAACACCTCTACCTTATTCAACTCTACCTCATTCATCACATCCTCCAAAGCCACTGCCTCAATCATCTCTACCTCAATCGTCCCAACCTCCACCACTTCCTGCATGGGCTCTCCCTCACTCCCCTCTCTCTCAGCCACCTCTTCTTTCACTGTCTCCAGAACTTTCTTCTTGTTCTTGTGTTTCTTCCTATTCCTACGTTTCCTCTGAACACCATCCTCTCCCTCTTTCTTTGTCTCCACAACATTATCAACTTTCTTAGCCACTTCCTGTTTGGCTATTCCCTCATTCCCATTTACCTCACTTTCCTCTACCTCTTTCCCTAAGTTCTCCTTGGCATCTCTCTCAATCCTTTCTACGACATTGGCCACTACCTCTTTCACAAATTCCTGTGTGGCCACTGCATCTACCTCAATCACCACTACCTCTACCTCACTCGCCACTTCCTTCTTGGGCTCTCCATCATTCCCCTCTCCCTCAATCTCGTTTTCCTTCATCTCTTCTACTTCCCGCACTTTCATATCAGTCCTTCGTAGCTTCCTATTCCTACGTTTCCTCTGAAGACCATCCTCTCCCTCTTTCTTTGTCTCCACAACATTATCAACTTTCTTAGCCACTTCCTGTTTGGCCATTCCCTCATTCCGATCGACCTCATTTGGCTCTACCTCTTCTGCTAATACCTGTTTTGCATCTCTCTCAATCCCCTCTATGACATTGGCCGCTATATATTTCACCACTTCCTGCTTGGCCACTGCTTCTACCTCAATCACCGCTACCTCTGCCTCCTTCGCTAATTCCCGCTTGCCATCTCCTTCTAACACCTCTACCTTATTCAACTCTACCTCATTCATCACATCCTCCAAAGCCACTGCTTCAATCATCTCTACCTCAATCGTCCCAACCTCCACCACTTCCTGCATGGGCTCTCCCTCACTCCCCTCTCTCTCAGCCACCTCTTCTTTCACTGTCTCCTCCAGAACTTTCTTCTTGTTCTTATGTTTCTTCCTACTCCCACGTTTTTTCTTCATACCATTTCTCTCCCCCACTTTCTCCATCTCTTCGATCTCGTTCTCAACCTTGTTGCTATTCTGCATTGTCTGCTTCACATCCTCATTATTGGTGCTGACTTCTGCCTGCTGCTGCTCTTCTGCCTTTTGCTGCTGCTGCTGCTGGTGGTGGATGATGAAGCTCTTCAGCTCGGTGCTGTTCTGGAATTGCAGCAGCTCCCGCTGATATTTGGCCTGCTGCTGTGCACAATGATCCAGCAGGATCATCTCAAGCTCCAGAATCTGGCGCTTAGCTTCTAGTCTTGTGTCAACGAGGAACCTCTTTCGCTGCCCCTTCGAGCGACGGTCTGGGGAGTCACATGGGGAGGAGAGAGCAGCACCACAATTGATTCGTTAATGGGTATTTGAGTATTTCCTGTATGATAATAGGGTTTTCCCATTTTTACTGGCAACAAAACAGGTGTTAAGATGTTAAAACACCAAACTGAAACCTTTTACAAGGAATCATGTCTGCATTAACCATGATGCTTGTGGTCAGAATGCAAACAAAAAACATACTCTGATAATATATGCATTGTCCTTGAAACTGATTGGTCCACACCAGGGACAGCTTTCTTTTGAGCCTCGTCTCAAACGGTGTTAGACCAGAGGACGCCAAAAGGCGTATTTCCTGTATGTTATTTTGGTAAAGAAACTTGGCACCATTGACAGGAATCTAACTTAACTTGAGACCGATGTAACAATGATACCACTGTAGGGAGGTCTGGAGGTTGACTCATGTGCCGGAGACACCTCCTCCTCCAAATAACTTCATTAGGATTATGGGCTGGTTGGGGAGGCCATATTAAGTTTGCGAGGTCTGGAAACTCCAGGCCAAACATAGAAAAACTTCCGTTATCTCAGAAAAAAGTAAGATGGATTTATGGGCAAGCTGTGGAGGTCTGGCTAAATTTAAAAGATGTCCATTGTTTCACAAGAGAGAACATGAATTGGATAAGAAATACACTATTAATTCTTATACACTGGACCATTCATACAATTAGTATATTAGTGGGCTACGTTAGAAAAGATAAAGGGAGGAGAAGAGGAGGGTGCCCAAAGGGGCCAGAGAGCCAGGGGCAACCCTAATGTTTATGTTGGCTGGATAGTATGTGCTCCCGTGCATGTGAGGTTGCTCTCAACAGAAGTCATTCCTTGCACGAGAATGGCTGAAACGCTGAGTAACCACTCAGAGGTATAGTGGTTAAGCAGTGGAGACGGTATAGTGGTAAAACAGTGGAGATTTTAAAAGCAAAGTTTAAGATTTGCATTTGTCACTTTATATTGAGCCGATACATATGGCAAGTGAAATTAAGAAGACTTAAAGTGAGTTTTACAGAAAGAGAGGATACATGTGTGTCTCTTGGAGAAGGAAAGGCATTGCTCAAAACTGTGCTGCAAGGTCACGTGCCATGAATCACATGAGTTTAGAAAAAACGTGACTGTAAACCAACAAGCCTGTGAATAATTATCATGGTGAAGACACCTCTATACGTTGGATACTGAAGGAAATCCATCGTGCTACACATCGTCAAAGCCCGACAACACCTGACATTCGAGAAAGAAGTACAATTGCATCGTTCTACACATCGTCAATACCCCACCACATCTGGAAAGTCACCAGCTGCATCAAGCACCTGACTGTTGTATTGTTCGAAAGACACTGTGTGTAACGACTTTACATCTGCCGGCACTGCGGGTTTCTAAACGCCTGCCATGTCACCTTCTCAACACTAGCGTCTGAGACCGTCTGATACAGACTGAAAGCTTATTTCCTTTGTTGCACTGTTTGTCTTTTCATGAATGTCATATTGTGCACTGGGTTATGCCTTATTAACCTAAATTCTGAATTTAGCTATTCATGTATTTCTATTACAGTATCACATATTCTTTGGACCAAGTGTCAATTGCCTATTTGATGACTGGTACTCTGATTCTTTTTTTTACAAATCAGGGACTTGTTTTAATTAAAATGTGTCTGTGTGTGTGGTTGAACGGTGTAACAAATCCATGCGTTACATGTGTAGTGTTGCAGCGCCGACCTGGTCAAGGCCTATGATACAATCAGTAGGCCAGGGCTCTGGATTGTTACTCGTATTTCCGGAGTCCCTAACCCTCTGCTCACAATCATTAAGGACCTTCACGATGGTGGGCAGGCCCGGATAAAGTTGCGTGCCCAGGAGTCAGAGCAATTTCCTGTTTACAGTGGGGTGCGACAGGGATCTACTCTGGCTGACACATTATTTAGCATCATCTTCGACCACATAGTTCGAGAAGTTTTTTTTTTATTGCTGTACCGGTGGATTTTTTTATATTTGCTACAGATACAATGGGAGGCTGATTGATGCCTGGGTGAGGTCAAGGGATGGCTCCCTACTGGTCAACCATGTTATGTACACTGATCATTTGGAAGTTGATGCTCACACTGAAAAATAGTTGGAGGTTCTGCTGCTAAGCCTGGAGCGTGTGACAAAGAGGTGGTGTCTTACCATCAGCCCTACCAAAACTAAGCACCCGCCTGAGTATTTTGTGTAATTTAATACTCCGCCCCCTCAACTACTCTTGAGTGATGGGGTAATTGTAGAGAGAAGTTTACGTACCTGGATAGTGTGCTTATGCAAAAATTCTGGTTTGGCAGCAGAGGTCTCACTCCGAATCGGTCAAGTGGCATATTTTCATCAGCTTCGTAACACTTTGGGGTATCTACCTGGTCTGTCACTCGACACAAAACGCTGGGTCTTCTTGGCCAATGATAGAATAAATGAAAAATCTGAACCAGCTTTACACTTTCAGACTGGCCTGCCTACGATCCACCCTGGGTTTAACTAGGCTGGAATGTGTGAACAGCTCACAGTGAGCTCCACTGGTGGGCAGGGCTGCATTGCCTGGGTCATGTAGCCTGCTTGCTCAGCCACCGCATCCCCAAGCAGCCTCTGTTTTTCCAGATAGAGGGGGCTAAATGGGCGTGGCACGGCCTGGAGAAGAGATGGACTGATGCAGTACAGGAGGATACGGAACTAAGTGGACTTGCCAAAGACTGGTACCACTGGTGTCAAGATCTGCCTCTATGGAGGAAGCTCGTGAAGGATGCTTATGGGAAGTTGGTGGCAGTTGCCCTCAAGCAAAAAAGGAGGGTGAGAGGAGCGACGCTCACAACAACAGACGGTGCACTGGATGACTAAAACGCAGCAAGTTGGCACAGTAGGATGCAAAGGTGGTGCGTCTGCCAGTCATCTCAGTCAGTCAACCCATCGCACTGGGGTCTGTCCCCTGATCTCCTGTCGGCAAGCCTTCGACACTTCAAGTGGCCTCGGAGTGCACCAGGCCTGGCACAAGCGCCATGGTGACGTCTCCGTCACTTAGTGGCGAATGAGGGCTGTTGTTGTTATCTGAGTCGGTTAGGGGCCTCCCCTAGGTCCACTCAGCCTCAAATAAGTATCTGATACGGTGTGTAAACATCGCCACTTGGGAGACAAAGACGGACAAGTGTGGTGCTGGCAACCCACCCCTCGTGTGCGGTGCCGGCCGTCATAGGTGCTCACTAACAGCACTTGCTCCTACAGTGTTTCAAGGCTATACACAAGATTTATGTCTTTGTTTGTGTCTATGTGCAGTGTCTGTATGAGTGGTTGGGAGCAGTTGTGTCTGTGGGGATCGACCTGAGTTCGATTCCCATTCACAACCATCAGTGACTAATAAATAAAACCGGTCGTGTGCGTCCCCTACATCTACTCAAACTTAAAATAGTACCTCGTGCAACGTATAAACATCAAATGTGGGGAGACAAAGGCATCCGGATGCGGTGCTGACCACCCACCCCATCATAGGTGCTAACTCGCTAACAGCACTTGACTCAATAGTCT
This sequence comes from Petromyzon marinus, assembly GCF_048934315.1. Classification (NCBI taxonomy): domain Eukaryota; kingdom Metazoa; phylum Chordata; class Hyperoartia; order Petromyzontiformes; family Petromyzontidae; genus Petromyzon; species Petromyzon marinus. The sequence continues at coordinate 591,072 of NC_133721.1, forward strand.
GTTAAGGCTATACGGGGATCTGTCTTTGTATACAGGTGCATGTGTCTGTGTGTATGTCTGTGTGTGGAATTACAGTACTCACTTCCCGTCGGCTTGCTCATCTCTCCACCCTGCAACAAAATCACAGCAGCGCACGTGAGACTCTAATCATATCACAGCTTACAACCACCACCACCATCATCATTACCGTCCTCATCATTAAACATTTCGAACAGACACACATTCACATATAGATGTTCTCTCAGATTAATGTTATCCTGATACAGCGCGCGTGTGGATGTACTCACGGAAGACATCGCCTTGAAGGCAGAACGAGAAGTCACGGATGGTCACGTTTTGTCAATAGATTTCGTTAACTGTGTTAATGAAGTGTTCAACCTCACGGATGTTTGTCAATGAGGTTTACCAAGTAATTTAACCGCGTTATCGATGTTCACTGACGACGTTGTCGAAGTGTGCTCCCGAATGCGATCTTTAAGCACACAGAGCGCGCGTCCACCTCCGTCTGTAACGATCGACCGTTGCTAGGGAAGTGACGTCACTTGTTAAGGTAACGAACCCCGGAAACCACGTGGTCCACTGTATCCTCCAGGCCTGATTAGTTACACGACTGTCAAATTTTTACTTTAAACTTTCGTAACTTGCAGGAATTCATATTTTTGGTTCTTTCGGTAAAGTCACGTAGATAGAAAATAACATTTTAAGTGAAGGCAAAAAACTCACGAGGTCGGTGGCAACACAAGCGGTCTTCATCACGTGTTGCGATCGAAACGTCGTGGGTTTTTTTCTTTTATTTTAATTTATTTTTATTTTATTGTTATTATTTTCTATCTACGTGACTTTACCTGAAAGAACCAAGAATATAGTAAGGATTGTACCCTGGTCGCCACGGATGAAGAGGCCGAGCGGGCTCGGTTCAACTGTTGCCAGGTACCTCCACCACTCAGCTCGCAGCACACACACACACACAGTGTCCACTATGTAAAAATCAGGCTAAACTAAACCTTTCTAGAAGTTACTAAAATAATGCTATAAAAACAATGCAACAGTGATCATAAGACATGTGATTGAAAGTTAACAATAGCGACATATATAACATATATTACTAAACCTAGCATCCTTCGCTAGCTGCTTGAGTCAATCCATAATAGCAGGAGTAACAATTATGTATGTTGATTAACTGCGAATAACCCAATCAATAACAGATATCCATTGTAATTTACATCAATACATTGACCCCCCCCCCCGTCTTCGTATCGGATCTGCTTACAAGCGACGACGTCACATTTATCCCCCGTCTACGTCTATTAAAGACCGAAACAGGGGAAGGATTTCACCACAACTCTGGCTGTCACCTGACGAGGCGGGTTGTTGTAGTTACAGGCGAAACGTCACGGTACTTGAATTGTAAATGTTGTGGGTTTACTCTCCAACACACCGATGTGCTGAAACAGTCACTAATTGGCATGTTTTGTTTACGTGACAAACTTGACTAAGATTTACGCGATCTAACCCAAACAAACAAAAACACCCTCTAATAAGTAAATATTTGTATTAATTCCACGAATGGACCTTGGCCTGGGACTGTGCGGATTGAGAAGTTATGGATGCAGCTTCTGTTTGTCCTGCCATCAGAATGACCAACAAATAAATAAATAATACACACGGATTGGTGACTACAGTACTAGACCCCCAGTGCTTTTATATTTAAAAGTGTATGTGCTTTGTGGTTGCTTTATTGCGCATGTTGTTCATAGTGTGTAACACTTGTTTGAACGCAGGTGATGGGGTTGTCCATGTTGGGTGTCATTACAGGCAAAAACAAGCAGCAGTACGAAGACCAGGACGCCGTGGCCGACCATGAGGACGGAAATTGGCCTCGCCCGGTCACAACGTACGACAGCAGTACAGGTTTCCTTCCACACATGCACACACCTACGAGTTTCCCACTACAGAGACGAAGATCCCCCATATAGCCTTAACAGACTGTTGTGGCAAGTGCTGTTCGCAAGCACCAATGAAGGTCGGCATGGTATACCAGGGGGTAGGTGGCCAACACCACACCCGGCCGCCTTTGTCTCCCAAGTGGTGACGTATACACACACCGCTCCAGGTATTCATTTGAGATTGAATCGACCCAGGACCAGTTCAGATAAATAATCGTTATTGGTGTTGGCCATGAGCGGGACTCCAACTCGCATGTTTGCGGGGTTCGGAGCGTAGCGTACTATCACTGCGTCACTGCTACCATCACATAACGTACACAGAAACAACACACAGGGACCCACACGCACGGACACACAGGGGCCTGCTCAACATTGAAATGTGCAGCCCTTGTGTGGCGGCCTGCATTGAATTGGGCGTTCATCTCGTCACCCATACAAAAGGTCTCGACACAATCAATGGCAGTCCCCCTTGCCCTGCCTGGCACGCACATCGGGCCAGTCACCCCACGCACAGCGCACACAACGTGCGCGTCGCGTATGCCAAATCAAGAGTTGTCCCCGAGTGTCCGGCAAATTGGACCGACTATCCCGGGCCCCGCGCTTCGGGGGAGGCCCCACGTGTAGACATCAGTGTCACATGTAATGCTTCCGGTTTAGTTTGAAGGCATCGGGGGGGGGCCCACGCACCCCCTATGGACGGCCCTGGTCAAAGCACACGGCAGCGCGGAGCACGCGCGTCACGCGCACGGGCCACGTGCGTCACGGGTACGTGACATCTACAAGGCAAGCACCTGCATCGCGTGGTCATCACTTGTAAGGCATGCCCTTTGTGCATGGGACGTGCGTAGTGTGTGCAACACGTGGCACATGTATGTCACACATGCACATCGCAATGTGATGTCATGTGTACGTGGACATTTGAATCGCATGTAGCTGTCTGGTGGGCAGGACGGATCTACGCGTGGGCAAGTAAGGGGGTGGCTGAGTAAGACTGATACGGAGACACGTCAAGCCACACACTCACCACACACTCACCGGCACACTCACACCACATTCACCGCACACTCACTTACCGGCACACTCGCACACTGGCACTCACTGCACACTCACACACCGCACACTCACCACGCACTCACTTACCGGCACACTGGCTGCACACTCACAGACTGCTCTCACCACGCACTCACTTACCGGCACACTGACTGCACATTGACACACACTCACCGCACATTCACCGCACACTCACCACGCACTCACTTACCGGCACACTGACTGCACTTTCACACACACCGAACACTCACCACGCACTCACTTACCGGCACTCTGACTGCACATTCACCCACACTCACCGCACACTCACCGCACACTCACCACGCACTCACTTACCGGCACTCTGACTGCACATTCACACACCCTCACTGCACACTCACCACGCACTCACTTACCGGCACACTGACTGCACTTTCACACACACCGCACTCACACCGCATTCACACACACTCACACACACACCGCACTCATTCACTCACACACACTCACTCACACACACTCACACACATTTACACACACTCACCGCACACTCACACACACTCACTTACACACACCGCACACCGTCACACTCACCGGCACACTCGTGTGCAAGCACACTAGTGAGCTTCCACAAAATGTTCTGCACATTAGTGAGGCCACACACCAAAGAGCACACACCAGCAGGTTTACACATCAGTGAGCTTACACACTAGTGTGCACACACACAGTCGTAAGCTTACAGATTAGATAGCTTACACACCAGCTCACCAGTGAGGTGAGCTACACACTGGTGAGTTAACACACCCACCTGTTTGCGTGCGCAAAGCTCTTAACCCTAAAACTAATATATCCCAAATGTCATGGCTAAAGTTATTTTACATACGCACGTGCATACACACGCACGTGCATACACGCATGCGCATATGAAGGCATGCATGCACACATACGTGCACACAAACACACATGCACGCACATGTTTAAACATATACAATTCCATGGCGTTGGACTTGAGACTCCCAGAAGTGGAATCAGGACTCCTGAGTGTGCGATATAGCTTAGTGGGCCTTACTTGGTAAAATTGAAATAATTAATTTAGTTTCAGGATGTAGGGTTCTGAAGATATTTCATCTTTCAGTCTTTTCTGACCGTTTGAGTGTGGGTGAGTGAGTGACAACTACTTATGCATTTTTTTTATTACAAATACAAGCATTTCCAGCTATTGACATGAAATGTATTAACTCTGGAAGATGATGGTGATACAGGTGGTGGGTAGCGGTAGTGTAGCGTTTAGCATGCTGCGCTATGAACCCGGCGACCCAAGTTAAATTCTCGCTCATGCCCAATGCAGGTAACGACTCTCTGAACCGGTCATGGGCCTCCCCTAGGTCGACTCAGCCTCAAATGAGTACCTGGTGTGGTGTAAACATCACTACTGGGGAGACAAAGGCGGCCGGGCGTGGCGTTGGCCACCCACCCCTCTTGTGCCATGCTGGCCTTCACAGGTACTCGCTAACAGCACTTGCCCCAACAGTCTATTCGGGCTATAAGGGGGTCTTTGCTTTGGTGGTGATGATACAGATGGTGATTGATTATACAGATGGTTGGGATGATGATAATGATACATTTGGTGATGATGGTGGTGATGATGGGACTGTAAGAGTGGTCCTTGAAGATATTTACTGTGTAATATTAAGACACACTAATCTAAAATGTAATCATTAAAGCACAATATATAACATTTGTAATTTCTGTTGAAAGCATGTGCTTATAATGGTCACATGTATTTGTACGTGGTTGTGCATGAATGCACGTGTTTTTTATTTTCTGTATTAGGTGCTTGACGACAGCACTTGGCCCAACATTCTATATTGGTTGTCCAGCAAATCTTTGTGTTTTGATTTGCGAATGTTCCATTCACGAAATTTAGTGAAAACGAAATTGACAAATTAAGGATACTTTTCGACTTACGAAATAGAATTTCAGCGGAAACAATATATCACATGGCACGTGCCATGAGATCATCAAGCAAGAAGCTGTCATCCATCCACGACAGTGTCACGGTATCCCCATAGTGCAAAAGTAACGCCTCGTCACCTCTCCAGTCACTCCAACATGCAGATCTTTTGGTGAGTTCCTTGAAGATGTTAATTATTTTTGTCTTAAATTGATTGTTATTCAACCGTTATAATATTTGTTCTTAATTATTTTTTGTATTGTGAAATATTGGTGTATATTTTGGGTGTAGGAGCATAGCAGAAATGACTGTCTGAAACACATCGCAAGTTTTTCGTATTCAATTAATGGGAAAGGCCATTCCGATTTACGATATTTTGTTTTGCGTGCGTTTTCAGAAGAACGCATCCCTTTCGTAAATAGAGGCATACATGTACAGGAATCCATTTCCAACCGCGAATTTACCAACCACGAGATTTTAGTAAACACGGATTGACTACTGGACACCTGTTTACTAAACACGAGCATCTCGCTTTGAGTATTCGCGAGTTGCGCCGAGTCGTGAAATCAAAACAACACGATGTACCTTATGGGGGGGGTTCTTGTATTTGTTCTTGTATTTGTACGAGCTGTTGTTTGTTTATGTTACCGATGTTTACGGGGAGCGTTAGTGCAGCGGGTTAGCGAGGTGTACTATGAAGCCATAAATCCTGGCATAATTCCTGCTCATGGCCAACACCAGTGGCAATTATCTGAACCATTCCTGGACCTACCCTCGGCCTCAAATGAGTACTTGGTGCATTGTGAAAACATCAGCACTGGCAGAGACAAACCCCATATGCTGTGCTGGCCTGCATAAGTGCTCATAACGGCACTTACCCAACAGTCTGTTACATGGGGGGATCTTAGTCTTGGCGTGTATGTGAGAGTTTGTGGACTTTGCATGTTCTTCCCCTGTTGTAATCTCAGCTCGTTACCTGTATCAAAGACATCTGGGAGCCAGAAATCTTTCTGATTGAGAGGGGGTCACATACTTATTTCCCTCATTAAAATGCAAATCAATTTAATAACATTTTTGACATGCGTTTTTCTGGATTTTTTTGTTGTTATTCTGTCTCTCACTGTTCAAATAAACCTACCATTAAAATTATAGACTGATCATTTCTTTGTCAGTGGGCAAACGTACAAAATCAGCAGGGGATCGAATTCTTTTTTCCCTCATTGTATGTGAGGAGTCTGTGGGTCGCAACAGCAAGTACGGCTGGAAGTAGGACATTCCAGACTAAGAGGGTTCATAATGGCCTTGTCAACGAGACTGAACCAGCCAGCACAACTCACTGCCAATAACACATCACGTAATTCACCCTTAAGCAATTGTTCAATCAATTAATTGAATCACTACAATTAAAATCAAAGAATATCCCAGAACAAACACTTCGCACTCTCCTCCGTCAGCCACCTGCATCCACAATAGAAACGCATCAGTCCAGCAGTGGATAAAACCTGGTGTGGGAGGTATGGGGGGGGCGGCTTACACTTGCGGTGGACAGCAGGGGGGTGGCTGCATGCAGTAGCCATCGCAGATCAAGCGGTAGAACTTGTCATCGACTGCCATGCGCCAGGGTAAGGGGCCTCTCCTACACCCACACACATCACACACCGAGCGGCACACACGTCACACCAAGGAGCACGCACATCACACACCGAGCAGGTTGCACAGGGCTCCTTTATCAAGACAAACGTGGAGCAGATTACAACTACAACTCTACGCCTGTCACAATGCCCCCCTCTCCCCCCCCCCCCCAGTTTATGGGGGGGCACGGGCCTCACTCCCCCCTTCGCGTCAGCCCCTACTAATAAATGGTCCGGTTGCATTGTGAATGCACCACTCGAATGACGTGCAGTCCCGTGGCGCACTGTAACGGGCTCGTGATTTACTCACTAAAATTCAACGTAAAAAAATAAAAACGATCCCAAGACATTTAAAATAAAGTATGGCCATCGTGTGTCAGCATCACAGGCGAAAATTGGCATGTAAAAATAAACTTCACTGCGACTCACTCAATTGGGATTGCTCGCAGCAAACAGCACTTGACCTGCTTACAGGTTAGGTGCTGAATAACCGTGTGTCACACAGAGAACAGTTGCCACTGAGGGTGCCCTTTTCAAATGCTTGAGATGTGATTATCGCGTGTAAATGTGCACACTAAAATAACGAAAAAATTCTAAGCGAACTATTATCGTTTCATGTGGCAGGGTGGTGCAGCGGTGATCTTTGACCCTGGCAACAAGAAGGGCCTTGGTTAATTATCCGACTGGCACTTTGCGGAGTTTTCTATGTTCTCCCCTTTGTTCTCTATGGGTTATCCAGTTTGCTCACATAGCTATAAAACACACAATCACAATGTAACTGGGTATTGGCCAAGCATCCCAATGCTAAAGTTACCTGGAAATTACTTCATTGGGATGACACTCGGCAGCAGAGCCGGATGATGGCATTGCTGGGGCCCTATGCCATTGTTAAGCTTAAGAGGCCCCTTCTATGAATGCCTGTATATTTTTGTCAGCAGAATGAAAATAACTGCTTTGGAGAGTCTTTTTTTCTCACCGATCTTAATTTTTTTAAACAATTATGTTAAAACTCGAAACATCGTGTCCATTTCTTGTTTCGTATTTAGAGACCCCCCCCTCTCTTAATGCGAGGCCCTAAGCTGTAAGTGTAGCCGGTGTGAGCTCGCCTGTGATGAATCACACGTATAATTGTGCACTCTTATTTTCTATGGGTGGCCAGGAGAATTTATTATTATTTAAGTGAATGCAATGGTGATCAGGGGATTGGATCCAGAGCCCCACGTACACAGTAGAGTACAAGGGAACGCCCACAATACAGATTTGAGCTGACCTCCGGATTGAGAAATTGACTGGCGGTGTTGTGACGTACAAGGTGTTTCTGATCGCTATTGCGACCGTCCTGTCCCGACGGGAGGAGAGAGGACAGGGTGGACCGGCTGCATGAGCTTACTCTCCGGCACTGCACAGCACAACATCGCCTCCCTACTGCAAAAATACTCGGCAGGACCCTCCTGAAAATAAAAGTCTTCGGAATCAGTGAGGCCTGTCCTTGGGAGGACAGGCGTAGTCTTGGTTGTCACAAGCGAACATTTGTTTCTCCACATTAATTTGTATCCCCGGGTTACCATCAGGGCTGGGCGCTGCAAGCTTAGCTTCTGAGATCTGATGAGACTGGTAGCCGTTTTGTAAAAGGTAATTTCGGCATCTGGAGCCCAAGCATGCAACAACTCTATGCAACTTCTTGGTTCTTTTGGTAAAGTCACGTAGAATGGAAATAAAATAATAAAAATAAAACATAATAAATTAAATTCTCACGACGTTTCGGCCACAACACAAGTAGCCTTCTTCAGGTGAAGGAACAGAACTCTAGGATGACAGCGCTTCAATAACTGCTGCTAAGATTCGCAGCGTCTTTTAAGCTAGGTGGGAGAGGTAAAGCGCCTTGACAAAGGAGTTTACATATCAAACAGGATAATTTAGCATTGAAATAGCTGTGTTAAAGTGTTGGATCAGCAGGGTGTTAAAGTCAGAAATTAGCATGTAACTGGGAGATTAGCATGATGTTAATGTGAGCGATTAGCATGCGACTGGTCACGGAAATAGCTATGTTAAGTCAAAGTTTCCATCTCAACAGAGGCATTTAGTATATGGACGCTAAAGGACTGCAACTACCCAACTATTATACAATTAACCGATGTGAAAAAAACTAAGTATAAACAACATCAATATAATAAATGTACTCAATATGTTCTTCAATACGTTGAGCTATAAACATAAAGTAACTGAGTATACACTACACTATATAATGAATACCATATAGTAAACGAATTAATAAAACTAAAATATAAACTACATCAATGTTATCAATAAACTCTATATACTCTCCAATCAGCTGAGCTACTAACAATAAGTCATTATACATTACAATGCCCTATGGCGAAAAAATGGGTGGCGGTTTTTTCCTTTCCAACGTTAGCACCACGGAGAGCGACGAGCCTCGTTCAGACGGACGAGTCCATCCATGCTCGGAACGGAGGAGGGGGGAGAAACAGCCACGATGTGCTGCTCTGTCCTGTGTTGCGTTACAACCATGCCATAAACTAGACTACTATACATTGTACCGTTATACCTTCCAATATAAACTACATTGTATAATATCGTATACGCAGCCCAATGTAAGCTCTAACATTATGCATTATATTGATATGTCTTCAACTAAACTTTTTCCTACATTACATTACTATACACCGTAATATACACTACCATAGACAAACCCACCCTTGAATTACACAATGCGTTACTTTACACTACCCTATACTTTAGACTGTAAAATGTTAGACTTGTAATATTACACTATGTATTATTCTACCAACCCTACTGTATACCACACTGCTGTATATTCACAATACAATTACGATACTATATATTGCCTTATGAATTATGTTAAACATTACAATGTTATACTATTTATTATATAACATGCTATAAACCATACCATTGACCGTCGTGTGAAGAGGCAGTGCCAGCGAATGGACTGCAGTCTGAATGTCACCATAAAATACAATCAATTAAAAACTGAAATTGTTTATAACGTCTTTCCAATGAAATTTTGATTTAAAGCTTTCGTGACTGCAGTAATTCATATGCTTAGTTCTTTCGGTAAAGTCACGTTGAAGGGAAACAACAAAATAATAAAATATATAAAACAATAAAAATTCTCACGACGTTTCGACCATAACACAAACCAATTCCTCGACCACATCAATTCCATACACCCAGCCATCAGATTCACCATGGAGGTCGAAAAAGATGGCAAGCTACCCTTTTTGGATGTCCTAATTAAAAGGAGACCTGATGGTTCAATGAGCCACTCTGTTGACAGGAAAGCTACGCATACGAATGCTTACTTAAAACCGGATTCCCACCACCATTCATGCCAGAAGAACTCCCTCATCAAGACTCTATACCATAGAGCCCAATGCATTTCCGACCAGGAAAACATTGCCAGTGAACTTAAGCACGTACACCAAGCTCTCAAGGCTAATGGTTACTCCGACTACACAATCCGCAAAGGCATCACTCCAGCCATGAAGAAGGATCCTCTTGAGGAGCCATTCAAAACCATCACCTTACCCTACATTGCGGGGGTCACAAAAAAGATCTCCAAAATCCTGAATAAACACAAGATCCAGGTCCGATTCAACACAGTACATAAAATCCGTGATCTGGTTCCGTCTGTAAAAGATGTGGTTCCAGACATACAGTACCCGGGCGTCTACAAACTAAGTTGCCTCTGTGGTAGCAGTTACATTGGAGAAACCAAACGACATATCTGGGACCGCATCCGTGAACATAAAGCAGACTTGAAACACGGTAGGACGAGCACCTCAGCCGTGGCAGATCACTTATAATTCAGTGGGCTCACATGACATTGACTTCTCCAAGACGGACGTTCTCTGCAAGCCATCCGGCTACCATGAGAGATTCGTTCATGAGGCCATCCACATATACAAACACAGAAACAATTTCAACCGAGAAGATGGATTCTGGCTTAGTAACCATTGGAAAGACGTTATAAACCATTTTGGTACTTAATTGATTGTATTTTATGGTGACTTTCAGATCGCAGTCCATTCGCTGCCACTGCCTCTTAATACCTTTCACACGACGGTCAATGGTATGGTTTATAGCAGGGGTGTCCAAACTTTTTTTCCCGAGGGCCACATACAGAAAAATATACGAAGGATTGGGCCACTCACTAGACGTGAGGTATACTGCCTCACTTCTCATGCACTAATATTGTCAAAATCAATCAAATGCAGGTAAATTACGTTTGATTATTGAACATGTTTGAAGAAAAAAAGCCTCCATCATAGCTCTTCATTAGTAGATATTAATTTTATTTTTTACAAAAAGGTTGGCAGGTAATTCTCTCAGTGACAGCCTCAGATTGGTTCTTAGGGTGCTGATCCCCCTTCATTGTCCATATGAAGGGAGAGACAAGAAGACAAATAGGGGATGTGGATATTTCAGCCTTATTACACAAATAAATTATTGGGCTTGTTAACACATCAACTAACGTTTGTTAAAACAATTGTCATCAACTTTAATTGACTGAATTTATGAAGTAATTGGGCTTATTAACAAATGAAAACGGTGTGTATATTTTTAACTCACCTGTAATGGGAATAATGTTACGCTCAGTGGGAGCAGTGATGCTGCACTTTGGTCTGAAAGATAGCTGGCAGGTCAGGAGTAAGTTTGGTGGTTGAGATGCGAAGGACGTCACGGAGATGGCTGTCGGTCGTTCTGGTTCTCAGCCTGCTTTTGTTCAGCGTTAACAGAGAGAATGTCTGCTCACTTATGTATGTTGAGCCGAACAGACTCATCATTCGTTTTGCATGGCGTCTCGTCGGAGGAAACTTGGCC